>NC_133424.1:62121875-62774687 GCF_049350105.2 Macaca mulatta
GGCTGAGGTGGGAGAATCGCTTGAGCCCAGGAGGCGGAGGTTGCAGTGAGCCAAGATTGCACCACTGCACGCCAGCATGGGTGACGAAGAGAGACTTTTTTTTTTTTTTTTAATACAGAGTTTTGTTCTTGTTGCCCAGGCTGGAGTGCAATGACACAATCTCAGCTCACCGCAACCTGCGCCTCCTGGGTTCAAGCGATTCTCCTGCCTCAGCCTCCCAAGTAGCTCCCAATAGCTGGGATTACAGTCATATGCCACCACGCCTGGCTAGTTTTGTATTTTTAATAGAGACGGGGTTTCTCCATGTTGGCCAGGCTGGTCTTGAACTCCTGACCTCGGGTGATCCGCCCACCTCTGCCTCCCAAAGTGCTGGGATTACAGGCGTGAGCCACTGCGCCCGGCCGACTCTGTCTTAAAAAAAAAAGGCCGGGCGCGGTGGCTCAAGCCTGTAATCCCAGCACTTTGGGAGGCCGAGACGGGCGGATCACGAGGTCAGGAGATCGAGACCATCCTGGCTAACACAATGAAACCCCGTCTCCACTAAAAATACAAAAAAATTAGCCGGGCGTGGTGGCGGCGCCTGTAGTCCCAGCTACTCGGGAGGCTGAGGCAGGAGAATGGCGGGAACCCGGGAGGCGGAGCTTGCAGTGAGCCGAGATCGCGCCACTGCACTCCAGCCTGGGCGACAGAGCGAGACTCCGCCTCAAAAAAAAAAAAAAAAAAAAAAAAAAAAAGAATGGTTGAACGACAGGAGTATGGTTAGGGTAGTACTGTACTGTAAATTAGTGGTTTTAATTGATTGTTAGAGGGGTGTGGCCTAAATTCAGAAGATGTGGCCATCAAAAACATCTAGAAGAGATTGACCAGGTTGGGGAAGTAAGGGAATGAATGTGGGGATGGGGGAGTGTCTAAAATCTTACTGAGCATAGAAGGGGCCTGGCTTACAATGTAGGGGAAAATGTACTAACAGAGGAGCCCTGGCTTGTGGCTGTGTCCTGGAATCTGATTGGCTCAGGAGCTTGGGCAAGGCACATGGTCCTCTAATACTGATTGAATGGTAGAGGGCAAGATTGTTGTAGACACTAGGCCCCTGGGAAAGGCTACCGGGGGTGTGGCTAGATTAACTCCATTACAATAGAGATTGGGCCTGATTGGCTCTTGAGGCAAGGGCAGGGGCGTGGCTTAGCGACAGGCGTTCTAGGCCCGTATCCCGAGGGTGGGGGTAGTTTGGCAGAGACCTTAGAGTCCGGCTTGATTGGCTAATATGGATGAGGGGTGGCCTAGAACTTTAGCGTCTAGAAAGATCCTGAACCGGGAAGTCACGCCTCCCAGCCCCCCCCCCCCCCCCCCCCCGCCCCGTTGGTTGGCCCCAGGGGCGCTGCTGACGCAGACCCTGCCTTTTCCACCCTACAGCTGGCCTCGGACCCCGTCCTGCGCAGCAAGCTGGTGCGCCTGTCCTCCGGCTCTTTCGCCCGCCTGGTGGAGCTGTTTTGTAGCCGGGAGGACAACTCTCACCCAAGCCGAGCATGCCCCGGGCCGCCGCCTCCTTCCCCGGAGCCCCTGGCCCGCCTGGCCCTGGCCATGGAGCTGAGCCGGCGCGTGGCCGGGCTGGGGGGCACCCTGGCCGGACTCAGCGTGGAGCACGTGCACAGCTTCACGCCCTGGATCCAGGCCCACGGGGGCTGGGTGAGCCGTTGAAGCCTCTCTCTGCGGGCCTCATTTTACCCAACTGTCTTGTGATAGAGGTTCTTAGGTTCCCCTCAGACCTCAGGTATTCTCCCAGCTCCACTGCGTTCGTTCTGTGTTGAGCCCTTGCTGTATGCCAGGACTGCAGTGATGAGTGCGGATGCTATGCCTGGCGTCAGCGACTGGGTACACTAATACTGTGAGCGTGAAACCAGTGACTGAGATTACTCAGGGAGAGGCAGGGCGAGGTGGCTCATGCCTGTAATCCCAGAACTTTTGGAGGCCGAGGCAGGAGAATCATTTGAGGCCAGGAGTTCAAGACCAGCCTGGACAACATAGTAAGACCCCCATCTCTACAAAAATTGAAAGTAATTAGCCAGGGTCAGGTGTGGTGGCTCACGCCTGTAATCCCAGCACTTTGGGAGGCCGAAGCAGGTGGATCACCTGAGGTCAGGAGTTTGAGACCAGCCTGGCCAGTGTGGTGAAACCCCGTCTCTACTAAAAAAGTACATAAATTAGCCGGGCTTTGTGGCAGGTCTCTGTAATCCCAGCTACTCGGGAGATTGAGGCATGAGAATCGCTTGAACCTGGGAGGCAGAGATTGCAGTGAGCTGAGATCACGCCACTGCACTCCAGCCTGGGTGACAGAGTGAGACTGTTGTCTCAACAAAATAATAAAAACTGGGTGTGGTGGCTCACGCCTGTAATCCCAGCACTTTGGGAGGCTGAGGTGGGTGGATCACTCGAGGTCAGGAGTTTGAGACCAGCCTGACCATGGTGACAGTCTGTACTACAAATACAAAATTGGCCAGGCGTGCTGGTGCACACCTGTAATCCCAGCTACTTGGGAGGCTGAGGCAGGAGAATTGCTTGAACCTGGGAGGCAGAGGTGGTAGTGAGCCGAGATTGTGCCATTGCACTCTCCAGCCTGGGCAACTGTCTCTCAACTCTTGAGACAGAGCGGAACTCTGTCTCAAAAAATAAATAAAAATTAAAAAAATTAATAATAAATTAGCAAGGTGTGGGAGCTCACACATTTACTCCCAGCTACTCAGGAGGCAGAGGAGCCAGGAGGATCACTTGAGCCCAGGAGTTCAAGGTTGTGGTGAGCTATGATTGCGCCACTGTACTCTAGTGTGGGTGACACAGTGAGACCCTGCCTCAAAAAATAAAGTAGGGACAGTAGTCATGCTACCTCAGAGGGTCACTCTGAGGGTTAAAATGGGGTCAATCTGGTAAGCTGTCTGTGCACTGCCTGGCATGCGGGCATTTGTTGATGTGGTTTTATGTGTCTACTCGCTGCCGTTCCAACAACGCCTGCCAGGATGCCCTCCCGGGGAAGCCCCGCCTCCGTCCTCTGCCCCTTCTGGTGGGGTCTGGTTTCACCCCCAACAAGGCCTTCCCAGGTCCCCATTGACTATCACAGCCACCTCCACACCCCCCCACCACCCTCCTTCCCGCTTCCTGCTCTACTTTTCCTTCCATAGCAATTTGCGCCTTCTAACAGCTGGTGGAATTGACTTGTTTTGCTTATCTTCTGGTTTATTTTTCTTTCCTGGCATCTCCTGCCTCTAACACATCAGCTTCAGAAGACCCAAAAGTCTTCCCCGCTCTTACTTTATCTCCAGTGCCGGTTTCAGAGTTGGATTGGGCTCCAGCATACTGGCCCTGTGACTTGGTGACTGTTGCAGTCTCCCTGAGTGACACTTTCCCCCCGGTCCAGTGAGCACCGTCTCATTTACCTGCCTCGGGGGTCGCTGTGGGTATTCACCGAGAGAGGGACACAAGCCAGGCTCTGGATGGAACCGGTTTCCCTGGCAGGAGCTGGTCAAGTGTGTTTGAGGAGCAGGGAGGAGGAGGCCAGTAGGGCTGGAGCAGGGTGAGTGGGCGAGAGCTGAGAGGAGGAGAGGCGCTGGGCCAGCCGGGACCCTGTGGTCACGGTGAGTGACAACTGGGACTTTGACTCCGGGTAAGCCAAGGACTCTGAGCAGCCTAGATAGTCGCTGATTTAGGCGTTAACGGGTGCCCTCTGGCGGCCAACTAGAGACAGACTGCTATCAGACCCAAGTCAGGGGCAGTGGAGCATGCTGGATTTAACTTAGCGGTGGAGCTGACAGATTTGGCTAATGGGCCAGATGTGGGGACAGGCCAAAGGATGCTGGCCTAAGCAGCTGCAGGGCGACATCTAAGTTCCCTGAGAAGATGGGGGACAGATGGGGGCTATGGGGGTGGGGACAGGGGCGATGGGGGTGAGGAGCAGGACTGGAGATGGTCCAGTCTATAGTAAGATCAGAACACATCGCACATGTTGAGGGGACTGGATATAAGTGTTGGGCTCAGCAAAGAAGCTCATTTATTTTATTTTATTTTATTTTTTTTTTTTTGAGACGGAGTCTCGCTCTGCCGCCCAGGCTGGAGTGCAGTGGCCGGATCTCAGCTCACTGCAAGCTCCGCCTCCCGGGTTCACGCCATTCTCCTGCCTCAGCCTCCTGGGTAGCTGGGACTACAGGCGCCCGCCACTGCGCCCGGCTAGTTTTTTGTATTTTTTAGTAGAGACGGGGTTTCACCGTGTTAGCCAGGATGGTCTCGATCTCCTGACCTCGTGATCCGCCCATCTCGGCCTCCCAAAGTGCTGGGATTACAGGCTTGAGCCACCGCGCCCGGCCTTTATTTTATTTTTTGAGACGGAGTCTCACTCTGTTGCCCAGACTGGAATGCAGTGGCACGACCTTGGCTCACTGTAACCTCCGCCTCCCGGGTTCAAGTGATTCTCCTGCCTCAGCCTCCTGAGTAGCTGGGGTTACAGGCGCACACCACCATGTCCAGCTAATTTTGTAGTTTTAGCACAGATGGGGTTTTGCCATGTTGGCCAGGCTGGTCTCGAACTCTTGGCCTCAAGTGATCCACCTGCCTCGGCCTCCCAAAGTGCTGGAATTACAGGCATGAGCCACCACGCCTGGACAATTTCTTTAAAAAAATTTTCAATAGGATCGATAGCAGGCAAGCTTTCTTGGTGGGCCAGGTCCTCTGCCAGGGATTTCAATGGAATGATCCCATTTAAACCCACTACAACCGCATGGGGCTCTTACTATCCTCATCTTGTGGGGGTGGAGAGGGAAAGTCCCCAGCGTGCAGCGTGTTGGAATCTGGATTTGTACACGAAACCACCGCTCTGAATTGTTCAAATCCCAAGACACTTCCCCGTCTCTGACTCTGTCCCTCGACTCTTCACTCTGTCTGGGTCTCTGCCTGACCCCACTCCAGTGCCTTTCCTCCTCCTGCCAGGACTCTGTCCCCCTCGTCCCTGTGCCCTTCTCTGGGTGTCTGTCCCTCTCTGCTCTCTGGTTCCTCGCCTTCCTGTCTCTGATCTCACAGGGCTGATGTGGACGCTGCTGTAGGGGGGAAATACCTGCCCTGCTCACAGGGCTCTGCCACTTTTCCCTTCCAGGAGGGCATCCTGGCCGCCTCACCCGTGGACTTGAACTTGCCATTGGACTGAGCTCTTTCTCAGAAGCTGCTACAAGATGACACCTCATGTCCCTGCCCTCTTCGTGTGCTTTTCCAAGCCTGCCTTTTCAGCTCAGGGCTGTGGGGTGGTGGTCGCCCTACCTGTTTTTGCCAAAAATAAATTGTTTAAAACTTTTTGTATTAAAAATGTTACAAAGTGTTCAACTGTCTGTTCTTACACTCCAGAACTGAAGTTCTAAGTAGAGGGGATTTGGTTCAGAGATTTCTGTGGCTTACACAAATTAAGGAAGGAACCAGTTCATTCTAGAAATATTTATTTGGAGCACCTACAAGAACCTGTCTCCTGGACATGTAACATATTTGAGAGAATATCTGTAAATAGTCCAGCAACTTGCTTTTTTTTTTTTTTTTCTTGTTGCACAATCTGGTTATTCTACCTAATGCTGTATGATGGTCATGGAGTCTTTCTAGCGAGTTCCACAGAAAGGTACAGTCTAACTTCACCTGTGTCTAGGACACCACCCTCTTCTTGTTTTTCTCCTCCCATTGCTCCTTTCAAGTCTCTCTTGCTGGTTTCTCATCTACCTAAAGACCAGTGGTTTGTCACACACACACACC
This sequence comes from Macaca mulatta, assembly GCF_049350105.2. Classification (NCBI taxonomy): domain Eukaryota; kingdom Metazoa; phylum Chordata; class Mammalia; order Primates; family Cercopithecidae; genus Macaca; species Macaca mulatta. Next base: position 62,127,648 of record NC_133424.1, read on the forward strand.
CCTTTTTTTTTTTTGGCGATAGGGTCTTGCTCTGTTGCCTATACTGGAATACAGTGGCACTGTCATGGCTCACTGCAGCCTCAACCTCCTGGGCTCAAGTGATCCTCCCACTTCAGCCTCTCTAGTAGCTAGAACTAAAGGCATGCAACACCACACCTAGCTAATTTTTAAAAAAGAATTTTTGTGGGAGGCCGAGGCGGGTGGATCACTTGAGGTCAGGAGTTCAAGACCAGCCCGGCCAACATGGTGAAACCCCATCTCTACTAAAAATACAAAAATTAGCTGGGCATGGTGGTGGGTGCCTGTAATCCCAGCTCCTTGGGAGGCTGAGGCACGGGACTCGCTTGAACCCGGGAGGCAAGAGGTTGCAGTGAGTTGAGATCACACCACTGTACTCCAGCCTGGGCAACAGAGTGAGACTCTGTCTCAAAAAAAAAAAAAATTGTAGAAATGGTGTCTCACATTGCCCAGGCTGGTTTCCACCTCCCGGGCTCAAGCGATCCTCCTACCTTGGCATCTCAAAGTACTGGGATCACAGGCATGAGTCACTGTGCCTGAGCGGTTTGTCTCCTTATTAGGGCCATATCCCCCTTCACAGAGTCATGTTTGTAAATAAAGTGAAATGTACAGGATTACAAACCGAACCAATTACAGTCGATCCTCAGTATTTGTAGATTATTTGCAAATTTGCATCCTTGCTAAAAAGTATTCATACCCGGAAAACGAAGGCAGTGCTTTTGTGGTGTTTTGGAGAGCAATGCTTACACACAGAGCTGCAACAAGCTGGAGACCTGATGTGCATGGTTCAGCTGGGCTCCTCTTGTTTCAGCTCAAACACTGGAAACAAGTGTCCCTTTCTTGGTTTGTTTAGTGCCACGTTTTTCTTTTCTTTTTTTTTTTTTTTTTTTAATAAGAGTCTCGCTCTGTCGCTCAAGCTGGAGTGCAATGGCATCATCCTGGCTCACTGCAACCTCTGCCTCCTGAGCTCACGCGATTCTCCTGTCTCAGCCTCCCAAGTAGTTGGGATTACAGGCGTGCGCCACCAGTCCTAGCTAATTTTTAAATTTTTATTTATTTTATTATTTTTTGAGATGGAGTCTCTCTCTGTCTCCTAGGCTGGAGTGCAGTGGGGCGATCTCGGCTCACTGCAACCTCTGCCTCCCGGGTTCAAGTGATTCTACTGCCTCAGCTTCCCAAGCAGCTGGGACTACAGGCGCCCGCCACCACGCCCGGCTAATTTTCGTTTTTTTAGTAGAGACGGGGTTTCACCATATTGGCCAGGCTGGTCTCGAACTCCTCACCTTGTGATCCGTCCACCTAGGCCTCCCAAAGTGCTGAGATTACAGGCGTGAGTCATCGCGCCCGGCCTAATTTTTTTTCTTTTTTTTGAGACAAGAGTCTGTCGCCCCGGCTAGAGTGCAGTGGCGCGATCTCGGCTCACTGCAAGCTCCACCTCCTAGGTTCAAGCCATCCTCCTGCCTCAGCCTCCCGAGTAGCTGGGACTACAGGAGCACGCCGCCACGCCCGGCTAATGTTTTGTATTTTTAGTAGAGACGGGGTTTCACCATGTTAGCCAGGATGGTCTCGATCTCCTGACCTTGTGATCCGCCTGCCTCGGCCTCCCAAAGTGCTGGAATTACAGGCATAAGACACCGCGCCCGGCCGCCCGGCCAAATTTTTTTTTTTTTTTTTTTTTTTTTTTTTTGAGACGGAGTCTCGCTGTGTGGCCCAGGCTGGAGTGCAGTGGCCGGATCTCAGCTCACTGCAAGCTCCGCCTCCCAGGTTTATGCCATTCTCCTGCCTCAGCCTCCCGAGTAGCTGGGACTACAGGCGCCCGCCACCTCGCCCGGCTAGTTTTTTGTATTTTTTTTTAGTAGAGACGGGGTTTCACCGTGCTAGCCAGGATGGTCTCGATCTCCTGACCTCGTGATCCGCCCGTCTCGGCCTCCCAAAGTGCTGGGATTACGGGCTTGAGCCACCGCGCCCGGCCAATTTTTGTATTTTTAATAGAAATGGGCGTTTCACCATGTTGGCCAGACTGGTGTCGAACTCCTGACTTCAAGTGATCCGCCCGCCTCCGCCTCCCAAAGTGCTGGGATTACAGGCGTGAGCCACTGCGCCCGAATCCTATCGGAAATTTTTAAGTCTCAGGCGTTTGCCAGCGGCACGCCAGAGAGTATAGCCTGCACCGAGGCCCAGAAACCAAAGAGCGAGCTCATTCCGGGATTGGAGAGGAGTGTGAGCGGAGGGAAGCAGAGGGATCAGAGAGAGGAGGGGCAGGACCCACGCATTCGGCCCTTTGCATTCAGCCTCATTCAACTAGGAACTTTTCCTGCAAATCAAGCAAAGCTTCCCGGAGGAAGTGGTGCCTAAGCTGCGCTCTGATTCTCGTTTAGAAGCTGACAAGACAAAGAGAGGTGGGCGGTCCTGGCAGGGGGAGGGACTCGGCAAAAACCAAGTACCTTGAGAGGGGTTGATGGGTTTTAAAAACTTTGAATGATTATGTCAAAGGCTAGGGATTTAATGTGTTGACTGCGGACTCCTATTCCTCACTTGCTTGGGGACCCCAGCGATGCCATTCCTCTCTCTGGGCCTCTCACTGATTCAGTTTTTCTCCCAGGTAATGAGCACAAGCTCCCTTTTTCCTCGAGACTCCCCCCGGGTTGGGAGGATCCACCGAGTGGACTAGGCGTGATCGTTCCTTTGAGCCAATCGTTGGTGCCTGAAGCCCCGCCTTCTTCCCCACCCGTGGGCCAATTGTCGTGTTCTCCTTGAGACTGGCCGCTTGGCGAGGGTGAAAGGCCGCGTGACGTCACTTCCGGATAAACCAATGGCAGCGATTAAGAGGCGGGTCGTTTTGGTGATGGACAGTTGTTTCAAGACGCCCCTTTAGCGCGGGGCTCCCCGGGAAGCTTTGAGGCGGTGCTGGGGGTAAAGGGGCGGGCATTCCTCGTGGATTTTGCCCAATCACCAGTCGCGCTTCTTGCAATAGACGGGCAGTTTTCCCCATCTCGGGTCGACTTGAGGGGGCGGGATTCTGGACGCCAGTGTTGGCAAACCCCTGACCTATGATGGACGTATTCTCCAGCCAATTATCAGACGGTATTCTCAGACGGGCCGCCTCCATTGCCAATGAAATCTTCCAGCGGGGTCGCGGTAGGCGGGCCGTGGACCCTCTGGTATAAGGCGGTCCCGGGGGAGTGAGGAGAAAGGGGGGGTCTTGGCGGCTGGAGGAGGAGTAGTTGCGGGTGAAGATGGCGGCAGCCGAGGCCGCGAACTGCATCATGGAGGTGAGCGCTTGGAGCGCCGCCGTGGGCGGGGGTCGGCTTTGGGTCGATGTTTCACGCCTCTGTGGTGGGGAAAGGGCTCTAAGTTGGCGACATGGGGTTGGAGGTCCCCCGCCGCACACGGGGGCGCCGCACGCTCCACATCCGGGGATATCGTTTGAGGTGACGGCTCCCTAGCTTTCAAGGGCCTTCGGCATCCGGCCTAGCGGAGGGTCTTATCCCCCCTCCCACGTGGAGGAGGGCTGGGGGCGCTTCCGGCCAGGCCCCCACGTGGCCGCGGCGCGGTGGGTGGGGAGGGGGTGTGCCGAGTCCGGTGGCCCGGCGGGCTCCACGTGCGGGACAAAGGCCCCGCCCCCGGCCGGGGAGGGGCGCCCGGGGGGGCGGGGAGGGGGTCCGACCCTCCTGAGGCCCCCAGCCCTCCTACCCAGGGACCCGGGCACACGTCGTGGGGTGGGATCGACCTGGGGCCCTCCACGATGTAGAGTGTCTTTTGGGAGGAGCAGTGCCTTTTACAACCTCCTTCCGAGCTCCAGGGGCATCTATTGGGATATCGGCCCTGGATTTGTGCGTTCTGGATTAGGGACTGGAGGAAAACCAAGAATGGGGCCCCCCTGACCCCATTTCCCCTCCTAGAGTTCTCCCCCTCACCCAGGGCTTTAGGTGTTGGGGGATGGGGCATGCCCCTGTGACCTCCCTCTGGGTGGTGGTGGGGCATCTAGATGGAGATTTTCCCACTAATAGGCGCCGTGCACCCCCTTGTGGCCATTTCTGGGTGTGTGGGAGGGACATCTTTTTCATGGGGCGTGTCCTGAAGCCCACCTCCCGTCGGATTTCTTCCTGGAGGGCGGAGGGAGGAGGGTACGTCCGCTGGGAAGGAGTTGTGGGAAATACGTAGGCTGAGAGCTTTACCCTCTGCTGGAGCGCTTTCTCTCTCCTGGGCCTTTGTGAGGGCGGGAGATGACCTCCCCCTTCCTGAAGCCCTGTGTAGGGGTCCTGAGCCCCGGGGTCCTGAGGGTGGGTGCCTGAAATGGTTTCAAGTGAGGTTTGGTTCTCGTGCAGCCATGTGGGGGAGGTTTCAGTCTTGCGTTTTAAGCCTTCGGGCTGGGGTTGTCTGGCAGTAGTTTTCAGTGGTGGTGATAAATGGGCCCCAGCGGGAAACCCCCGCAGCACCTTTCTTATAGGCATCCCCGCTGGCTTGGGAGAGCTGGGGGGAGGGTGTTTGGAGCCTAGTAGGTCATGGCCAGTGACGTGGCCCTTCTTGGAGTGGTCACATCTGGAAGAGATGTAATCTGATGGGGCCTCTGTCCTTCCACCCCTTTACCCATGGCATTGACTGGGGGGGCAGGTCAGCTGTAAGCTGTCAGGATGCAGCTCCCAGGGGTCACTGTAATGACTTCGCACCCTCTTGGCTGTCTCCTGCACCTGGGGCTCTGTGGGCGGAGGAAATAACTTTCCCAGAGGTGGCCTCAGGCTTGGCCGCACCTGGAAGTCTTCAGGACCTGGGATGGGTGTCTGAAATGGGGGCGATGGGCTGACTCCCCAAGCTACTTTTTTTTTTTTTTTTTTTTTTTTTTTTTGAGACGGAGTCTTAATCTGTCACCAAGGCTGGAGTGCAATGGCTTGATCTCGGCTCATTGCAACCTCCGCTTCCTGGGTTCAAGCGATTCTCCTGCCTCAGCCTCTTGAATAGCTGGGATGACAGGCACCCGCCACCAGGCCCAGCTAATTTTTGTATTTTTAGTAGAGATGGGGATTCACCATGTTGGTCAGGCCGGTCTCAAACTCCTGACCTAAGGTGACCCACCCGCCTCTGCCTCCCAAACTGCTGGGATTACAGGTGTGAGCCACCGCGCCCCCAAGCCACTTTCTGGAGCCCGCTCATTCTTAAGAGGGTCCAGGAGCTGCCCATCCTCCATGGGACCCTACCTTCGTGGGCAGAGGGTCATAAGGGAGCGGGTTGGTTCCAGCTGGTTTTGTTTGGGGCTCCTGAGTCCAAGGCAGGAGCTGGGGGCTGGGGTACTAGCTCTGGGGAAGTGCCCGTGTGCCACACCTCTATTCTGGAATCCTCTCAGACATGAGACTGGTTTGCAGAGGTGGCAGATGCCCTGTGGGCATACCCTGCCAGCCTCGTTCCCTCCTGCTATTCATGGCACCCTGGGATAGGGGTGTGTGTGTCAGGAAGTGTCACCTAATCTGGGGGAGATTAGGTGATGAGAGGGAGCGACAGCTGGCGGGGGTGGGTGCCAGTTCCCCTGGCCTGGATGGGGGAGGTGTGTGGTCAGCTGCCTGGCCAGAGAGGGGCAACAAGGGGGCAGGCCACCATCTCTCCAGCCACAGCTGGGATAGGAGACCCCCTTTCTTCTCCCCTCACTTTTCCCATCCCTTTCTTAAACACCCCACCTCATTACTTGCCCTCTTTGCCACCACTCCCCGCCAAGAAGGAGAATTGCTGGAAACCCCACCCCCCCCACCCCCCCCCACCCCGCCAGAGCCCAGGTCCCCGCGCCCAGCCCTCCCGCAGCCACTCCCAGTAGCTAATCCTTTCTCCCTGTTACTCTCTCCTAGAATTTTGTAGCCACCTTGGCTAATGGGATGAGCCTCCAGCCGCCTCTTGAAGAAGTAAATATCCTTTTGTGAGACCCCTTCCCACCCCGACCTCCACATCAATATATTTTGCCACACATCTGGCCCTTTCTTGAGGTCTAACCATACCCCTCTTGCTTCAAACCAGTTTACTGCAGGACCCCAAACACTTAGTAGCAACCCCTCCAGGTTCACAGCCCCCGCTGGCCTCCCCCAGTATCTCGGCTACTTCCTTAACTCCACCTCCAACCCCCCTTTGCCCTTCCCTGTGTCTGCCCCCATTTTCCTTCCCCTCCCCTCCCCAGCTGTGGGCTGAGCTAGAGACGGGGGCAGAGAGACTGGAGAGATGGTAGGCATGGCTGAGGTATCGGGGTGCTCCCCTGGATGGTGCTCTGTGGGGGTCTTGGAAGTGGAAAATGGGGTTGTTAGGTTTTGGGGTTCTTGGGGGGCAAGATGGCAGGCGGGGGCTGTAGGGTTGTAATGGTATGATTTTGGGGGGTTCTATACTACTGTTCAGGGAAAAGTAGGGACCTGGAGGTTTAAGAGACTGTGGGGAGCCCCCAGATCTGACCCATGATCCCATCGGCCCCCTCCCAGGTGTCCTGTGGCCAGGCGGAAAGCAGCGAGAAGCCCAATGCTGAGGACATGACATCCAAAGATTACTACTTTGACTCCTACGCCCACTTTGGCATCCACGAGGTCAGTGGGGACAGCCCCCAAGGCCCCAATCTTAAAGGGGTTAAATGTTGGGGAAGGGGTGGAACCTGTTTTCCCACGCATGCGCACTGCTTCCCCTGGCAGCAGGCCGCCCCTCTGCCCCTCTGCTGCGCACCCCTTAGGGTCGCCTCGCCAAGTCGTTGCCTTGGAGACCGAGGTTAGCCTGAATCTCTGCAGGGGCCTCTCACCGATGGCTGGGGTAGGAGCGTGCATGCGTGCTTGGGGCCTTAGGCCGCGGTCGGTCAGGGCCCACGGTCTCTGCCGCCCTCTAGTGACTGGCGGTGGGACTGCACCTGGCTGCTCCCGGCCTGACAGCTTCTGCACCCTTGAGATCTGACTGAAGACTCTGAAATCCCAGAACGAAGCAGGAGTGGCATTCTAAGGAATTTTCTTTTCCCCCTGAGGCCTTTTTCATAAAATTATGGCAAAATATGCATAAAATTGCCATTTTTCATTTTTAGAGACAGGGTCTCGCTCTGTCGCCCAGGTTAGAGCACAGTGGTACAATCGTGGCTCACCGCAGCCTCGACCTCCCCAGCTCAGGTGTTCCCCCCACTTCCGCTTTCGGAGTAGCTGGCACCACAGGCGTGCGCCACCACTCCCAGCTGATTTTCTTATTTTTCTTTTTTTTTTTTTTTTTTTTTTTTTTTTTTTTTTTTTTTTTTGAGACGGAGTCTCACGCTGTTGCCCAGGCTGGAGTGCAGTGGCGCGATCTCGGCTCACTGCAAGCTCCGCCTCCCGGGTTCCCGCCATTCTCCTGCCTCAGCCTCCTGAGTAGCTGGGACTACAGGCGCCCGCCACCGCGCCCGGCTAATTTTTTGTATTTTTAGTAGAGACGGGGTTTCACCGTGGTCTCGATCTCCTGACCTTGTGATCCGCCCGCCTCGGCCTCCCAAAGTGCTGGGATTACAGGCTTGAGCCACCGCGCCCGGCCGATTTTCTTATTTTTCTGTAGAGATAGTCTTGCCTTGTTGCCCAGGCTGGTCTCAAAGTCTTGGGCTCAAGTGATCTTCCAGCTTTGGCATCCTGAGGTGCTGGGATTACAGGCATGAGCCTCTTCCCCCAGCCTGAGGACTTGTAAAAGCCAAGGGTTCGCTGGTTCTTAGGTGGCAGTGGTGAAGTCTGGCCAAGATGGGAGTTTAGTTCTCTGATTTTTTAAAAAGGGAAACTGGCTGGGCACGGTGGCTCACGCCTGTAATCACAGCACTTTAGGGGGCCGAGGTGGGTGGATCACCTGAGGTCAGGAGTTCAAGACCAGCCTGGGCAATATGGTGAAATCCCATCTCTGTGAAAAATACAAAAATTAGCCAGGCATGGCGGTGTGTGCCTGTAATCGAAACTACTCGGGAGGCTGAGGCAGGAGAATCGCTCGAACCCAGGAGGCAGAGGTTGCAGTGAGCTGAGATTGCCCCACTGCACTCCAGCCTGGGCAACTGAGTGAGATTCCGTCTCAAAAAATAAAATAAAATAAAATAAAATAAAAATAAATAACTGAATAAATAAAAAAGGGAAACTGAGGTGCATGGAAGGAAGCAAGAGGACGGAGTTCCGGCCCTCCGAGCTCTCAGGACACACTGTTCTTCAGCGGGGAATGTGGGGCCCCTCACGGCATCTCTGTGCCGTTCTTCCCTCAGGAGATGTTGAAGGACGAGGTGCGTACCCTCACGTACCGCAACTCCATGTTTCACAACCGGCACCTCTTCAAGGACAAGGTGGTGCTGGACGTCGGCTCGGGCACCGGCATCCTCTGCATGTTCGCCGCCAAGGCCGGGGCCCGCAAGGTCATTGGGGTGAGTCTCCGGGGCTTCCAGGCAGGGCCAGGCCTGGGGAATGGAGGGGGGCCATCAGGGCTCAGGGATGGGACGGAGGGGATGGGGACGGGATAGGTCTCACTCTCCCTTCTCCCTGGGCCCTCAGATCGAGTGTTCCAGTATCTCTGATTATGCGGTGAAGATCGTCAAAGCCAACAAGTTAGACCACGGTGAGCCCAGAAAGAGGATGGGTTTGTGGGAGCGGAGGGGGTGATGCGCCGCTTCCCCAGGGCCCTCTGAAGAGCAGTGGGGTCTACGGATGGCCACAGATTCAGCGGCTCCCCACCCATGGTCTTCTGGGCTGCCGGCCACCTGAGAATTTGAGTGTCAAAATCACAAGCTTAGCACCTCCGTCTTAAAATTAGGGCAAGAAGCACTCTCTAGTTTCTTGAATGAGTAATAGAGTCACGTGGTTGGCCACTGTTCTCACAGTGAGAAGCCTGCCCTGTTTCCCAGCTGCCCTCCTCCGAGTTTAACCAACACTAACTTCTAGAGACGTCTGGACCTACAAACACATATATATGTAAATGTGTTTACATTCACGCGCATAATTTTCACGCCGGTAGCATTTCATACCAGCCTCTTGCCCTTGGCTTCTTAAACACCTGCTTGTCATGTCGTTTAACATATTCCAGGCCGGGCGCGGTGGCTCAAGCCTGTAATCCCAGCACTTTGGGAGGCCGAGGCGGGCGGATCACAAGGTCAGGAGATCGAGACCATCCTGGCTAACCTGGTGAAACCCCGTCTCTACTAAAAAATACAAAAAATTTGCCGGGCGTGATGGCGGGCGCCTGTAGTCCCAGCTACTCGGGAGGCTGAGGCAGGAGAATGGCGTAAACCCGGGAGGCGGAGCTTGCAGTGAGCTGAGATCCGGCCACTGCACTCCAGCCTGGGCAACAGAGCGAGACTCCGTCTCAAAAAAAAAAAAAAAAAAAAAACATATTTCAGGATGTTGCAGCATCCACTCTTTTCCGTGACCACCATTGTAGGTACATCCCAGCTTTTTTTTTTTTTTTTTTTTTTTGAGACGGATTCTCGCTCTGTCACCCAGGCTGGAGTACAGTGGCGCGATCTCGGCTCACTGCAAGCTTCGCCTCCCAGGTTCACACCATTCTCCTGCCTCAGCCTCCCGAGTAGCTGGGATTACAGGTGCCCGCCACCATGCCTGACTAATTTTTTTGTATTTTTAGTAGAGACGGGGTTTCACCGTGTTAGTCAGGATGGCCTCGATCTTCTGACCTGTGATCCGCCTGCCTCAGCCTCCCAAAGTGCTGGGATTACAGGCGTGAAATTTTTTTTTTTTTTTTTGTATTTTTTTAGTTGAGACGTGGTTTCACCATGTTGGCCAGGCTGGTCTTGAACTCACCTCAGGTGATCTGCCCACCTTGGCCTCCCAAAGTGCTGAGATTGGGGAATTTTTTAAAAGAGATTATTATAATGAACATCCAAGTCCATTTGAAGCAAATTCCCACTGTGATGTAATTTTCCTGGTAAATGCGTTTGCATGTGTCTTATCTAATAGATAAGGCTGTTTTGAGAATGTGACCATGCTCTTACTTATTATATCAAGCCTGCCCAGTTAAAAACAAAATCGTGGCCGGGCGCGGTGGCTCAAGCCTGTAATCCCAGCACTTTGGGAGGCCGAGACGGGTGGATCACGAGGTCAGGAGATCGAGACCATCCTGGATAACACGGTGAAACCCCGTCTCTACTAAGAAATACAAAAAACTAGCCGGGCGAGGTGGCGGGTGCCTGTAGTCCCAGCTACTCGGGAGGCTGAGGCCGGAGAATGGCGTGAACCCGGGAGGCGGAGCTTGCAGTGAGCTGAGATCCGGCCACTGCACTCCAGCCTGGGCTACAGAGCGAGACTCCGTCTCAAAAAAAAAAAAAAACAAACAAAAAAACAAAACCAAAATCGTGACTGGGCGCAGTGGCTCACGCCTGTAATCCCAGCACTTTGGGAGGCCAAGGTGGGCGGATCACGAGGTCAGGAGATCGAGACCACCCTGGCTAACATGGTGAAACACCGTCTCTACTAAAAATACAAAAAAATGAGCCGGGCGTGGTGGCGGGCCCCTGTAGTCTCAGCTACTGGGGAGGCTGAGGCAGGAGAATGGTGTGAACCTGGGAGGCGGAGCTTGCAGTGAGCCGAGATCGTGCCACTGCACTCCAGCCTGGGCAACAGAGTGAGACTCCGTCTCAAAAAAAAATAAAAATAAAAAAATCATTACATTGCCTGATACCCAGTTCACATAAAATTTCTGCTCCTGCCTCAAAAATGTCCAGAGCCATGTATGAATTTTAAAACAGTTAAGAGGGTTCATGGCTTCTGCTCACCGAGTTCTCTGAACTGAGTGGGGTCCCCAGGCTGTGGCCCCCGGGGGAGGGGAGGTGAGGGGCAAGCCTCCTGGGGGCTGACGTGGCCGCCCTTGTCTGCCCGCAGTGGTGACCATCATCAAGGGGAAGGTGGAGGAGGTAGAGCTCCCGGTGGAGAAGGTGGACATCATCATCAGCGAGTGGATGGGCTACTGCCTCTTCTACGAGTCCATGCTCAACACCGTGCTCTACGCCCGGGACAAGTGGCTGGTGAGGCCCCAGCGAACGGGTGCAGCTCGCATGGGCTGGGGGCCAAAAGCACTCAATTTTTCCCACAGACGGGACTTACTATGGGGGTGTGGCTGCAAGGTGTTAGAAGGCCACAGCCCGAGCCAGGTGTGACAGACCCTGGTGGGAGATGGTGCGATGTGGGGGGGTTTGTAGGAACAGGAAAACTGTAGCAGGGCACTAGACCAGGTTCTCCGGCCCCAGCAGGCCGCCCCGGGAGAGGTAAGGTGACCGAGAGCTGGATGAAGATGTGGAGGGGTGGCCAGGGCAGGTGTTCCCTTGCTGCATGTGGAGCAGCAGGGAGGCCCGTGTGGAAGGAGGGTCTAGAAGGGCAGCAGGAGGAGCAGTGGAGGTAAGGGGTGACAGGGCATGTGCAGATTTTGTGGGGCCTTATGGGACCCCGCGCGACTTTGCTTTTCCTCTCAGAGCAGCCAGGGAGGGTCTGAGGATCCCCAGAACCTCGAGGGACAGGAGCTGACTGAGGTGCCCCTGGGTGCCCTCTGGCGGCCGTGTGGGAAATAGACCAGGGGGTGAGGGGTGAGTGCCGCTGCGACATGAGGGTGGCTCAGACCAGGGCAGAAGGTCACATCTCGGGGGCAAGAGTCAGGGCAGCATTGCCAGGCCCCACCCTTCATGCCTCGCCCTGCCCCTCTGCAGGCGCCCGATGGCCTCATCTTCCCAGACCGGGCCACGCTGTATGTGACGGCCATCGAGGACCGGCAGTACAAAGACTACAAGATCCACTGTGAGCGTGGCCCAGGAGCGGGCGGGCGGGGCCCCGGGTGGGCTGCCGCGGGCTCACCCCCTCCCTGCCTGCCTCCCCAGGGTGGGAGAACGTGTATGGCTTCGACATGTCTTGCATCAAAGATGTGGCCATCAAGGAGCCCCTAGTGGATGTGGTGGACCCCAAACAGCTGGTCACCAATGCCTGCCTCATAAAGGTGAGGGGGGGGTGGGCATGGCCAGGTGCCCCCTGGGTTGAAACCAAAGAGAGGCCATCACCTGGCCCTGGCATGGGACTTTGGGGCCCAGAGTGTTGGCCTGAGGTCTCAGAGCCTGACCTGCCAGCCAGAGGTGGTGCTAGGGGCCCAGGAAAGACATTTCATCCTTTAAACATCTTTGTGAGCGCTGCCGTGTGAGAACCACGTTTGGCACTTGGTGTCCGGCAGAGGACACACCCGCAGCTGGTAGCTAAAGCCCACAGCCCGTACACGGGAAGGCAGGACCCGGGGCGATGAGCGGGTGCACACGCTGCAGAAGAGCAGGGGGCCAGGCTGGGATCCGAGATGTGCCTGTGGTTGCAGCTACTCAGGAGGCTGAGGCGGGAGGATCTCTTGGGCCTGGGAGTTCAAGGCTGCAGTGAGCTGTGATCACATCCCTGCACTCCAGCCTTGGTGACAGTGTTTTGTTTTGTTTTTAACTTTTTTTAACTTCTGAGACCCTGTTTGTTTATTTATTTATTTTTTCTTTTTTTTTTGAGACGGAGTCTTGCTCTGTCGCCCAGGCTGGGGTGCAGTGGCCGGATCTCAGCTCACTGCAAGCTCCGCCTCCCGGGTTTATGCCATTCTCCTACCTCAGCCTCCCGAGTAGCTGGGACTACAGACTCCCGCCAACCCGCCTGGCTAGTTTTTTTTTTTTTTTTTTGCATTTTTTAGTAGAGATGGGGTTTCACTGTGTTAGCCAGGATGGTCTCGATCTCCTGACCTTGTGATCCGCCCGTCTCGGCCTCCCAAAGTGCTGGGATTACAGGCTTGAGCCACCGCGCCCGGCCGACCCTGTTTAAAAAAAAAAAAATAAGGCAACGAGTATTTGTTGAGCTGGGATGTGTGAGCCGGGTGAAGCTGGGTGGTTGGCCGGGGGTTCCTGTGGGGAGGAGGAAGCTGTTGAGTGGGAATGGAGAGGAGACTGGAGGGGCAGGGACCCCACCCAGGCCACCCTCCTGAGAACCAGCGGAACTGGTGCAGGGTTTTCAGTTGGTGTTTGGATTGCCGTTTGAAGCCATCATGCTGGTGGACTTGTGAAGGGTTGGGGAGAGTGGGGAGCGCGGAGAGGGGGGAGCGCGGAGAGGGTGGAGCGCGGAGGGGGGAGCGCGGAGAGCGGGGAGCACGGAGAGGGGGGAGCGTGGAGAGGGGGGAGCAGGGTGCCTGCATTCCCAGGAGGTCTGGCCAGGTGGGGTCGGGGCGGGGTGGGCTCTGGACAGAGTTAGGGTGGCGGCGCCAGGTTTGGGTGCGGGAGAGAAGGGAGCAAAGAATCTGGGCTCAAACCGAGGCGGTTTATTGGGAGCCGGACAGTCAGGATGAGGAGTGAATGAGGAGCTGAGGCTGGGTGCCAGTAAGGGAGGGCCAGCGGGAAGGGGACAGTGAGGTCACAGGCCCTCTGGGAGCTTGAGGGAGGGAGGAGGGGATGAAGCGAGGTGGGGACACATCCCGGAGCTCACCCTCTCCTGTCCTGCAGGAGGTGGACATCTACACCGTCAAGGTGGAAGACCTGACGTTCACCTCCCCGTTCTGCCTGCAAGTGAAGCGGAATGACTACGTGCACGCCCTGGTGGCCTACTTCAACATCGAGTTCACGCGCTGCCACAAGAGGACGGGCTTCTCCACCAGTGAGGCGGGGCCCGCAGGGCTGGGGGCTGCTCCTGAGCCAGGGCCGAGGGGCACCCACATAGTGGAGGGGGTGACAGAAACGGGCAGAGGGGCCGGGCACGGTGGCTCAAGCCTGTAATCCCAGCACTTTGGGAGGCCGAGGCGGGTGGATCACGAGGTCAGGAGATCGAGACTATCCTGGCTAACATGGTGAAACCCCGTCTCTACTAAAAATACAAAAAACTAGCCGGGCATGGTGGCGGGCGCCTGTAGTCTCAGCTACTTGGGAGGCTGAGGCGGCAGAATGGCGTGAACCTGGGAGGCGGAGCTTGCAGTGAGCCGAGATCACGCCACTGCACTCCAGCCTGGGAGACACAGCGAGACTCCGTCTCAAAAAAAAAAAAAAAAAAAGAAACGGGCAGAGGGAGCCATGGGGACATGTGTGTTCCAGCGTGAGCTCTGCCATGTAGCAGTCACATGGCCTTGGGCAAGTGACCTGAGTGTGCAGTGCCTCAGTTTCCTCATCCACAAAAGCCTGACACGGTCCCTGTCTCCAAAGCTGAATGACAGGGAGGTGACTCACGGACAGCAGTCCCGTCAGCTGTCAGGGGGGTGGACATTCCAACAGAGGGAACACAAGACTGGGGCCAGGGCAGCAGGCCAAGGCCAGCTGACCCGCCTGCGCCCCCAGGCCCTGAGTCCCCGTACACGCACTGGAAGCAGACAGTGTTCTACATGGAGGACTACCTGACCGTGAAGACGGGCGAGGAGATCTTCGGCACCATCGGCATGCGGCCCAATGCCAAGAACAACGTGAGGCTCTGGGCAGCTGGGCAGGAGGGTGGCAGCCGGGGTGGGGAGCATGGATAGGGGCAGTGGTAGGGGGGAATGGTGGCAGCGTAGGGGATGGGGGTAGCTGGGGCGGATGGGGGCAGCTGGCAGGGGCGAGTGCCTCTGCCTGTTCCCGGGTCCCTGAGCCCCTCAGCCCCACGCCTGTCTACACAGCAGATTTCTTAGCATTTACTGGAAGATGGGCCTGGGGACCCAGGCCAAAGCCCTGTCCTCCTGGTGCTTCCAGTCTACACAAGGGGATCAGTGACATGGTGATGCCAGTGGGAGGTGACGTCTGTCAGGCTGGGAGCAGGGCAGACAGGTGTTGGCGTGGGTGACCTCCAGGGCAAGAGGCGGCCCCGGTAGAGCGCACAGGGTTTGCTAGCCCAGGTGGGAGGCATGAGAGGAGGAGAAAGGCAGCTTTTTGTTTTCCACTCCCCCTTTTTCCTCCTGAGCACCTGGTAGGAGCTGCCATCACCTGAGATCAGGGGGTTTCCAGGGGAGCTGGGGGGGGCTTCTGGGAGAGAGGGTCTGGGCAGAGAGGTCCAGTGTGGCGGGTTTGAGCAGGCAGGAGGATGGAAGGCCGGGAGCCTGGAGTCACCGGGAGTGGTGTGGGCTGGAAGAGTGAGTCCCGGCCCATGGGTGCGAGGGTGGGTGGCACTCAGGGCAGTCATGGAATGTGGGCCCCGGGACGCCCTCGAGCCCGTGACAGCAGCAGTTGTCAGCTGGGCAGTTTCAGTGCCCCCCACCCCCGACAGAGGACGTTCGTCACCATCTGTGGAAACATTTGTGGTTGTCACTCTGGAGAAGGGGTGCTCCTGGCATCTGGTATGTAGGGGCCAGGGGCTGGTAAACGTCCTACAACCACAGGACCACCCCCTGCAAAGACTCCTGTAGCCCCTGGGGCCACGGCGCTAGCTGGGAAACAGATACTGGAGAGGGAGGAGGAGTCCTCGGGGCTGTTGGCAACTTGATCCCCTCTTCCTGTGCTGGAGGGTATGGGGGGTCTTCCGGAAGCCTGGGAGGAGAAGTGGAGACAGAGGCTGGACCACTGCGTTTCACTGGAATGTTTGCCTGAGCAGAAGTGGGCTTGGGAGAGGTTTTCTGATTTATGAAAGAAGCAATCACTGCGTTGCTGATAGGGAACGTCTTGATGGAGAAATCCAAGGGCAAGGGATAGCAGCCAGGCTCTGCTCCTGAGTGAACCTAGTGGGCTTGAGGGTGTCCACGTGGCGCTGTCCCTTGACAGGGTCAGGACAGCTGCTAGGGTGGGACCAGCAGTTGGGGTCTGCAGTGTGGAGATGGGCAGGAAGCTGGAGCCCAGCGCATGGCCTGCCTGCACCCCCCTGCCACCACCTCCTGGTGGGTTCCGCCCTCATGCCCGCCCTCTCCCCACAGCGGGACCTGGACTTCACCATCGACCTGGACTTCAAGGGCCAGCTGTGCGAGCTGTCCTGCTCCACTGACTACCGGATGCGCTGAGGCCCGGCTCTCCCGCCCTGCACGGGCCCAGGGGCTGAGCGTTCCTAGGCGGTTTCGGGGCTCCCCCTTCCTCTCCCTTCTTCCCACAGAAGGGGGTTTTAGGGGCCTGGGCTGGGGGGATGGGGAGGGCACATCGTGACTGTGTTTTTCATAACTTATGTTTTTATATGGTTGCATTTACGCCAATAAATCCTCAGCTGGGGTCTGGTTCCATTTCCTGGGGGCAAAGGAGGTTTGGGGTTTCCTTCGCAGGTGCTGAGGTGCCAGCCTGAGCAGTGGGGGGACCGGCCTTGGAGCCTGCTGGTGGCTGCCATTCTGTGGATCTGCATCTCCCCTCCCCTGTCGCTAGGCCTCTGGCTCCCTTCCACGGCTCTCTCTCAGGGTCTGTCCCCTCCTCGGCTGTCTCAGGCTCCCTCCGGCTCCCTCCCCTCCACGGCTCTCTCAGGCTCCCTCCCATCCACAGCTGTCTCTCAGGGTCTTTGTCCCACTCTTCATCCCCTCCTGGGTCTGCGCCCCTCCCCTCTGCAGTGCCCCTGTGTCCTCCTGCCTGGTGGGGGATGGGGTTGGCGTTCCAGCACAGCCAGCCCTCAAGTTTCCCAGAACAGTCTCCCCACCTTCCCCCAACACTCACATTGTACCTCTCTGGCTGTTTTTTCCTGTTTGGGTCCCTCCAAGGCCCAACTGTGCCCAGCCCTCTGCAGCTGGGGACACTGAGTGGGTTGGGGGTGTATGTTGGGGAGGATAGAATTTCTTGTGGGGGTGTGGCCCTGCTTCCTCCCCTAGCATGGCTTGGGGCTTAGGGCTGGGGACTTGCCCTCCATGGAGGTCAGTGGGAGTTGCAGCTCAAAGGTGGCAGGGCCTACCCATCTTACAGAGGCCAAGACGAGGCCCCTCTGCCTCTGCTGCAGCCATGGAGTCTGCACCCACCCTTCTACCCTCAGAGCCTGGCCATGGGGTCCTGGGTCCCCACAACACTGTGCACTGGACCTCCACATTGACACAGCCCTGGCTACACCTGCTTCAGTGCATCTGGAGCCCTCACTGGCGGGTGCCTGACACCTTGGCCTTGTTTTCTAACGGAGGGGCGCTTCTTGGCGTGTTTGTGGTCTCCCTCGATCCACACCCTCCAGGGGGCCCCATGCGCACTCGTCCTGCATTGCCTGGCCCCCCGAGGTTCCAGGGTCTCTAAACAGCTTCCGGACGACTACGGGGTGAGGGTGAGGTCACATCTACAACCGGAGCCAGCGCTTCCCTGCCTCCACCCCTTTTCGTGGAATCCCGCTGCTTAGCTCTACCTGTGGGTGTCATCGGCCCCGCCCCACTTCCCCATGCTTTAAGGTGGGTGAGTCTCCACAGACCTCCCAGGGGGATAGACAGCGCTGGTGTGACCACCCCTAGTGAGGGCTCTGGAGCCGCGGTGCGTGAAGCGGGACCCGGGTTCGAATCCTGCCCCTCTGGTGTGGTGCGGCCTTTTCCCACAGACTTTTGGCCTCAGTGTTCCCCGCCTGGGAAGTGGGGACTGGCCCTGGCTCCTGGCTCCAGAGCCGCACCCAGAGGCGATCAGCCCGGCGCCGGAATGGGGTCGTGTGGCTGCAACTCCAGGCCACGGATCCTGACCCGCCCTGCCCACATCCTCATCCTGCTGTTGCTCCTCGCCTTCTCCGCCCAGGGGACCCGGATACTGCAGCCAGGTGAGAAACCTCGGTGGCAGCAGGGACGGGGCAGGAAGGAGACCGTAAAGGGCGCGCGCCCCCTCCCGGCCGCGGAACGGCCGGGTGATCTGTAAGCGCTCCCCGCTGGTCTTGGAGTGCTTGGGTGCCCACCTCCATCACGCCCCATTTCTCAATTCGGTTTGAACCCGGTTTTCTCCCACGCTCCCTCTCCAGGCGAGGCCAGCACCAGGTCCCCCAGCACCGCGGGCACGTCTGTTACCTGGGCGTATGCCGGACCCACCGCCTGGCGGAGATCATACAATGGATTCGCTCTGCCTCCACCAAGGAGCCCTCAGGGAAGGCCAGCCGCGAGCCCCAGAACCCCTACAGCTATGGGCGCCGCCGGTGGCGCGAGGCGGAAGCCCGGCTCGGTTCCCAGGACTCCGGCCTGCAGCGAGGGGGCCAGCGCAGTGCCCAGCTCGCTGGGTGACCTCCGGCACGGCTCGTCCCCTCCTCGGCTTCAGTTTGCCTATCTGTATATTGGAGCTTCTACCCCACGTGTCTTCTCCCCTAACTCCAGCCCCTGAAACCGCCTTCCCCAGTCCCTCCCCGGGCTGTGACTAGCTTGGACCCAGGAGCACAAGGGACCAGGCTGGACGAAGAACACTGACGCCCAAAGCCGAATAAACGAGAGTTCCGTGTTTCAGTCTCTGCTTCCCTTTACCTATTTCGACCTCTCAGTCGGGGCTGGGTCTCTAATACACCCTTCTCCGTTATCCATGCTGCTTCTCCCTCACGGAAGTCCCACTGTCTACCTTGAATCCAACCCGCTGTAGCGCCTCCTTCTTGCCAACTCAATCCATGCACCTTCCGTGGGTGGTTTTGGTGGGCCCTCCTTACCGCCAAACATCCCTCCTCCCTCCCTGGCGTGAAAGGGCTGAGATTTGCTCCGGCACCCTACGCGCCTGACGTTACAATGCACTTAGGGGTGGGCTGTGGCCTCCCAGGTGAGCCTTGTTCCTCGAAGAGACAGATTAAGAGACAATGCGCCGAGTGAGGAGCCCAGAAACCCGAGTTCCGAACAGCTGCGCAGAATGCGAGCGGCCAAATGGTGGAGAATCTGGCCGGGTAAAAGGAGACAGAGGACTGGGGATCGAACGGATGGAGGGGATTGGACGCCGTGGCTCTAAGGGGGCGGGGATAGAACGCGGGGATTGGAAGGAGGCGGGGATAAAACCCGGGACCTGAATACCCGGCTAGGGACACTAGAGACAGGAATCGGGGTTTCTGGGTGACGGTGATCTGGGAGTGGGCAGGACTCCAAAGGCCCGTCGACCCGGTGGTGGACTCCTTGCACTGGGATTGGACATACGCAAGCCGGAGATTTGGGGCCGGCGCTCAAAATCCGGGGGCGGGGGTGGACTCGGGTTTGGACCCCAGGATCCGATCAGCGGACCCCTGATTCAACGTGGTAAGTATTGGACCCCAGGGGCTCGGGCTCCTGAGGGGGCTGGAGTCCTGTGTCTAGGGTTGGGCGTGCAAGCCTCTCCATCACTTGTCCTCGACGCTCGCCTCCGCTCACAGTCTCAGCATCCCAGGCTGCGAGGCATGCGCAGTGGGTGCTTCCTTCCCCATCCTCTCCAGCCCGGGCAGGGGGAGGGGACGCTGGGCCACCTCAGAGCAGATGAATTTATAGACACCACCCCCCTTGCCTTGGCATGAGAAGCGGAAATGGGGTGGACAGCGTCAATATCTAATAGGTGTTTGTTTCATATGGGTCTAAAACTAATGTTTTTCTCAAGACCCCGCAACTCAGCCTGGACCAGTTTCCCTCCTCCACCTACCCCCGAATCTTCAGAGTCCTGTATTAGGGGGGAGGGCACTGCCCCCGCACCATGTTCTTGGCAGAGCAGGTAAAGGGGTTAACGCGAGCTATCCCTCTGGCCTCTCTACGCTTTCCCAGAGGCCCCGAATTGACGTCCTTCCCTCAAAACCTCCGGGTCTACAAACCAGGACCCGCAAGACCCCTCAGGTGCTTAGAGAAGGATGAGCTAGTCCTGGGTCAGCGCAAAGAGGCAGCTGGAGGCGTGGGATCCCTGGTCTGAGGGAGGAGGGGCTGGGGGCCTGGGCTTCTGGGTCTGAGGGAGGAGGGGCTGGGGGCCTGGACTCCTGGATCTGAGGGAGGAGGGACTGGGGCCTGCACTCCTGGGTATGAAGGAGGAGGGGCTGGGAGCCTGGACTCCTGAGTCTGAGGGAGGAGGGGCTGGGGCCCTGAAGAGTGACTCTGCCCGACTCCCAGGGCTCCAGCGTGACATGGCTGAAGCGCACCAGGCCGTGGGCTTCCGAACCTCGCTGACCTCGGACGGGGCTGAAGTGGAACTCAGTGCCCCTGTGCTGCAGGAGATCTACCTCTCTGGCCTGCGCTCCTGGAAAAGGCATCTCTCACGTTTCTGGGTGAGGAGTGCTGCTGGTTGGTTTCCTTCCGGGGATCCAGGTTTCTGCTTCCTGGATGTCTGAGGCTCACTTCCGGCATTTCAGTTGGTCCGTTTCTGGGAGCCTATCACCACTTTTTCCCGGAATTTCGATGTCTGCTCCCGGGACCCCTTTAGTTATTTCTCCCTGGCTCACTTCCGGGATCCACAGCCTCACCTGCTGTGAACTTCTGTTCACTTCTTTCACCCAAGAGGGGAACTGGGCCCCCCAAAAACTACCCACTTTCAGTTACTAGAACTCCATATCCTTACCTTATGGTGAAATTCTCATTTCTCCCTTTCATCTCAAGCTTCTTTTGTTGTTGTTGTTGTTGTTTTTGAGACAGAGTCTCACTCTGTCACCCAGGCTGGAGTGCAGTGGCACAATCTTGGCTCACTGCAACCTCCACCTCCTGGGTTCAAACAGTTCCCTGCCTCAGCCTCACGAGTAGCTGGGATTACAGGCACCCACCACCACGCCCAGCTAATTTTTGTATTTTTAGTAGAGATGGTGTTTCACCATGTTGGCCAGGCAGGTCTTGAACTCGCGACCTTGTGATCCACCCACCTCGGCCTCCCAAAGTGTTGGCCAGGCTGGTCTTGAACTCCTGACCTCAGGTGATCCGCCTGCCTCGGCCTCCAAAGTGCTGGGATTACAGGTGTGAGCCACTGTGCCCAGCCTGTTTTTTTCTGAAACAAAGTCTCGCTGTGTCACCCAGGCTGGAGTGCAGTGGCACAATCTCTCCCAGCTCACTGCAACCTCTGCCTCTTGGGTTCAAGCGATTCTCCTGCCTGAGCCCCCCGGGGTAGATGGGATTGCAGGTGCCCGTCACCATGTCCAGCTAATTTTTGTACTTTTAGTAGAGAAGGGGTTTCACCATGTTGGCCAGGCTTGTCTTGAACTCCTGACCTCAGGTGATCTGCCCACCTCGGCCTCCCAAAGTGCTGGGATCATCTCCAGCTTTTTTTTTTTTTTGAGACAGAGTCGTGCTCTGTCTCCCAGGCTGGAGTGCAGTGGCACGATCTCAGCTCACTGAAGCCTCCACCTCCTGGATTCAAGCGATTTTCCTGCCTCAGCCTCCTGAGTAGCTGGGACTACAGGTGTGCACCGTGATGCCGGCTAATTTTTGTGTTTTTAGTAGAGACAGAGTTTCACCATGTTGGCCAGGCTGATCTCGAACTCCTGACCTCAGTGATCTGCCTCCCAAAGTGCTGGGATTATAGGCATGAGCCACTGCACCTGGCCCAAACTCCTGCCCTTTGTCCCTGTTCTAGAATGCCCATGCCCAATGTGTAACCAGCATCCATGTCTGTCCCAGAGTTCCTGGTTCTAGAACTCTTGCACTGTCTCCATACAGGGCCTCCCCCTCGTCACATCCCCTGTGTGTGAACTGGGGTCTTGAACACCTGTGGGGTCAGGACTGAGTTTGAATCCTGACTCCACAGCTTAGTAGCTGTGTCATCTTGGGCAAGCACCTCTCTTGGAGTTGCAGTTTCCCTTCGTGGAAAACACTGGTGTTGACAGCACCGCCCTCACAGGATAGCCTTTTTTTTTGGAAACGGAGTCTCGCTCTGTCGCCTAGGCTGGAGTGCAGTGGCGTGATCTCCACTCACTGCAAGCTCCGCCCCCCGGGTTCACGCCATTCTCCTGCCTCAGCCTCCCGTGTAGCTGGGACTACAGGCGCCTGGCACCGCGCCCAGCTAATTTTTGTATTTTTAGTAGAGATGGGGTTTCACAGTGTTAGCCAGGATGGTCTTTTTTTTTTTTTTTTTTTTTTTTTGAGACGGAGTCTCGCTCTGTCGCCCAGGCTGGAGTGCAGTGGCTGGATCTCAGCTCACTGCAAGCTCCGCCTCCCAGGTTCCCGCCATTCTCCTGCCTCAGCCTCCCGAGTGGCTGGGACTACAGGCGCCCGCCACCTTGCCCAGCTAGTTTTTTGTATGTTTTTTTTAGTAGAGATGGGGTTTCACCATGTTAGCCAGGATGGTCTCGATCTCCTGACCTCGTGATCCGCCCGTCTCGGCCTCCCAAAGTGCTGGGATTACAGGCTTGAGCCACCGCGCCCGGCCTCCAGGATGGTCTTGATCTCCTGACCTCGTGATCCACCTCTCTCGGCCTCTCAAAGTGCTGGGATTACAGGTGTGAGCCACTGCGCCCGGCCTAAATTAACTCTTTTATGTCCTGGCCCATGGCGAGGTCTGAGTGTTAGCTTCTGATGTTCTTCTTCATTCATTCACCATATATTTATGGGGCATCCGGTAAGGGCCTGGCCCTCTTTAGCATGGAGAACACAGCAGAGATCAACAGATGGAATCACTCCTGGTGCTGGGGCTCACGGCTTTAATCCCAGCACTTTGGGAGGCTGAGGCAGGAGGATCGCTTGAGCCCAGGAGTTGGAGACCAGCCTGGGCAACATAGGGAGATCCCATCTCTATTGAAAAAATTAAGACAGGCAAGGCACAGTGGCTCACGCCTGTAATCCCAACACTTTGGGAGGCCGAGGCGGGCAGATCATGAGGTCAGGAGATCGCGACCATCCTGGCTAACACGGTGAAACCCTGTTTGTACTAAAAAAAAAAAAAAAGAAAGAAAAAGAAAAAGAAAACCCGGGTGTGGTAGCGGGGGGGCTGTAGTCCCAGCTACTCAGGAGGCTGAGGCAGGAGAATGGCATGAACCCGGGAGGCGGAGCTTGCAATGAGCCGAGATGGCGCCACTGCACTCCAGCCTGAGCGACAGAGCGAAACTCCACCTCTAAATAAATAAACAAATAAATAAGACAGAATCCTGCTTTATGGAGTTCTCATTCGAGTTGGGGGAGAAGGCAATAAAACAGATGAGCAAAATATACAGTATGGTGACATTCTGTAGTGTCATCTGATATTGATGGTGAAACGTGCTATGGTGAATGATAAATCGGGTGGAGAAGAGTGATGCCGGGGTGTCGCAGTTAAATAAGGGGATGGTGGGCTGGGCGCGGTGGCTCATGCCTGTAATCCCAGCACTTTGGGAGGCCAAGGCAGATGGATCACAAAGTCAGGAGTTCAAGACCAGCCTGGCCAATATAGTGAAATCCTGTCTCTACTGAAAATACAAAAATTAGCCGGGTGTGGTGGCGGACGCCTGTAATCCCAGCTACTTGGGAAGCTGAGGCAGAAGAATCACTTGAACCCGGGAGGCAGATTGCAGTGAGCCAAGATTGCGCCACTGCACTCCAGCCTGAGCAACAGAGCAAGACTCCGTCTCAAAAAAAAGGGGGGGTGCGGCCCAGGAGGATCTCCTGAAGCTGAGATGTTTCAGTAGGCTAAACCGCGCCTCTATGGTCTTGTTGGTTGTGAAATCTGTTCCACTTGGCAGACAGCCGCCACCTTGAATTCCAAAGAACCTCTCCCCGCCCCCTTACCCTGGGACTCCTTGGGCCTCAGGCCAGTCCACCAACTAAAGTGTTAACATGTAGCCATCCTTGGCCGCGTGTGGTGCCACGCCTGTAATCCCAGCACTTTGGAAGGCCGAGGCAGACAGATCATGAGGTCAGGGAGCGAGACCATCCTGGCTAACATGGTGAAACCCCATCTCTACTAAAAATGCAAAAAATTAGCCAGGCATGGTGGCGGGTGCCTGTAGTCCCAGCTACTCGGGAGACTGAAGCAGGAGAATGGCGTGAACCCAGGAGGCAGAGCTTGCAGTGAGCCAAGATCGCGCCACTGCACTCCAGCCTGGGCGATAGAGCGAGACTCCGTCTCAAAAAAAAAAACAAACGTGGCCATCCTTTTCCTGTGTTTAAATACGTACGTACACAGAAACATATATTTATAGACCTACAAATATATACATACACACACATACTTGTCTGTGTGGTAAAACTGCATGGAGAAAAATGCATTTTTTTTTTTTGAGACAGATTTTGTACTTGTTGCCCAGGCTGGAGTGCAATGGCATGATCTTGACTCACTGCAATTTCCACCTCCTGGGTTCAAGCGATTCTCCTGCCTTAGCCTCCCAAGTAGCTGAGATTACAGGCGCCTGCCACCACGCCCAGCTAATTTTTGGTATTTTTAGTAGAGACAGGGTTTCACCATGTTGGTGAGGCTGGTCTCGAACTCCTGATGTCAGGTGATCCACCCGCCTTGGCCTCTCAGAGTGCTGGGATTACAGGCGTGAGCCACTGCACCTGGCCTTTTATTTATTTTTTTTTTTGAGATGGAGTCTGGCTCTGTCGCCCAGGCTGGAGTGCAGTGGCCGGATCTCAGCTCACTGCAAGCTCCGCCTCCCGGGTTTACGCCATTCTCCTGCCTCAGCCTCCCGAGTAGCTGGGACTACAGGCACCCGCCACCTCGCCCGGCTAGTTTTTTGTATTTTTTTTTTTTTTTTTGAGACGGAGTCTCGCTCTGTCACCCAGGCTGGAGTGCAGTGGCCGGATCT
The DNA here is from genome assembly GCF_049350105.2 of Macaca mulatta. Taxonomy (NCBI): domain Eukaryota; kingdom Metazoa; phylum Chordata; class Mammalia; order Primates; family Cercopithecidae; genus Macaca; species Macaca mulatta. The sequence continues at coordinate 62,152,088 of NC_133424.1, forward strand.
CAGCTCACTGCAAGCTCCGCCTCCCGGGTTCACGCCATTCTCCTGCCTCAGCCTCCCGAGTAGCTGGGACTACAGGCGCCCGCCACCTCGCCCGGCTAAGTTTTTGTATTTTTAGTAGAGACGGGGTTTCACTGTGTTAGCCAGGATGGTCTCGATCTCCTGACCTCGTGATCCGCCCGTCTCGGCCTCCCAAAGTGCTGGGATTACAGGCTTGAGCCACCGTGCCCAGCCTGGCCTTTTTTTTTTTTTTTGACATGGAGTCGGTCTGTTGCCAGGCTGGAGTGCAGTGGCGTGATCTCTGCTCACTGCAATCTCCACCTCCCAGGTTCAAGCGATTGTCCTGCCTCAGCCTCCCGAGTAGCTAGGACTACAGGTGTGTGCCACCACGTAAAGCTAATTTTGTATTTTTAGTAGAAACGATGTTTCACCATGTTGGGCAGGATGGCCTCTACTCTATCTCTTGACCTCGTGATCTGCCCGCCTCGGCCTCCCAAAGCACTGGGATTACAGGCATGAGCCATTGCACCTGGCCTTTTTTTTTTTTTTTTTTTTGAAACAGAGTCTCGCTTTGTCGCCCAGGGGCTGGAGTGCAATGGCAGGATCTTGGCTCACTGCAACTTCCACCTCCTGGGTTCAAGCGATTTTTCTGCCTCGGCCTCCTGAGTAGCTGGGATTATAGGTGCCCACCACTGTGCCTGGCAAGTTTTGTATTTTTAGTAGAGATTGGGTTTTGCCACGTTGGCCAGGCTGGTCTTGAACACCTGACCTCAGATGATCCACCCGCCTCCGCCTCCCAAAGTACTGGGATTACAGGCATGGGCTACTGCGCCTGGCCAAACCCCAGTGTTGTCATTTGTAAAATGAGGTCATGTTAGTACTTACTTAACACAGTTTGGGGAGGATTTAAATTGTTAATCCTTGTAAATGGCACCTGGAATGTAGTAAGTGCTCATTAAATGTTAGTTCTCTCTCTCTCAGGCTTCCAAAGGAGTTTAGTTAGTAACCCAGTGCTGTTGTTCATTCCTCATTGATTCCATGATCTGGTACTTCTAGAAGGCCTTACTGAGCTCCAGACCCTGCTCTGAACAGGATCATTTTGCTTTTTTCTTTTTTGGAAACAGAGTCTCGCTCTGTCGCCCAGGCTGGAGTGCAGTGGTGTGATCTCGGCTCACTGCAAACCTCCTGGGTTCACACCATTCTCCTGCCTCAGCCTCCTGAGTAGCTGGGACTACAGGTGCCCACCACTACGCCCGGCTAATTTTTTTTGTATTTTTAGTAGAGACGGGGTTTCACCGTGTTAGCCAGGATGGTCTCGATCTCCTGACCTCATGATCTGCTTGTCTCGGCCTCCCAAAGTGCTGGGATTACAGGCGTGAGCCACCGTGCCCGACTTTTTTATTTATTTATTTTTTTGAGACAGGGTCTTACTTACTTTGTTACCCAGGCTGGAGTGTCACCATCACAGCTCACTTCATCCCTAAATTCCTGGGCTCAAGTGATCCTCCTGCTTCAGCCTTCCAAGTAGCTGGGACTAAGGTGTGTGCCGCCGTGCCTGGCTTTTTTTTTTTTTTTTTTTTTTTTTTTTTTTTTGAGACAGAGTCTTGTTCTGTCACCCAGGCTGGAGTGCAGTAACGTAATCTTGGATCACTGCAACCTCTGCTTCCTAGGCTCAAGCGATTCTCATGCCTCGGTCTCCCAAGTAGCTGGGATTACAGGCACCCGCCACCATGCCCGGCTAATTTTTGTATTTTTATTAGAGACGGATTTCACCATGTTGTCCCGGCCAGTCTTGAACTCCTGGCCTCAAGTGATCCACCCGCTTCAGGCTCCCAAAGTGTTAGGATTACAGGCGTGAGCCACTGCTGGTCTTGAACTCCTATGCTCAAGGGATTCTCCTCCTTGACCTCCCAAAGTGCTGAGTTTACAGGAGTGAGCCACCACACCCGGTCTGTTCTGCCTTTGACAGCCTCCCCTTCGAAGTCCTGCCTCAGAATATCCTCCTCCAGGGAACCCTCCCTGATACCCTTGAACTGTAACTTGCCAACACAGGGCTCCTCCTGTTTCTTGCCCTATAGCAATTAATACTTACTTCATTCTGGACTGACCTTCCTGAGGGCAAGACCTGGATCTCTCTGTTCCCTACTAGATCTTGAGCATCCAGCTCAGGGCTCAACACACACTGGGTGCTCAATAATGTTTGAGGATGGCACAGAACAGAGGAGAGGGCAGATGATTGAATGGATGCCCTTTCCTCCCCACAGAATGACTTTCTCACCGGTGTGTTTCCTGCCAGCCCCCTCAGTTGGCTTTTCCTCTTCAGTGCCATCCAGCTTGCCTGGTTCCTCCAGCTGGATCCTTCCTTAGGACTGATGGAGAAGATCAAAGAGTTGCTGCCCGACTGGTGAGGTTCCCCCACTCCAGCCCAGTAACCCCCAATCACTCTCCCTCCACCCAGTAAATTCTTCTGTCATTGTGGTGTACCTGCTAAAGAAAAGTTACCTCTGAGACTTACTTTGGGTCAGATTAATAAAGGTATAGCATGAAGAAGAAGGAGGTGAGGCCGGGCGCAGTGGCTCACCCCTATAATCCCGGCATATTGGGCATTGGGAGGCCGACGTGGGTGTATCACTTGAGGTCAGGAGTTCAAGACCAGCCTGGCCAACATGGTGAAACCCCATCTCTACTAAAAACACAAAAAAGTAGCTGGGCACAGTGGCAGGCACCTGAAATCCCAGCTACTAGGGAGGCTGAGGCAGGAGAATCGCTTGAACCCGGGAGGTGGAGGTTTTAGTGAGCTGAGATCGGGCCATTGTACTCCAGCTTGGGCGACAAGAGCGAAACTCTATCTCAAAAAAAAAAAAAAAAAAAAATAGTGCGAGCTTTGCTGGGCACAGTGGCTCATGCCTGTAATCCCAGCACTTAGGGAGTTCAAAGCAGGAGGATCACTTGAGCCCAGGAGTTTGAGACCAACCTAAGCAACATGTTGAAACCCCATATCTACTAAAAATACAAAAAATTAGCCAAGTGTGGTGTCACTCACCTGTGGTCCCAGCTACCCAGGAGGCTGAGGTGGGAGGATCACCTGAGCCCAGGAGGTCGAGGCTGCAGCAAGCTGAGATCATGCCACTGCATTGCAGCCTGGCAACGGAGTGACGCCCTGTCTCAAGAAAAAAATTTTAAAAAATGGCCAAGCATTGTGGTTCACACCTGTAATCCCAGCACTTTGGGAGGCTGAGGTGGGCAGATCACCTGAGGTCAGGAGTTCGAGACCAGCCTGGACAACATGGTGAAACCCCGCCTCTACTAAAAATACAAAAATTAGCCAGGTGTGGTGGTGCGCACCTGTAGTCCCAGCTACTCGGGAGGCTGAGGCAGGATAATCACTTGAACCTGGGAGGCAGAGGTTGCGGTGAGTCAAAATTGTGCCACTATACCTTCAGCCTGGGTGACAGAGCGAGACTCCGTCTCAAAAAAAAAAAAAAAAAAAAGGCCGGGCGCGGTGGCTCAAGCCTGTAATCCCAGCACTTTGGGAGGCCGAGACGGGTGGATCACGAGGTCAGGAGATCGAGACCATCCTGGATAACACGGTGAAACCCCGTCTCTACTAAAAAATACAAAAAACTAGCCGGGCGAGGTGGCGGGCGCCTGTAGTCCCAGCTACTCGGGAGGCTGAGGCAGGAGAATGGTGTGAACCCGGGAGGCGGAGCTTGCAGTGAGCCGAGATCACACCACTGCACTCCAGCCTGGGCGACAGAGTGAGACTCCGTCTCAAAAAAAAAAAAAAAAAAAAAAGTATGAGCTTTGCCCATCTCTAGTCATGTAGTCTTAGCCAAGAGACCTCACCATTCTTTTTTTTTTTTTTTTTTTTGAGACGGAGTCTCGCTCTGTTGCCCAGGCTGGGGTGCAGTGGCCAGATCTCGGCTCACTGCAAGCTCCGCCTCCTGGGTTCACGCCATTCTCCTGCCTCAGCCTCCCGAGTAGCTGGGACTACAGGCGCCCGCCACCTCGCCCGGCTAGTTTTTTGTATTTTTTAGTAGAGACGGGGTTTCACCGTGTTAGCCAGGATGGTCTCGATCTCCTGACCTCGTGATCCGCCCGTCTCGGCCTCCCAAAGTGCTGGGATTACAGGCTTGAGCCACCGTGCCCGGCCGAGACCTCACCATTCTTGATTGTCAAGGCCTTCATCTGTAAAATGAGGGTATGAATAATTGCTTCGTAGAGTGCTTGGAAGAATTAATCAAAATCCTGCCTGTCGTCTGTGTATGGTGACTCACACCTGTAATCCCAGCACTTTGGGAGGCAGACGTGGGCGGATCACCTGAGGTCGGAGTTCGAGACCAGTCTGGCCAACATGGTGAAACCCTGTCTCTACTAAAAATACAAAAATGAACCAAGCGTGGTGGCAGGCGCCTGTAATCCCACCTACTCGGGAGGCTGAGGCAGGAGAATTGCTTGAACCCCGGAGGCAGAGGTTGCAGTGAGGTGAGATCATGCCACTGCACTCCAGCCTGGGCGACAGAGTGAGACTCTGTCTCAATTAAAAAAAAAAAAAAATCCTGGCTGGGCACGGTGGCTCAAGCCTGTAATCCCAGCACTTTGGGAGGCCGAGATGGGTGGATCATGAGGTCAGGAGATCGAGACCATCCTGGATAACACGCTGAAACCCCGTCTCTACTAAGAAATACAAAAAACTAGCCGGGCGAGGTGGCGGGCGCCTGTAGTCCCAGCTACTCGGGAGGCTGAGGCCGGAGAATGGCGTGAACCCGGAAGGCGGAGCTTGCAGTGAGCTGAGATCCGGCCACTGCACTCCAGCCTGGGCTACAGAGCGAGACTCCGTCTCAAAAAAAAAAAAAAATCCTGCCTGTCCCATAGTCAGTAGAGTGCCAGGAGTTTCTCTTGGGAGTGGTTGCATTATTTTTATTGTGTTATTGTCATCTTCAGGAAGGGTTTGAAAACCGGGTGCAGGTGAAATGTCAGGTCTAGTTCTTTGATGAGTCCTCCTGGGGAAGAAGGTCCACATTTGGTGCAGATGGCTTCAAAGAACAGACCCGGGACCAGATGTAGACGTTTCCAAGAGGGATGACGGGCACAGTGGCTCACACTTCTAATCCCAGCACTTCGGAAGGCTGAGGCAGGAGGCTTGAGCTCAGGAGTTTGAGACCAGCCTGGGCAACATAGTGAGACTCCCATCTCTACCCCTCCCCCACAAAAAAAAATTCCCAGAATGCTAGATTTACCCAGTCTATAGAGGGAAAGTCATTTGACCCAAGTCCTCCAAGTGACATTTGCAAACTTTGCAAACAAACGTGCTGATTTAATGTAGCTTTAGACCAGCTTTTCCTAAATTTAAGCTGGCATTGGTATCACCTGGATGGGTTGTTAAAACACTGATTATGGCCAGGCGCGGTGGCTGACATCTGTAATCCCAGCACTTTGGGAGGCCAAGGTGGACGGATCACCTAAGGTCAGGAGTTCGAGACCAGCCTGGCCAACGTGGTGAAACCCTGTCTCTACTAAAAATGCAAAAAATTAGCTGGGCATGGTGGCAGACACCTGTAATCCCAGCTACTTGGGAGGCTGAGGTAGGAGAATTGCTTGAACCCAGGAGACAGAGGTTACAGTGAGCCAAGATCGTGCCACTGCACTCCAGCCTGGGCGACAGAGTGAGACTCCATCTCAAAAACAAAACAAAACAAACAACAACAACAAAAAAACGCTGATTGCTGGACCCTACCCAGAGAGATTTTGGCTTGTTAGGTGTCAAAGGGGCCAGAAATATGTATTTCCAACAAGCTCCCAGGCAGTGCTCCCAGGAGGTGCTCCCAGGAGCCACAGTTTCAGAACTATTGCCTTAGAGTAGTGATAGCTGGGAGGAAAAAGTGTCCCCTCAATAGAAATAATGGCTGTCATTTATTAAGCACCTACCGGTTTCCATGGAAAGTGACTTTGGAAGCTTGGTGCTGCCACAAGGGGAGGGGGCTGGAGGGGGTGACAGAGCTCACACCTACTAAAATGACAAAAATGGGTTTCTCTGTCTGACAGCCAAAAGATCAGTGCAGGGGCTGGAGGGGGCTGGAAGGGAGGGAGATTCTGAGGCCAGGAGACCTAGGCCCAGCCTCTGTTTCTCTCCCTGCAGGGGCGGACAGCACCATGGGCTCCGGGGGGTCCTGGCAGCTGCGCTGTTTGCCTCTTGTTTGTGGGGAACCCTGATCTTCACACTGCACGTGGCCCTCAGGCTGCTTCTGTCCTACCACGGCTGGCTTCTTGAGCCCCACGGAGCCATGTCCTCCCCCACCAAGACCTGGCTGGTATGGGAGGGGCATAGCCCTACTCCAGCTCTCCTGGGACCCACTTCTCTGTCCCCCTCTCTCTGGATCTCTATCCCCCTCTCTCTCTGGGTCTCTGTCCCCCTCTCTCTCTGGGTCTCTGTCCCCTGTCTCTGGGTCTCTGTCCTTCTCTCTCTGGGTCTCTGTCCCCTGTCTCTGGGTCTCTGTCCTTTTCTCTCTCGGGGTCTCTGATGCTCTTAAGTCTCTGTGTCCTTCTCTTTGGGTTTCTGTCCCACTGTCGACCCCTGCCCCCCTCAACTCCCTGGTCCCAGTGCGGGGTTAATGACCCGGTAACTCCTCCTCCCCAGGCCCTGGTCCGCATCTTCTCCGGCCGCCACCCGATGCTGTTCAGTTACCAGCGCTCCCTGCCGCGCCAGCCCGTGCCCTCTGTGCAGGACACCGTGCGCAAGGTGAGCCTGGGAGCGCGCAGATGGGCCGGGGTGGCCGGGGCGGGCCGCGGGCATGACCTGCCGTCTTCTCTCCTTTAGTACCTGGAGTCGGTCCGGCCCGTCCTCTCCGACGAGGACTTCGACTGGACCGCGGTCCTGGCGCAGGAATTCCTGAGGCTGCAGGCGTCGCTGCTGCAGTGGTACCTGAGGCTCAAGTCCTGGTGGGCGTCCAATTATGTGAGTCCCGCCACTGCCACCAAGGCCATACCTGAAAGGCTAAGTTTGTGAGCTCGCCCTGCTAAACTGGCGAGTTCTACACGCCCCGCCCCACGACACGCCCACAACCCACACGCCCCCTGCAGCGATTGGAGCCTGGCCCCGGGCCTGCATCCTGGGCCCCCAAGGGCCAATACACTGAGCCCCTCTCACATACGTCTGTAGCCTAACCTCAACATTTAAATATAGATATAAGCATATGTATTTATTTATATATATATGCTCATAACATATATATGCTCTCTGTCTATGTTTAATGTTGAGGTTAAGGGTATAGATGCTCCAATATTCTGAGCTCCACCCTTGATCTCCCAAAGACTGAACCAGAATTCCAGGACCTAGGGCTGGCGCACTGTCTCACGCCTGTAATGCCAGCACTTTGGGAGGCTGAGGCAGGCAGATCACATGAGGTCAAGAGTTCGAGACCAGCCTGGCCAACATGGTGAAACCCCGTCTCTACTAAAAACACAAAAATTAGCTGGGCGTGGTGGCACATGCGCCTATAATCCCAGCTACTCGGGAGGCTGAGGCGGGAGGATTGCTTGAACCCAGGAGAGGTTGCACTGAACTGAGATTGTGCCACTGCACCCCAGCCTGGGCCACAGAGCGAGACTCTGTCTCAAAAACAAAACAAAACAAAAACAAACAAACAAAAAACCACAAAGGAGTTGAATGGTGAGGAGTGGTGGGAGAGGCCTGAAATCCAGACTGAGGATCCTGGACTCTTTCCTGGGGGTACTAGGGAGCCATGGGAGGGTTTGGAGCAAGGAAGGGGCTGGGTCAGCTCTGGTGTGGGGGAAAGACTGGAGGGTGGGAGGCTGCAGAGGAAGCTACTGTGAGATCTACTATTGTAGGTCATTGAGACACTGGGCTCGGATGAGAAAACCTGTGGTGAGAGTGAGAGGGGAAGGGAAGAGGGTCTGCGGCAGAGCCCCAAGGGGCACCGATATGGCAGGCTCAGTTGGTCAAACCCAATGAAGGGGATGGCAGGCCTTGCTTTTCTGGTTAAATTTTTGTTTTTCTTCACACTTTTGGACAAGATTCTACTTACACACACACACACACACACACACACGCATATTGTTTTCTTCCCTTCCTTCCCTCCCTCCCGCCTTTCCTATCTTCTTTCCTTATTTCCTTCCTTCCTTTCTTTTTTTCTGTCTCCTTCCTTCCTTCCCTTCCTTCCTTTTTTTTGTTGAGACAGAGTCTCGCTCTGTCACCCAGGCTGGAGTGCACTGGCGCGATCTCGGCTCACTGCAAGCTCCGCCGGCCAGGTTCATGCCATTCTCCTGCCTCAGCCTCCCATAGCTGGCTAATTTTTTTTTTTTTTTTTTTTTTTTGTATTTTTAGTAGAGTCAGGGTTTCACCGTGTTAGCCAGGATGGTCTCGGTCTCCTGACCTCATGATCCGCCTGCCTCGGCCTCCCAAAGTGCTGGGATTACAGGCGTGAGCCACCGTGCCTGGCCTCTTTCTTTCTTTCTCTTGCTTGCTTTCTTTCTTTCTCTTGCTTTCTCTCTCTCTCCTTCCTCCCTTCGGGATTACAGGCGTGAGCCACCGTGCCTGGCCTCTTTCTTTCTTTTTCTTTCTCTTTCTTTCTCTTTCTCTCTCTCTCCTTCCTCCCTCCCTCCTTTCTCTCTCTCTTTTCCATCCTTCCTTCCCTCCCTCCCTTTCTCTCTCTCTTTCTTTCTTTCTCTTTTTTTTCTTTCTTTCCTTTTTCTTTCTTGAAAGGGGTCTCACTCTATCACCCAGACTGGAGTACAGTGGCATGATCACAGCTCACTGCAGCCTTGACCTCCCAGGCTCAAGCCATCCTCCCACCTCAGCTTCCCTAGTAACTGGGACTCGGGAAGGCTTGTGCCCCCGAGCCCTGCTAATTTTTGAACTTTTTCGTAGACATGGGGTCTTGCCATGTTGCCCAGGCTGGTCTCAAACTCCTAGGCTCAAGCTATCCTCCCACCTCAGCCTCCCAAAATGCTGGGATAACAGGCGTGAACCACCGCTCCTGGCCTGTATATTTTATTGTACCTCCAAGCCAACTGCCAGTGATATACACACCATTATTTTATGTACAACAACAACAAAAACAAACCCTACAAGACCAGCTAAACTGTGACACAGTGCTTTCTTTTGTGTTTTTCATTGTTTGATTTTATTATGGTATTGGCAAGGCCAAAATTTTCATGTATTTACACATATATATATAATTTCACATATTTATTATTTTATAAATTTTACATTTATGTTCTGTTTTTCTTTTCTTTTCTTTTCTTTTTTTTTTTTTTGGGACAGGGTTTCACTCTTGTTGCCCAGGCTGGAGTGCAATGGTATGATCTTGGCTCACTGCAACCAATGCCTCCAGGATTCAAGCGATTCTCCTGCCTCAGGCTCCCGAGTAGCTGGGATTACAGGCGTGTGCCACCACGCCTGGCTGATTTTTGTATTTTTATAGAGATGGGGTTTCATCATGTTGGCCAGGCTGGTCTTGAACTCCTGACCTCAGGTATCCACCCGCTTCAGCCTCCCAAAGTGCTGGGATTACAGGTAGGCGCCACCGCGCCCAGCTGTACCTTGTTCTTTCCAACATCTATGTAATAGGGCACTGCCGGAGTGTAACAGGGTTTAGCTAACTGATCCCCCATGGATGGATTTCTATGGATTTCTAGGTGATTGCTATTTACTGACTACGATGACTGGCTTCTTTGGCTGTATCCTCCTTGCCTGACACAGGAACATCTGGGGCCTTCCCTGTCCTACTGTCCCTCCCACAGCAAGGCCCTGGCCCCTCACTGTGTGTCTCCCCACCCCACTCCCAGGTCAGTGACTGGTGGGAGGAATTTGTGTACCTGCGCTCCCGAAATCCGCTGATGGTGAACAGCAACTATTACATGATGGTGAGAAGGGGAGGGGTGAGGTTCACAGGCCCTAGGTCTAGGGTTGGGGTACCTGGATGGAATGTGACATTCATGCTCAGTGACCTGGATCTGGACGCACCATCTGGGATTCATCGTTCCGCCCTCTTTTGGGGTCAGGACCTGTATTTGGGTCAGTGGTTCCATCAAGGGCAAACCTGACCCCGGGTGTTTTGCTGTCCCCTCTCCTGGTCCCCAGGACTTCCTGTATGTCACACCCACGCCTCTGCAGGCAGCTCGCGCTGGGAATGCCGTGCACGCCCTCCTCCTGTACCGCCACCGCCTGAACCGCCAGGAGATACCCCCGGTAAGAGGGCCCCAGTGGGCTGGGGATGCAGGTGTGGTCCTGTGGCCTTTGGGCCACAGGGGTCCTGGAAGGCAGCTCACAGCCCACGGTTTCCTGCAGACTTTGCTAATGGGAATGCGTCCCTTATGCTCTGCCCAGTATGAGAAGATCTTCAACACCACGCGGATTCCAGGGGTCCAAAAAGGTGAGACCCTCTCCTGTCCCCACTGATGGAGGCAGAACAATATAGTGGCTAAGAGCATGTTTTCTGGAATCCGCCTGCCTGAGCTGGGACCCATTGCATCCTTGCTGTGTGACCTTCTGCACGTTATTACCCTCTCTGAGCCTCAGCTTCCACTAAAGTGGGATAATAATTGTACCTAGGAGCTGGACGCGGTGACTTATGCCTGTAATCCCAGCTCTTTGGGAGGCAGAGGTGGACGATTGCTTAGGCCAGGAGTTCGAGACCAGCCTAGGGCAACGTAGTGAGATCCGATCTATATGAAAAATTCAAAAATTAGCCAGGCATGGTGGTATGCGCCTGTGGTCCCAGCTACTCAGGACCCTGAAGTGGGAGGATTGCCTGAGTCCAGGAGGTTGAGGCTGCAGCGAGCTGAGATCTCACCACTGCACTCCAGCCTAGGCGACAGAGCGAGACCCTGTCTCCAAAAACCGAAAGTCCTAGGGTGCTGATGATTACTAGGGTGCTTTGAACAACTGATGACACCTAAGCAGCATATAATAAATGGTCGCTATTTTTATGTGTCTGGCCCGTCCCCACGCTTCTGCCAACGCCACCCCTAGACTACATCCGCCACCTCCATGACAGCCAACACGTGGCTGTCTTCCACCGGGGCCGATTCTTCCGCGTGGGGACCCACTCCCGAAACAGCCTGCTTTCCCCGAGGGCCCTGGAGCAGCAGTTTCAGCGAATCCTGGACGATCCCTCACCAGCCTGCCCCCACGAGGAACATCTGGCTGCTCTGACCGCTGCTCCCAGGTAAGGGTCGGGGGTCAGGGGTCAGGGGTCAGGGGTCAGGGGCTCTCAGAGGCCGCCAGTGTCCTGAGGCCATGGAAGGGCAGGGTGGGACCAGGTGACGGCTAGGCAGGATGGACTCAGGCACATCCCGGGCCCTCCAGGGGCACGTGGGCCCAGGTGCGAAGGTCCCTGAAGACCCAGGCAGCAGAGGCCCTGGAGGCAGTGGAAGGGGCCGCTTTCTTTGTGTCACTGGACGCTGAGCCCGCGGGGCTCACCAGGGAGGACCCAGCAGCGTCGTTGGATGCCTATGCCCATGCCCTGCTGGCTGGCCGGGGCCATGACCGGTGAGTCAGTCTTGGGATGGGGCCCCCAGACATGGCACCCCAGAATGCAATATCAGACCTAGGACCCCCGACAGTAGACAGCCAGACCCTGGAGCCCACACCTGCAAAGTCTGTAGACCAGCAGCTGCCTAGAGCTGAGGACCCCAGACCCAATGCTTTGGGACCTGGAGACCTGGGACCAAGACCTATAACCCAGTCCCAGTGACCCCCAAATCCGAGACTCCAAACCCCTGAGCTGGACCCTCAGACCCAGAGACCCCAGATCTGAGGACCACCAAACCCAGGACCCCTAGGCCCTGACCCCAGACTTGGCAACCTCGGCCTCAGAACTTGAACCATTCAATCCTCAGGCCTTAATGCAGGCACCCCAAACCCATGGCCCCAGACGCAGACTTCCAGACCTAGAGATTCTCAGGCCTGGCAGGCATCACTGAATTCCTAGGCCCCAGGGGGGTCCCACTGACCTCCCAGCACCCCCAAAAGCCTTGAACCTTCCTCAGTGAGTTCTCTAAAAATCTCCAAACTCTAGACTGGGCGTGGTGGCTCATGTCTGTAATCCCAGCACTTTGGGAGGACGAGAGGGGCAGATCACTTGAGGTCAGGGGTTCAAGACCAGCCTGGCCAGTATGGTGAAACCTCATCTCTAATAAAAATGCAAAAATTAGCTGGGCATGGTGGTGCGTGCTTGTGATCCCAGCTATTTGGGAGGCTGAGGTGGGAAAATCACTTGAACCCTCAGCTACTTCGGAGGCAGAGGTTGCAGTGAGCCAAGATCGCGCCACTGCACTCCAGCCTGGGCAACAAGAGTGAAACGCCATCAAACAAAAAAACAAACAAACAAAATCCCCAAACTCTAAATCCCAGACATATCTTGGATACCTCCAGGGCCACTACTGAGGACCCCCAATGGTCCTAGAAATCCCCACACCAGCACCCCAATGGATTCCCACATCTCCCCATCTAGAAAACCCCCTCAAGTCCCACAGAAAGCACTCCGAGGTCCCTCTGCCCCTCGCTCTCGGTGACCCCTCTGAACTCTCCCCGACAGCTGGTTTGACAAATCCTTCACCCTAATCGTCTTCTCTAACGGGAAGCTGGGCCTCAGCGTGGAGCACTCCTGGGCCGACTGCCCCATCTCAGGACACATGTGGGAGGTAGGGCGGCCAGCCCTCCCTTGTTCTGGGGACCCCGCACCATCTCCAAAGACCATCCTCTCCAGGGCCTTAGGGTCAGAAGAATAACTGAGGCTTGGCCAGGCACGGTGGCTCACGCCTGTAATCCCAGCAATTTGGGAGGCTGAGGCAGGCAGATCATGAGGTCAGGAGTTCGAGACCAGCCTGGCCAACATAGTGAAACCCCATCGCTACTGGTAGCCAGGCATGGTGGTGTGTGCCTGTAATCCCAGCTATTCGGGATGCTGAGGCATGAGAATTGCATGAACCCAGGAGGTGGAGGTTGCAGTGAGCTGAGATCGTGCCACTGCACTCCAGCCTGGGCGACAGAGCAAGACTACATCTCAAAAAAAAAAAAAAAAAAAGAAAAGAGAAGAAAGAAAAACTGAGGCTCAGGGAGAGGCAGAGGCTGGCCCAGGGTCACCCAGCAAAGAAAGGGTCTGGGGTGAGGCTCAGGGAGAGGCAGAGGCTGGCCCAGGGTCACCCAGCAAAGAAAGGGTCTGGGGTGAGGACCTTCCTTTGATGAATTGGTAACTGGGGCTCAAAGAAGGAAGTGATTTTCCCAGAGTCCCACAGCGAGGAGTTACAGAGCAAGAAGACGACTCCGGGCTGGGTGCAGTGGCTCATGCCTATAATCCCAGCACTTTGGGAGGTCAAGGCAGAAGGATCACTTAAGCCCAGGAGTTTGAGACCAGCCTGGGCAACATAAATGAGACCCTGTCTACAAAAAACATTAAAAAAAAAAAACTAGCCAGGCATGATGGTACATGCCTGTGGTCCCAGCTACTCCAGAGGATAGCTTGAGCCCAGGAGTTCGAGGCTGCAGTGAGTTATAATTTCACCACTGCACGCCAGCCCGGATGACAGAGCAAGACCCTGTCAAAAAGAAAAGAAAAGAAGTACAGGGACAGTAAACGCCGGTTGAGTATTGGTATTAGTCCTGTTCTTGAGGAACATGAACCCGAGACCCCATCTGTGAACATCAGAGGTTTCTGTTTCTCAGAGATTTCCCCCTACCCCAAAAAGGGCCGTATGAAAAGAGGTCCTGGTTAGATGGCCTCAGTCCACAGGGAGGAAGGGTCTCTGACAGCCTCTGTTTGTCCGCAGTTCACTCTGGCTACAGAATGCTTTCAGCTGGGCTACTCAACAGACGGCCACTGCAAGGGGCACCCGGACCCCACACTACCCCGGCCCCAGCGGCTGCAATGGGACCTTCCAGACCAGGTGAGGCTGGGTTTCTGGGCCTCTCCTCCAAGTCCCATGATTCCTAGCCTTGACTCCAAACTCATCCCCACCCCCAATCTCAACCTGAAAATCAACCCCATTTCTACCCCCAACCTGAAACCCCCACTTCTCCCACCTCCAAATCAGGCCAAATGCATCTACAACCTCAAACCCCAAAACGAACCTCATCCCCAGCCCTAACTCCAACCCTCCTCCCATTGCCAATCCCATCCTCAACCCCAGCCCCATCTCTACTCGCTTCAGACTCACAACTCACCACTGTCCAACCCCAGCACCAACCCCTACTCCATGCCCAATCCCATCCCAACACCACCACCACACCTGAATTCACTCCCATGTTCATCCTAACTCCACCCCATACCCAACCCCAACCCCAACCCCATCCTGTACTCAGTCATGACCCCACCTCCAACCACAACCCATGCCCACCTCCAATTCACTTTCCATATCCAACCCCTTCCCCATTCCATTCCCAAACCACTCTCAGTCCCTCCTCCATTCCCAACCCCAGCTTCGGCTGTGGCCCAACCCCAATCCTGTTCCAGTCTGCACTGCCATGCCTATCCCCATCTTTTTTTTTTTTTTTTTTTTTTGAGACGGAGTCCGGCTCTGTCACCCAGGCTGGAGTGCAATGGCGCGATCTCGGCTCACTGCAAGCTCCGCCTCCTGGGTTCAAGCGATTCTCTTGCCTCAGCCTCCCGAGGAGCTGGGATTACAGGTGCCTGCCACCACGTCTGGCTAATTTTTTGTATTTTTAATAGACATGAGGTTTCGCCATGTTGGCCAGGCTGGTCTCAAACTCCTGACCTCAGGTGATCCACCCGTCTCGTCCTCCCAAAGTGCTGGGATTACAGGCGTGCGCCACCATGTTCAGCCCCTATCCCCATCTTTAGTCTCATCCTTCAATTCTCTTCTGTTCTTTGTCCCCATTTCCGTATTCTGCCGCAACCCTAACTCCACGTCCACCTTCGCTTCTAGCCTCATTCCTGGCTTTCACCCTACCCCCATCTGTAACCCCAACTACTCCTCTTCCCTCCTCCTCTGGCAGATCCACTCCTCCATCTCTCTAGCCCTGAGGGGAGCCAAGATCTTGTCTGAAAATGTCGACTGCCATGTCTTTCCATTCTCCCTATTTGGCAAGAGCTTCATCCGACGCTGCCACCTGTCTTCAGACAGCTTCATCCAGATCGCCTTGCAACTGGCCCACTTCCGGGTCAGCTGGGTTCCCCACCACAGCCCCCTCAGGGTCTCAGTCCACCTGAGCCCCCAGGACCTGCCCCTCCACAGTTCCCTGTGGTCGTTGCCATTGTGGGTCGGCCATCTTGAATTCTCTCTCCCAACCATTCTTGGGCTGGCTGGAGGACACTGGAGGTCTGGACAGAGATGGGTCAAGTCTGTAAGATTTCCTGAGCCCTGCTGACAGACTCCTCTTTTCCTCCTTGTCCCCCAGGACAGGGGTCAATTCTGCCTGACTTATGAGTCGGCCATGACTCGCTTATTCCTGGAAGGCCGGACGGAGACGGTGCGATCTTGCACGAGGGAGGCCTGCAACTTTGTGAGGGCCATGGAGGACAAAGAGAAGACGGTGGGTGCAAGCCTCGCTTGAGGCTTCAGTCATTTCCAGGTACTCACTCATCCACTTGCAAACATTGATGGGACCTACTAAAGCCAGCCTCCATGAGGGGCACGAGGGACAAGGGATGAATCAGACCTGGCCTCTGACTTCAAAGAGCTCACCGATGGGGGAGACAGCCCAGCATAGTGTGATATCTGCTTTCATGGTGGTCTCACAGGGCACTGGGGGAGCACCCAAGAAGGAACCCCATTTATTTATTTATTTATTTATTTTTGAGATGGAGTCTTGCTCTGTCACCCAGGCTGGAGTGCAGTGGCACAGTCTCGGCTCACTGCAACCTCTGCCTCTCAGGTTCAAGCAATTCTCGTGCCTCAGCCTCCCGAGTAGCTGGAATTACAGGTGCCCGCCACCGTGCCCAGCTAATTTTTTTTTTTTTTTTTTTTTTTTTAGTAGAGACGAGGTTTCACCATGTTGGTCAGGCTGGTCTCAAACTCCTGACCTCAGGTGATCTCTCTGCTTCAGCCTCTCAAAGTGCTGGGATTACAAGCGTGAGCCGATGGGCCTGGCCAGAACTCCATTTTTACAATGTAACTCTGCCCATTTAACCTCTATGTGACCTTATGACCTTCCTTTGCACCATTCCCCGCACCCCCTCTGCCCAGATCCCACCCACCCCTCACTTCTGCTCCCTTGCCCCACACCTACCCCCGCACCTACAAGGTATTGTGGTTCCATGGGAGGAGTTTGGGCTCCGGGGCCAGACACACCTAGAAACCCACCTGGGTGTCCCTGGCTGTGTGAACCTGGGCACATGGGTTCCCCTCTTTAAGCCTCAGTTCCCCATCTGTAAAATGGGGTTGAAATTCCCACCTTGCAGGGATGCGGCAAGCTTGGTTGAGGCCAGGTGTGCCGCAGGCCCAGCACTAAGTCGACTTCCTGTCTTTCCATGACCTGTGACCTCCCTGGGGACCCCAGGACCCACAGTGCCTTGCCCTGTTTCGCGTGGCAGTGGACAAGCACCAGGCTCTGCTGAAGGCAGCCATGAGCGGGCAGGGAGTCGACCGCCACCTCTTTGCGCTCTACGTCGTGTCCCGATTCCTCCACCTGCAGTCGCCCTTCCTGACCCAGGTTGGGGCACAGGGAAAGGGTTAGAGAGGGAAATGGGAGACCATGGAAGAAGGGAGAGGCTTCAGGGAAGGAGGGTGATGTTGAAAAAGGACCCATCAAGGCCGGGCGCGGTGGCTCACGCCTGTAATCCCAGCACTTTGGGAAGCCGAGGTGGGCGGATCACTTGAGGTCAACAGTTCGAGGCCAGCCTGGCCAACATGGTGAAATTCCATCTCTACCAAAAATACAAAAATTAGCTGGGCATGGTGACAGACACCTGTAATCCCAGCTACTTGGGAGGGCTGAGGCAGGAGAATCCCTTGAACCCGGGAGGCGGAGGTTGCAGTGAGCTGAGATCGTACCACTGCACTCCAGCCTGGGCGACAGAGCGAGACTCTGTCTCGAAAAAAAAAGGGTGATGTTGAGAAAGGACGCATCAGCAGAGAAGTCAGTTAGAGCGCTGGAGGGCGGGGGAAGAAAGGCAGAAGGCGGAGATGCAACCAGGCAACCGGAGCAGACAAAAGAGGAAAGGGTCAGTGGGGTGGGGCTAGGAGGAAAGGGCGTGGTCAGAGGAGGGGCGTGGTCCGAGGGAGAAGGGGAGAGGGACGTGGTTGGTGAGAAGATGAGGGGCGTGGCCAGATAGGGCATGGCCAGGAGAAGGGTGTGGTCAGGGAGAAGGAGGCCCGGGATTTAGGGGTGAGAAAGAGCCAGGGATGCAGGGAGTGAAGTGGAGCCAAGGGCCAGAACGGCAGATCTCTGTCCTGCACATGTGATGGGCTCCTGTCCTCAGGTCCATTCGGAGCAGTGGCAGCTGTCCACCAGCCAGATCCCTGTTCAGCAAATGCATCTGTTTGACGTCCACAATTACCCGGACTATGTTTCTTCGGGCGGTGGATTCGGGCCTGTGAGTGGAGCTGGCGCGCGCTGGCCCCTAGAGGAAAGAGGGGGCTGGGGTCCTGCACTCCTGTCTAGTGGGGGTGGAGGAGACTGGAGATATTTTCTTCCCTTCACTCTTTCTGACTCCAGGCTGATGACCATGGTTATGGTGTTTCTTATATCTTCATGGGGGATGACATGATCACCTTCCACATCTCCAGCAAAAAATCAAGCACAAAAACGGTGAGACAAACGTGTGTACTCACCAACTCCCTCTTTCCTCAGGAACCAGGAGCCTAGGCCCCTAGCCCCTCCTCCCTCAGACCCAGGAGTCCAGGCCCCCAGCGCCTTCTCCCTCAGACCCAGGAGTCCAGACCCCCAGCGCCTTCTCCCTCGGACCCAGGAGTCCAGGTTCCCCAGCCCCTCCTCCCTCAGACCCAGGAGTCCAGGCCCCCAGCGCCTTCTCCCTCAGACCCAGGAGTCCAGGTTCCCCAGCCCCTCCTCCCTCAGACCCAGGAGTCCAGGTTCCCCAGCCCCTCCTCCCTCAGACCCAGGAATCCAGGCCCCCAGCCCCTCCTCCCTCCGACCCAGGAATCCAGGCCCCCAGCCCCCTCCTCCCTCAGACCCAGAAATCCAGGCCCTCAGCCCTCTTGTTTCTCAGCCTCCAGGATCCCGTCTTCCAGCTTCCCCTGGCTCTGACACCGTTCTCCTTCCAGGATTCCCACAGGCTGGGGCAGCACATTGAGGACGCACTGTTGGATGTGGCCTCCCTGTTCCAGGCGGGACAGCATTTTAAGCGCCGGTTCAGAGGGTCAGGGAAGGAGGACTCCAGGCACAGGTGTGGATTTCTCTCCCGCCAGACTGGGGCCTCCAAGACATCAATGACATCCACCTACTTCTGACTCCTTCCAGCAGGCGGCTGGCCTCTCCGGGGAATGAGGGTGAAGATGGCCACAGCTGGCTGTCACAGGGCAGGGGCAGCCTGTTTGGCCACCGGATATCCAGGCTAATAAAGATGTGTGAGCTGGGTGTGTGGTGTCTGCTATGCTGTTGGGCAGGGAGGGGTGGAAGAGGTGAGGACCAAGGTGGAGGAGAACAGATCTTCTGACCTCGTGATCCGCCCACGTTGGCCTCCCAAAGTGCTAGGATTACAGGCGTGAGCCACTGTGCCTGGCCCACAGGTTTTTCTTTTTTTTTTCCCAGAGACAGGGTCTCAGTCTGTCACCCAGGCTGGAGTGCAGTCTTGCAATCATAGCTCACTGCAGCCTCAACCTCCAAGCTCAAGTGATTCTCCTACCTTAGCCTCACAAGTAGCTTGGGCCACAGGTGCGTGCCACCACATCCAGCTAATTACCTTTTTTTTTTTTTTTTTTTTTGTAGAGACAGGGTTTTGCCATATTCCCCAGGCTGGTCTTGAACTCCTGGGCTTAAGCGATCCTCCTGCCTCAGCCTCCCCAGTAGCTGGGATTACAGGCACCTGCCACCATGCCTGGCTAATTACAAAGCATCTTTCTGGGGAGCTGCACATCATCACATAGCCGGGGCTTTGTGAAGTCACGTTGGCCAGCAGAGATGAGCAAACACAGCTTCTAATGTTTGCTTCTTTGTCTCCCAACTCCAATTTCTGCTTCCGTCTTCCCATGTGATCTCCTCTGTCTCAAATTTCTCTCAGCCTTTCTCTTCCAAGGTCACTTGGCATTGGATTGATGGGCCACAAAGATGATGCGAGATGATCTCATTTCAAGGTCTTTAACTGCACCTTCAGAGACTCTGTGATGGTTAATACTGAGTGTTGCTGGGGCGCGGCGGCTCACACCTGTAATCCCAGCACTTTGGGAGGCCAAGGTGGGCAGATCATGAGGTCAGGAGTTCAAGATCAGCCTGACCAACATGGTGAAACCCAGTTTCTACTAAAAACACAAAAATTAGCCGGGCATGGTGGCACATGCCTGTAATCCCAGCTACTCAGGAGGCGGAGGCAGGAAAACTGCTTGAACCTGGGAGGCAGAGGCTGCAATGAGCCGAGATCGTGCCGCTGCACTCCAGCCTGACAACAGAGCGGAACTCTGTCTAAAGAAAAAAAAAAAAATACAGAGTGTCAACCTGACTAGATGGACGGATGCAAAGTATTGATCCTGGGTGTGTCTGTGAGGATGTGCCAAAGGAGATTAACATTTGAGTCAGTGGGCTGGGAAAGGCAGACCCACCCTTAATTTGGGTGGGTACCATCTAGTCAGCTGCCAGCATGGCTAGAATATAAAGCAGGTAGAAACATGTGAAAAGACTAGAATGGCCTAGCCTCCCAGCCTACATCTTTCTCCCGTGCTGGATGCTTCCTGCCCTCAAACATCAAACTCCAAGTTCTTCAGTTTTGGGACTTGACTGACTCTCCTTGCTCCTCAGCTTGCAGATGGCCTGTTGTGGGACCTTGTGAATGTGTGAATTAATACTTACTAAACTTCCATATATATATGTGTGTGTGTGTGTGTATGTGTGTGTGTATATATATATGTATGTATACACACACACACACATATACACACACACACACACACATCCTATTAGTTCTGCCCCTCTAGAGAACCCTGACCAATACAGACTCTTTCCAATAAGTTAACATTCACAGGTTCCAGGGATTTGGATGTGGCCCTATCTTTTGGGGTCCTAGGTGTGAGGGAGGAGAGGCTGGTACCTGGATTCCTGGATTCCCATTCAACCCACTATACTTGATCCCTGGTTAAAGTGGTATCTACTGGGCTTTTTCCTCTGTAAATTTAACATTTTTCCCTTTGTAATTTTTTTTTTTTTTTTTGACGGAGTCTCACTCTGTTGCCCAGGCTGGAGTGCAATGGCATGATCTCAGCTCACTGCAAGCTCCGCCTCCTGGGTTCAAACGGTTCTTCTGCCTTAGCCTCCCAAGTAGCTGGGACTACAGGTGCCCACCACCACACCCAGCTAATTTTTTGTATTTTTAGTAGAGATGGGGTTTCACCATGTTAACCAGGATGGTCTTGATCTCTTGACCTCGTGATCTGCCCGCCTTGGCCTCCCAAAGTGCTCTCTGTCACCCACGCTGGAGTGCAACGGCATGATCTTGGGTCACTGCAACCTCCGCTTCCCAAGTTCAAGTGATTCTTCTGCCTCAGCCTCCCAAGTAGCTGGGATTATAGGCGTGTGCCACCATGCCTGGCTAATTTTTGTATGTTTAGTAGAGACGGGGTTTCACCATGTTGTCCAGACTGGTCTAGAACTCATGACCTTGTGATCCGCCCACCATGACCTCCCAAAGTGCTGGATTGTAAGTGTGAGCCACCGCACTTGGCCCTTATTTTTATATTTATTATCTTTCTATTTTTCTTTCAGGATAACACTAATTAGTGTTACATTATAATATATATTAATATCTTGGCTTTGGATATCTCTTAATAGTCCTCAACAGGAAAACCAATCTTTGTTTTACTCATTTACTTCTTTAGACAACCTTTACAATAATTGTGTCCAATCCATTGAAAAATCATCTCATTGGGATTTTGATTGAATCCTCTTTAAAACCACAATGTAACTGGGGGAGAATAAATATCAGCAGAGCATACATATTAGCTATCCAGAAAAATAATTAGTCTTTCAATGAATTTAAGGCCTTTTTTTTTTTTTTTTTTTGCAAGTAGTCTTTCAAAAATACATTTGGTCCTCAGGGGTACAGAATTGAATTAATCATAATTGCTGGTCCTTGGCACATACTATTATTATGTGTGCCAATTATTAAGCTATTATCTCTTGGCTTCAAATCTATTTCTCAACACTGGGCTTTGCGTAACTGGGAATGGGACTCTGAAAACCCCACTTTCACTTTGCCAAGTGGTGTGTTAGCCTCTGCCAATAGGGGGTGCCAGAGGGACTGTACAGCCTGAAGGAGGAAAAGGGGTCTTGCTCCTTCCTGTTTGCTCTCTGCTTACTTCCTGTTGGTTTCCTGTTCCCATCTGCATCAGCAAAGCTTCTTCACCCTGTCCAAGGCAGTTCTTTCCTGTAGCAGCAACTAAATCCAATTTGCAGTTTTTCCAAACTTGCACATCCTCAGAGATGCCAGACCATTTGGAGATGCCAGACCAGCACCCCTGCCTGAGAAAATTCCAGTTTCTGGTGATCCTCCTCAGAGCTCAGAAACACCAGCACCATCTGAGCAGTTCCTCCTCTTCAGAGCCTCAGTTTTTTTGTTTGTTTGTTTGTTTGTTTTGAGACAGAGTCTCACTCTGTTGCCCAGGCTGGGGTGCAATGGTACGATCTTGGCTCACTGCAAACTCCACTTCACGGGTTCAAGTGATTCTCCTGCCTCAGCCTCCTGAGTAACTGGGATTATAGACGTGTGTCACCATGCCCAGCTAATTTTTGTATTTTTAGTAGAGACAGGGTTTCCCCATGTTGGCTATGCTGGTCTCGAACTCCCAACCTCAGGTGATCCACTCGCCTTGGCCTACCAAGGTGCTGGGATTACAGGCATGAGCCACTGTGCCCAGCCCAGAGGCTCAGTTTTATGTCCACTGGCTCCTCATCCAAATGTGTAGTTTTTAATAACTCTAACCTTTGTCTTTGTTTTTCATACCCTAGTGAGATAGCAATTTGGCAGGACTGGTTTCCAAGACAACAAGACCTAAGACCTCACTGGTAAGACAGAAAACAGCAAAAGAAACTGGTCAAAACCAGCTAGAACCAAGAAGACAATGAAAGTGACCTCTGGAGCCGGGCGCAGTGGCTCACGCCTGTAATCCTTGCACTTAGGGAGGCCGAGGCGGGCAGATCACCTGAGGTCGGGAGTTCAAGACCAGCCTGACCAACATGGAGAAACCCCGTCTCTACTAAAAATACAAAATTAGCCAGGCGTGGTGGTGCATGCCTGTAATCCCAGCAACTCGGGAGGCTGAGGCAGGAGAATTTCTTGAACTCGGGAGGCGGAGGTTGCTGTGAGCCGAGATCATGCCATTCCACTCCACCCTGGGCACCAAGAGGGAAACTCCATCTCAAAAAACAACAACAACAAAAAGAAAGTGACCTCTGGTTACCTTCACTGCTCATTATATGCTAATTGTAATGCATTAGCATGCTAAAAACACTGCCACCAGCGCCATGACAGTTTACAAATGCCATGGCCGTGCTGAAAAGTTACCCTGTATGATCTGGATGGGGGAGAAAGTCCAGGTTCTGGGAGCTCCCTGCCCCTTATCTAGAAAACCCATGCATAATTCATCCTGTATTTAGCATATATTCAAGAAATAACCATTAAAATAACCAACCAACAATCCTCAGGGCTACTCTGCCTATGAGGTTGCTACTCTTACTTTCCTTCCTTTCTTTTTTTTTTTTTTTTGAGACGGAGTCCTGCTCTGTCGCCCAGGCTGAAGTGCAGTAGTACGATCTTGGCTCACTGCAACCTCCGTCTCCCGGGTTCAAGCGATTCTCCTGTCTCAGGTTCCCAAGTAGCTGGGACTACAGGCGCCCGCCACCACGCCCAGCTAATTTTTTTGTATTTTTAGTAGAGATGGGGTTTCACCGTGTTAGCCAGGATGGTCTCGATCTCCTGACCTCGTGATCCGCCCGCCTCAGCCTCCCAAAGTGCTGGGATTACAGGCATGAGTCACCGCGCCCTGCCTCTCTCTCTTTCTCTCTCTCTTTTTTTTTTTTTTTTGTTAGAGACGGAGTCTCGCTCTGTCGCCCAGGCTGGAGTGCAGTGGCACATCTCAGCTCACTGCAAGCTCTGCCTCCTGGGTTTACGCCATTCTCCTGCCTCAGCCTCCCGAGTAGCTGAGTAGCTGGGACTACAGGCGCCCGCCACCTTGCCCGGCTAGTTTTTTGTATTTTTTTAGTAGAGATGGGGTTTCACCGTGTTAGCCAGGATGGTCTCGATCTCCTGACCTCGTGATCCGCCCGTCTCAGCCTCCCAAAGTGCTGGGATTACAGGCTTGAGCCACCGCGCCCGGCTTCTTTCTCTCTCTTTCTTTCTTCCTTTTCTTTCTTTCTTTCTTCCTTTTCTTTCTTTCTTTCTTTCTCTTTCTTTCTTTTCTTTCTCTTTCTTTCTTTCTTTCTCTCTCTCTCTTCCTTCCCTTCCTTCCTTCCTTTCTTTCATCCTTTCGTCCTTTCTGTCTTTCCTTTCTTTCCTATCTTTCCTTTCTTTTCTTTCTTTCTCTTTCTCTCTCTCCTTCCTTCCTTCCTTCCTTCCTTCCTTTCCTTTCCTTTCCTTTTTCTTTCTTCGAAGGGGTCTCACTCTGTCACACAGGCTGGAGTACAGTGGCATGATCATGGCTTACTGCAGCCTTGACCTCCCAGACTTAAGCCATCCTCTCACCTCAGCCTCCCAAGTAGTTGGGACTACAGGCATGTGCCCCCAAGCCCGGCTAATTTTTAAACTTTTTCATAGAGATGGGGTCTTGCTCTGTTGCACAGGCTGATCTCAAACTCCTAGGCTCAAGCTATCCTCCCACCGCAGCCTCTCAAAATGCTGGTCAGAGTTCGAGACCAGCCTGTCCAACATGGAGAAACTCCATCTCTACTAAAAATACAAAATTAGTCTGGCGTGGTGGCGCATGCCTATAATCCCAGCTATTGGGAGGCTGAGGCAGGAGAATCACTTGAACCAGGAGGCAGAGGTTGCAGTGAGCTGAGATCGAGCCATTGCACTACAGCCTGGGCAACAAGAGCAAAACTCTGTCTCAAAAAAAAAAAAGCAAAAATGTATTGGGAGTCTGGGTGTAAAGTTATATAAAATAAAGCATCTGGGCTGGGCGCAGTGGTCATGGCTCTAATCCCAGCATTTTGGGAGGCTAAGGCGGGTGACTCACCTGAGGTCAGGAGATCGAGACCATCCTAGCTAACACGGTGAAACCCCGTCTCTACTAAAAATACAAAAAATTAGCCTGGCGTGATGGCACGCGCCTGTAGTCCCAGCTACTCGGGAGGCTGAGGCAGGAGAATCGCTTAAACCGGGGAGGCAGAGGTTGAGGTGAGCCAAGATCGTGCCACTGCACTCCAACCTGGGCAACAGAGCAAGATTCCATCTCAAAAAAAAAAAAAAAAAAATGTTTACATCCAATACCATGAACCAGTTAGCGTTTCCTGGGACATGGGTCAGCATTGTGTAAGGGTTGGGAACTACTGGCAGGACGGGAATTCCTGTCTCACTGACTGCCCTCAGAGCCTTGACAAACTCGTATCCCCATCTGGTTATTTTATAGGCAGTACGAGGGTGTTATATGGGGACTGACAGAGTTATAACACTCTATACTTTATTTATTTATTTATATTTTATTTAATTAATTAATTTATTTTTTGACATGGAGTCTCGCTCTGTCGCCCAGGCTGGAGTGCCGTGGCGCAATCTCGGCTCACTGCAAGCTCCGCCTCCCGGGTTCACGCCATTCTCCTGCCTCAGCCTCCCGAGTAGCTGGGACTACAGGCACCCCCCCCCACCATGCCTGGCTAATTTTTTTTTTGTGTGTGTGTTTTTAGTAGAGATGGGATTTCACCGTGTTAGCCAAGATGGTCTCAATCTCCTGACCTCATGATCCGCCCACCTCAGCCTCCTAGAGTGCTGGGATTACAGGCATGAGCCACTGCGCCCAGTCTATTTATTTATTTATTAATTTTTGAGACGAAGTCTTGCTCTGTCACCTGGGCTGGAGTGCAGTGGCACCATCTCGGCCCACTGGAACCTCGTCCTCCCGGGTTCTAGCAATTCTCCTGCATCAGCCTCCCAAGTAGATGGGATCACAGGCATTCACAACCACACCCAGCTAATTTTTGTATTTTTGGTAGAGATGAGGTTTCACCATGTTGACCAGGCTTGTTGGGGTGATCAGACGGTGATCAGACCCAACACCAGGTCGTGGGGGCTACGAAGTCTGGCAGAGTCAAAGGAATGAGACAAAACAAGTTAAGAGTACATAGGGTGGGTCCAGGGGGCCAACGCTGGAGTATGGAGTTTGTGAAGGCCCCAAGCTCTGGGAGCCCACACTATTTATGGGTAACCAAACAAAGAAGCAGGTGGTGAGGACGTGCGGACGTGCAGACGTGGGGGTAGAAAGGTAGCGGTGCAAGCGTAGCTGTGACGGTTTAGCATATGCTCTGCTACTTGAGATAAGGGAGAACAGGTTCTTCTAATTCAAGTTACATTAATTTATGATCCTGGGAGAGCAAGGAGTAAGGGGCCAGCGAGTCTGGATACATTCCAGAGGCTCCAAGGGGTTTTATGCCCTGAGCCCTGGGTTCTCTCCAAGCCACGAGGGGTTTTATGTCCTGGGCTTAGATTCCAGCGTGGCGGGGCGGTCTTCCACCCTTCGGCACAGAGCTTGGTGTTCCATAGGCCATGAGGGGTTTTAGACCCTGGACCCAGGACATGTTCCAAGACTCTTTTACATTATGTCAGACAAGCAAGCCCTGCCTCAGCTCTTCTGCCAACAAGGCTGGTCTCCAAGTCCTGACCTCAGGTGATCCACCCACCTCAGCCTCCCAAGATGCTGGGATTACAGGCGTGAGCCACCACGCCCAGCCAATAATGATGTTTCTTTTCCTCGCCATCTTAGACATTGCTTTAGGAAACTCTGTCTTCGAATTATTTATTAGACCTTGCCTGTTCCCGTAGGAAGCTTCCCAACTAGACGGCTGTCCTGTGATTCAACCTAAACCTGCCTGTCCCAGTCACCTAGAATACTTCTTTAAAATTGTTTCCTGCAATGTCACCCACCTGGCCTGTCCTCAGTACTATAATAATACCCATGCCATCTCTCCTACAGGCAATGGTATCTACTTGTACCACTTATTCAATGCCATTTATAGGGCAGGAATTTTTTTTTTTTTTTTTAAACAAAGTATCGCTCTTGTTGCCCAGGCTGGAGTGCAATGCATGATCTCGGCTCACTGCAACCTCCGCCTCCCAGGTTAAAGCAATTCTCCTGCCTCAGCCTTCCAAGTAGCTGGAATTACAGACACCTGCCACCATGCCCGGCTAATTTTTTTTTTGTATTTTCACCATGCTGGCCAGGCTGGTCTCGAACTCTTGACCCCAGGCTATCCGCCCGCCTCCGCTTCCTAAAGTGCTGAGATTACAGGCGTGAGCCACCGCGCCTGGCCAGGGCAGGATCTTTTAACACTACCTGTCAAGTAAATGCCACACATTTTTGCCCTGATAGTATCATCAAATACAATTTTTCTTGTCTCCCTTGGAGGGTCTTAGTTCCTCTCTAGACAACTGTGCCCTTCTCTACTCCCATAGCTGCCTCTCATAATAATGGCATTATTTTAAATTACCACTTTCCTGCCAAATTCTTTTTCTTTTTTTTTTCTCTTTTTTTTCTTTCTTTCTTTTTTTTTTTTTTTTTTTGAGATGGAGTGTCACTCTGTCACCCAGGCTGGAGTGCAGTGGGGTGATCCTGGCCCACTGCAACCTCCACCTCCTGGGTTTAAATAATTCTCTTGCCTCAGCCTCCTGAGTAGCTGGGATTACAGGCACCCGCCACCACACCGAGCTAATTTTTGTATTTTTAGTAGATATGAGGTTTCGCCATATTGGCCAGGCTGGTCTCAAACTCCTGACCTCAAGTGATCTGCCCACCTCAGCCTCCCAAAATGTTGGGATTATAGGCGTGAGCCACTGGCCCCGGCCTCCCCCGAAATTCTTATCCCATTCATGCTTAAACCAACGCGCCCCTTAGTTAACAGAGATACTCAACCTTCTTAACTCCCATCCCACATGGGTTTGTGCTCCCAATGGATACCTTTGGCTATATGGACACTGTAGTAGTCCGTTGTCCCCCTGCTATAAAGACCTAGCCGAGACTGGGTAATTTATAAAGAAAAAAGTTTTAATTGCCTCACAGTTCTGCATGGCTGGGAAGGCCTCAGGAAACTTACAATCATGGAAGAAGGGAAAGCAGGCACATCTCACATGGTGGCAAGTGAGACAGAGCGAGCAAGCACAGGGAAACCGCCTTAGAAAACCATCAGATCTCAGGCTGGGCACGGTGGCTTATGCCTGTAATCCCAGCACTTTGGGAGGCCGAGGAGGGGGATCACCTGAGGTCAGGAGTTCGAGACCAGCCTGACCAACATGGAGAAACCCCGTCTTTACTAAAAATACAAAATTAGCTGGGCGTGGCGGCAGGCACCTGTAATCCCAGCTACTAGGGAGGCTGAGGCAGGAGAATCGCTTGAACTTGGGAGGTGGAGGTTTCGGTGAGCCAAGATCGCACCACTGCACTCCAGCCTGGGCAACAAGAGCAAAACTCCATCTCAAACAAAACAAACAAAACAAAACAAAACAAAACAAAACATCAGATCTCGTGAGAACTCACTATCACAAGAACAGCGTGGGGAAAACCACCACCATGATCCCATCACCTCCCACCTGCACCCTCCCTCGACGTGTGCGGATTACGGGCATTACAATTTGAGATGAGATTTGGGCGGGTACAGACGTGTGCGGATTACAGGCATTGCAATTTGAGATGAGATTTGGGTGGGGACACAGAACAAAACTATATCAGATACCCACCCATTCAGTCAGCCTCCAAATAACTTTTCTTTCATTTGAAATCATAAAACCCATGGTTAACAGTGTATTGATGTTTGGTTCAGAAGTCAATGTATAACAGGACAGGCAAAGCCCCCTAATATATAGTTATATGACATCACTCACCCAAGAGCTAAGCAGGTAATTGGCCTTATCTTGGCTAGAGTTGGGGCTGCCATCAACTTGTTGGCCCCAAGGGGAGGATTTACCCATCATGAGGCAACTCTTCAAAACTTTACTTCTTTACTTGGCCGGGTGCAGTGGTTCACACCAGTAATCCCAGCACTTTGGGAGGCTGAGGCGGGCGGATCACGAGGTCAGGGGATCGAGACCATCCTGGCTAACATGGTGAAACCCCGTCTCTACTAAAAATACAAAAAATTAGCCGGGCGCGGTGGCGGGCGCTTGTAGTCCCAGCTACTCTGGAGGCTGAGGCAGGAGAATGGCATGAACCTGGGAGGCGGAGCTTGCAGTGAGCCAAGATCGCACCACTGCACTCCAGCCTGGGTGACAGAGACTCTGTCTCAGAAAAAAAAAAAAAAAAAAAAAAAAAAAAACAAAACAAACTTTACTTCTTTCCTCTGTACACTGCTGTCCCATAGACTGGAGGACAGTTTAGATAAATTGAGACTGTTCCTTGTCTGTAACAGATGTAGTAATGGGTAGCAGGTTAGCATTAGTCTATCCATGGCCTAATGGAACATTAGTAATTAGTATGGTCTAGGGGAACGACTGTAATTAATAAAACCTGCTGTACCTATAAAAACACCTCAGGTCAAATAGAGAAAAATATCAACAAGATATACAAACAACTACCCTGCTACATAGCATTCATCATACCCAGACTGATACAGAACAGCTGGGGTCCTGGCGAAACCCTATCCTTAAGCCTGGAACCGCCGCCCTAAGTGAAAGCAGCTGACCCCATTTTTCCACCCAAATGTTGCCTTTTTGGCCTGCCACACCCCTATCCTGTGCCCACAAAAAGGCTTCAGCTGGCAGAGTAACACAAGCGGCTGATGAGTGAGCATCAGAGACTACGAATGGATAGACAGGGCTGACTTCAGATGGGACCGCTTCAGGGAAAGATCACCTTCTTCCCGCACCCTCTCCTGGTCTCCATGCCGCGGAGAGCCACTCCCATCACCCAATAAAATCCTCCCCATACACTACCCTACAATCTGTTCGTGTGACCTAATTCTTCCTGGACGCCAGTCAAGAACCCCGGTGCGGAGAAGGCAGGGGCTTGGACGCTCCTGCACAGAGCCTGCTCCCACCACAGAGGAGTGACCGGCCGGCTCCAGCGTTTGTTCCCTGCAGTTCCTGCACTCGCTTGCTCCCACGCTCCCTCTCTGAGAAGTCACCAGCAGCAGGCTGAGCCAAAAAAGCCACTCCAGTTCCCGCTCGTGAAGAGGATCCAGGTCAAGGTGAGGTAGGAGTTAAGACGAAATCACGTAGACTGATAGGGCATGGAAGTCCTTGGTAAGGCTTTTCTTTTTAATGAAAAGCAGCCCCAAGTCATTTTCTAACAAAGAGCGGCTTGTAAAGTTGAGCTGCAGGGATAGACCAGCAAGTTGGGAGCTTGCATGGGTGAATGCCGGCCTGGCAGGAACTAGGAACTAGGGACTAGACATGTTCAATATGGTGGCTCCATCTTTCCTTCTCTGCCAGCCACAGCGTACTGTAATGAGCAGGCAAGCGAGCTCTGGCCGTGAGGAGGATTCATTTGCATAATAAGATTAGGGTGGGGCGGTCTTGGCCCCGTGGCTCACTGCAGAGGCTGCAGTGAGCCGAGATCTCACCATTGTACTCCAGCCTGGGCGACTGAGCAAAACTCCGTCTCAAAAAAAAAAAAAAAAAAAAAAAAAGGCCGGGCGCAGTGGCTCACGCCTGTAATCCCCGCACTTTGGGAGGCCAAGGAGGGGGATCACCTGAGGTCAGGAGTTCGAGACCAGCATGACCAACGTGGAGAAACCCCGTCTCTACTAAAAATACAAAAAATTGGCTGGGCATGATGGCGCATGCCTGTAATCCCAGCTACCCGGGAGGTTGAGTCAGGAGAATCACTTGAACTCAGGAGGAGGAGGTTGCGGTGAGCCGAGATTGCCATTGCACTCCAGCCTGGGCAACAAGAGCGAAACTCTGTCTCAGAAAAAAAAAGAAAAAAGATTAAGGAGGCCTATGTAATGTCTGAGCGGGGAATAAAGTAGGAATTTGGCAGGACTAATTTCCAAGACAACACGTGACCATGACCCTGCTGATAACACGGGAGACAGTAAAAGAAACTGGCCAAAACCAGCTGGAATCAAGACAGGATGAAAGTGACCTCTGGCTACCCTCACTGCTCATTATATACAAATTAGAACGCATTCGCATGCCAAAAACACTTCCACCCACGCCATGACAGTTTACAGACGCCACGGCCATGCTGAGAAGTTACTCGTCATCATCTGGATAGGGGAGAAAATGCAGGTTCTGTGAGTTCCCTGTTCCTTACCCAGAAAACTCAGGCATAATCCACCCTTATTTAGCATATAATCAAAAAATAACTACAACCATAAAAATATATCAAAATAGGCCGGGCACGGTGGCTCAAGCCTGTAATCCCAGCACTTTGGGAGGCCAAGACGGGTGGATCACGAGGTCAGGAGATCGAGACCATCCTGGATAACACGGTGAAACCCCGTCTCTACTAAGAAATACAAAAAACTAGCCGGGCGAGGTGGCGGGCGCCTGTAGTCCCAGCTACTCGGGAGGCTGAGGCCGGAGAATGGCGTGAACCTGGGAGGCGGAGCTTGCAGTGAGCTGAGATCCGGCCACTGCACTCCAGCCTGGGCTACAGAGCGAGACTCCGTCTCAAAAAAAAAAAAAAAAAAAAAATCAAAATAGTCAACCAATAGCCCTTGGGACTACTCTACCTGTGGGGTAGCCACTCTCTTTCATTCATTCCCTTTTTTTTGAGACAGGATCTCCCTCTGTCGCCCAGGCTGCTGGAGTGCACTGACATATTCTCGGTTCATTGCAACCTCCACCTCCCAGGTTCAAGCATTTCTTGTGCCTCGCCTCCTGAGTAGCTGGGACTACAGGAACATGCTACCATACCTGGCTAATTTTTGTATTTGTTTTATTTTGTTTTCTTGTTTGTTTGAGATGGAGTTCCACTCTTGTTGCCCAGGCTGGAGTGCAATGGCACGATCTTGGCTCACCGCAACCTCCACCTACCGAGTTCAAGCGATTCTCCTGCCTCAGCCTCCCAAGTAGCTGGGATTACAGGCATGCACCACCACGCCCAGCTAATTTTGTATTTTTAGTAGAGATGAGGTTTCTCCATGTTGGTCAGGCTGGTCTCGAACTCCCGACTTCAGGTGATTCGCCTGCCTTGGCCTCCCAAAGTGCTGGGATTACAGGCATGAGCCACAGCGCCTGGCCAGTTTTTGTATTTTTTAGTAGAAATGGGGTTTCGCCATGTTGGCCAGGCTGGTCTTGAACTCCTGGCTTCAAGTGATCCGCCTGCCTTGGCCTCCAAAGTGTTGGGATTACAGGGGTGAGACACTGCACCCGGCCACTTTTTTTCCTTTACTTTCTTTTCTTTTTTTTTTTTTTTTTTGAGACGGAGTCTCGCTCTGTCACCCAGGCTGGAGTGCGGTGGCCGGATCTCTGCTCACTGCAAGCTCCGCCTCCCGGGTTTACGCCATTCTCCTGGCTCAGCCTCCCGAGTAGCTGGGACTACAGGCGCTCGCCACCTTGCCGGGCTAGTTTTTTGTACTTTTTAGTAGAGACGGGGTTTCACCGTGTTAGCCAGGATGGTCTCGATCTCCTGACCTCGTGATCCGCCCGTCTCGGCCTCCCAAAGTGCTGGGATTACAGGCTTGAGCCACCGCGCCCGGCCTACTTTCTTTTCTTTTCTTTCTTTTTTTTTTTTTTTTTGGAGACAGAGTTTCGCTCTTGTTGCCCAGGCCGGAGTGCAATGGTGCGATCTCAGCTCACTGCAACCTCTGCCTCCCGGGTTCACGCGATCCTCCTGTCTCAGCCTCCCGGGTAGCTGGGATTATAGGTGCCCGCCACCACGCCTGGCTTATTTTTGTATTTTTAGTAGAGATGGAGGTTTCATCATTTTGGTCAGGCTGGTCTCGAACTCCTGACCTCAGGTGATCTGTCCGCCTCCACCTCCCAAAGTGCTGGAATTACAGGCGTGAGCCACAGTGCCTGGCTATTCCTTTACTTTCTTAATAATCTTGCTTTCACTTTACTGTATCCACTTGCTCTTGATTTTTTTTTTTTTTTTTTGAGACAGGGTCTCACTCTGTTACCCAGACTACACTGCAGTGGTACCATCATGCCTCACTATAGCCTCGATCTCCCAGGCTCAAACAACCCTTCAGCCTCAGCCTCCCGAGTAGCTGGGACTACAGGTAGGCACCACCATGCCCACTTGGCCAATTTTAAAAATTATTTTTATTTTTATTTATTTATTTTTTTGAGATGGAATTGCACAGGCTGGAGTGCAATGGCATGATCTTGGCTCACTGCAACCTCTGCCTCCTGGGTTCAAGCGATTCTCCAGCCTCAGCCTCCCAAGTAGCTGGGATTACAGGTGCGTGCCACCACACCCAGCTAATTTTTGTACTGTTAGTAGAGACAGGATTTCACCATGTTGGTCAGGCTGGTCTCGAACTCCTGACCTGAAGTGATCCACCCGGACTCGGCCTCCCAAAGTGTTGAGATTACAGGGGTAAGTTACCGTGCCCGGCCTAAAATTATTTTTAGCATAGACAGAGCCTCACTATGTTGTACAGGCTGGTCTTGAACTCCTGTTGCTCTTTTTTTTTTTTTTTTTTTGAGACGGAGTCTTGCTCTGTCACCCAGGCTGGAGTGCAGTGGCCAGATCTCAGCTCACTGCAAGCTCCGCCTCCTGGGTTTACGCCATTCTCCTGCCTCAGCCTCCCAAGTAGCTGGGACTACAGGCGCCTGCCACCTCGCCCGGCTAGTTTTTTGTATTTTTTTTAGTAGAGACGGGGTTTCACCGTGTTAGCCAGGATGGTCTAGATCTCCTGACCTCGTGATCCGCCCATCTCGGCCTCCCAAAGTGCTGGGATTACAGGCTTGAGCCACCGCGCCCGGCTCCTGTTCCTCTTGAATCCTTTCCCGTGTGAAGCCAAGAACCCACTTGGCCTCCCAGGCTGAACCCTAGTTTCTGGGGTGCGTCCTGTGACAGCAGGACCAGTATAATGCTGTTTCCTGTAGTTCCTGCCACCACAATACCACAGGGTCCCCTTTTTGCCTTTTCAGTTTCCTAGTTACCAATCCTTTAATACCTAAATTTATTTATATTCGGTCATCTCTGTTAAAATAACCAGTGTGATTTCTGTCTCCTGAATATACCCTGACTGACACAGATTTTGTCATAGGAAGGAGTTTTTCAAAGGTGGGTTTTGGGGAATTGTTTGTTCATTTATTTATCTATTATTATTTTTTGAGACAGGGTCTTGGTCTGATACCCAGGCTGAAGTAGAGTGGTGTGATCATGGCTCACTGCAGCCTCGAGCTCCTGGGCTCAAGCAATCCTCCCAACTTAGCCTCCCGAGTAGTTGGGACCACAGGCACGCTCCACCATGCCCAGCTAATTTTTATTTTATGTTATTTATTTATTTATTTTTGAGACAGAGTCTCGCTCTGTGGCCCAGGCTGGAGGGCAGTGGCTCCCTCTTGCCTCACTGTAACCTCTGCCTCCTGAGTTCAAGCAATTCTCCTGCCTCAGCCTCCCGAGTAGAAATACAGGCACACGCCACCACACCTGGCCAACTTTTGTATTTTTGTTTTGTTTTGTTTTGTTTTGAGACAGAGTCTTGCTCTGTCACCCAGGCTGGAGTGCAGTGGCGCGATCTCGGCTCACTGCAGGCTCCACCTCCCAGGTTCACGTCATTCTCCTGCCCCAGCCTCCCGAGTAGCTGGGACTACAGGCGCCCGCCACCATGCCCGGCTAATTTTTTTGTGTGTGTTTTTAGTAGAGGTGGGGTTTCACCGTGTTAGCTAGGATGGTCTCGATCTCCTGACCTCGTGATCCGCCCGCCTCAGCCCCCCAAAGTGCTGGAATTACAGGTGTGAGCGTGCCCGGCCACTTTTGTATTTTCATTAGAGATGGGATTTGAACTCCTGGTCTTGAACTCCTGACCTCAAGTGATCTTCCTGCCTTGGCCTCCCAAAGCACTGGGATTACAGGGGTGAGCCGGCATGCCTGGCTGAGTATGCTTTAGTTGCATTTTGGGTTGTTTTTTTTTTTTTCTGGAGACGGAGTCTCGCTCTGTCGCCCAGGCTGGAGTGCAGTGGCGTGATCTCCTCTCACTGCAAGCTCCGCCCACTGGGTTCACACCATTCTCCTGCCTCAGCCTCCTGAATAGCTGGGACTACAGGCGCCCGCCACCACGCCCGGCTAATTTTTTCTTTTTTGTATTTTTAGTAGAGATGGGGTCTCACCGTGTTAGCCAGGATGGTCTCGATCTCCTGACCTCGTGATCCACCTGTCTCGGCCTCCCAAAGTGCTGGGATTACAGGCTTGAGCCACCGCGCCCGGCCTGCAGTGGTGTCTTCTGAGTACCCTGAGACGCCTACTGAAAGGACATTACAAGCTTGGGATTTTTTTGGTTTTTGTTTGTTTGTTTTTGGAGATAAGGTCTCCCTCTGTTGTGCAGGCTGAGGTGTAGTTGCACAATCACAGCTCACTGTAACCTCAAACTCCTGGATTCAAGTAATCCTCCTGCCTCAGCCTCCCAAATAGCTAGGACTAGAGGTGTGCACTACTGGCTACTTTATTTTATTTTATTTTTTGACAAGGTCTTGCTATGTTGCCCAGGCTAGTGTTGAACTCCTGGATGCAAGTGATTCTCTTACCACAGCCTCCCAAAGCACTGGGATGGCAGGCATGAACCGTGACACCCAGCCAAGCTCAGATCTTTAAACTGTCACCTCCAGTCAGTCAGAAAGCCAGAGAGCTGCCCTGGAAGCCCTAAAATATTTTTATATTCCTTGTGTATACAGTGCCATATTACTGAAAATCCACCACAAAATGTAACTATGGGCGGCAGAGTGGCATACCAAGTGGAATTTTAAGTATTGCCAGGTGTCTATTTAATTTAATTTAATTTATTTATTTATTGTTGAGACAAGTGTCTCACTCTGTAGCCCAGGCTGGAGTGCAGTAGCATGACCTTTGGTCACTGCAACCTCCGCATTCTGGGTTCAAGTGATTGTTGTGTCTCAGCCTCCCGAGTAACTGGCATTACGGGTGCACCACCATGCCGGGCTAATTTTTTTTAATTTTTTTTCAGACAGAGTCTTGCTCTGTCGCTTAGACTGGAGTGCAGTGGCGCAATCTCGGCTCACTGCAACCTCCGCCTCTTGGATTCAAGGGATTCTCCTGCCTCAGCTTCCCAAGTAGCTGGGTACAGGCGCACGCCACCACCTCTGGCTAATTTTGTGTTTTTAGTAGAGACGGGTTTCCTCATATTAGCCAGGCTGGTCTTGAACTCTTCACCTTGTGATCCGTCCATCTTGGCCTCCCAAAGTGCTGGGATTATAGGCGTGAGCCACAGTGCACGGCTAGTTTTTTTTGAGACAGAGGCTCACTCTGTCACCCAGGCTGGAGTGCGGTGACGCGATCTTGGGTCACTGCAACCTCCACCTCCTGGGTTCAAACGATTCTTGTGCCTCAGCCTTCTGAGTAGCTGGGGCTACAGGTGTGCGCCACCACACACAGCTGATTTTTTTGTATTTTTAGTAGCGACGGGGTTTCACCATGTTGGTCAGGCTGGTTTCAAACTCCTGACCTCAAGTGATCCACCCACCTTGGCCTCCCAATGTGCTGGGATTACAGGCGTAAGCCACCGCATCCAGCACAAGTTTCTTTTTTTTTTTTTTTTTTTGTATTTTTTTTAGTAGCGACGGGGGTTTCACCGTGTTCGCCAGGATGGTCTCGATCTCCTGACCTCGTGATCCGCCCGTCTCGGCCTCCCAAAGTGCTGGGATTACAGGCTTGAGCCACCGCGCCCGGCCACAAGTTTCTAATATGAAGATTTGGGTGTCAATTGAAAACGAGTGGGACTTTGAGACTTGAGGCCACTGCACTCCAGCCTGGGCAACAGAGCGAGACTCTGTCTCAAAAAAAAAAAAAAGAAATGAAAAGAAAACGAGTGGGATTTCAAGACTTGAAACGTGGACATCTGGTTGAACACAGATGAATCTGTGAATCTTGGATTTTCTGTACTTCCCACTTTTCCCACTGTCTACCAACCCATTTCTGCACTCCACTTTGCAGCACGTCTCATCACTGATATCTGCCGGGCACGGTGGTTCATGCCAGTAATCGCGGCACTTTTGGAGGCTGAGTCAGGAGGACTGCTTAAGTCCAGGAGTTCAAGGCCAACCCAAGCAACATAGTGAGACTCCAGCACTACAACAACAACAAAAATATAATAAATAAACAAAAGTAACCAGGTGTGGTGGCTCAAGCCTGTAGTCCCAACTACTGGAGAGGCTGAAGTGGGAGAATAGCTTGAGCCCAGGAAATGGAGGCTGCAGTGAGCAGAGATAGCACCACTGCACTCCAGCCTGAGCAACAGAGCAAGATCCTGTATCAAAATAAATAAATAAATACAATTATTTGCCTTCCATTCTCTCTCAAATTCATTCACTGGGGGGCCAGGTGTGATAGCTCACACCTCCTAACACTTTGGGAGGCTAAGGCAGGAGGATCACTTGAGGCCAGGAATTCGAGAGCAGTTTTGGCAATATGATGAGACCCTATCTCTACAAAAAATTTTAAAAATCTGGCTGGGCATGGTGGCTCACGCCTGTAATCCCGGCACTTTGGGAGGCCGAGGTGGGCAGATCACCTGAGGTCAAGAGTTCGAGACCAGCCTGGTCAAAATGGTGAAACCCCGTCTCTACTTAAAATACAAAAATTAGCCAGGCATGGTGGCAGGCACCTGTAATCCCAGCTACTCGGGAGGCTGAGGCAGGAGAATTGCTTGAACCCGGGAGGCGGAGATTGCAGTGAGCCAAGATCGCACCATTGCACTCCAGCTTGGGGGACAAGAGTGAGACTTCGTCCAAAAAAAAAAGAAAAGGTGATTAAGGCCAGGTGTGGTGGCTCCCGCCTGTAATCCCAGCACTTTGGGAGGCCGAGGCAGGTGGATCATGTGAAGTCAGGAGTTCGAGACCAGCCTGGCCAACAGGGTGAAACCTGGTCTCTACTAAAAAATACAAAATACCGCAACCAGGTGTGGTGGCACGGACCTGTAATCCCAGCTACTCTAGAGCCTGAGACAGGGTCTCACTATGTTGCCCAGGCTTGTTTGGAACTCCTAGACTCAAGGAGTCTTCCTGCCTTGGCCTCCCAAAGTGCTGGGATTACAGGCATGAGCCATTGCGCCCAGCCAAAAAAAACAAAAAGAAAACCTGTTTTTAAAGACTTTAGAAAATCAACTAACTGCTGACCTTGAGCAATATAGCGATGAAGGCTGTGGAACAGAACAGCTATTTCTGTCACACTGGGAAGACGACATAAAGAAAATGATGAGCTCAGGACTTTAATCTCTCAGTACCAGAAGGAGATGGAGATGCTGTGTATTTCCAAAGAGCTCCAAAACCTGGGTGTATGTGTAGCAATGGATTCTAACTGTGTTGCACCAGGGAGGATGGAATGTAGTTTGATGGGAATGAATTAGTTTATTAATTCTGAATTTAATGTGCTAGCTTGAGCAGCTGGAAGTAGCTCTAATAATAATGGACCAAAACTTGGGTTCAGTGGTGGCCTACGTTTAATTAGGTTAATATCCCAGAACTTCCCTGGTGGAATGTCAAGAAGAGAAGGTAAAGTGGCCGGGCGCAGTGGCTCATGCCTGTCATCCCAGCACTTTGGGAGGCTGAGGCAGGCAGATCAGCTGAGCTCAGGAGTTTGAGACCAGCCTGGCTAACATGGTGAAATGCTGTCTCTACTAAAAATATAAAAATTAGCCAGGTGTGGTGGTGGGTGCCTGTAGTCCCAGCTACTCAGGAGGCTGAGGCAGGAGAATGGCTTGAACGCGGAAGGTGGAGGTTGCAGGTTGCAGTGAGCTAAGATCCTGCCACTGCACTCCATCCTGGGTGACAGAGTGAGACTGTCTCAAAAATAAATAAATAAATAAATAAAATTTAAAAATCTAAAGGATTTGGGAGGTAGCAACTCTGGAATAGACTTGTTATGTGCAATTACCTGTCTCTCCTTCTGTATGTACCCCCAGGAGCACACAGGGACATTCTTTTCATTGAGAAATGAACTAGGGAGGAGTATGAATAAGTGGATGGATGGATGGATGGATGAATCAATCAGTAGATACATAGAGTGCTCTTCATTCAACAATTGAAGCACACACATTTTTTTCTGAAGCACACTTATAAAAATTGATCTGTACTAAACCAAAAGAAACTCTCGATAAATTTCAATGAACAGGTATCATACAGATCAATGTTTCTGATCACTGTGCAATTAGATCTCCAGTTAACG
This sequence comes from Macaca mulatta, assembly GCF_049350105.2. Taxonomy (NCBI): domain Eukaryota; kingdom Metazoa; phylum Chordata; class Mammalia; order Primates; family Cercopithecidae; genus Macaca; species Macaca mulatta. Next base: position 62,190,668 of record NC_133424.1, read on the forward strand.
TCAAACAGAGGAATTTAAGATCCTCATATATGTGGAAATTTAAATTGTTCTAATTTTTGCTTTTGAGACAGGGTCTTGCTCTGTCACCCAGGCTGGAGTGCAGTGGCACGATCACAGTTCACTGCAGCCTTGACCACCCAGACTCAAGCCATCCTCCCACCTCAGCCTCCCTCTGTCGCCCAGGCTGGAGTGCAGTGGCCGGATTTCAGCTCACTGCAAGCTCCGCCTCCCGCGTTCAGGCCATTCTCCTGCCTCAGCCTCCCAAGTAGCTGGGACTACAGGCCCCCACTGCCTCGCCTGGCTAGTTTTTTTTGTATTTTTTAGTAGAGACGGGGTTTCACCGCTTTAGCCAGGATGGTCTCGATCTCCTGACCTCGTGATTCGCCCGTCTCGGCCTCCCAAAGTGCTGGGATTACAGGCTTGAGCCACCGCGCCCGGCCTTAATTTTTTTATTATTATTATTTTTAGCAGAAACAGGGATCACTATGATGCACAAGCTGGTCTTGAACTCCTGGGCTCAAGCAATCCTCCCGCCTCGGCCTCCCAAAGTGCTGGGATAAGGTGTGAGCCACCACACCCGGCTTTCTCTGCATTCCAGTGGACTTGTTTACAATTTTTCACTTCTAACTTTGCATTCTTTTAAGTGTGTTTCTTTCTTTTCTTTTCTTTTTTTTTGAGACAGAGAGTCCCACTCTGTCGCCCAGGTTGGAGTACAATGGCGCGACCTCGGCTCACGGCAGCCTCTGCCTCATGGGTTCAAGTGATTCTCCTGCCTCAGCCTCCTGAGTAGCTGAGATTCTAGGCATGTGCAACCATGCCCAGCTAATTTTTGTACTTTTAGTAGAGTTTGGGTTTTACCATATTGGCCAGGCTGGTCTCGAGCTTCTGACCTCAGGTGATCCGCCTGCCTCAGCCTCCCAAAGTACTGGGATTACAGGTGTGAGCCACCACCCATGGCCAGTGTGTTTCTTATAAAACACCATTGATCTGGATTTAGTGTGTATATGTTTTAATGTGTGTTATCAAACTTTGTCTTTTAACTGGTGAAGTCTTGTTAATTTACATTTAATTGTTGATATAATTTACACTGTGTTTATCATCTTCATTTATTACTTCAGTTTATCTCTCCCTCCTCAAACCCCAAAATGTGGATATAATCTAGACTTTAATTTTCAACTATTGAGGATATATTTTTCTGTTTCTTTCCTTTTTTTTTTTTTTTTTTTGATACAGAGTCTCGCTGTATTGCCCAGGCTGGAGTGCAGTGGCATGATCTCGGCCTCCCAGGTTCACGCCATTCTCCTGCCTCAGTCTCTGAAGTAGCTGGGACTATAGGCGCCCACCGCCACGCCTGGCTAATTTTTTTTTTTTTTTTTTTGGTATTTTTAGTAGAGACTGGGTTTCACTGTATTAGCCAGAATAGTCTCGATCTCCTGACCTCATGATCCGCCCGCCTCAGCCTCCCAAAGTGATGGGATTACAGGCATGAGCCACTGCACCCGGCCATATTTTTCTGTTTCTTACATCAAAGTTTCATTTTAAGGCAACAGAAAACTTTACCAAATTATTCTAACCGCTTTACTTCATATGTTTCTTGCAATATCTTCTGGATTTGCATTTTTTTCTCTTTATTTATTATTTTATTTTTTGAGACGGAGTCTCATTCACTCTGTTGCCCAGGCTGGAGTGCAGTGGCGTGATCTTGGCTCACGGCAACCTCCACCTCCCAGGTTCAAGCGATTCTCCTGCCTCAGCCTCCCTAGTAGCTGGGATTACAGGCACACTCCACCACGCCCACCGAAGTTTTGTATTTTTAGTGGAGACTGGGTTTCACCATGTTGGCTAAGCTGGTCTCAAACTCCTAACCTCCAGTGATCTGCCCGCCTCGGCCTCCCAAAGTGCTGGGATTACAGGTATGAGGCACTGCGCCCGGCCTATTGCCTCATTTTCACCTGAAGAAATCAGCTATTCTGCCAGACACAGAGGGTATTTCCAGGTATATTCTGTCTGTTAGAGAGGGTATTTTTACTTTGAGGAAATGCCAGTTCCCTGTTCTGTCTTTTATGGAGGGAAATATGATAACTCCGTGCTTTACCTTTGAGCTCAGAGGTGTACTAGCCGGGAGGGGTATTAAATCCTTGGGCGAAAAGCCCTGGATATAAAGAAAACATTGTCAGGCTGGGCACGGTGGCTCATGCCTGTAATCCCAGCACTTTGGGAGGCCAAGGCAGGAGGGTTCCTTGAGTCTAGGAGTTCCAAACAAGCCTGGGCAACATAGTGAGACCCTGTCTCAATTTTTCTTTTTTTTCTTCTTTTTTTTTTTTTTGAGACGGAGTCTCGCTCTATCACCCAGCCTGGAGTGCAGTGGCGCGATCTTGGCTCACTGCAAGCTCTGCCTCCCGGGTTCACGCCATTCTCCTGCCTCAGCCTCCCGAGTAGCTGGGACCACAGGCGCCCACCACCACGCCCGGCTAATTTTTTGTATTTTTAGTAGAGACGGGGTTTCACCGTATTAGCCAGGATGGTCTCGATCTCCTGACCTCGTGATCCGCCCGTCTCGGCCTCCCAAAGTGCTGGGATTACAGGCGTGAGCCACTGCACCCAGCCCTGTCTCAATTTTTCAATTTTTTTTTTTTTTTTTTGAGACGCAGTCTCACTCTGTTGCCTAGGCTGGAATGCAATGGCACAATCTCAGCTCACTGCAAACTCTACCTCTCAGGTTCAAGCAATTCTCCTGCCTCAGCCTCCTGAGTAGCTAGGATTACAGGCATGTGCCACCACACCTGGCTGATTTTGTATTTTTTAGCACAGACGGGGTTTCACCATGTTGGTCAGGCTGGTCTCGAACTCCTGACCTTTTGATCTGCCCACCTCGTCCTCCCAAAGTGCTGGGATTACACGCATGAGCCTCCGTGCCAGGCTCAATTTTTCAAATATTTTTAAAATTAAAAAAAAAAAAGAATAAAGAAGGCTGGGCATGGTGGCTCACGCTTGTAATCCCAGCACTTTGGGAGGCCGAGAGAGTGGATCATTTGATGTCAGGAGTTCGAGACCAGCCTGACCAACATGGTGAAACTCCATCTCTACTAAAAATACAAAAAAAAATTAGCCAGGTGTGGTGGCACACGCCTTTAGTCCCAGCTATTTGAGAGGCTAAGGCAGGAGAATTGCTTGAACTCAGAAGGTGGAGGTTGCAGTGAGCCGAGATTGTCCCACTGTACTCCAGCCTGGGCAATAGAGCAAGACTCTGTCTAAAAAAAAAAAAAAAAAAAGAATACAGAAAACACTGAAAACTCTATAGAAGACCTTGCCTCTACAAAAAAACTTACAAAAATTAGCCAGGCATGGTGGCACGCACCTATATTCCTAGCTACTTGGCTGAGGTGTAAGGATTGCTGGAGCCCAGGAGTTCAAGGCTGCAATGAACTGTGGTTGCAGTGTTCAACTCCAGCCTGGGCAACAGAGCAAGACTGTCTCTTAAAAAAAAAAAAAAAAAAGGCCGGGCGCGGTGGCTCAAGCCTGTAATCCCAGCACTTTGGGAGGCCGAGATGGGCGGATCACGAGGTCAGGAGATCGAGAGACGATCCCGGCTAACACGGTGAAACCCCGTCTCTACTAAAAAATACAAAAAACTAGCCGGGTGAGGTGGCGGGAGCCTGTAGTCCCAGCTACTCGGGAGGCTGAGGCAGGAGAATGGCGTAAACCCGGGAGGCGGAGCTTGCAGTGAGCTGAGATCCGGCCACTGCACTCCAGCCTGGGTGACAGAGCAAGACTCCGTCTCAAAAAAAAAAAAAAAAAAAGGCCGGGCGCGGTGGCTCAAGCCTGTAATCCCAGCACTTTGGGAGGCCGAGACGGGTGGATCATGAGGTCAGGAGATCGAGACCATCCTGGTAACACGGTGAAACCCCGTCTCTACTAAAAAATACAAAAAAACTAGCCGGGCGAGGTGGCGGCGCCTGTAGTCCCAGCTACTCGGGAGGCTGAGGCAGGAGAATGGCGTAAACCCGGGAGGCGGAGCTTGCAGTGAGCTGAGATCTGGCCACTGCACTCCAGCCCGGGTGACAGAGCGAGGCTCCGTCTCAAAAAAAAAAAAAAAAAAAAAAAAAAAAAAATTCTCACTCTCTTCTTCCTATTTCCTCCAGGTTGATTTTAGAAAGAATGTCAAAATAGGCCAGCTGCGGTGGCTGACACCTGTAATCCTAGCATTTTGGGAGGTCGAGGCGGGCGGATCATGAGGTCAGGAGATTGAGTCCATCTTGGCTAACACGATAAAACCCCGTCTTTCCTAAAAATACAAAAAATTAGCCGGGCGCGGTGGCGGTCACCTGTAGTCCCAGCTACTCGGGAGGCTGAGGCAGGAGAATGGCGCGAACCCGGAAGGCGGAGTCTGCAGTGAGCCAAGACTGGACCACTGCACTCTAGCCTGGGTGACAGAGCGAGACTCTGTCTCAAAAAAAATAAATAAATAAAAATAAAAAAGAATGCCAAAATGTAATAGCATTAGTCCAGCATCTTGTTCTAAATTAACTTAGGTTCTGAGGTTTGCATCTGGCCATTTCAACTTCTGCCATCTTTGGGGATCTAAATCTATTGGTTTTTGGCCGGCGTGGTGGCTCAGGCTCACAATCTCAGCACTTAGGGAGGCCAAGGTGGGCAGATCACTTGAGGTCAGGAATTTGAGACCAGGGTGGTCAACAAGGTGAAACCCTATCTCTAAAAATACTAGCTGGGCGTGGTGGTGGGCACCTGTAGTCCCAGCCACTCAGGAGGCTGAGCTGGAGAATCACTTGACCTGGGAGGAGGAGGTTGCAGTGAGCTGAGATCATGCCACAGCACTCCAGCCTGGGTGACAGAAATAGACTCTGTCTCAAATAAATAAATAAGTAAATAAATAATAGGCCAGGCCGGGCATGGTGGCTAACGTCTGTAATCCCAACAGAGGCTTTGAGAGGCTGAGGCTGAGGCCGGCAGATCACGAGGTTAGGAGATCCAGACCATCCTGGCTAACACGGTGAAACCCTGACTCTAAAGAAATCCAAAAACGGCCGGGCGCGGTGGCTCAAGCCTGTAATCCCAGCACTTTGGGAGGCCGAGACGGGCAGATCACGTCAGGAGATCGAGACCATCCTGGCTAACACGGTGAAACCCCGTCTCTAATAAAAAATACAAAAAAAAAACTAGCCGGGCGAGGTGGTGGGTGCCTGTAGTCCCAGCTACTCGGGAGGCTGAGGCAGGAGAATGGCGTGAACCCGGGAGGCAGAGCTTGCAGTGAGCCGAGATCTGGCCATTGCACTCCAGCCTGGGTGACACAGCAAGACTCCGTCTCAAAAAAAAAAGAAAAAAAAGAAATCCAAAAACTAGCCGAACCTGGTGGCACGCGCCTGTAGTCTCAGCTACTCAGGAGGGTAAGGCAGGAGAATCTCTTGAACCTGGGAGGCGTAGGTTGCAGTGAGACGAGATCACGTCACTACACTCCAGCCTGGGTGACAGAGCAAGACTCCATCTCAAAAAAATAAATAAATAAAATAAAAATAAATAAATAAATAATAAATCTATCGGTTTTTTGCTTCTGCTGACTTGACCTACCTTCCTTCCTTCCTTCCCTCCCTCTCCTCTCCCCCTCCTCTCCCTCTCCCCCTCCTCTCCCCTCCTCTCCCCCTCCCCTCCCCTCCCCTCCTCTCCCCTCCTCTCCCCCTCCCCTCCCCTGCTCTTTCCCCACCCCACTTCTCCTCTCCTCTCTATCCTTTTCTGAGACAATCTCTTGCTCTGTCACCCAGACTGGAGTGCAGTGGCAAAATAATAGCTCAGTATACCCTCCACCTCCCGGACTGAAGCAATTCTCCCACTTCAGTCACCCAAGTAGCTGGGACTACAGGCGTGCCCCACCACATCCAGCTAAATGTTTCTGTTTTTGTTTTGTTTTGTTTGTATACATGAGATCTTGCTATGTTCCCTAGACTGGCCACAAACTCCTGGGGCTCAAGGGATCCACCACCTTGGGCTCCCAAAGTGCTGGGATTAACAGGCATGAGCCACTGCACCTTGCCGGGGCAGGATTTTAAAGAGACTTTAATTTTTAGAGTGGTTTTAGATTTACAGCAGAATTGAGTGGAAAGTTCCATTTACCCTCCTTTCCCTGACACATGCACCTCTTCTCCCACTATCAACATCCTCCACCAGAGCAGTACATTTTTTTTTTCTTTTTTTTTGAGACAGAGTGTCGCTCTGTCGCCCAGGCTGGAGTGCAGTGGCGCGATCTCGGCTTACTGCAACCTCCGCCTCCCAGGTTCAAGCGATTCTCCTGCCTCAGCCTCCTGAGTAGCTGGGATTACAGGCGCCTGCCACCACACTCAGCTAATTTTTGTATTTTTAGTAGAGACGGGGTTTCACCATGTTGGCCAGGCTAGTCTCCAACTCCTGACCTCAGGTGATCCACCCGCCTCGGCCTCCCAAAGTACTGGGATTACAGGTGTGAGCCCCCGTGCCGGGTCTAGAGTGGTACATTCTTTTATGGCTGATCAACTTACCATGACACATCATTATCACCCAAAGTCCATAGCTGACATTAGGGTTCACACTTGGTGTTGTACATGGTTTTGGACAAAAGTATAATGACATGTCTTCACCACTACAGTATCACACAGAGTTGTTTCATGGCCCTAAAAATCCTCTGTGTGCCACCTGTTCGTCCCTCCCTCCCCAATCTCTGGCAAACACTGCAGGTTTTTATGTTTGTTTGTTTGTTTTTGAGACAACGTCTCACGCTGTCGTCCAGGCTGGAATGCAGTGGTGATCCACCTCCGGGTTCAAGTGATTCTCCTGCCTCAGCCTCCCAAGTAGCTAGAATTACAGGTGTGCGCCACTACACCTAGCTACTTTTTGTATTTTTAGTAGAGACAGGGTTTCACCATGTTGGCCAGACTGTTTCAAACCCCTAGCCTCAAGTGGTCCACTTACCTCGGCCTCCTATAGTGCTGGAATTACAGGTGTGAGCCACAGCACCTGGCCACAAACACTAATCTTTTTACCGTCTCCAGAGTTTTGCCTTTTCCAGAATGTCCTACAGTTGGAGTCATACAGTATGGATGGGTGGTTATTATATATCATATATAGGTTTTTGTCCACGGTTCCTGGCTTATAATTCCCATAGCCTTTGTTATAGTGTTTTTCATTTTTTTTGTTGTTGTTGTTTGTTTGTTTGTTTTTTTGAGATGGAGTCTTGCTCTGTCACCCAGGCTGGAGTGTAGTGGCAGGATCTCGGCTCACTGCAACCTCTGACTCCTGGGTTCAAGCAATTCTCCTGCCTCAGCCTCTGGAGTAGCTGGGATTACAGGCTTGTGCCACCACACCTAGCTAATTGTCTTCTTTTTTTTTTTTTTTTGAGATGGAGTCTTGCTCTGTCACCCAGGCTGGAGTGCAGTGGCATGATCTCAGCTCACTGCAACCTCTGCCTCCCGGGTTCAAGTGATTCTTGTGCCTTAGTCTCCCAAGTAGCTGGGACTACAGGTGTGTGCCCAGCTAATTTTTGTATTTTTAGTAGAGACAGGGTTTCACCATGTTGGCCAAGCTGGTCTCAAACTCCTGGTCTCAGGTGATCCCCTCGCCTCAGCCTCCCAAAGTGCTGGGATTACAGGTGTGAGCCACCGCACCTGGTCCTGGCTGACATCTTGACTCTAACTTCATGGGGGGTCTGAGCCAGGACCAATGAGCTAACCCTAGGAGTCAGGTTAACTGATTGTATTTTTGACCTTCAGAAGTTGAGATACGCTTGTTACCTTAAGCAACTAAGCATATAACAAAAATACTTATGGGGTATTTCTACACAACAATAGACAACTAGCCGGGTGCAGTGGCTCACGCCTGTAATCCCAGCACTTTGGGAGGCTGAGCTGGGCAGATCATGAGGTCAGGAGATTGAGACCATTCTGGCTAACATGGTGAAACGGCATCTCTACTAAAAAAATACAAAAAAATTAGCCAGGCGTGGTGGCGGTTGCCTGTAGTCCCAGCTACTCGGGAGGCTGAGGCAGGAGAATGGCGTGAACCTGGGAGGTGGAGCCTGCAGTGAGCCGAGATGGCGCCACTGCACTCCAGCCTGGGCAACAGAGAGAGACTCTGTCTCAAAAACAAAAACAAAACAAAACAAAACAAAATAGACAACTAATATAGTTATCTAGTAATAATCAGCCTACAAAATGTTGACTTGACAGACCCAAACTACACCACAGAACCTTGTTTCTACCACCATTGCCATCTCAAAGAACTGTACCACCATTAGCACCTCTCTGGGGACCACGACATCCTGTTTGCTGAAAATTAAATAAATCACAGTGGGCCGGGTGTGGTGATTCACACCTGTAATCCTAGCACTTTACAAGGCAAGGCAAGGCAGATTGCCTGAGCTCAGGAGTTTGAGACCAGCCTGGGCAACACGGGGAAACCTTGTTTCTACTGAAAATACAAAAACTTAGCTGGGTGTGATGGTGTGCGAATGTAGTCCCAGCTACTCGGGACGCTGAGACAGGAGAATTGCTTGAACTCAGGATGCAGACGTTGCAGTGAGCCGAGATCACGACACTGCACTCCAGCCTGGGCGACAGAGTGAGAATCTGTCTCAAACAGAATAATCAAATTAATTAAAATAAATAAATCACATTGGGCATAGAGGGAGTGCATGGTGTGTGGGCAATTCACTAGCCCTCTGGTGCCAAAAAAGCAGACAGAATTCATGCCAGCATGAGGGGCCATTTATTGTTCAGGGGCTAAGCCCCCATGTTTTGGGGGGGTTCCCGCACTGCTGCCTCCCCCCATTGTTCCTGTGGACCCCTCAAGTGGCAGGTTGCTGAGATGATCGTGGAGGGAGCACGTCTTCAAATGCAGATGGTCCAGAGTGGCCATCTTCTCCCTGTCATGAGGCAGTGGGGAGTTGATGGCAACATGGCTAGGTGCTGGGGTGTTCGAGTGGAAGGGGAGATCAGGCCCTTTCCCCAAGATCTCACCCTCCTCCCATGCCCTCAGCCTCCTTCCTCACTCCGGCTTCATCTTGTCTGTCAGCAGTAGATTCTTGGCCCGCAGGGCCTCGTCTTGGGCCAGCCGAAGGGTGGAGCTCAGGGCCTCTGCCCTGACGTGTTTGGCTAAGGCCTGGCGCTCCAGCTCCTGGGGAGAGGAGCGTAGGCGTAGCTGGGCTTGCTGGACTGGGCTGGGGGTGGAGGGGGAGCTGGATTGCGGAGGGCAAAGCGTAGGGTCCCATGGGGCCCACATTTCTCCCTCAGAGTTTCCCATCATGCCTTGAGCTTGAGACTGACCCCAGCATCCCACAATGCACTGGTCTCCAGATTCCGTTGTGGACTAAACCTATGTCTGTCCTATTGTCTGTCCCATGATGCACTGACCTATGTCCCAGCAAACACTAAATCAGTGTCTATCATCTGTCTCCTAAGCTCATGAACTATCCTACATTTGATATGTGTATGTGCCCCAGTATCCTACCATATGGTAGCCTCCTACATCCCATAAGTTAGAAGACCCCACATCTCCTTATCCATTAGACCAGCACCTCTCACACAAAAGTCCTGGCTGGGTGCAGTGGCTCACACCTGTAATCCCAGCACTTTGGTCAAGAGTTTGAGACCAGCCTAGCCAACAGGGTGAAACCCCGTCTCTACTAAAAGTACAAATATTAGCCGGGTGTGGTGGCATATGCCTGTAATCCTGGCTGCTCAGGAGGCTGAGACACAAGAATCTCTTGGACCTGGGACGTGGAGGTTGCAATGAGCCAAGACGGTGCCACTGCACTCCAGCCTGGGGCAACAGAGTGAGACTCTGTGTCAAAAAAAAAAAAAAAAAAAAAAAAAAGGCCAGGCACGGTGGCTCATGCCTGTAATCCCAGCACTTTGGGAGGCTGAGGCGGGCGGATCATGAGGTCAGATGATCGAGACCATCCTGGCTAACACAGGGAAACCCCGTCTCCACTAAAAATACAAAAAACTAGCCAGGCGTAGTGGCAGGCGCCTGTAGTCCCAGCTACTCAGGAGGATGAGGCAGGAGAATGGCGTGAACCCAGGAGGCGGGGCTTGCAGTGAGCTGAGATTGCACCACTGCACTCCAGCCTGGGCGACAGAGCGAGATGCCGTCTCAAAAACAAAACAAACAACAACAACAACAAAAAAAGCAAACAAAAAACAGTCCTTAGTGCCCTAGTTCTCTATGTCCAACTGCACCAAGCCCCACGTCCTCTCATGTATTATTCGTATAGCTGTCACATCAATGTCTCACAATGCCTCACTTGTCTGTCTCACCCACTACAACATAACCCCATAGCACATTAGGTCAACATCCCATAATACAGTGCACTAGGGCTCAAGTTCCACCAACTACTGGGCTGAGTGTGTTGTGCAATGCCCCAGGAAGAGCTGTGGTTCCATTTCCCATAACGCACCAGCTAACTGGGACCTACAGTCACTGGGTCTCCTATCTTACCTCAATATAGCTGACCCCAATGATCTCGTGCAATGCACTGCCTCTCTAAAAATTTAGAGAAAATCAGGCCTATATTCCATGAAGCTTTAGACTGGTATCTGTCTCGTGTCCCACAGTGCACTAGATCCAATGTCCCATCATGCTTTAGGCCCAAGTCCACCTTCCAAGGTTTCGTAATGATTGGCCTGTGACTCACTCACCACCAAACTGCTTGTCCGTCTCCCCATGCATCAGGGCCAAGTCCTCCCCCAGTGCCTGCTGCTCCCAGCTCTGCCCTTCCTTTCCTGCCACACACCAGCAGTACCCTTGAGTCCGGGGCTCCCCTTTCCTTGCCCCAACAGAAAAGTAAAGTGGGACATGGTGGCCCATATTCCCTGGTACCAGAATCTTCTTGTGTAGCCTCTGACAGCTGGGACAGGCAGGAGTCAGGCCCCTCTGCTTCACCTCATCCACTAGCGGGATCAGCGCTCGGTCCAGCAGCTGCTGCAGGGACTCCGTGGACAACTGCGACCCCTGGCTGGGGGAGGGGTGGTCACCAGATAAAGAGGTCCAGTACCAAGTCCAGGGTGCCCCATGCTCACCTGCACAGCCTCCATTTGGCCTTGTTTCCAGTATGCACCCTATGCAACCTTCCCAGCATGGACTGTGCACCAGCTGTCCCTTGGTTTCCATGGTGCTCTGGGGATCACCACTCTTTTTTGTTGTTTTTAAGACGAAGTCTTGCTCTGTCACCTAGGCTGGAGTGCAGTGGCGCAATTTTGGCTCACTGCAACCTCCGCCTCCCGGGTTCAAGCGATTCTTCTGCCTCAGCCTCCCAAGTAGCTGGGACTACAGGCATGTGCCGCCACACCCAGCTAATTTTTGTATTTTTAGTAGAGACAGGGTTTCACCATGTTGGCCAGGATGGTCTTGATCTCCTGACCTCATGATCTCCCCACCTCAGCCTCCCAAAGTGCTGGGATTACAGGCGTGAGCCACTGGGCCTGGACCTTTTTTGGTTTTTTTTTGAGATGGAGTCTTGCTCTGTCATCCAGGCTGGAGTACAGTGGCATGATCTGGGCTCACTGCAACCTCTGCCTCCTGGGTTCAGCGATTCTCCTGCCTCAGCCTCCTGAGTAGCTGGGATTGCAGGCACCCGCCACCACACCTAGCTAATTTTTGTGTTTTTAGTGGATATGAGTTGTCACCATGTTGGCCAGTCCGGTCTTAAACTCCTGACCTCTGGTGATCCTCCCACTTGGCCTCCCAAAGTGCTGGGATTACAGGCGTAAGCCACCACGCCCGGCCGGAATCACCATTCCTAAGGACACCAGACAGCCCTGAGTTTAGAAAGGCCGTTATAACTAACGCTTCCCATAATGCACTAGTGAAACTCGATTTCATGTTGTATTGTGAGTCCCCCTTTCCTACAATGGACCTTCCCATAATGGACCAAAAATGGTGCATCCCTTGGCTCCCACAATACACCAAGGTCTCACTTCCCCCACAGTGCACTGAAATCCTTCCTCCCCTCATGTTCACATCCCAGCCTTCCCTCAATGCACTGGAAATACGATGCTCAAAATGTACCAAGTTCTTTTCTTTTTTTTTTGAGATGGAGTCTTGCTGTCGCCCAGGCTGGAGTGCAATGGCGCGATCTTGGCTCACCACAACCTCCACTTCCCAGGTTCAAGAGATTCTCCCGCCTCAGCCTCCCGAGTGGCTGGGATTACAAGCGTTCACCACTACGCCCAGCTAATTTTTGTGTTTGTAGTAGAGACGAGGTTTCACTATGTTGGCCAGGCTGGTCTCAAACTCCTGACCTCAGTGATCTGCCTGTCTTGGCCTCCCAAGGTGCTGGGATTATAGGTGTGAGCCACTGCATCCAGCCTTTTTCCTTTTTTTTTTTTTTGTGATACACAGTTTCACTCTGCCTACCAGGGTGGAGTGCATTGTCGTGATCTCAGCTCACTGCAACCTCCGCCTCCCGGGTTCAAGTGATTTTCATGCCCCAACTTCCTCAGTAGCTGGGATTACAGGCACACGCCACCACGCCCAGCTAATTTTTGTATTTTTGGTAGATACGGGGTTTCACCACATTGGCCAGGCTGGTCTCGAACTCCTGATACCCAGTGATCCACCCACCTTGGTCTCCCGAAGTGCTGGGATTACAGGCATGAGTCACCGCGCCCGGTCTATACCAAGTTTCTCTTGAGTTCCACAAGACACTGATTTTACCTTGTAGAGTGGGAACAAATGAGGCTTCTAGTGCAGCAGGACTGGCTGTTTCTACCATGCACTGGAATGCCTTGTCTCCCAAATGAATAGCGTCCCACCCTTCACTAATGTCCCATCTCCTTCCGCATCTCCTTTAATGTTCTATCCACAAGGCTCCCAGAGGCAGGCCTAGCCCCATTACCTGGCACAGCGGGCACAGTTGCCTTGTTGGGACCGATCCAGGTTCATGGAGAGGTCAGGCCCTCTTCGAGAGTTCTGAAATTGCCGCCCGAACTCCTCCAGAATGGGTTTCAGTGGGCCCAGCCCCTCCAGTTCGCTCCTCAGTGAAGCCACAGACACTGCTGACCGCTCCACCCTGAGGCATGAGTAACCAGTGCTGCCAGCTCCCTCTTGAGCGGTATAACCCTGGCAAGACTCCACCCATTATTAGTCCACCACTTATGTCTCTATCTGGTCTGCAATTCTCCACCCTGCCCTCCCCTCTCTGCTCTGACTGGCCTCACTTTTTGTATTTTATTTTATGTTATGGTAGTTTATTTATCTATTGACTATTTTGAGCCAGGGTCTGGCTCTGTTGCCCAGGCTGGAGTGCAGCATCACCATCATAGCTCTCCGAAGCCTTGAACTCCTGGGCTCAAGCGGTCACTCCTGCCTCAGCCTCCCGAGTGGCTAGGACTACCATGGTGCGACACCACACCACTCCCAGCTAATTTTTAAATTGTTTGTAGAGATAGGGTCTCCGCTATGTTGCCCAGGCTGGTCTTGCACTCCTGGCCTCAAGTAATCCGCCCGCCTCGGCCTCCCAAAGTGCTGGGATTATAGACGTGAGCCACCTCACTGGGCCACCTTTTGTAGATTATTGTTTGGAATGCCCCTCCTAGTTCTCTAATTGGCTTTCTCGGATCCCTCTTGACCCCACCCTTTGTCCTTTTAAGGTATAGACCACACCCCTTCTCTAATTGATTCCACCCCTCAGGCCTTATTAGGGTTGATGCAACCCTTCCTGCTCTCTAATTGGTGTTTCCCCATGTCGCTATATGTTCCGGAATGCCTGGCCATAGCTGATTGGCCTACCCATTTCCCTCAAGGCCCCGCCCTTGGGTTGGGATCGCCCTGCCCCTTCCGGTCTTCCCAAGCACTGGCCACCCAGTCCTTACATCGTACACAGCTCGTCCGCCCGACCTCGCAGCTCCTGCAAGCCCCGCGCCGTCTGTGCCTGCTCGCGCTGTGCCCGCTCCCACTGGCCCAGGAAGCCGTCGACCCTGCCGCCCAGGCCCCCGAGCAGTCGCAGGGCTTCCTGCACCGCCCCCTCCTCCTGATGCCACCGGGCGGTCAGCGAGGACACCTCTCTCCTGGAGGGGCAGAGAGGGGGAATGGGTCGGGGCTAGGCTTGGACAGGTCCCCATCTGCCCCCACAAGATAGGCGGAACAGGACTCACCTATCTCGCCCCACTGAGACCATGCCGGTGGCTCCAGACCCACCCAGGTCTCCAAATTTTCTTGCACCCTCCATTTGGTGAAATTTGGTCCTGTCTTCCAGAGCCCCGCCTTTATCCCCTTACTTTACTGGCTGTCTTGGCCCTTCCCTGGTCAGGTCCCCAACCTCTACCTCAGCTCTTCCACACACTGCCCCCCAAGGCACTGTCCACCCTACTCTGCCCCACTTGGTGCCTCCAGGACCGCTCCTCTCCCAAGCCCCGCCCACCTCAGTTTCACCAGGCCTGGACCTGCCTCCCAGCAGCCCAGAACTCAAAAATTCATTATTTTGTCCCTCCCTTGCTCAGGTCACTGCCTTCGGGGCACTCCCTCCTCTGCTCTTGGAGACCCCAGGCTTGTCGTCCTCCGGTTAGAATCTTTGAGGCTCCTACCCTGTGTCCCCGCCCACTGCAGCTCCTGGAGACTCTGCCCACGACTCTGCCCACCTTCGTTCCTCGAGGCTCCTCCCATGTCCCCTCCCACCTCAGGTTCTCGAGGCTCCACGGATATCACCGCCCACCTCAGCTCCACGAGGCTCCCTGGATCCCCACCCATGCCTTTCCTTGAGAACCCCGTCCCTTGGGTCCCGCCCACCGCAGCTCCTCGAGGCTCCACCCCTGAGTCCCCGCCCACCTCGTTTCGAGGCCCCGCCCCTAGGTCCCGCCCACCTCAGCTCCTCGATGCCGGTGAACACCTTCTGCAATTCCTGCTCGCTCACGTAGGGGCCCTCACCTGCCCGAGGCCCCATTCCCCAGCCTGCGGGGACCAGGCCGCGAGGCCGCGAGGGTTTGTCAGGACTCCCTGGCGGGCCGGGGCAGCCCTGGGACGTGGCGGCGGGGCCCAGGCCGTTCCGGGAGAGGCCAGCCTCCGGCTTCTGCTGCTGCTCCGGCTCCTGCTGCTCGGTCTCCTGCCGTCGCGGCGTCTCATCCTGCAGCTGCTGCTGGAGGTAGCGCAGCTTCTCCTGGTCGGTAAGGGAGGACGGGACGGGGTCACAGCGTCCAGCCGCTTTCCTCCCACAACCACCTCTACCCCCAAATCCGCTCCAGTACTCCCCAAGATTGGAAGTAGAACGCCTGTGGGGACAGGATGTTGGAAGTCCCACTGGCTGTCATTAGGGAGGGGAGGCACCATTTGAGGCCCAGTTGGACTCCAATTCCCGCTAACCTCCCACAGCCTGCCTCCAGGTATCCACCCGGCCCTCCAAGCCTTCCAGGCGTCAAATACCAGTCCCGGCCACTTGGCAAGAACAACTGAAGCTTTCTCAGCATTTTGTTGGAAAATGAGTGGGCATGTGGACAGGACAGGCCTTCTCACTTGAAGTCCAGCTCGAGTCTCTTTCTGGGACCTGAATGTGACTGCAGGGTAAGAGTCCCCCAGCTGGGTGTTGGAGCCTCATTTGAATCCCTCTTATCAGTGGGTTCTAAGGATGACTGTGTGCACGCAGGAGCAGTGTGGTGGTGGTGTTGGGGCGGGGAGTTCCACCTAAAAGTGTATCTTGAGTCCCTCGCGCATCTGACGTCCTCCCACAAATCCTGGGACCTCCTCCATTCCTTACCTCCAGCAAGGCAGAATTCTGCTTCAAGACGTTGGTTTTGATTTCAGCATCTTCCACAGACCGGGTCACCTTCCAGCAGTTCTCCTGGGTCAGACACCAGGGCGAGGGCCCTGCCTTCCCATTTCAGTTCTGCCTCCCAACCCTTAGCCTGTCTATTTCCATACAGGCTCCAGGCCTCCCAGCCCCTCAATACAAGACACACTCGGCCAGGCGCGGTGGCTCAAGCCTGTAATCCCAGCACTTTGGGAGGCCAAGACGGGCAGATCACGAGGTCAGGAGATCGAGACCATCCTGGCTAACATGGTGAAACCCCGTCTCTACTAAAAAATACAAAAAACTAGCCGGGCAAGGTGGCGGGCGCCTGTAGTCCCAGCTACACTGGAGGCTGAGGCAGGAGAATGGCCTAGACCCGGGAGGCGGAGCTTGCAGTAAGCTGAGATCCGGCCACTGCACTCCAGCCTGGGCGACAGAGAGAGACTCCGTCTCAAAAAAAAAAAAAAAAGACACACTCACCAGCTCATTTCCTTGGCTAAAGGGATGGCTTCCTCCTTAGCCAGACGTGCCAGAGTGGTACCCCTCCACTTCCTCCCACCTCTTGTTGATCCACCCACTCCATTCTTCCCCTCTTTCTTTTTTTTTTCTTTTGAGACTGTATTGCTCCAGCACCCAGGCTGGAGTACAGTGGTGCAATCTTGGCTCACTGCAACCTCCACCTCCTGGATTCAAGTGATTCTCCTCCCTAAGCCGAGTAGCTGGGATTACAGGTGTGCGCCACCACACCTGGCTAGTTTTTGTATTTTTAGTAGAGATGGGGTTTCACCATGTTGGCCAGGCTGGTCTCAAACTCCTGACCTCAGGCGATCTGCCCGCCTCGGCCTCCTGAAGTGCTGGGATTACAGATGTGAGCCACTGCACCCAGCCTCCTCCCCTCTTTCTTCCACCCTCTTATTCCCATTCCCCTCTCCCCACCCACTCCTGCATCCCACTGGCTCACCTTGAGTTGAATGCAGTACCCCTCCAACTCTTCTGCCTCTTGCCGCCTTCTCTCCAGATTCTCGCTCAGCACAGAACACTCACTCTGGAGCATGGAAGGAGGAGAGGTTAGCCAAGGACACAAGGGGACAGCCTGTGGAAAAGAATATCTGGGCCTGGGAAGGTTCCTCTCCCTTCTGAGTCTCAAGCTCCCCAACTGAGCTATGGGTGTGTTCCACTGGAGGCAGGCTCCAAGCAGGGAAGTTAGCCCTGGAGAAAGGGCAGGTGTTGGACATAGGGTGTCCTCACACCTGCAGAGTCTGCACGTGCTGGTTAACCCGGGTGGTCTTTTCCTTCAAGCTGGTGATGGAGTCTTTGGCGCGGACCAATCCACTGTTGACCCCACTCTGGGGAAGAATGGGAGACAGGTGAGTTATATGGTGTGTGGGTGCAAGCCCCAAGCCCAAGAAAAATTCCAGAACTGGGAGGCTGTGTTTACACCTTGATTTTGCCCTGGAATGGCTGTGTGACTTGGAGCCAAGAGCTATACCTCTGATTCTTAGCATTCCTGTGCAGCAAACCCAGGGGATAAATGACCTTTCTTCATGGTGGGCTGGGAGAAAAATAGGATCCAGGAGGGAATAGGGGATGGAGGTGGGGTGTGCAGACACGTGGAGGAAGAAGGATGAACTCAACCAAACACTGAGCTAAATGTCTTTGGGGGCCAGGTGCCGTGGCTCACTCTGGTCATCCCAGCACTTTGGGAGACCGAGGTGGGTAGATCACTTGAGGTCAGGAGTTCAAGACCAACTTAGCCAACATGGTGAAACCCCAACTCTACTAAAAATACAAAAATTAGCCGGGCATGGTGGTGCATGCCTTTAATCCCAGCTACTTGGGAGGCTGAGGCTGGAGAATTGCTTCGACCTGGGAAACAGGGGCTGCAGTGAGCTGAGATTGCACCACCACACTCCAGTCTGGGTGACAGAGCAAGTCTCTTAAAAAAAAAAAAAAAGTCCTTGGGGTCCACAGCATAAAAAGATGAACTTTGAAAACACATGCCCTGGCTCTCTCTCCAGGAAATGGTGAATTACAAAGGAAGCCACTTTTATTTTATTTTCGTTTTTTTTTGTTTGTTTTGTTTTGTTTTGTTTTTTGAGACGGAGTCTAGCTCTGTCACCCAGGCTGGAGTGCAATGGCACGATCTCGGCTCACTGCAACCCCCGCCTCCCGGGTTCATGCCATTCTCCTGCCTCAGCCTCCTGAGTAGCTGGGACTACAGGCACCCGCCACCATGCCTGGCTAATTTTTTGTATTTTTAGTAGAGATGAGGTTTCACTGTGTTAGCCAGGATGGTCTCGATCTCCTGACCTTGTGATCCGCCCATCTCGGCCTCCCAAAATGCTGGGATTACAGGCGTGAGCCACCGCGCCTGACCAGGAAGACACTTTTCAGATCTGAGCACTTGCAATGCACCAAGCACTTGTCTTTTATTCTTCACAACCACACCTCTTGAGGTTATTTGGCCTATTTTACAAGTGAGACAAATGTGTCTCAGAAATGGGCTATCCCTTGTCTTCCCAGGTACTCAGCACATTAGGTGACCTCATCAGAATCTAGATTCAGAACCCTTGTTTTAAACCATGACACCATGTGGCCTCTGGTCATCATTACTTTATATCACATAAAATGTTGTGTGACTCCTGCCAATCTGTGGTTCAGGAGGGATGCATGTGGTAGGATCCATTCTCCCAGCTTGGACAGTTACAGAAGCCTTAGCCTGGCATAGGACTGTCCAATCAGAGACTACATTTCCCAGGTTCCCTTGCAGCTAGATGTGGCCATGTGACTAAGGTCTGTCCAATGGAATGTGAGTGGAAATAATATAGTCAATTTATTTTGGGGAGAGGTCGGGGGGTCTCTCATTATTAACCTGGCTGGTGTGGAGTGATACTATCATAGCTCACCAACTGCTGGGCTCAAATGATCCTCCTGCGTCAGCCTCCCAAGTAGCTAAGACTACAGGTGCTTGCTACCATGCCCAGCAAAATTTTAAAATGTTTGGTATAGATGGGTTCTCACTATGTTACCCAAGTTGGCCTCAAACTCCTGGGCTCAAGTGATCCTTTTGTGTCAGCCTCCAAAACTGTTGGTCTTACAGGATTGAGCCACTGCACCCAGCCTCCTTTCTCTCTCTCTCTCTCTCTCTCTTTTTTTTGCCTACATCATTACTTGGACTGTGCAGAATTATAGTCAATTTCTGAGTCATCCCTTAAAGGAAGGAATAAGAACTTTTCCTTTTTCTCTCATTTCACTGGAATGCACAAATGAGGGCTGTCTTGGACCAGCAGATAGAGGACACAACGAGACAGAAGGAGCCTGAATCCTTGACATGGAGCCACCATACTCCATTCCAATCACCTGTGAAGACTTTCAGGGTGAGACATTACATCTTCTGTGTTATTCAAGCTGTGTTATTTTGTGGGTTTTTTTGTTTGTTTGTTTTTTTACAGTAGTCAAATGTATAACTTCAATATCATTGACGTTCTTATTTCACACTTGAAGGGAAAGAGAGGCAGAGAGCCATTTGCCAGCTGGTTATGACCAATTCCAGCCAGTGGAAGGGAAGTGGGCACTGGTGGATGTGTGGAAAAGACAGGCATGATCTCTTCCCCTGTTCCTCCTGCTGAATGGCTGGAAGGCAGTGGTGAGAGCAACTGTCTAGAAATGGCCGAACAACCAGAACATAGATGCCTGTAACCTGCTGCATTTGAAGAGCAGAGCTACTATGCTTATCAAGTCTTTTATGTGCAAAAAAACCACAGCTCTCTTGATTTCTCTCATGGTTGCTGAACTAATTCACAAAAGAAAGAGAGAACAAGTTTCCTCCCTTGTAAGATGGGGGCAGCAACACATTTCTTGCATGATTGCTCTGGGGAAGAAGTGTGGTAAGAAATATTGTATCCAGGAGGCGGAGCTTGCAGTGAGCCGAGATCGCGCCACTGCACTCCGGCCCGGGCGACAGAGACTCCGCCTCAAAAAAAAAAAAAAAAAATATATTGTATCCAGCTGACATCAACAAAATGGTGGATTAAAGAATTCAGGCCGGGCACAGTGGCTCACACCTGTAATCCCAGCACTTTGGGAGGCCAAGGTGGGTGGATCACTTGAGGTTAGGAGTTTGAGAACAGCCTGGCCAACGTGGTGAAACCCCATCTCTACTAAAAATACAAAACTTAGCCAGGCGTGGTGGCTGGCACTTGTAATCCCTGCTACCTGGGAGACGGATTGACACAGGAGAATCCCTTCAATCCGGGAGGCAGAGGTTGCAGAGAGCCTAGATGGCGCCATTGCACTCCAGCCTGGGCGACAGAGTGAGACTCCATCTCACAAAAAAAAAAAAAAAAAAGGCCGGGTGCGGTGGCTCACGCCTGTAATCCCAGCACTTTGGGAGGCCGAGGCGGGCGGATCACCAGGTCAGGAGATGGAGACTATCCTGGCTAACACAGTGAAACCCCGTCTCTACTGGAAAAAAAAAAAAAAAAAATTCGCCAGGTATGATGACAGGCACCTGTAGTCTCAGCTATTTAGGAGGCTGAGGCAGGAGAATGGCGTGAACCCGGGAGGCGGAGCTTGCAGTGAGCAGAGATGCGGCACTGCACTCTAGCCTGGGCGACAGAGCAAGACTCCGTCTCAAAAAAAAAAAAAAAAAAAAAAAAAAAGAATTCAAAAATTCCACCCCTCCATAAAAACAATGAAAAACTGGCCGGGCGCGGTGGCTCACGCCTGTAATCCCAGCACTTTGGGAGGCCGAGGCGGGCGGATCACAAGGTCAGGAGATCGAGACCACGGTGAAACCCCGTCTCTACTAAAAATTACAAAAAAATTAGCCGGGCGCGGTTGTGGGCGCCTGTAGTCCCAGCTACTCGGGAGGCTGAGGCAGGAGAATGGCGTGAACCCGGGAGGCGGAGCTTGCAGTGAGCCGAGATCGCGCCACTGCACTCCAGCCTGGGCTGGGCGACAGAGCGAGACTCCGTCTCAAAAAAAAAAAAAAAAAAAACAATGAAAAACTAACAAAACATGGGCTTTGAAAAAAAAAAATCAGTTTTTTCACAATTCTGGAAATTAACCAAAGGCTTGCAGAAACTCAAGGAGCATTTATTCAAGAAAAGTGACTCTCTATAAAAACATCAAGACTTGAGGAATTTTAACTTATCCTAGTCCTATCTTCCACTCCCTAGCTCAGCAGGAACCCTGGAAAGTAACAGCCCACATTTCCCACAGGGAGGAAGCAGAATGAAGCTAGAACTCATTCAAAGCCTTATTACCCAAAGAAGAGTCATTGTATGATTTTTTTTTTTTTGAGATGGAGTCTCGCTCTGTCATGCAGTGGCGCGATCTCGGCTCACTGCAAGCTCCGCCTCCCGGGATCACGCCCTTCTCCTGCCTCAGCCTCTGAAGTAGCTGGGACTGTACAGGGACCCGCCATCATGCCCGGCTAATTTTTTGTATTTTTAGTAGAGACGGGGTTTCACCATATTAGCCAGGATGGTCTCGATCTCCTGACCTCGTGATCCACCCGCCTCGGCCTCCCAAAGTGCTGGGATT
Organism: Macaca mulatta; assembly: GCF_049350105.2. Lineage (NCBI taxonomy): Eukaryota > Metazoa > Chordata > Mammalia > Primates > Cercopithecidae > Macaca > Macaca mulatta. The sequence continues at coordinate 62,211,975 of NC_133424.1, forward strand.
ACAGGCGTGAGCCACCGTGCCCAGCCCATTCTATGATTGTTAAGTGATGCCTGGGAAGACCCCACACAGAATAGTTGTCTTTCCTTTTCAGAACTGGCAAATCCCTGAAAATATCTCTGATGGTTGAAGGAAAGATTTGGATGTTTTTCCTCTCCAAATCTCATGTTAAAATGTAATCCCTTGCCAGGCACAGTGGCTCACACCTGTAATCCCAGCACTTTGGGAGGCTGAGGCAGAAGGATTGCTTGAGCTAAGGAATTTGAGACCAGCCTGGACAACATGGTGAGACCCCATGTCTACAAAAAAAAAAAAAACCCACAAAAATTAGCTGGGTGTGGTGGTGTGCACCTGTAGTCCCAGCTCCTCAGCAGGCTGAGGTTGAAGAATCACTTGAACCTGGGAGGTGGAGGTTGCACTGAGCTGGGAATGTGCCACTGCACTCTAGTCTGGATGACGCTGAGATTCTGTCTCAAAAACAACAACAAAGAAATGCAACACCCAGGCTGAGTGCAGTGGTTCATGCCTGCAATCCCAGCACTCTTGGAGGCCAAAGTGGGCACATCACTTGAGGTCAGGAATTCAAGACCAGCCTGGCCAACATGGCGAAACCCTGTCTCTGCTGATACAAAAATTAGCTGGGCACAGTGGTGCATGCCTGTAGTCCCAGCTACTCGGGAGGCTAAGGCAGGAGAATCACTTGAACTCAGGAGGTGGAGGTTGCAGTGAGCCGAGATCACGCCACTGCACTCCAGCCTGGGTGGCAGAGTGAGACTCCATCTCAAAAAAAAAAAAACAAAAAAACAAAACCACCTGTGTGGCACCTCCTTGCTCCCGCTCTTGCCAGGTGATATGCTGGCTCCATCACCTTCTGCTATGAGGCCCTCACCAAAAGCTGAGCAGATGTGGGCACCATGCTCATCAGCCTATGAACCATAAGCCAATTAAACCTCTTTTATTTATACCCAGCCTCGAGTATTCCTTTATAGCAATGCAAGAATGGACTAACACAGAGTGGGAGAGGGAACATTTGTAAAGAAAAAAAAAATGTACGCTTGTTTTAATGTTGCTACTGCCAAAGGCAATGGATAACAGTTGGGGGAAGCAATAAAAAACAAAAAATCTTAAAAGGAAAATCTGATGGAGATATCTTTTGAAGCTTTGAAATATTCCAACAAGTTCCTGGGAAGGTAGAAAGCCACTGGCCTATGTAGGGTTGTGTACATGCTTGGGAAAGTTTTGAGAAGGCCCCAAGCTTTTCACCTCTGGCTGACCTTGAAACCTTGAAACGCTGCACCAGCAGGAAGGGAAGGCTAAGGTAGAGTTGTAAATTGTCTATCTGAGTGTTAAAGTTGTGCCTCATCAGGTACACAGAGCCATTTGGCAAAGACTAGAAGATTTTGTTGTTGTTCCAGTTTAAGGAAATCTCTCTCCAGTCATTAGCTAACCACTAAAATCAGAGAACAGACACTTCAGTGGCCAAACATGACAAAGAACACAGATATTACAGGAATAGTTCAGAAAAGTCTCTTTTTTAAAGAGCAACTATAGGCCAGGTGCAGTAGCTCACCCCTGTAATTCCAACAATTTGGGAGAATGAGGTGGGAGGATTGCTTGAGCCCAGAAGTTCAAGACCAGCCTGAGCAACACAGTAAAACTTAATCCCTTAAAAAAAAATAATAGGCCGGGCGCGGTAGCTCAAGCTTGTAATCCCAGCACTTTGGGAGGCTGAGACGGGCGGATCACGAGGTCAGGAGATGGAGACCATCCTGGCTAATCCGGTGAAACCCTGTCTCTACTAAAAAAAAAAAAATACAAAAAACTAGCCGGGTGAGATGGCGGGCGCCTGTAGTCCCAGCTACTGGGGAGGCTGAGGCAGGAGAATGGCATAAACCCGGGAGGTGGAGCTTGCAGTGAGCTGAGATCTGGCCACGGCACTCCAGCCTGGGCCACAGAGCAAGACTCCGTCTCAAAAAATAAATAAATAAATAAATTAATAATAATAATAAAATGTGCCAGGCACGATCTCATGCCTGTAATCCCAGCACTTTGGGAGGCCGAGGCGGGCGGATCACAAGGTCAGGAGATCGAGACCATCCCGGCTAACATGGTGAACCCTGTCTCTGCTAAAAAACACAAAAAATTAGCCAGGTATGGTGGCAGGCACCTGTAGTCCCAGCTACTCGGGAGGCTGAGGCAGGAGAATGGCATGAACCTGGGAGGCGGAGCTTGCAGTGAGCTGAGATCGCGCCACTGCACTCCAGCCTGGGCAACAGAGCAAGACGCTGTCTCAAAAGAATAATAATAATAAAATTATCTGAGCTTGGTAGTGCACACCTGTAGTCCCAGCTACTCAGAAGGCTGAGGCAGGAGGACCCCTTAAGCCCGGGATTTAGAGGCTGTAGTGAGCCACAATCATGCCACTATACAGTGGCCTGGGAAACAGAGCAAGATCCTGTCTCAAATAATAATAAAAATAAATAAGTAAAAATAATAAAAAGCAACTACAACAAGCAATAATAACAACAAATCCTTATGAGTGGGGAGAATCTGTTTCTAGGGTTGCTACATTATGATACTTTATTATTTTATTTATTTATTTATTTAGAGACAGAGTATCCCTGTGTCCCCCAGGCTGGAGTACAGTGGCACGATCTCAGCTCACGGCAACCTCTGCCTCCCGGGTTCAAGCGATTCTCCTGCCTCAGCCTCCCCAGTAGCTGGGATTACAGGCGCCCGCCACCACGCCTGGCTAATTCTTGTACTTTTAGTAGAGATGGGGTTTCACCATATTGGCCAGGTTGGTCTCGAACTCCTGACCTCAGGTGATCTGCCTGACTCGGCCTCCCAAAGTGCTGGGATTACAGGCGTGAGCCACTACTCCCTGATACATTACGATACTTTAAATGGCCAGTTTTCAGGCTAGGCACGGTGGCTCACACCTGTAATCTCAGCACTTTGGGAGGCTGAGGCAGGTGGATCACCTGAAGTCAGGAGTTTGAGACCAGCCCAGCCAACATGTTTAAACCTCATCTCTACTAAAAATCCAAAAATTAGACAGGCGTGGTGGTACACATCTGTAATCCCAGTTACTGGGGAGGCTGAGGCAGGAAAATTGCTTGAACCTGGGAGGCAGAGGTTGAAGTGAGTCAAGATCATGCCACTGCACTCAAGCCTGGGTGACAGAGTGAGACTCCGTCTCAAAAAATAAAAATAATAATAATAATAAATAAATAAAAAATGGCCAGTTTTGAAGAAAAAAGTTATAAGGCATGCAAAGAAAGGAAAACTATGGCCTATACAATGGAGGACAAGCAAGCAATCAAGAGAAACTGTTCAGGGGTAGGATGGCTGGGGCAGATTTGGACTTACTAGGCAAAGACTTTAAATCAGCTATTTTAAGTATGTTCAAAGCGCTAAAGGAAACAATTCCTAAATAACTAAAGGAAAATGAGAGAATAATGTCTCACCAAATAGGGCATATCACTAAAGAGATAAAAATTATTAAAAGCAACCAAATAGAAATTATAGGGTTGAAGGGCCAGGTGCAATGGTTCACAACTGTAATTCCAGCACTTTGGGAGGCCAAGGCAGGCGGATCGCGAGGTCAAGAGATCAAGAACATCCTGGCCAACATGGTGAAACCCCATCTCTACTAAAAATACAAAAATTAGCTGGGGATGGTGGTGGGTGCCTATAGTCCCAGCTACTCGGGAGGCTGAGGCAGGAGAATCGCTTGAACCCGGGAGGCGGAGGTTGCAGTGAGCTGAGATGGCGCCACTGCACTCCAGCTTGGCAACAGAGCGAGAGTCTGTCTCAAAAAAGAAATTCTAGGGTTGAAAAGTTCAATCACTGAAGTGAAAAATGTACTAGAGGGGGCTATGTAGCAGAATAATGATTCAGTGAACTTGAACATAGCTCAACTTTGATTATCCAGTCTGAGAAACCTAAGAACAAACAAAAAGAATAAAGAAGAATGAATGCAGCCTCAGAGAGCCATGGGTCTGGAAGTCCCAGAAGGAAAGAAAGGGGCAGAAAGAATATTTGAAGAAATAATGGTTGACAACTTCCCAAACTGGATGATTTGAGCATTAATCCACACATCCAAGAAGCCAAATGAACTCCAAATAGGCTCCACGGGCTAGGCACAGTGACTCATTGCTGTAATCTCAGGACTTTGGGAGACTGAGGAGGGAGTATTACTTGAGACCAAGAGCTCAGGACCAGCCTGGTGAACATAGCAAAACCCTGTCTCTTAAAAAACAACAATAAGAAGGTTGGACATGGTGGCTCACACCTGTATTCCCTGCACTTTGGGAGGCCAAGATGGGAGGATTGCTTGAGCCCAGGAGTTTGAGACCAGCCTAGGCAACAAAGTAACACACACATCTCTAAAAATTAAAATGAAAATAAAAACATTTTTAAAATAGGATAAAATGGGCCAGGCATGGTGACTCACGCCTGTAATCCCAGCACTTTGGGAGGCTGAGGCGGGTAGATCACAAGGTCAGGAGTTCAAGACCAGCCTGGCCAATGTGGTGAAACTCCATCTCTACTAAAAATACAAAAATTAGCCGGGCATGGTGGCACGTGCCTGTAATCCCAGCTACTTGGGAGGCTGAGGCAGGAGAATCACTTGAACCCAGGAAGCGGATGTTGCAGTGAGCCAAGAACGCGCCACTGCACTCCAGCCTGGCAACAGAGCGAGATTCTGTCTCAAAAAAATAAATAAATAAATAAATAAATGCAATCAGTATCAGAAAGAAATCTGGGGCCAGGTGCGGTGGCTCATGCCTGTAATCTCAGCACATTGGGAGGCCAAGGCTGGAGGATCACGAGGTCAGGAGATCGAGACCATCCTGGCTAACACAGTGAAACCCCGTCTCTACTAAAATGTAAAAAAATTAGCCGGGCATGGTGGCATGCACCCATAGTCCCAGCTACTCGAGAGGCTGAGGCAGTAGAATGGCGTGAACCCAGGAGGCGGAGCTTGCAGTGAGCTGAGATTGCGCCACTGCACTCCAGCCTGGGTGACAGAGCAAGACTCCGTCTCAAAAAAAAAAGAGAGAGAGGAAAAAAAGAACAAAAAAGAGAGAAATTTGGGAAACACACAAATGTGTGGAAATTAACACACTAAAAAAAACAGTGGTGCCAGGCATGGTGGCTCACACCTATAATCCCAGCTCTTTGGGAGGTCGACTTGGGAGGATCACTTGGGCCCAGGAGTTCGAGAGCAGCCTGGGCAACATAGTGAGACCTCATCTCTACAAAAAAAATTTTTTTTAATTAGCTGGGCATTGTGGCACACATCTGTAGTCCCAGCTACTCAGGAAATTGAGGCAGGAGAATCATCTGAGCCCAAGAGGTTGAGAGACTGCAGTGAGCTGTAGCCATGCCACTGCACTCCAGCCTGGGTGACAGAGCAACACTGTCTGAAAAAAATTAAAAAACCCAATGGGTAAAAGAAAAAATCACAAAGGAAATTATAAGATTGTTTGGGATGAAGAAAAATGAAAATACAGCATACCAGAATGTAAGTGATATAGTGAAAAAATGCTTTAAGGGAAATTTATAGCTGTAAACACATTTAAAAAGAAGAAAGGGCCAGGTGCTGTGGTTCACGCCTGTAATCCCAACACTTTGGAAGGCTGAGGCAGGTGGATCATGAGGTCAGGAGATGGAGACCATCCTGGCTAACACGGTGAAACCCCGTCTCTACTAAAAATACAAAAATTTTTAGGGCGTGGTGGTGGGCGCCTATATTCCCAGCTACTAAGGAGGCTGAGGCAGGAGAATGGCGTGAACCTGGGGGGCGGGGCTTACAGTGAGCCGAGATTGCACCACTGCACTCTGGGCAATAGAACGAGACACTAAAAAAAAAAAAGAAGAAGGATCTCAAAATCAGTATCTTAATGCCCCACCTTAAGAAAATAGAAAAAGAGGCCAGGCGCGGTGGCTCACGCCTGTATTTCCAGCCCTTTGGGAGGCTGAGGCGGGGATCACAAGGTCAGGAGATCGAGACCATCCTGGCTAATACAGTGAAACCCTGTCTCTACTAAAACTACAAAAAATTAGCTGAGTGTGGTGGCGGGTGCCTGTAGTCCCAGCTACTTGGGAGGTTAAAGGAGGAGAATGGCGTGAACCAGGGAGGCAGAGCTTGTAGTGAGCCAAGATTGTGCCACTACACTCCAGCCTGGGCAACAAAGTAAGACTCTGTCTAAAAAAAAAAAAAAAAAAAAAGCCGGGCGCGGTGGCTCAAGCCTGTAATCCCAGCACTTTGGGAGGCCGAGACGGGCGGATCACGAGGTCAGGAGATCAAGACCATCCTGGCTAACATGGTGAAACCCCGTCTCTACTAAAAAATACAAAAAAACTAGCCGGGCGAGGTGGCGGGTGCCTGTAGTCCCAGCTACTCGGGAGGCTGAGGCAGGAGAATGGCGTAAACCCAGGAGGCGGAGCTTGCAGTGAGCTGAGATCCGGCCACTGCACTCCAGCCTGGGCGACAGAGCGAGACTCCGTCTCAAAAAAAAAAAAAAAAAAAAAAAGAAAAGAGTAAATTAAATCCAAAACTAACAGAAAGAAGGAAATGATAAATATTAGAGCATAAGGAAACAGAGAATACAAAAACAATAATAAAAATCAACAAAACCAAAAGTTGGTTTATTGAATAGATCAAAAAAATTGACAAATCTTTAGCTAGACTGACCAAGAAAAAAAGAGAAGACTCAAATTACAAAGATCAAGAGTGAAAGAGGAGACATTATTATCAACTGTACAGAAAGAAAAATGATTATAAGGGAAGACTGAACAATTGTATGCCAATGTATCAGACAATCTAGATACAATGGAAAAATGTCTGGAAACACACAAACTACCAAAACTGACTCAAGACCTAGAAAGTCCGAAAAGACCCATAACAAGTAAAGAGATTGGGCCGGGCGCGGTGGCTCAAGCCTGTAATCCCAGCACTTTGGGAGGCCGAGATGGGCGGATCACGAGGTCAGGAGATCGAGACCATCCTGGCTGACACGGTGAAACCCCGTCTCTACTAAAAAATACAAAAAACTAGCCGGGCGAGGTGGCGGGCGCCTGTAGTCCCAGCTACTGGGGAGGCTGAGGCAGGAGAATTGCGTGAACCCGGGAGGCGGAGCCTGCAGTGAGCTGAGATCCGGCCACTGCACTCCAGCCTGGGCGGCAGAGCGAGACTCCGTCTCAAAAAAAAAAACAAAAAAAACAAAACAAAAAAAAAAAACAAGTAAAGAGATTGAATTAGTAAAAGTAATTTTAAAACTTCCAACAAAGATGGCCAGGCACGCCTGTAATCCCAGCACTTTGCAAGGCCGAGGTGGGCGGATCACGAGTTCAGGAGATCGAGACCATCCTGGCTAACACGATGAAACCTACTAAAAATAAAAAAAAAAAAAGTTAGCTGGGCGTGGTGGCGGGTGCCTGTAGTCCCAGCTACTCAGGAGGCTGAGGCAGGAGAATGGCGTGAACCTGGGAGGCAGAGCTTGCAGTGAGCCAAGATTGTACCACTGCATCCAGCCTGGGCGACAGAGTGAGACTCTGTCTCAAAGAAAAAAAAAAAAAAGAAAAGCCTATAACCAGATGGCTTCAGCAGTAAATCTTATCAATCATTAAAAAAAAAGAATTGACAAACAATCCATTTCAAAGTCTACCAAAAAATAGAAGGAGCAATTTCTAACTCAGGAAATATCTGACAGTATCTCCCTGATACCAAACAAAGACATCACAAGAAAAGAAAACCACAGACCAGGCCAGGCATGATGGCTCATGCCTGTAATCCCAGCGCTTTGGGATGCCGAAGCAGGTGGATCATGAAGTCAGGAGTTTGAGACCAGCCTGGCCAAGACGGTGAAACTGCATCTCTACTAAAAATACAAAAATTAGCCAGGCACAATGGTAGGCGCCTGTAGTCCCAGCTACTCGGGAGGCTGAGGCAGGAGAATGACTTGAACCCAGGAGATGGAGTTTGCAGTGAGCTGAGATCGTGCCACTGCATTCTAGCCTGGGCAACAGACTTTATTTCAAAAAAAAAAGAAAGAAAGAAAGAAAGAAAACCACAGACCAATATTCTTTATGAATATAGTCACAAAAATCCTCAACAAAGTACTAGCAAACCAAATCCAGCAGCATGTAAAAAGGATTATACATCGTGACCAAGTGGGAATTATCCCCGGAATGCAAGGTTGGTTCAACATCCTAAAATCAACAAGTGACTGGACACGGTGGCTCATCCCAACAATTTGAGAGGCTGAGACAAGAAGATTACCTGAGGCTAGGAATTCTAGATTAGCCAGGTCAACATAGTGAGACTCCATCTCTATAAAAAAATTTAAAAATTATCTGGGTGCAGTGGCATGTGCTTGTGGTCTCAGCTTCTTGGGAGGCTGAGGTGGGAGGATTGTTTGAGCCCAGGAGGTTGAGGCTGCAGTGAGTTTTGATGTCACCACTGCACTCCAACCTGGGAAACAGAGCAAGACTCTGCCTCTAAAAATAAATAAATGTTACATACCATATTAATAGAATAAAAGGGGAAAAAAAAACACAATCATGTCAGTACAGAAAAAGCTTTTGACAAAATATAACACCCTCTGATGATAAAAAAAAAAAAAAAAAAAAAAAAAAAACTCAACAAAGTAGAAATAGAAAGGAACTTCCTCATCCCAGTAAAGGGCAGCTACAAAAATCCCACAAAATGTGATAGTTTAAAATATGCCCATAAATTCTTTTACATTCCTTTAAAACATGGAGCCTTATTTGCCTCACTTGAGTATGAGCTGGACTTAGTGATTCACACCCAGGAAATAGAATAAGGCAGGATGGGTGTGGTGGCTCATGCTTGTAATCCCACCACTTTGGGAGGCTGAGGCAGGCGGATCACCTGAGGTCAGGAGTTCGAAACCAGCCTGCCCAACATGGTGAAACCCTGTTTCTACAAAAAATATAAAAATTAGTCAGGTGTGATGGTGCACACCTGTAATGCCAGTTACTCAGGAGGCTAAGGCATGACAATTGCTTGAACCTGGGAGGCAGAGGCTGCAGTAAGCTGAGATTGTGCCACTGCACTCCAGCCTGGGTGACAGAGACTGTCTCAAAAAATAAAAAAAATAGAATAAAGTAGAATCGATGATATGTGAGGTAAGAGACTACTTCATGAGAAAAACTGTTTATTTTTTGCTCTCTCTTCCTCTGGGGAATGATAGCCTCAATGTCATAAGCAGCCACCTATGAAGAGGCCCATGTAGCAATGAACTGAGGCCTCCAGCCAAGGGCATGTGAGTGCCCCATTTTGGTAGCACAACCTCTGGCCCCAGTCCAACCTTCAGGTGACTGCAGACCCGGCCAAAATCTTGATTGCAACCTCGTGAGACAACCTGAGCTAGGACTACCCAGCTGAGTCCCTCCAGGTTGTTGTTTGAAGTTTTGGTGTAATTAGTTTCACAGCAATAGAAAGCATTACACAAAGTATCTTTCTAACCTGAAGACTCAGAAGGTCTTGGGTTTCCTGTGGGTAATTGTTCTGGAAACCAAGGCAACAGAATCTAGGGTCAGCTAATTTCTCCCAGTTACTAGCCCTATGACCTCATGGAGGGGACTTCACCTCTCTGTGCCTCTGCTTCCCTACCTGTGAAATGGAGATACAACTAACAGCTACCTTCACAGAGTTCCCATCGTCCTTCCTCCTACCTGGAAACTGACACTTTCTCAACCAGGGCCTCCATCACCACCTGGTTCTCTGTCCCCTTCTTTCCAGTTCTCTGTCCCCACCCAGCCCCTGTGTCTGTTCCTTCTCTCTCTGGGTCTCTATCCCCCTCCTCTATTTCTGGGTTTCTCTCTCTTCCTGATTCAGCTCTGTCCCCCAAATCTCAGAGTCTCTGACTTCTTTTCTCTGAGTCTCTGCCTTTCTACTCTTTAGGTCTCTGTCTGCTTTTTTTCTTTCCTTTTTTTTTTTTTTTCTTTTTTTTTGAGATGGAGTCTCACTCTGTCACCAGGCTGGAGTGCAGTGTCACTATCTCGGCTCTCTGCAACCTCCACATCCCGAGTTCAAGCGATTCTCCTGCCTCAGTCTCCTGAGTAGCTGGGATTACAGGCATGTGCCTCCACGCCTGGCTGATTTTTGTATTTTTAGTAGAGATGGGTTTCCACTGTGTTGGCCGGGCTGGAGGTCTCTGTCTTCTTCCCCAGGTTTCTTTCCTTTCCTTTCCCCCACAGTTTGGGTGTCTGACCCTGTCTTCTCTGTCTTCTCCTCTTTGCATCTTTTTTTTTTTTTTTTTGAGACGGAGTCTCGCTCTGTCGCCGGGGCTGGAGTGCAGTGGCCGGATCTCAGCTCACTGCAAGCTGCGCCTCCCGGGTTTACGCCATTCTCCTGCCTCAGCCTCCTGTGTAGCTGGGACTACAGGCGCCCGCCACCTCGCCCGGCTAGTTTTTTGTATTTTTTTAGTAGAGACGGGGTTTCACCGTGTTCGCCAGGATGGTCTCGATCTCCTGACCTCGTGATCCGCCCGTCTCGGCCTCCCAAAGTGCTGGGATTACAGGCTTGAGCCACCGCGCCCGGCCTCCTCTTTGCATCTCTATCTCCCTTTGTCAGTCTCTCTTACTTGTTTTGTGTTCACTGTGCCTTTGTCTCTCTGGGTCTCTGTCATCCATCCCTCTTGGAGTCTCTGCCTTTCTTTTCTCTCAGTATCTGTCCCTTTTTCTAGGTCTCTATCTCCCTTCTCTGTGATGTCCCCATCTCTCTAGGCTTCTGCTCCCCCACTTTCCTACTGTGGGTCTCTGTCTCCCTACTATGAATCATTTCTTCTTTTTCTTCTTTTTTTTTTTTTTTTTGAGATGGAGTCTCCCTCTGTCCACCAGGCTAGAGTGCAGTGGCGTGATCTCAGCTCACAGGTACCTCCACCTCCGGGATTCAAGTGATTCTCCTGCCTCGGCCTCCTGAGTAGTTGGGATTACAGGCACCTGCCACCACACCTGGTTAATTTTTGTATTTTTAGTAGAGACCAGGTTTCACCATGTTGGCCAGGCCACTCTTAAACTCCTGGCCTCAAGTGATCTGCCAACTTCAGCCTCCCAAAGTACTGGGATTACAGGCGTGAGCCACCGTGCCCAGCCCTGGATCATCTCTTCTTCTGTCTCTGAGTCTCTCTCACACTGGACCCATGTGTTCCTTCCCCAGAACCTCTGTCCTCCCACCCTCCGAGTCTCTTTCCTTCTCTCTCTGGGTTTCCATCCCTCTCTCTGGCTCCCTCTCCTAATCTCTCTGGGTCTCTGTCTCCCTCTCTCCGGGTCTCTGTCCCCCTCTTTCTGGGTCTCCATCCCCCTCTCTCTGGGTCTCTCTCCCTTTCTCTCTCTCTGGGTCTCTGTCTCCTTCTCTCTGGGTCTCTGTCCCCCTCTCTCTGGGTCTCCATCCTCCTTTCTCTGGGTCTCTATCTGCCTCTCTCTGGGTCTCTGTTCCCCTCTCCCTGGGTCTCCCTTCCCCTCTCTCTGGGTCTCTGTCCTCCTCTCTCTCAGGGGCTCTGTCCCCATCTCTCTGGGTCTCTGTCTCCCTCTCTGGGTCTCTGTCCTCTCTCTGGGTCTCTGTCCCCTCTCTCTGGGCTCTGTGCCCTTCTCTCTGCCTGTCCCTGCCTTCTCTCTGGATCCTGCTGCCCCCTCTCACTTCTCCAGCACGCACCCCAAGGTCATTACTTTTTCCATTTCACCGAGAAGGAACTTGAAGGCCCTTAGAGGCCCACACTCCCCTGCAGCCCCACAGCAAGCTGGCAGCTGTGTCAGACCTTGATCCTGGCTGCCTGGGGCACTTTCTCAGGCTTCACGATCCACTGGGGGATGTGACTCAGAAATAGCTCTGGTGGGAGGCAAACGGCTGCAAGTGCTGCCCAAGAGACACTCCCCAAGAGAGGGCGGAGAGCTCTTCTGTCTGAGGGAGGAGATGTCTCCAGGCATCCTTCCCAGCCCAGACTCTGCCGTGTTCTCTTCTCTGCAGCTCCTCCTCCTTCCCTGGACCCTCGCCCAGCCTCCCCTCTGGCCTCCCTGCCTCAGTCTCTCCCCTCCAAATACCCCCCCTCAACCCAGGGGAGTCTTGGGGAGAGAAAGACCTTTTGTATGAGTGACAAAAGCAGCAGCCTTCTTGTCCTGGTCCTGCTTCTTACGAGCTCTCCAACCTTGACCTTGCGGAGGTTACTACATGGCTGTCTACCATAGTTGGGTTTTTGTTTTTGCTTTTGAGACGGAGTTTTGCTCTTGTTGCCCAGGCCACAGTGCAATGGCACAATCTCGGTTCACTGCAACCTCCGCCTCCCAGGTTCAAGCGATTCTCCTGCCTCAGCCTCCCAAGTAGCTGGGATTATAGGCATGTGCCACCACACCCGGCTAATTTTATATTTTTAGTAGAGATGGGGTTTCTCCATGTTGATCAGGTTGGTCTCGAATTACTGACCTCAGGTGATCCGCCCGCCTCAGCCTCCCAAGGTGCTGGGATTACAGGCGTGAGCCACCAAGCCCGGCCTCAAAAATTTGTTTTAAAATTTAGCTGGGTGAAGCCGGGCACGGTGGCTCACGCCTGTAATCCCAACAATTTGGGAGGCTGAGGTGGGAAGATAATGAGGTCAAGAGATCAAGACCATCCTGGCCAACATGGTGAAACTCTGTCTCTACTAAAAGTACGAAAATTAGCTGGGTGTGGTGGCGCGTGCCTGTAGTCCCAACTACTCTGGAGGCTGAGGCAGGAGAATCGCTTGAACCCGAGGTGGAGGTTGCAGTGAGCTGAGATCACACCACTACACTCCAGCCTGGCAACAGAGCGAGACTCCATCTCCAAAAAAAAAAAAAAAAAAAAAAAAAATTAGCTGGCTGTGGTGGCATACGCCTGTAGTTACAGCTACTTGGGAGGCTGAGGTGGGAGGATCACCTGCGCCTGGGGAGGCCAAGGCTGCAGTGAGCCAATATTGTGCCTGGGCTGTCATGCTGTCACTCCAGCCTGGGCAACAGAACAAGAACCAGTCTCAAAAACAAAAAAAAAAAAAAAAGAAAGAAAGAAAGAAAGAAAGAAAGAAAGAAAGAAAAACATTTGTTTAGCTGGGCATGGTGGTGTGCACCTGTAGTGCCACCTACTTGGGAGGTCAAGGTGGAAAGATCGCTTAAGCCCAAGGCTTTGAGGTTGCAGTGATCTATTATCATGCTGCTGCACTCCAGCCTGGGCAATAGAGTGAGACCCTGTCTCAAGAAAATGAAAAAAAATAAAAATAAAAATAAAGAAAAAGAGAGGCCAGGTGCAGTGGCCCACATCCGTAATCCCAGCACTTTGGGAGGCTGAGGTGGGTGTCACCTGAGGTTGGGAGTTCGAGACTAGCCTGGCCAACATGGTGAAAGCCCATCTCTACTAAAAATACAAAAATTAGCCAAGTGTGGTGGCACTCTTGTAATCCCAGCTACTTGGGAGGCTGAGGTGGGAGAATCACTTGAACCTGAGAGGTCGAGTTTGCAGTGAGCCAAGATCGCACCACTGTACTCCAGCCTGGCTACTGAGTGAGACTCCATCTCAAAAAAGAAAGAAAGAAAAAGAGATATTTGTTAAAAAGAATATATGTGGGCCGGGCGCGGTGGCTCAAGCCTGTAATCCCAGCACTTTGGGAGGCCGAGACAGGCGGATCACGAGGTCAGGAGATCGAGACCATCCTGGCTGACACGGTGAAACCCCGTCTCTACTAAAAAATATAGAAAACTAGCCTGGCGAGGTGGCGGGCGCCTGTAGTCCCAGCTACTCGGGAGGCTGAGGCAGGAGAATGGCGTGAACCCGGGAGGCGGAGCTTGCAGTGAGCTGAGATCCGGCCACTGCACTCCAGCCTGGGCGGCAGAGCGAGACTCCGTCTCAAAAAAAAAAAAAAAAAAAAAAAAAAAAGAATATATGTGGCTGGGCATGGTGTTGCACTCCTGTAATCCCAGCACATTGGGAGGCTGAGGCCCCAAAATTGCTTGACGTTAAGACCAGACTGTGCAACATTGTGAGACCCTGTCTCTACAAAAATTATTTATTTATTTATTTTAAGACAGAGTCTTGCTCTGTCACGCAGGCTGGAGTGCAGTGCCGCGATCTCAGTTCACTGCAACCTCTGCCTCCCGGGTTCAAGCCATTCTCCTGCCTCAGCCTCACCAGTAGCTGGGACTATAGGCACATGCCACCACAGGCACATACCCTCACGCCCAGATAATTTTTGTATTTTTAGTAGAGACAGGGTTTCATCATATTGGCCAGGCTGGTCTTGAACTCCTGACCTCATGATCCACCCGCGTTGGCCTCCCAAAGTGCTGGGATTATAGGTCACTGTGCCTGGCCTACAAAAAGTTTTTTAACAAATTAGCCAGGTGTGTGCCTGTGGTCCCAGCTACTCAGAAGGCTGAGATGGGAGGATCCTTTGAGGCCAGGCTGCAGTGAGCTGTGATCGTGCCACTGCACTCCAGCCTGGGACACAAAGCAAGACCCTGCCTTAAAAATAAATAAAAGCTGGGCGCAGTGGCTCGCACCTGTAATCCTAGCACTTTGGGAGGCCGAGGTGGGCGGATCACCTGAGGTCCGGAGTTCGAGACCAGCCTGACCAACATGGAGTAACCCTGTCTCTACTAAAAATACAAAATTAGCCGGGCGTGGTGGCTCATGCCTGTAATCCCAGCTACTAGGGAGTCTGAGACAGGAGAATGGCTTGAACCCGGGAGGCGGAGGTTGCTGTGAGCCGAGATCATGCCACTGCACTCCAGCCTGGGCAACAAGAGCGAAACTCCGTCTCAAAAATAAATAAATAAATAAATAAATAAGATTTAAAAATAAAGAAACAAATGTATGCGTCTCCATTTTACAGATGAGAAAACTGGGGCTCCCTGAACATAGAAAGTGCTGGTAAGTGCTAGTGAATCTCATCAGCATCATGAAGATCATGGCTATTGTTAGTGTAGTTCTCAGTATCTGGTAGAGCCTGTTTCAGGCCTGCCCCAGGGGAAGCCAGGTGGGGGGTGAGGAGCAGAGGTGCAGTGAGTTAAAGCACCAATTTGTAACCCTCTATACTTTTGCCAGAAATTATCTAAATCTCCCTAAATCTTGCTCACCTCTCAGTTTTGCCCCAGATTCTTAGGTGACTCCCCTCAGAGAACGCCTACTCACTCGCTAAGGTCCAGTTGCAAGACATCCTCCTCCAGGAAGCTTTCCCTGATACCCCCAACCTGGCTTGAGGAGCCCTTCTCTGGGATCTCCTCCATTATGGAATTTCTCACCCTAGTCTGTGTCTTTTGCCCCCACCAGACGGGGAGCTCCCCAAGCGCAGGGATCTGGCCTGGTTCCTGAGCCCATCCTCACTGGGGACATTTGGGATTGACTGTGTGAATTGAAGACCGACACCCAGGCCAGGCACAGTGGCTCTCGCCTGTAATCCCAGCACTGTGGG
The DNA here is from genome assembly GCF_049350105.2 of Macaca mulatta. NCBI lineage: Eukaryota > Metazoa > Chordata > Mammalia > Primates > Cercopithecidae > Macaca > Macaca mulatta. The sequence continues at coordinate 62,227,424 of NC_133424.1, forward strand.
AGGCCGAGGCAGGAGGATCACTTGAGCCCAGGAGTTTGAGACCATCTTGGGCAACACAGTGAGACTGTCTCTAAAAGAAGAAGAAAAAAAATAAAAGACCAACGCCCGGATTCATGGCTGGCTGCCAGAGAAGGAGGAGGCAGTTCCCAGTTAGTTCCTCTGCATCTCAAAGAATGACCAGAACGTTCTCACTCCAAGTCAAAAACACCCCATCCCCATCCTAAGTATTTGCTACCACCGAGTGGAGGACCTCGGTCTTCCCCAGCAGGTGGTGTGGGGGGCCCTCACCAGGATTTCCGTGATGTCTGCGTCATCCGGATCCCAGGGTAGGCTGGGGGAGGCAGGGGGCCCGGCCAGCGTGAGTTGGCCGCTGAGGTCTTCCACTGTGGAGTCTGTCCCTGTGGAGTCGGTGGGCTCCATGGCGGCCAGGTTGAGCAGTGACACATTGGTGCAGGCCGAGGACCGCTTGAGGTTCAGGCACCAGTGCATGGGCTGGTGGGACATCTGGGGCTCCACCCTGCAGAGGAGAAACAGGCAGAAAGGTCGAGAAGCAGCTCCACGGTGTCTGGCCCCTCCTGCCTTCCTTTCTCCATACCTCACGCCCTGTGACTCCACTCTCACTGTATACAAGTTTCTCCCTTCTCTGTCCTCACTGCCTGCTTTATTCTCCTTCCCTGATGCCTACTTTCTTTTCTTTTTTCTTTTTTTTTTGAGACAGAGTCTGACTCTATTGCCTAGGTTGGAGTGCAGTTGCATGATCTCGGCTCCTGATCCCAGTTCAAGCAATTCTCCTGCCTCAGCCTACTGAGTAGCTGGGGTTATAGGCATGTGCCACCATGCCCAGCTAATTTTTGTATTTTTAGTAGAGATAGGGTTTCACCATGTTGGCCAGGGTGGTCTTGAACTCCTGAACTCATGATCCGCCTGCCTCAGCCTCCCAAAGTGCTGGGATTACAAGCATGAGCCACCATGCCCAGCCACCACTACCTACTTTCTTCTCCTTCCCCGCTGCCTACTTTATCCTCCCTTCTCTGCCCCAGCCACCTACTTTCTTCTTCATTCACTAGCCTCCCTTCTCCTTCTTCCCTCCCCACTGGCTTTTTCCTCCCTCCTTTCATCCCCATTGCCTTCTTCCTTTCTACCTCCCTGCGACTTGATGTCTTCTTCACCGCTGCCCTCTTTCCTGCCCCCCACCTGCTGGCTTTCCCTCCTCCCCTTCCTTCAGCATCCACAGTCGGACTCCTGCTCTGTTGGAGGAAGTGCTGGGCGTTAGAACCATCCCTGACAGGGTGCAACAAACCCACCCGTGGAACGACACGGCCTTCTTTTTCTTCGGGATCCCCTTGGCCCGGCTGCTCACCCCCCGGGGAGCCTCTGGGACTAGCTGGGAGCAGCTCTCGACCCCCGTGGGGGTGTCCCCGGCCTCATGGATCTCCTTGGACTGCCAGATCGTTTTCACCACCACGCTCGCCATGGCGTGGGGGTCTGGCTCCCAGGGAGGGCTCCTTCCTCTGAGACTTCCCGCCTACTGTGACCACAGACCCTCAGGATCCAGTGTCCCCTCAGCCTGCCTCACAAAGGACCCAACCACTGGGCTCCAGTGAGTGGGGGACATGGGGTAGGGAGGGGTGCTGGCCCAGGTCATTCCCCCAGGGTTCTCAGTGGACTCCTCCTGTGCGGGATTCTAGTTACATGCCCACGTGCCCCCTGTCTTCAGAGCTCCAGTGGATAGACTCGTGCTAGCCTGTAACTTACGACGGGTTGGCCCACGGATTCTTGGGAGAGATCCAACTTCCCTCTCCCTGAGACTAAGCGTGGGGTCACCCAGCCCTGTGCACTTGTACTTGATTCTTCATGTAGCTTCCTGGATTTGATAGTTGGCTGGGGTCTGAGAGACTGTGGTCTAAGAGGGCTGAGATCCAGACCCTGACCCGGAGGGTCTCATATTCTATGGCGCATTGGGGTGGGGGGAAAGGCAATGTACAGGTAGATCAACAAGAGAAAGCTAGGTACGGTGGGCCTTGGGGTCAGGGTGGAAGGTGAGGGAGGAGAGGAAGGTGGAGAGTTGCGGCAGGAGAGAGAGTGGCGTCCCTCTCCCCCATTTATTTATTTATTTATTATTTTCCTTAATTTTTTTTTTTTTTTTTTTTTTGAGACAGAGTCTCTCTCTGTCACCCAGGCTGGAGTTCAGTGGCTCAATCTCGGCTCATTGCAACCTCTGCCTCTCGGGTCCAACTGATTCTCCTGCCTCAGCCTCCTCCCCAATAGCTGGGACTACAGGCGTTGGCCACCATGTCCGGCTAACTTTTGTATTTTTAGTAGAGACAGGGTTTCACCATGTTGGCCAGGTTGGTCTCAAACTTCTGATCTCAAATGGTCTACCTGTCTCAGCCTCCCAAATTGTGGGATTACAGGTGTGAGCCACCACGCTTGGCCATAATTTTTTTTTTTTTTTTTTTTTTTTGAGATGGAGTCTCGGTCCAACACCCAGGCTGGAGTGCAGTGGTGTGATCTCGGCTCATTGCAACCTCTACCTCCCAGGTTCAAGCGATTCTCCTGCCTCAGGCTCCTGAGTAGCTGAGACTACAGGTGCCCACCACCACCACACCCAGCTAATTTTTTGTTTTGTATTTTTAGTAGAGATGAGGTTTCACTATGTTGGCCACGCGGGTCTCCAACTCCTGACCTTGTGATCTGCCCACTTTGTCCTCCCAAAGTGCTGGGATTATAGACATGAGCCACTGTGCACCCCCCCACCCCCAGCCCAGAAAATGTCACAAATTTGCATGTTATCTTTTTTCGCAGGGCCCATGCTAATCTCTGTATCGTTCCAATTTTTTTTTTTTTTTTTTTTTTTTTTGAGACAGAGTCTAGCTCTGTCGCCCAGGCTGGAGTGCAGTGGCCGGATCTCAGCTCACTGCAAGCTCCGGCCCGGGTTCATGCCATTCTCCTGCCTCAGCCTCCCAAGTAGCTGGGACTACAGGCGCCTGCCACCTTGCCTGGCTAGTTTTTTTTTTGTATTTTTAGTAGAGACGGGGTTTCACCGTGTTAGCCGGATGGTCTAGATCTCCTGACCTCGTGATCCGCCCCTCTCAGCCTCCCAAAGTGCTGGCATTACAGGCGTGAGCCACCGCGCCCGGCCAGTTCCAATTGTAATACATGTGCCGTGGAAGCAAGCACGCCCTGCTATTTAGGGACAGACTTTTCCTGTTCCTGGGTCCCTGGATGTCCCTCTTCACACTTCTCAAAAAGACTAGTTCAAACATCACTGCTAACAGACATTTTATTTATTTATTTATTTATTTATTTTTTTTTTTTTGGAGACAGAGTCTTGCTCTGTCGCCCAGGCTGGGGTGCAGTGGCCGGATCTCAGCTCACTGCAAGCTCCGCCTCCCGGGTTTAGACCATTCTCCTGCCTCAGCCTCCCGAGTAGCTGGGACTACAGGCGCCCGCCACCTCGCCCGGCTAGTTTTTTGTATTTTTTAGTAGAGACGGGGTTTCACCGTGTTAGCCAGGATGGTCTCGATCTCCTGACCTCGTGATCCGCCCATCTCGGCCTCCCAAAGTGCTGGGATTACAGGCTTGAGCCACCGCGCCCGGCCTATAACAGACATTTTAAATGCCGTTATCCCAGGGGAGAAAGTACTTCTTCCTTGTCATGAATGGACTCCAGTTGTTGGAACGCTTTATGTATCTTTCTATAAAAAAGAACTCCTGGCCGGGCGGGGTGGCTCACGCCTGTAATCCTAGCACTTTGGGAGGCCAAGGCGGGCGGATCACCTGAGGTTGGGAGTTCAAGACCAGCCTGGCCAACATAGTGAAACCCTGCCTCTACAAAAATAGAAAAATTAGGCGGGCATGATGACGGGTGCCTGTAATCCCAGCTACTCGGGAGGCTGAGGCAGGAGAATCGCTTGAACTTGGGAAGCTTGAACAGTGAGCTGAGATTGAGCCACTGAACTCCAGCCTGGGCGACAGAGCGAGACTGTCTCAAAAAAAAAAAAAAAAAAAAAAAAGGCCGGGCGCGGTGGCTCACGCCTGTAATCCCAGCACTCTGGGAGGCCGAGGAGGGCGGATCACGAGGTTAGGAGATCGAGACCATCCTGGTTAACACGGTGAAACCCTGTCTCTACTAAAAATACAAAAAATTAGCTGGACGTGGTGGCGGGCGCCTGTAGTCCCAGCTACTCGGGAGGCTGAGGCAGGAGAATGGCGTGAACCCGGGAGGCGGAGGTTGCAGTGAGCCGAGATCGTGCCACTGCACTCCAGCCTGGGCGACAGAGCGAGGCTCCGTTTCAGAAAACAAAACAAAACAAACTTCTTCAAGTCCTGGGATTAATCATTTTTCCTGTGTTTAATGGGGCTGCTTTATGTTCTTCAGGGGCAAACAGCACCCCCCCATATTAGAAATGGACTCTTCCAGTGACTAAAACAGCTGAGCAACGTCTGTCCTCCTGGAATCCAAAATGGACTTTCCCAGGTCCCATTCCTGGAAACCCAAATGGACGCATCCATTGAGCCTGGAAGGTGGGCTCTTCTCAACCTCCTTTCCATCTCCCAGGATTCAGAATGGCCATTCCAAAGGTCCCGGACACACCCCCAAGACTCATTCCAGGAATGCTTGGCTTCTGAGATTAGAAAAGGATGATGGGGTGGTTTTGTTCCTAGAGGTGACAGAAATGGACTCTTCCAGTTCCCTTTGTCCCAAATTTCTCAATCGCCCGGGGCGCTGGGAGTTCTGGCCGTTTTGCCTTCCCCAAAGCTAGTTTACCGAAGAGTCTCTGGGGAGCTGGGGGTTGGGAATGGAGGCTGGGGCTGGGCCAAAGCAGGTTCACCCATTCCTTCCTTTAACAGATGTTCTTGAAAACTCTTCAAGGCCAGGTCCCATTCTTGCCCAGAAGGAGTTCCCAGTCTGGAGGAAAGAATTAATTTTGGTTTGATATCTGCTACAATGGAGGCTGCCCGAGAGATGCTGTGGTTGGACAAAAAAAAAAAAAAGGGCAACATATATTGAAAAGTAAGCCAAGATATGGTTTACATTTATTTCTGCTTTTTCACTTACAAGCTATGTGGCCCTGGGCAAGTCATTCACCCTCTCGACCTAAGGTTTATTTATTTATTTATTTTGAGACGGAGTCTCGCTCTGTCGCCCAGGCTGGAGTGCAGTGGCCGGATCTCAGCTCACTGCAAGCTCCGCCCCCCAGGTTCACGCCATTCTCCTGCCTCAGCCTCCCGAGTAGCTGGGACTATAGGCGCCCGCCACCTCGCCCGGCTAGTTTTTTTGTATTTTTTAGTAGAGACGGGGTTTCACCGTGTTAGCCAGGATGGTCTCGATCTCCTGACCTCGTGATCCGCCCGTCTCGGCCTCCCAAAGTGCTGGGATTACAGGCGTGAGCCACCGCGCCCGGCTCGACCTAAGGTTTAACCTCTGCTTAATGGGACTAGACTTGAATTACTGTTTTTCACTCTGAGATTCTAGGTCTCCTGACAACTCAAGTCCCGACACGTTGGCTGCAGAGAAGGGGGGAGGGGAGGAAGGCTTCCTAGAAGAGGATTTTAGCAGTCGGGGGTGACAGTAGATGGAGAAAGGGAACACTGAGACGCTTGCGCAGTAAACACCGCACGCTCTCTTGCCCCGCCCAACCCCTTCTCTGCAGCAGGGAATTGCAGGCGTCGCTCCACCTATCCCAGCCGAGCGGAGTGACACCCTCTCTCGTTCCTTCTCTACTGATCTTCGCCTTCCGCCCGCCCCACAGCCGCCCAATAGAGAGCTGAAGTAGGACAGATCTCGCCAATCCGCGACGCCTGAGGGGGAGGTCTACCCGTTCATTGGTCCCAGTCAACCTAAGTCCCGCCTCCTAGTCCCGTTCCCCGCCTTCCTTCACGACCCTCCCTCCCTCCTTGGAGGGCCGCTAGATCCAATCAGTGTTTGACCTGGCCGCGCGAAGGGGGCGGGTCCATGATGCGCAATCGAACCCCGCCCGTCTCTTGGGCAACGCCTCCTCCCCCCCTTCTCATTCCCAAACGGAAATAGCGGAACAGTGGACCAATGGCAGCGTCGTGCCTTTGCTTAGCGGCCAATGAGAGAGGAAGTGGGGAGAAACGCGAGTGTGAGCGGCAGGAGCCCAAACCAATGGGAGCTCAGAGCTCCGGACGGCGGGCGGAGGGGAGGGGCAGGGGGCGGTGCCACGGCCTGCCAGCCCGCCCGCCCGCCCGCCAGCCAGCCCTCCCCGCGGCCGGCTGGGCTCCCTGGCGCTGCCTGGGGTCCTTTCCGCCCGGTCCCCGCTTGCCAGCCCCCGCTGCTGTGTGCCCTGTCCGGCCAGGCCTGGAGCCGACACCACCGCCATCATGCCGGCCGTGTCCAAGGGCGATGGGATGCGGGGGCTCGCTGTGTTCATCTCCGACATCCGGAACTGTGAGCGCGCGGCCGGGGGACACTGGAGACGCGGGGGAGGGGGGAGCGTGAAACTGAGGGGTTTGGGGGTCACAGAGGGACCCGGGGGATCAAAAGCTCTACGGTCGTAGAAAAAGAGCATAGATGGGCCCCGGGATGAACTTTAGGGTGGGGGGCACGCAGGGGCTTGGGGTGTCATAGAGTGCCTCTTGAGGTGACGACACGGAGTAGCTAGAGGGGTCCGGGAGGGCTTGAAAGGGGAGGAGGACAGTGAGGTCCCGGGGATGGGAGCATAGAGGTGTCCCCTGGGAAAGACTGAAAAGCTGGGGGATCGTACAAACGATGGGGTTAGAGGGATTCCTAATGTAGGGAAGAAGGGAAAGAAGTGCATGGTGGGGGTGCCCTGTGGAGCGATGGAATGGGAGGAAGCCAGAGGGGACCTGGAGGAAGTGGAATGCCGGAAGCCTAATGGAGCAGGGCTTGAGGGCCTGGGATAGGGGGTGTCATACAGGGGAAAGGGGTTAGATAGGTCACCGAGGCTCCTGGCCAGTGGTATAGAGGAGGCCTGAGAGTGGGTGAAAGTCCACGCGTTTGGGGCGGGGAGATGATGGGAGGGGGAGACTATAAGGACACCCTGGTGAGGGATAGAGGGGCTTCAGGGTGGGAGATTGCTTAGAAGATATGGAAGGCAGTGGGGAGGGGGCTAGAGGGGCAGCTGAGGGGAAAGGAGGGACCCAAGGAACACAGAGGAAAAGAGCTGCTGGTGTAAGGTCTTGGGAGAACCTGTGACAGGGAACGGGGGCCTGGAAAGGAGAGGACGTTAGAGTGGCGGGTTGGGGGAAGGGCAGAAGAAGGAGCGCCCAGACCTCAAGGAAGGCGTTGGGTTCTGAAGTGCTTGAGGGGTAGAGATCTGGAAAGCTGGGGATAGGGGAAGTCTAATCCCAGAGAGAGGTCAGGGGTCAGGCAGCAGGACAGGCAGGGATCTGAGCCCTTTTCTGTTTGACCACAGTAATATGGGGACAGTGGTCCCTGCCAGGAAGAGTTGTCGTGACAATGAAGCCTGGCGGCAAGTCAGTTCTCAACTCCTGGGAATGGCTGTTGGAGATTGGAGCTGCCAGGAGTCTTCAGAGGCTGTATCCGCGTGGGCTCTGGGGTCAGCCAGACTTGGGTTTGCGTTTGAGCACTGCCACTCCCTAGCTCTGTGACCTTGAATGAGGGACTTCACCCCTCGGTTTCCTCATCTGTCAAGAGAGACTGCTGATCGTATCTTCCTGAGGGGCTTGTGACAATGCCTGTGAGTCAGGCCTTTCACGCGTTCCAGGCCCCAGATGGAACTTGGCTATTGTTTTTCCTCCGCTGGCTCTGAACAGCAGCTCTGTAAAGTACCCAGTGATTGTTGTTGTTTTAGAATTTAACTGTTATGGAAGGATCTGGCATGTAGTAGGTGCTCAGGGAACAGGAGGGTGGAAACGGTTGGGTATCAGTTGAAGGAGAAATGATCACTTGTTATGACAAGGGGCGGAGCGATGGGGGTTGTGGAATAGCTGGGGGCCACTGTTAGCAGATATACGCTGCCTTTGTTACCCACCAGGGATGTGAATCCCTACGAGTCATTTAACCTCTTTCAGGACGTCTTCTTGTCTGCAAACTTCATTCATAACAGCGTCTTGCCTCTGAAGGCTCATTTATTCATTCATTCACTTGACAAATACTTTTTGATCGCTCTAGTGTTGTCCAGGCCGTGTTCTAGGCGCTGGGATGACAATAATGAACAGAAACTCCTGTTCTTGCCGGGTGCGGTGGCTCACGCCTATAATCCCAGCGCTTTGGGAGGCCGAGGCAGGCGGATCACCTGAGGTCAGGAGTTCAAGACCAACCTGGCCAACATGGTGAAACTCCGTCTCTACTAAAAATGCAAGAATTAGCCAGGTGTGGTGATGGGTGCCTGTAATCCCAGCTACTCAGGAGGCTGAGACAGGAGAATCGCTTGAACCCGGGAGGCGGAGGTTGCAGTGAGCCGAGATCACACCATTGCACTCCAGGCTGGGCAACAAGAGTGAAACTCCATCTCCAAAAATAAAAAAAAAGAAAAAGAAACTCCTGTTCTTGGGAGCTCCCTTCCCCGAGGAAGACAGAACATATGCACAGGGAACACCCTGAGATACAACCTCAGGACCTGACTGGTGCTGTGAAGAAAAATGAGGAAATGGGCAGGAGAGGGACTGGGATTGAGAGGGTACTCAGTAGGCCTCATGAAAGAAGTCAGAGCTGAGTGGAGCAAGCCCTTTGGATTTTGGAGGAAAGGGGTCCTGGCACGGGGAGGTGCGTTCAAAGGTCCTGAGGTTGTGGCATGCTTGACGTGTGTTCAAGTGAGAGGGAGAAGGTCAGTGTGGCTGGACCTGAGGGAGTGAGGGAGAGAGGTCGGGAGTGGAGAGGGGTGGGAACAGGATCGGGAAAGGCTTTCTGGGCCATGGTGAGCACTTTGGCCTTTGTCTGCGTGAGAATATTTTGAGCAGAGGAGGGACGTGACCGATTGATGTTTTAAAATAATTCCTCTGGCTGCTGTGAGAACAGATTCTAGAGGTAGCCGTGGAAGCAGGGAACCAAATTAGGAGGATGTTGCAGGCCTCTGGGTGAGAGATAGTGCTGGCTTAACAGGGTGAGAAGGGACTGGTGAGAAGTGGGTTGGTGATACGTTGTTTTTTTTTTTTTTTCTGAGACAGTCTCTGTTGTCCAGGTTGGAGTGCAGTGGCATGATCATAGCTCACTGCAACCTCCGCCTCCCAGGTTCAAGCAATTCTCCTGCCTCAGCCTCCCCAGTAGCTGGGATTACAGGCACCCATCACCACGCCTGGCTAATTTTTATCTTTTTAGTAGACATGGGGTTTCACCATGTTGGCCAGGCTGGTCTCGAACTCCTGACCTCAAGTGATCTACCTGCCTTGGCCTCCCAAAGTGCTGGGATTACAGGCGTGAGCCACCGTGCCCGGCCTGGGATACAATTTGAAGGGAAAACTGTCAGGATTTGCAAAGGGATCTGATGATGGGGGTTGGGGAAGGAAAGAGATCGTCCCGTCACTGCAGGACCCCAGAGAGGAGCCAGAGGACAGAGGGGAGATGCAGGCTTGGGGCACTGGAAGGAATTTAGCTGCAGGAATGAGGACTGGAGAATCAGAGGCTTTTCTTAGCAAGCGTATGTTGAACGGCTCGCATGTCTTAAGAATTATGCTGAATGCTGGGGACGTTGGTGAACAGGACAGACTCGTCCACCCCTCCATGAAGCTCCCAGCCCCGCGGGGGAGAAGGTGCAACATACAAATTGCAATTGTCCTTCACGCTAATACCCAGACACGGGTGTTCATGGCAACATTATTCATGATAGCCGGAAAACGGAAACGGACCAAATGCCCATCAACTGAGAAATAAACAAAATGTGGTCTATGTAATGGAATATTACTGGGCCATAAAAAATAACGATGTCCTGCTACATGTTGCCACAGGGATGGACCTTGAAAACATGACACCAAGTGAAAGAAGCCAGACACAGGAGGCCACGTGTCATATGATTCCATGTAGATGGACTATCTAGAATAGGCAAATCCATGGAGACAGAAAGGAGATTAGTGGTTGCCTAGAGTAGGGGGCTGGTGCGATGGGGAGTGACTGCTCATCAATGCAGAGGTTCTTTTTTTATTTTTTGAGACGGAGTCTCACTCTGTCGTCCAGGCTGGAGTGCAATGGGGTGATCTTGGCTCACTGCAACCTCTGCCTCCCAGGTTCAGGCGAGTCTTCTGCCTCAGCCTCCTGAGTCGCTGGGATTACAGATGTGCACCACCACGCCGGGCTAATTTTTGTATTTTTAGTAGAGACGGGGTTTTTCCATGTTGATCGGGATGGTCTCGAACTCCTGACCTCAGGTGATCCACTACCCCAGCCTTCCAAAGTGCTAGGATTACAGATGTGAGCCACTGTGCCCGGCAGAATTCAGAGCTTCTTTTGGGTTCATGAAAAAGCCTATAGCTGGGACTACTTGGGAGGCTGAGGTAGGAGGATCATTTGAACCCAGGAGTTCGAATCCAGCCCAGGTCACATAGTGAAACCTCATCTCTTAAAAAAAAAAAGAAAGGAAAAGAAATGTTCTGGAATTAGATAGTAGTAATGGTTGCACAACATCATGAATGTACTAAAGAACACTGAATTGTTCACTGTAAAAGGGTGTTTTATGGTATGTGAATTGTATCTTGTCTTTTTTTTTTTTCGAGACAGAGTCTCATTGTGTCGCCCAGGTTGGAATGCAGTGGTATGATCTCGGCTCACTGCAACCTCTGCCTCCCAGGTTCAAGCGATTCTCCTGCCTCAGCCTCCCGAGTAGCTGGGATTATAGGCGCCCACCACTATGCCCGGCTAATTTTTGTATTTTTAGTAGAGACGGGGTTTCACCATGTTGGCCAGGCTGGTCTCGAACTCCTGACCTCAAGTGATCTGCCTGCTTCGGCCTCCCAAAGTGCTGGGATTACAGGTGTGAGCCACCGCGCCTGGCCGTATCTCGATTTTTTTTTTTTAAATGGGGGAAGAATTTGTAGCTGTCCTAAGTCCAGTGCGGAAGAGGGCCATTGTGTTGAGAGAATGGGGGCTCTGTGTGGTCAGCGAGCTCCGGCCTGGCTTTGCTTCACGAGAGACCCTTGGAGCTGTGTGGGCAGGAAGTGGGGGAGTTACCTAGGCTGAGGGCAGTGCAGAAGAGCTGTGAAGGCAGAGATGGGGCATGTGCAAAGGTCCTAACTTCCGGGCGCCATGGTGGGCATCTCTAGTCCCAGCTACTCAGGAGGTGGAGGCAGAAGGATTGCTTGAGGCCAGAAGTTTGAGACCAGCCTTGGCAACATAGCAAGACCCTGTCTCTTTTTTTGTTTTGTTTTGAGACAGAGTCTCGCTCTGTCACCCAGGCTGGAGTACAGTGGCGCGATCTCAGCTCGCTGCAACCTCCGCCTCCTGGGTTCAAACTATCCTCCCACCTCAGCCTCCCAAGTAGCTGGGACTACAGACACAGGCCATCACGCCCAGCTATTTTTTTGTATTTTTTGTAGAGTTTTTTTTTTTTTTTTTGAGACAGAGTCTCGCTCTGTTGCCTAGGCTGGAGTGCAGTGGTGCGATCTCCGCTCACTGCAAGCTCCGCCTCCCGGGTTCACAGAGATGGATTTTTACTATGTTGCCCAAGCTGGTCTCAAACGCCTGGGCTCAAGTGATCTGCGTACCTCGGCCTCCCAAAGTGCTGAGATTACAGGAGTGAGCCACTGCGCCTGGTCCCCTTCTCTATTTTCAAGAATTCTTTCTGGAAACAAAAAAAGGCCCTGATGCCCCAGCGAGACACTAAGAAAAGGGCAGCATGGCTGGTGCAGAGAGGGATGGGATCTGACGCTGGTGAGTGGGCAGAGGCTAGGTCCGTGTTTGTCCTGAGAGCGCTGGCGAAGGTGTCAAGCAGGGAAGAGAAGTGGGGAGGGATGTGGAGGAGGTGAGGAGAGGCCAGGCTCAGAAAGGAGCAGAGGAAAGAGTGGAGCCAGCCTGCAGGAGGATCTGAAGGGCACAGTGGGGCTAGGGGGAAAAGGTGAAAGGCAGGCTCTAAGGAGGGCAGGGAGGGTAAATTCTGCAGATAAGGAGGGAGAGAGGTTGAGGCTGGGCCCAGCCTGAGGGCGTGTTCTGTCCTCCTGTCTGCAGCAGGAATACAGCAGAAGTCTTATCTGACAGGGAGCAAGGGCTGGTGCTGCCTCCTATCTAGGCAGAGTCTGGTTGGAGGGGGTCTTAGGAGAGTTGGGCGAGTGAGCCAATGGGAGTGGGGTGCTGGCTGCTCACTGCCCTGAGCTCTTCCACCAGAGCACATCCCACTCCAAATGGTGATCTACTGCAGTGGTGACATCGAGCCCAGGCCCTGGGTCTGACTCCTCCCTGGGTTCCCCGCTTTGTCCTCTGTAGGTTCTAGCCCATGGGAGGCCTCAGGAGATGATTGCCAGTTGAATGAATGAATGAATGAATGCATGAATGATGGAACCAGTCTTTCTTGAGTTCCAGCTGGGTGCCAGGCACTGTTCTAGGTGATGGGGCTACAGCAGTAGGCACAAGTCCCTGCCCTAGGGCGCTTACATTCTAGAGAGGAGATGGGCCACTACACAGGTGAATATTTCGGGGGCCAGACAGGTGGGAGTAGGTGTTGGTACAAAATGAGGCAAGGAAAGGGCTTGGGGATGTTAAGGATGATGCTCTTATGTAGGCTGGTCAGAGAGTGTCGCTGGAAAGGTGGCGTTGAAGCAGAGAATCTAATTAAGTGGGGGACGGTGCTTGCATGCCTCTGGAGGAGAGAGCTGCCTGTGCAAAGGCCCTGAGGCAGGATTGTGCTTGGAGTGCAGCAGGGACTTAGAAAAGGAGGAGGAGAGGGCGGCTCCTGCCTTGGCGAGATCCAGCCAGAGAGGGAACAGGGTAGATTGTGCAGGCCCTTGTGGGCTGCAGTGAGGACTTTACTTTTACTTTGAGCCTGCTGGGAGCCATGGAAGGGTTTGGAGGAGAAAACGTGCTAGGGTCTGACTCAAGTTTTCACATGATCCCTCTGGCTTCTGTGGAGAGCACAGAAAGTCAAACAGATTTCAATTTGGTGTCCCTTAAGAACGGGACAGATGCAGGCCTGAGCCCCAGCCCCACCCATTTCCAGCTGGGTATTGTGTGATTGATGGCTTTGGTACACAAATCCACATTCAACACCTCCCTTGTGTCAGGCTGCCCTGGGCCCTGGGAACACTGTGGGGACTGAAGCAGCCGTACATCCCTGGCCTCATGGCACTGGTGTTCCGATCCAGGAGGAAATGAACATGCAAACCCTTACTATGTAAGGGGGCAACTCAGGCGGGGTCTTGGTGGCCCGAATAGTTCGCCCGGCTGAGCAGGAGGAATAAGCAGGAGAATGAGAGGGTTTGATTTTGTTATTTACGGAAAATATATTTTCATCACTCGGGAATAGTGATGACCTTGAGAATATGAGTGGTGTAACCCAGCACCGAAATGCAAGCCATATATATGTTGAAATTTTCTTTTTTTTTTTTTTTTTCTTTTTTTGAGACAGAGTCTTGCTCTGTCCACACCTGGCATATGTTGAAATTTTCTTGCCACATTACAAAAGCAAAACGGGGGCCGGGCGCGGTGGCTCATGCCTGTAATCCCAGCACTTTGTGGGGGCGAGGTGGGCAGGTCAGTTGAGCCCCGGAGTTTGAGAACAGCCTGGGCAACAAGATCCCGTCTCCCCTGGCAAAAAAAATCTTTTAAAATTAGTCAAGCATGGTGGCATGCAGCTGTATTCCTAGCTTCTTGGGAGGCTGAGGTGGGAGGATCGCTTGAGCCCGGGAGGTCGAGGCTGCAATGAGGCAAGATCACACCACTGCACTCTAGCCTGGACAATAGAGCAAGACCCTGTCTCCATATTTTTTTTAAAAAGCAAACCAACCAGTGAAATTCATTTTAATATCTTTTCTTTACCCTAGTATATCCAAAATATTATTTCAATGTGTTATCAGTGTTTTGTGAGATGGAGTCTTGCTCTATGGCCCAGGCTGAGTGCAGTGTCAGGATCTCAGCTCACTGCAACCTCTACCTCGCAGGTTCAAGCGATTCTCCTGCCTCCTTCTCCCTAGTAGCTGGGACTACAGGTGTGTACCACCACGCCTGGCTAATTTTTGTATTTTTAGTAGATATGGGATTTTGCCATGTTGGCTAGGCTGGTTTCAAACTCTTGACCTCAAGTGATTCACCTGCCTTGGCCTCCCGAAGTGCTGGGATTACAGGTGTGAGCCACCGTGCCTGGCCGAGATGGGGTCTTGCTGTGTTACCCAGACTGGTCTCAGATTCCTGGGCTCAAGCAATCTGCCTGCCTCAGCCTCCCAAAGTGCTGGGATTACAGGCAGGAGGCATTGCACCCAGCTTCCAGAAGACTTTCTGAGGATTCAGGGCTGTTGGGGCTTATACAAGAAGCACATCAGGTCTCAGTCTCAGTAGAGAAAATGTCCTTGGTCTAGAAGGCTCTGAAGGCCTTTGTGGTGAGATGCTGGGTTAAGGCCTGTGTTACCTTCATAAATGCACTTTAGTCCCTCCAGGGCAGGGCCCCGGTTTGACAGGATGCCTTTGGTGGTAGTAACAGACCCACCCTGATCTGGGGCTTACATGTTTAGGGAAGGCGTTATCTCCCCTAACCAGAAGCCCCAAGGTAAGGTAGCTCCCTGGTACCGTCGGCACTTCCCTTGACTCTGCCTTACTCTGCCTGGAGCAAGATGTTGGCTGCCTTTGCACCCAGACACCCCTCACGGCAACAGCTACTGGACACGGAGCATGGCCGGCACCTCCCATGGCCCCCCAGCACCTCAGGAAACTCAGGAGAGGTTGCATGGTCTGGCCCCACCTGCTGTGCTGGTCTCCAGCCCCCCCCTCCCCCCACCCTCCGCATTCCTCAGACTCTGCCTTTCATCACCGTGAGCTCTCAAGCTTTCTGACCGCCTGCCTTGCCTCATGCTGTCCTACCTCCAGGCTATTGCACCTGCTGGTCCTCCTGCCTGGAGCGCGCCTCCCCTTGTTTCCGCCTGGTCCATTTCAGCCTCATCTTTTGATCCTCAGATCCCAGCAGCTGTGTACAGAGAAGCCTTCCCCACCGTTCTCATTGTAGCCTCTCAGCCCTGAAATGCGTGTGCCTCTTTCAGAATACTTGCCACTGTCCCTGTCTGCCACCACTCCAATCCAGGGATGCCTCGAGAGCAGGGTAGATGTGACTCATCCTTAAGCCTGGCCCCAGAAATCCCATTGTGAAGGAGAGAATCCCTTTAAAACTCCCTCTCAGGCTTGCTTGCCTCCTGTGACAGTGAGCTCATTCCCCCTGTTGCTGGCCCTGAGTGCCGGGTTGTCCTTTCCATGATCCTGGTCTGCCAGAGCTGCCTCGGCCCTTTCCCCAGGCGCCACCCCAGTAGCACCCATACCGTGTCCCTGGGCTCCCTGGCCATCACGGGCCTTTAGATTTCAGAGCTGGGCCTCTGCCAGAGCCTTCCCTTTAGGGCCACAGCTGCTCCTCTTTAGAAGACCAAGAGCTTTGCTTTTCTTTCTGAATTCTTTTTTTTTTTTTAATAGCAAATTATACCAGTTATGCAGAAGATAGCATCAAATAGATGTGGACCATTTAAAGGCCGGGCGCAGTGGCTCATGCCTGTAATCCTAGCACTTTACTTTGGGAGGCTGAGGTGGGTGATCACTTGAGGTCAGAAGTTCGAAACCAGCCCGGTCAACATGGTGAAACCCTGTCTCTATTAAAATACAAAAAAAAAAAAAAAGAATAGCTGGGTGTGGTGGTGGGCGCCTGTAATCCCAGCTTCTTGGGAGGCTGAGGCAGGAGAATTGCTTGAACCTGGGAGGCGGAGGTTTCAGTGACCTGAGATGGAGACATTGCACTCCAGCTTGGGCGACAGAGGGAGACTCTGTCTCAAGAAAAAAAGTAAAAATCCTATATAAAGAAAAAACATATATATATGCATATTTGTATATATGTAAATACATTTTAAATACAACTTAAATAATACTTTAAAAAGAGATTTCCGGCCAGGTGCAGTGGCTCACGACTGTAATCCCAGCACTTTGGGAGGCCGAGGCGGGCGGATTATGAGGTCTGGAGATCAAGACCATCCCGGCTAACATGGTGAAACCCCGTGTCTACTAAATATACAAAAAATTAGCCGGGCGTGGTGGCGGGCGCCTGTAGTACCAGCCACTTAGGAGGCTGAGGCAGGAGAATGGCATGAACGTGGGAGGTGGAGGTTACAGTGAGCTGAGATCACGCCACTGTACTCCAGCCTGGACGACAGAGTGAGACTCTGTCTCAAAAAAAAAAAAGAAATTTCCTGGCAGGGAGCGGTGACCCACGCTTATAATCCCAGTGCTTTGGGAGGCTGAGGTGGGCAGAGGAGTTGAGACCACCCTGGGCAACGTGGCAAAACCCTATCTCTACAAAAAATAGAAAAAAAATTAGCTGAGTGTGGTGGCACACCTCACAGTCCCAGCTACCTGGGAGGCTGAGATGGGAGGATCACTTGAGCCCGAGGGGCCAAGACTGCAGTGAGCTGAGATCACCCCATTGCATTCCAACCTGAGTGAAAGAGTGAGACCCCGTCTCAAAAAAAAGAGAGAAATCTATATATTATACATATAATAATACGTATTTCTTTAAATGAATACTAAAGAAATGCATAAATATAAATATGTAAGTGTATATGATATATATTTCTTTAAATTTAAAGAATAAAGAATACATATACATGCACATATTTGTGTATGTATTTAAATCATTTTAAGTACAATTGAATAAATACACTCGTGTATTGCTTAACGATGGGGATATGTTCTGAGAAATGCATCGTTAGGTGGTTTTGTCATGGTGTGAACATCCTGGAGTGTGCTTACACAAATGGAGATGGTATAGCCTACCACTCACAGAGGCTGTCTGGCACAGCTTGTTGCTGCTGGGCTATAGACCTGCACAGTGCCCAGGCGCAGTGGCTCACGCCTGTAATTCCAGCACTTTGGGAGGCTGAGGCGGGCAGATCACTTGAGGTCAGGAGTTTGAGACCAGCCTGGCCAACGTGGTGAAACCTCGTCTCTACTAAAAATACACTAATTAGCTGGGTGTGGTGGCGCATGCATGTAATCCCAGCTACTCGGGAGGTTGAGGCAGGATAATCACTTGAACCCAGGAGGCGGAGGTTGCCGTGAGCTGAGATCACGCCATTGCTCTCCAGCCTGGGTGACAAGAGTGAAACTCCGTCTCAGAATAAAACAAAAAAACCTGCACAGCTTGGTACTGTCCTGTAGGCAACCGTGACACAGTAAGTATTTGTGCATCTAAACATAGAAAAGGTGCAGTGGAAATAAGGTCTGAGAATCGTATGGAACCACTGCAGTGTGTGCGATTTGTTGATGACTGGAATGTTGATATGCGGGGCAGGACTGTAATGAAATAATACATATTATTTAAATTAAGTAATACATATATATTTAAATAACACATATATTCTTTAAATATGTATATACTCTATATATACTCTAAGGTATGCGTATGTATATATACATATTTATGACAAAACCATATGTATGTAGGCCGGGCATGGTGGCTCATACCTGTAATCCCAGCACTTTGGGAGGCTGAGGCAGGTGGATCACTTGAAGTTAGGAGTTCAAGATCAGCCTGGGCAACATAGTAAGACCTCATCTCTACAAAAAAAAAAAAAAAAAATTAGGGCCAGGCGCAGTGGCTCATGCCTGTAATCCCAGCACTTTGGGAGGCTGAGGTGGGTGGATCACAAGGTCAGGAGATCGAGACCATCCTGGCTAACATGGTGAAACCTCGTCTCTACGAAAAATACAAAAAATTAGCCAGGATGGTGGCGGGTGCCTGTAGTCCCAGCAACTGGGGAGGCTGAGGCAGAAGAATTGCTTGAACCTGGGAGGCGGAGGTTGCAGTGAGCCGAGATCGCGCCACTGCACTCCAGTCTGGGCGACAGAGTGAGACTCCATCTCAAAAAAAAAAAAAAAAATTATTTGAATGTGGTGTTATGCACCTCTAGTCCCAGTGACTTCGTAGGCTGAAGCATGAAAAGCACTGAACCCAGGAGGCAGAGGTTGCAGTGAGCCGAGATCACGCCACTGCACTCCAGCCTGGGCTACCAAAAAAAAAAAAAAAAGAGAGAAACAGGCAAAATTAATTTTAATAATGTGTCTATATAACCCGGTATACCCAAATTATTATTTCAGCATGTGATCAATGTTTTATAATTTATATTATTTTATTCTGTTGACACACAGGTTCTTACCATGTTGTCCAGGCTGGTCTGCAACTCCTGGTCTCAAGCCATCCTCCTGCCTTGGCCTCCCAAAGTGCTGGGATTATAGGCATGAGCCACTGCGCCTAGCCCCTGTAATTTTTACTGAACTATTTTACATTTTTTCTCCACACTGTCTTCTAAATCCCGTGTTTGTTTGCTGTTGACAGCACCTCTCGGTTTGGAACGGCCACATTTCAGGGTCTCAGGAGCCACTAGCTGACAACTGCTATATCGGATGGTACAGCACTAGGGTCGCCTTAGCACTGATGAGGAGGTGCTAATCAGAGGGGCTTCCTGGAGGAGGTGACCTCTGAAGTGAGGCTTATGGGAGCTTCCATAGAAGTTGGGAGCAGAGACAAGACAGGATTTCTAGAGAGAGGGATGGCACATATACTTGCTTTCTCAGCCATTGATTCATTCATTGAATGCACACCTCACCCTGCTGGAGACTACGCCCTGAAGAATGTGGGTCAGAGCAGATCTCTGCCCCTTAGATAACTAGACATTTATAGAGCACCTGCTGTATGCAGGGCACTGTTCTAGGAGCTCCCTCCTGATGCTTATAGTCTGAAGTTGGAGGAAGTTCGACAGTGGAGAGAAATAAAATTGCGACATGGTGAAATGTACCAGAGAGGACTTTTTGAAAAATAACTCTTTAAGCAGAATAATAAAGAATTGACTTTAAGGAAGTGAAACAGAATGGCCTTTCAGAGGTGGCAGGAGCCAAGACCCAAATGACGGGAAGATGACGGGAGGGGTGGCCCCGGCAAGAGGGCACAGCTTGTGTGAAGGTCCTTGAGGCAGGAGGACATGCGTGTTCCCAGAGCAGAATGGAGGCCAGGGGGCCTGGACGGACCTTAGGGGTCTGAGGGGCGACACTGGAAGGGTGGCTGTGACAGGGGCAGAGGGCTTGGTGGGCCATGGGGTAGAGCACCCCCAGCTGGCATCCCGGAGCCCAGGATATGGAAACACATCCCAGAGGGGAGGCTGCTTCACTGAGCCCAGCGAGCGAGCATGGGGTCTGGATGAAGTGGTCACCTTGGAGATGCTCAGGACATGTTCTGAAGGTCAAGTTAAGAGGAGGAGGCAGCCAGGCACAGTGGCTTATACCTGTAATCCTAGCATTTTGGGAGGCTGAGGGTGGAGGATCGCTGGATCCCAGGAGTTTGAGGTTACAGTGAGCTATGATTGCACCACTGCACTGCGCCTGAGCGACAGACTAAGACCCTGTCTCAAAAATAAATAAATAAAAAGGATGAGGCAGTAGCCCAATTGGCGTGAGGATGTCCAGGTTCTGTTTGGAGGAGCAGAGTGAGCAGTGGAATCTGTCAAGGAAGGAATGAAGTCTGGGGTGAGTGGAACAGGGACAGGAGAAGCAGAGAGGGTGGCCGAGAGCATCTAGTCAGATTGTGCTCCAAAGCAGGTGCTGTAGGGCATTGAGGAACATGGAGGAAGCAGAGACCTAGCCTGTAGGATCAGGGAAGGCTTTCTGTACTTATTCCATTAGCAGGTCCTGTCAGAGGTGTAGGAATGTCCCAGACAAATTGGGGAGAGGTTGGCAGCCAGGGGACAGGAGGCAGTGGGGACAGGCCATGCGAGAGAGGACGAATCCATGGCTGTGGGGACAAAGGGAGTGAGAACAGCACCCAAGGGTCTGACCTGGTGACTAGGTGGACAGCGGGACCTTCATGGGATTGAGAACTGGGAGAGGAGGCAGTGAGCTCAGTGGTAGGGGTGAGCACCCTGGGGCCAGCCGAGCTCTTCATTCATTCATTCATTCATCACATGTCCATTGCGTATGGGGAGTGGGGATAGGAGCTCTCAGGGAGCATGTCCAGGGCCCTGAGGAGCCCTACAGATCAGGGGCCACAGTGGGAGGAGGAAGGAGAGAGGGAGTCAGGGGCAGCCCAAGGGTGTGTGCTCTGTGCTGTGGGGCTCAGCAAGCCGTGGTTCTTCCCTCTTTGAAGCTCCCAGCCAGAGAAGGGGTCCTGGCCTGTCCTGATCCCCAGTGCCTGAGGGCAGAGAAGATCTGCCCTTCCTGCTGGGTGGGGCCGCGCCTGGGAAAGAGAGGGCAGCTGGCTGACTCCCCAGACCCCTCACTGCCCACCCTCTTCCTCCTCTCCCAGGTAAGAGCAAAGAGGCGGAGATTAAGAGAATTAACAAGGAACTGGCCAACATCCGCTCCAAGTTCAAAGGTAGGCTGGGGGCCCAACTTCTGGCTCAGGGCTGGGAGCTGGGGCTCCTGTGACCTATCCTGTGACGTTTCCTCATTTCTGGCTCCCCCTTCCTCCTTCCTTTACCCTAGGAGACAAAGCCTTGGATGGCTACAGTAAGAAAAAATACGTATGTAAACTGCTTTTCATCTTCCTGCTTGGCCATGACATTGACTTTGGGCACATGGAGGCTGTGAACCTGTTGAGTTCCAATAAATACACAGAGAAGCAAATAGTGAGTCTGGAGAGGGGGGTGCCAGGGCCTGGACTCCTGGGTCTAAGGGAGGAGGGGGCTGGGGGTCTGGACTCCTGGGTCTGAGGGAGGAAGGGCTGGGCCTGGACTCCTGGGTCTGAGGGAGGAGGGGCTGGGGGTCTGGACTCCTGGGTCTGAGGGAAGAAGGGGCTGGGGGTCTGGACTCCTGGGTCTGAGGGAGGAAGGGGTGGGCCTGGACTCCTGGGTCTGAGGGAGGAGGGGGCTGGAGGTCTGGACTCCTGAGTCTGAGGGAGGAGGGGCTGGGGGCCTAGACTTGTGGATCTGAAGGAAGAGGGGCTGGGGGCCTGGACTCCTGGGTCTAAGGGTTGAATCTGGGGCCTGGACTTTGTGGATCTGAGGGAGGAGGGGCCTGGGGGCCTGGACTCCTGGGTCTGAGGGTTGGGTCTGGGGCCTGGACTTTGTGGATCTGAGGGAGGAGGGACCTGGGGGCCTGGACTCCTGGGTCTGAGGGTTGAATCTGGGGCCTGGACTTTGTGGATCTGAGGGAGGAGGGGCCTGGGGGCCTGGACTCCTGGGTCTGAGGGTTGGGTCTGGGGCCACTCAGTCACAAGGCTCCTAGCCATCCACGACCTCCCTCCCCACAGGGTTACCTGTTCATTTCTGTGCTGGTGAACTCGAACTCGGAGCTGATCCGCCTCATCAACAACGCCATCAAGAATGACCTGGCCAGCCGCAACCCCACCTTCATGTGCCTGGCCCTGCACTGCATCGCCAACGTGGGCAGCCGGGAGATGGGTGAGGCCTTTGCCGCTGACATCCCCCGCATCCTGGTGGCCGGGTAAGGCAGTGGGGACCCGTTGGCAGTGGGGAGCTTGGGGGTGATGAGTCTCAACCAAGGGCGAGGCTCGGAGAGGCTGTGTCGCCTGCCCAAAGCCTCCCAGCCGGCATGTGGGCTAACGCTGGGCTGGGGACCCAGTGGTTCCGGCGGCAGCCCCATACTTGTGTCTTCCTGTGATACAAAGCTGACTTGACGGTGTGAGGCTGCTTCCCCACAAAGCCAGTGGGGTGCCTTTGAACTGCAGAACTGTAACACCTGTGATAAGAGGGATAACTGTACGCCGTGGGTGACGGCCCTCCAGAACTTCCTCATCTCCATTCATTCACCAAACATTTGCTGAGCACATACTATGTGCCAGGCACTGTGCTGATTGCTGGGGATGTTGTCCTGACCAGAGGCGGACATGGTCATTGCCCTCCCGTGTTCATGGTCTGGAGCAGGAGACAAATGGTGATGGAAGAATCGCAGGATGAAGTGTAGAATTTGCCAGGTGTGATGGCTCACGTCATCCGTGCATTTGGGGAGGCTGAGGCAGGTAGATTGCTTGAGTCTAGGAGTTCAAGACCAGCCTGGGCAACATGACAAAATCCCAATCTCTACTAAAAATTCCAAAAATTGCCAGGGCATGGTGGCATGCACCTATAGTCCCAGCTACTCGGGAGGCTGAGGTGGGAGGATCACCTGAGCTCGGGAGGTCGAGGCTGTGAGTTGTCATGGCGCCAGTGTACTCCAGCTTGGTGTGCACACAGGTGGGACGTCTATTTCTGGCAGTATGGTCAACTACGTACCCAACTCATGTTTTCCCTGAAACCTAACTGTCAATATTGGATAAGAGAGGAAAGACAATATTATTTAATGGATTCATGAGGTAGCCAGAAAATGAGAGGAGCACACAGGCCACAAGCAAAGAGGAACCAAGCACCCAAGCAGATGAGCTGTGTGCTGGAGCCAGCGTTTGCTTAGAAGGCATTTCCTGACCTGGGTGAACCCGAGTATCGGTTTTGAGGCCCTGCAGCCTCTGGGAACAGAAGACAAAGCTTGTCCGAGAAGTTCTCGAAGGCTATACTTCAAAGTGAGAGTGACCTAGAAATAAACCCCCTTGGGGACTCTAAGGAAAATTACCTGTCTGAAATTTTGGCATGGAACAGCCCTCAGACTGGTTTTCAGCCTGACTTTACCCTATCTGGGTAGTCCAAAAAGCCCTAGGTCAACCTTTAGTTTAAAGTGATGGAAACTGGAGGTTTCCTAGTGCTTCACAGAAGCAAACATGATACTTTTCTGAGGAAACCCATTTTCACCACAAGCTTCAGTGATATCCACAGATAAAGCTCCAAGTTGGCCGGGCGCGGTGGCTCAAGCCTGTAATCCCAGCACTTTGGGAGGCCGAGATGGGCGGATCACGAGGTCAGGAGATCGAGACCATCCTGGCTAACACGGTGAAACCCCGTCTCTAATAAAAAAAAAATACAAAAAAAAACTAGCCTGGCGAGGTGGCAGGCGCCTGTAGTCCCAGCTACTCGGGAGGCTGAGGCAGGAGAATGGCGTGAACCCGGGAGGCGGAGCTTGCAGTGAGCCGAGATCTGGCCATTGCACTCCAGCCTGGGTGACACAGCAAGACTCCGTCTCAAAAAAAAAAAAAAAGCTCCAAGTGACATGAGTAGCTCAGAGCCAAAAATCTCTAAACACACACAAGACACCATGAGAGAGAATCAGCAGACAGCAGAAATAAAACAGAAGGCTGGGTGTGGTGGCTCACACCTGTAATCACAGCACTTTGGGAGGCCAAGGTGGGCAGATTGCCTGAAGTCAGGAGTTCGAGACTAGCCTGGCCAACATGGCGAAACCACATCTCTAGTAAAAACACAAAAATTAGCCAGGCGTTGTGGCGCACGCCTGTAATCCCAGCTACTTGGGGGACTGAGGCAGGAGAATCACTTGAACTTGGGAGGCGGAGGTTGCAATGAGCCGAGATCGTGCCACTGCACTGCAGCCTGGGTGACAGAGCAAGACTCTGTCTCAAAAAAAAAAAAAAAAAAAGAAAACAGAAAATAACTTTGGAATTGGAATTATACAGCATGTAAAATAAGTATATTTCATATGTTTCAATAAATAACAGAAGCATTTTAAAATATGAGTAAAGTTTAAGCAGATTTGAAAATATAATTGAAATAGTCAAAAATTGCCAGGCACAGTAGTAGTGGCTCACACCTATAATCCAGGCACTTTGGGAGGCTGAGGCGGGATGATCACTTGAGGCCAGAAGTTCAAGATCAGCAACATAGTGAGACCCTATTGCCACAAAACCTAAAATATTAGCCAGGTGGGGTGCTGTGTGCCTGGGTAGTCCATCCGGGAGGCTAAGGCAGGAGGATTGCTTGAGCCTGGGAGGATGAGGCTGCAGTGAGCTGTGATCCCATCACTGTACTCTAACCTGGGCGACAGAGCAAGACCCTGTCTAAAAAAACAAACAAACAAATATTTAAAAAAATAAAAATTAAGTGTCCACTTTAGTTAGCAGAGTAGACACAGCCAAAGCCAGAATTAGTGACCAGGCAGTAGAACTGAAGAAAGACATCAAAATGCATCCCAAAGAAACAAAGCAATGGGGATTTTAGGAAAGAGACTGAGACTCATGGAAGACAGAGAACATCTAACAGAATGCCGTTTAGAGTTGTAGGGAGAAATTGTGACAGAGGCAGTGTTCGAAGAGAGATAATGGTTGAAACTATTCCAGAACGAATGAAAGAGGATGATCCCCAGATTCAAATAGCCCAGGAAATCATAAGCAGAAGTACAGACTGTAAGGGGTGACTGTGGGGCAATAAGACCAGCCAGGCATCCATCACCAGGTCCAGGTCAGAGCTTGTGGTGGCTTGGACCAGGGCTGTGGCGGTCATGTGGTTATGAGAAGGGCATGTTTCGGGAGTAGAGTCGATGGATTATATGTGCTGTGCTAGGATGAGGTGGGGACATTTAGTAGGTGAGTGAATGGTGTCAGACCTTGCAGCAGTGTGACGAAGGCTACAGGAAAATGGGTCAGAGAGGGCAGAACCTGAGTGTGGTTTGGTCATGCTGAATTTGAGATGTGTATTAGACATCTGAGTAGGACTCTGCGGAAGAAGCTGCATTGCAGGGAGTCAGAGCAGGAGGGAGAGAGATCTGAGAGAGATCAGCACCGTCCAATAAAAATATAATGCAAAATACAGGCGCGGCACGATGGCTCATACCTGTAATCCCAGCAACTGGGGAGGCTGAGGCGGGCAGATCATTTGAGGTCAGGAGTTCGAGAACAGCTTGCCCAACATGGTGAAACCCCGTCTCTATTAAAAATACAAAAATTAAGTGTGGTGGTGAGCACCTGTAATCCCAGCTACTCAGGAGGCTTAGGCAGGAGAATTGCTTGAACCCAGGAGGCGGAGCTTTCTGTGAGTGGAGATCACGCCACTGCACTCCAGCCTGGGTGACAGAGTGAGACTCCATCTCAAAAAAAAATTAGCAGGGTGCAGTGGTGCACACCTGTAGTTCCAGCTACTCAGGAGGCTGAGTCAGGAGAATCACTTAAACCCAGCGGGCAGAGGTTGCAGTAAGCCAAGATTGCACCACTGCACTCCAGCCTGGGTGACAGAGCAAGACTCCATCTCAATAGAAAAAAAAAAAAAGGCCGGGTGCAGTGGCTCAAGCCTGTAATCCCAGCACTTTGGGAGGCCGAGACGGGCGGATCACAAGGTCAGGAGATCGAGACCATCCTGGCTAACACGGCGAAACACCGTCTCTACTAAAAACACAAAAAATTAGCCGGGCGAGGTGGCGGCGCCTGTGGTCCCAGCTACTCGGGAGGCTGAGGCAGGAGAATGGCGGGAACCCGGGAGGCAGAGCTTGCAGTGAGCTGAGATCTGGCCACTGCACTCCAGCCTGGGCGACAGAGCGAGACTCCGTCTCAAAAAAAAAAAAAAGGCAAAATACAAAAATGTGTGCCTGTAATCCCAGCTACTTGAGTGACTGAGATGGGAGGATTGCTTGGGCTCAAGAGGCCCAGGGTACAGTGAGGAGGCCTGGGCTGCAGTGAGCTGTGATCGTGCCTGGGTGACAGTGAGACCCTGTCTGAAAATAAAAAAAGCATATATATAAAAATATATATAAAATGCAAGCCACATAGGTATTTTTCTCTTTTCTAGCGTGTAATAGTTCAGTTTAACCTGATCCACCCAAAATGTTATCACTTTGACACTGAATCAGCATAAAAATTATTCATGAGCTATTTGATTTGACATCCATGTTTGGTGCTAAGTCTTTGGAATGCGGCGTTTTGGTGTCTCTCAGTTTGGATTCGCAGCAGTCCCAGTGCTCAGTCGCCACACGTGGCTGGGGGCTATTGTATCTGACAGCATGAGGATCGATGGCAGTTATAGCAGTTAAGCAGTGAAGCCCTTGAGGGCAGATGTTAACCGGGAATCCACAAAAGCTGGGCCCTTGAGTGGTCCCAGTGCAGCCCAGTGTGTTAACACTCTGCTGGCAGGGGGGATGGGAGGCGTGATGGGGTGTGGGAGGAAAATCAGGATCAGGCCATGACTCAGAACGCTGAGAACTTTGATGGAGGAGGGAGTGGCCAGTCGCGAATGCTGCCAGCAGTTTCTTTTTTTTTTTGAGATGGGAGTCTTGCTCTATTGCCAGGCTGGAGTGCAATAGCGCGATCTCAGCTCACTGCAAACTCTGCCTCCCGGGTTCAAGCGATTCCCTTGCCTCAGCCTCCCGAGTAGCTGGATTACAGGCATGCACCACCGCATCCGGCTAATTTTTTTGTATTTTAGTAGAGACGGGGTTTCACCATGTTGGCAAGGATGGTCTCAAACTCCTAACCTCATGATCTGCCCGCCTCCACCTCCCAAAGTGCTGGGATTACAGGCGTGAGCCACCGCGCCCAGCCTGCTGCCAGCAGTTTCTTTAGGACAAGGACAGGCAGTCGGCATCAGCTTGGGGGAGACAGGTTACAAGCCACCCTGAAGAGGGAGGGACTGGGCACTTTGAGGACGGAGAGGGAGGCCAGTGTGGCCAACATGTGTGGGTGCAGGTGACACTGTCCCTGGAGTGGATGTCGAGGGGTGGTGCCCTGCCAGGGTCAAGGGGCCAGGGTGGGGCTATCTGACTCCAGGCTGCCCCCTCCACATTGGAAACTTGGCCTCGACAGTGACTGGGGCACGGAGGAACTTTATTTTGTAGGTAGACTTTATTTTTTACTTTTTATTTTTTTTGGAGATGGTCTTGCCCTGTTGTCCAGGTTGGAGTGTGGTGGCACAG
This sequence comes from Macaca mulatta, assembly GCF_049350105.2. Classification (NCBI taxonomy): domain Eukaryota; kingdom Metazoa; phylum Chordata; class Mammalia; order Primates; family Cercopithecidae; genus Macaca; species Macaca mulatta. The sequence continues at coordinate 62,254,263 of NC_133424.1, forward strand.
TCTTGGCTCACTGCAACCTCCGACTCCTGGGCTCAAGCAATCCTCCCACCTCAGCCCCCCAAGTAGCTGTGATTACAGGCGTGCACCACCACGCCTGGCTAATTTTTGTATTTTTTTTTTTTTTTGTAGAGACAGAGTTTTGCTATGTTGCCCAGGCTGGTCTTGAACTCCTGAGCTCAAGCAATCTTCCTGCCTCAGCCTGCCAAAGTGTTGGAATTACAAGTGTGAGCTACCACTCCCAGCTAGGCCTTTTTTTTTTTTTTTTTTTTTTTTCCCAAGACAGAGTCTCTGTCTGTCACCCAGGCTGGAGTGCAGTGGTGCAATCTTGGCTCACTGCAACCTCTTCCTCCCGAGTTCGAGCAATTCTCTTGTCTCAGCCTCCTGAGTAGCTGGGATTACAGGTGCGCGCCACCACACCTGGCTAATTTTTGTTTTTTTTTTTGTTTGTTTTTTGTTTTTTGTTTTTTAGTAGAGACAAGGTTTCACCATGTTGGCTAGACTGGTCTCAAACCCCTGACCTCTATTGATCCGCCTGCCTCAGCCTCCCAAAGTGCTAGGATTATAGGCATGAGCCACCGTGCCCAGCCATTTTAACAATTTGAAAGTGCTCAGTTCAGTGGTTTCTCGTATATTCATGATGTTGTGCAACCACCACTACCACCTAATTGCAGAACATTCATGGCTCCAAAAAAAGGGACCCCGTACCCATTAGCGGTCCCTCCCCATTCCCTCTTCCCCCCAGCCCCCGGCTGCCACCAGTCTGCTTTCTGTCACGGATTTGCCTAATGTGGACATTTCGTAGAAATGGAACCGCACAGTGGCCTTCTGTGTCTGGCTTCTTCCACTCAACAAGATGTTTTTCAGGTTCATCCACATTGTGGTGCATATCCATGATTTGCCGGAGATAGAGTATTGCTCTGCTGCCCAGGCTGGAGTGCAGTGGCATGATCATAGCTCACTGCAGCCCTGACCTCCCAGGCTCAGGTGATCCTCCCACGTCAGCCACTCCAGTAGCCTGGACTGCAGGCACAAGCCACCACGCCTGGCTAATTTTTGAACTTTTTATAGAAAGGAGGTCTCACTATATTACCCAGGCTGGTCTTGAACTCCTGAGCTCAAGTGAACCTCCATGGCCTCGGCTTCTCAAAGTGCTGGGATTACAGGCATGAGCCACTGTGCCTGATTTGGTGGTTTTATTTTTTATGCCTGGGTATGCAGCTTGATATTGTGTAGTTTAACCTTTTCCTAAGTAGCACCACAACCCTTATTCCACTTAAGCAAGTTGATAAATAGCTCTTATTCCTTTGTGTGGTCTCCTTATCTGTAAATAGAGATGATAGAATCCGCGTCCTTAGAGGGCTGTGGTGGAGAGTGAGCGAGCTGTGTGGAAGTGCTTAGAGCAGAGCTTGGCCCGGAGTCAGGACTCGGAAGATGCGCTGTGGCTCGGGAGATGCGCGCCATCACAGCGATGGGAAAGTGGCCTGGAGTGAGGGCTCGGGAGATGCGCTGTGGCTCGGGAGATGCGCTGTGGCTCGGGAGATGCGCGCCATCGCAGCGATGGGAAAGTGGCCCCGAGTCAGGGCTCGGGAGATGTGCGCCATGACAGAGATGGGAAAGTGGCCTGGAGTCAGGGCTCGGGAGATGCGCTGTGGCTCGGGAGATGCGCGCCTTGGCGCGATGGGAAAGTGGCCCGGAGTGAGGGCTCGGGAGATGCGCTGTGGCTCGGGACTCGCGCGCCATAGCAGCGATGGGAAAGTGGCCCCGAGTCAGGGCTTGGGAGATGTGCGCCATGACAGAGATGGGAAAGTGTCCCGGAGTCAGGGCTCGGGAGATGCGCACCGTTGCAGCGATGGGAGAGTGGCCAGGAATCAGGGCTGGGTAGATGCCTGCCATGACTGAGATGGGAAAAGTGCTGTCATAAATGGAGCATCATCTGTGGACAGGCTTCTTGCTGGTTTCTGGTTCTAACTTGATCACTGGGCTGTGAACGTTCCTGTAGGGTGGGCGTCTGGGGGCAGCACTGTTGGTCTTGGTCTACTTCACACACAGCAGTGGCCTTTCTGGACAGAGGGAGCCCAGAGCCTTTCCAGAGGGCCTGTCCCTGTGTCTGCCCCCAGCTGCAGCACACGAGGGTTCCCAGCACTTTGGGAGGCTGTGGCAACAGGTGTCAGCTGGGCAGGTATCTGCCTGGCTGATGGCAGGAGCCAGCTGCTGGGTGGCTGCACATCCAGTGAGACATGTTGCCACAGGCCTTTGACTCGTGCAGGTCTGCCCTGAGGACTTCTCCCCATGTCCTTTGCCGTCCGTTGGGTGTTTTCTGGGAAAGCCTTTACTGATAGGCCATGACTGGGCCGGTCTTGACAGCTCCCGGCGCCTCCTCTTACTCAAGGCTATGGCCATGCACCACACAGTCTCATTTCTTTTTTTTTTTCTTTTTTCTTTTCTTTTTTTTTTTTTTGAGACAGAGTCTCGCTCTGTTGCCCAGGCTGGAGTGCAGTGGTGCGATCTCGGCTCACTGCAACCTCAAGCGATTCTCTTGCCCCAGCCTCCCGAGTAGCTGGGATTACAGGCACACGCCACCACACCCTGCTAATTTTTGTATTTTTAGAAGAGATGGGGTTTCACCATGTTGACCAGGCTGGTCTCAAACTCCTGACCTCAGGTGATCCACCGCCTCAGTGTCCCAAAAGTACTCGGATTATAGGCGTGAGCCACTGCACCTGGCCTTCTTTTTGTGTGTGTGTGGAGATGGGGTTTCACCATGTTGACCAGGCCAGTCTCAAACGCCTAGCCTCAAGTGATCCACCTGCCTCAGCCTCCCAAAGTGTTGGGATTATAGGCATAAGCCACCATGCCTGGCCCACAGTCTTATTTCTTTGTCCCCAAAGTTGACAAGGCTCTTCATTTTCCTGAAGGGGAAAACAGCCCATCAGAGAGGGTCAGTGGCTTACCCCAAACTGCGCCCCACAGTCACAGCCTCAGGCAGGCGTGTCTGACCCCAGAAGGTGCTCCCTTGGGATCCTCTTCTAGAACAACGTCATGCTCCATGCTCTTCACTGTGCTGGGAGCTGGGTTACGGTTGGGGCCTGGAGTCAGCCCTCTGAGATGGGCTGCCCGCTGGCTGCCAGGTTCTGTGCCAGACAAGTACAAGTGCCTACACTGCTTTCCTGTGGCTGCTGTGATGAATTACCACAAGCACAGCAGTGTCAAACACCAGTTCTGGACGTCGGAAGTCCAACATCCACCTCATGGCCAGGGCTGGTCCCTTCCGGGGGCCCTAGAGGAGAGGCCATGTCCTTGCCTTCTCCAGCTCCTAGAGGCCACCTGCTTTCCTTGGCTCGTGGCCCCTTCCCCCATCCCCAAAGGCAGTGGCGTGGCATCTTCTCTCCTGCCTGACCTCTGTTCCATCCTCACATCATCTCTCTCTGACTCTGAACTGTATCTTTCCCTTATAAGGACCCTGTGATGACATCGGGTCCACCTGGATCACCCAGGATCCTCTCTCCAGCTCATGATCCTTAACTTCATCATATCTGCAAAGTACCCCCACCCTTTTTTTTTTGTTTGGAGACGGGGTCTTGCTCTGCCACCTACCCAGGCTGCAGCCTTCACCTCCCAGGCTCAAGCGATCCTCCCACCTCAGCCTGCCAAATAGCTGGGTCTCCAGGCATGCGCCACCACGCTTGGCTAATTCTCGTATTTCTAGTAGAGATGGGGGTCTCACCATGTTGCCCAGACTGGTCTCGAACTCCTGGGCTCAAGTGATCCTCCTGCCTGAGCCTCCCAAAGTGCTGGGATTACAGGCGTGAGCCACCCTAACCCTCAGAACCTGTGAATATGTTCCCTTGGAATCAAAAGGGCCTTGCAAAGTCTGTTCCCTCACAATAGCCAGAGGGACACTTTAAACACCTATCAAAAACACACCCATTTCTTCAGTTTGCTGTGGAGAGAAGATAAATGAGTGAATCCATCCAGAGACCTGTGGGAGTGCTGGACAGGCCGAAGGGGTCTGGGGGTAGCTGTTCCTGCTGTCACGTTAATGTCACGCTGATTCTCTGCTCACCACCCACAGCGGCTTCCATCCCCCAATCAGTAAAAAACCAAGTCCTCACTGCAACCCACAAGGCTCTGCAGGGTCTGGCCCTATGTTCCCTCCCTGTCCTATCTGCAGCCTCTTGCCCCATGGCTCAGGCCGCAGCCTGCAGGCCTCCGCAGCCCCCAGGCCTCCTCGCTGCTTCTCCTATGCGCAGGCTCCGCCTTCCTGATGGTCCTGGGACAGGCTGTCCCCTCTGCCTGGGACGTTCTGTTGCAGAGGATTTTCAGTCTTTCCTCATTAAGTTACTCTGTTTTGTTTATTTTAAATGTTTTTATTTATTTAGAGACAGATCTAACTCTGTTGCCCAAGCTAGAGGGAGTGCAGTGGCACACTCGTGGCGCACTGCAGCCTCGACCTCCCAGGCTCAAGCAGTCCTCCCACCTCACCCTCCCAAGTAGCTAGGATTACAAGCCTGCGCCACCACAGCCAGCTAATTTTTGTATTTTTGAAGAGACTGGGTCTCACTGTTGTCCAGGCTGGTCTTGAACTTATGGCCTCAAGTGATCCTCCCACCTCGGCCTCCCAAAGTGCTGGGATTACAGGCATGAGCCACCATGCCCAGCCCTGACAGTATTTGATGTATGTGTTTTCGTGGTGCTGTCTGACATGTAAGGACAAGTGTTTGGACCACTTTGTTCGCCACTCTATCCACGGCGCCCACAGCACTGCCTGGTACCCCATGGGCACCCAGTAGGTGCTTGGTGAATGAATGAAGGTGCAGGGCCAGGCCTGACATGTTCCTGAGCCCTGCCGGGGACCCCATGAGGTTACTGAGACGCAGCCATTTTGCAGATGAAGACACTGAGTTCTGGTGGGCCATGAGGGCGGCGCCAGATTGGATCCTGCGGTAGCCTGGCTGTCTGTCCCTCTCACTGGCCTCGCACACCCTTCCTGGGAGAAACAGGAGAGGAGGGGAGGTGCTGGGGTCACTGACTCTGCTTCCCCTGCCCCACATGGTGTCCCCACAGGGACAGCATGGACAGCGTCAAGCAGAGTGCGGCCCTGTGCCTCCTGCGACTCTACAAGGCCTCGCCTGACCTGGTGCCCATGGGCGAGTGGACGGCACGCGTGGTACACCTGCTCAATGACCAGCACATGGTGAGCCCTATGCCCTCACGCCTCCTGGATGCCCGGGGCTCCACCTCAGCCCTGACCCCCCTGGATGCCCGGGGCTCCACCTCAGCCCTGACCCCCCCTGGATGCCCGGGGCTCTACCTCAGCCCTGACCCCCCTGGATGCCCGGGGCTCTACCTCAGCCCTGACCCCCCCTGGATGCCCGGGGCTCTACCTCAGCCCTGACCCCCCCTGGATGCCCGGGGCTCCACCTCAGCCCTGACCCCCCCTGGATGCCCGGGGCTCTACCTCAGCCCTGACCCCCCTGGATGCCCGGGGCTCCACCTCAGCCCTGACCCCCCTGGATGCCCGGGGCTCCACCTCAGCCCTGACCCCCCTGGTTGCCTGGGGCTCCCACCTCAGCCCTGACGCCCCCTGGACGCCTGGGCTACGCCCTCGGCTCTGACCCCCTGGATGCCTGGGGCTCCCCCTTCAGCCCAGACCCCCTGGATGTCTGGGGCTCCCCACTTGGCTCTGACGTTCACCAGGCACCAGAAACCATGATCCAGTGTCCCTGGTACTCATTACCTGCCCAAGTGTCCAGAAACCCTCCCATCCCCATCTCTGACACTCACCTGGCTGGCTAGGGATCCTGTCCAGTGACCCCCAAACCCCTCAGCAGCCACCCAGCCCCTTAGAAAATCCCACTCTCTGTTTCTGATACCCGGAGATTCCCCCAACAGCGCCCATCACCTGCCCACCGGCACAGAAACCTTGACCCCTGTCCCACTCACCATAGTCTCAACTCTCTGGAGTCCCACCCCTTCACTGCTCCTTACCCAGCTGCCTGGGGTCCTGCCGGGGATACCCCACACACCCAGGTCAGTGCTGGTCATGGTGCCCAAGGACCCGTGGCCTCCTCACCCCACCCCTGAAGCACGCACAGTGACACGTGTGCAAACCCCTAAACCCCATCCTCCCAACTGCACACACAGCCCGACCTTGCCCCGCTCCTGAGCCTCTGCTCTCAGGTGCCCGCCTCCCCCAGGGCCTGACTTGCCTCTCCTCTGCCCCTGCAGGGCGTGGTCACGGCTGCTGTCAGCCTCATCACCTGTCTCTGCAAGAAGAACCCAGACGACTTCAAGACGTGCATCTCCCTGGCTGTGTCGCGCCTCAGCCGGGTGGGTGTGGCCTAGATGCTGGCTGCAGGAGGTGGCCTTGGCATCCCTGTGCCCTCTGACACCCCCCAGGTCCCCACTCTCCCTGAGAGGCAGCCCAGCCCAAGGTTTACAAACTCAAGCTCTGAGCTGGATTCATCCTGGCTCGGCCTCTTCCTGGCTGGGTGGCCCCGGACAAGTGGCTTCACCTCCCTGGCCTCAGCTGCCCCCTGTGTTCAGTGGGGTTAATACCAGTGCCCGCCTGGAGGCACAGAGGGCTGTGGATAAAGTGCTGAGAACAGGGCCTCGCAGGCCGAGCACCCTGGGAGCCAGAGCTGCCCCCTGCCCTCCTCCCTCTCCCGCTCCTCTCTCTGTCTCCCGCCTTCCCTCTTCTGGCTTTGCCTCCCGCCTCTGTCTTTCCTGTGCAGCCTCACTCCTGCCTGGCGTCCCTCTCCCACCTTTGCTCCTGTCCTGCCCAGGAACATCCCCTGAGGCCTCTTGCATGCCAGGCTCCATGTGGGGTGACACCAGGGACACAGATGAGTCAGAAACCAAGCTCTGCACTTAAGGAGCTCCCTGTCCTGCTTGCAGGGAGGTGACTCAGTCACCGATTGTCAGAAAAGGGGTGACTTGCGCTATAATGGAGGTAGGACAGGGCGCCCATAGGAGGCACTTAACCCAGGCTGGGAGTCCACAAAGGCTTCCTGGGGGTGGTGAAGGATTCCCTGAATTGAGACTTGGAGCACACATGCATGTCTGCTGGGCAGTAGAGAGAGGCCTGGATTCACAGGCAAAGAGAAGAACACACCAGCCCACGCAGCTACTCATTATTTCTTTCTCAGGGTTTTGTTTTGTTTTGTTTTTTTAACAGACAGGGTCTCACTGTCACCCAGGCTGGAGTGCAGTGGTGCAACCATGGTTCACTGCAGCCTCTGGCTCCTAGGCTCAAGCGATCTCTCGCCTCAGCCTCCCGAGTAGCTGGGACTGCAGGTGGCTAATTTTTTTTTTTTCCTTTTTTTTTGAGATGGAGTCTCACTCTGTTGCCCAGCCTGGACTGCAGTGGCGCTTTCTTGGCTCACTGCAAGCTCCGCCTCCCAGGTTCACGCCATTCTCCTGCCTCAGCCTCCCGAGTAGCTGGGACTACAGGCGCCCGCCACCGCGGCCGACTAATTTTTTGTATTTTTAGTAGAGACGGGGTTTCACCGTGTTAGCCAGGATGGTGTCGATTTCCTGACCTCGTGATCCGCCCACCTCGGCCTCCCAAAGTGCTGGGATTACAGGTGTGAGCCACCGCGCCCGGCCACTAATTTTTTTATTTTTTGTAGAGATCAGTCTTGCTTTGTTGTCCACACTGGTCTCAAACTCCTGGCTTCAAGTGATCCTCCCGCCTCAGCCTCCCAAAGTGCTGGGATTAAAGCTGTGAGCCGCTGTGCTCAGCCTCAGTCACTGTTTCATCCATTCATCACACGTCCGAATGCTGGAGTGTGCCGGGATGACAGTGAGGCAGGAACACAGACCAGCACAGAGGTGGGCCAGAGCTTCCTGGAGAAGGGCTTTGCAAGGTTGAATAGGAGTTTGCAATGAAGAAAAAAAGACACATGATCTTTCCTTTTTTTTTTTTTGAGATGGAGTTTCGCTCTTATTGCCCAGGCTGGAGTACAATGGCACGATCTTGGCTCACTGCAACCTCCGCTTCCCGCAATTCTCCTGCCTCAGACTCCCAAGTAGCTGGGATTACAGGCATGTGCCACCACGATGGCTAATTTTGTATTTTTAGTAAAATGGGGTTTCACCATGTTGGTCAGGCTGGTCTCAAACTCCTGACCTCAGGTGATCTGCCCACCTTGGCCTCCCAAAGTGCTGGGATTACAGGTGTGAACCACCGTGCCTGGCCCAATCTTTCTTTTTCTTTCTTTTTTTTTTTATTTGAGACGGAGTTTTACTCTATTGCCTGGGCTGGAGTGCAGTGGCGCCATATTGGCTCACTGCAATGTCTGCTTTCCAGGTTCAAGGAATTTTCCTGCCTCAGCCTCCCAAGTAGCTGGGATTACCGGCATGCACCACCATACCCAGCTAATTTTTGTATTTTTAGTAGAGATGGGGTTTCGCCATGTTGGCCAGGTTTGTCTTGAACTCCTGATCTCAGGTGATCCACCCCGCTTGGTCTCCCAGAGTGCTGGGATTACAGGCGTGAGCCACTGCGCCCAGCCATGATCTTTCAGTCTTTCACTAATTCCCTGCCTCTTCCCTGAACCTCTTCCTATCTGACCTTGTATTAGGCCTAGGGACCCAGAAAAGGGTCAGACCCAATCCCTGCCCTTGAGTAGCTTTGAGCCTTGTAGGGGGACTATAGGAAACAGCCTCCGGGAGCCGGCATGCTGTGTGCTCTGATGGAGGAAACCTGGGGCAGGGGAGGCTCAGAGCGTCCCATGTGAGGAGGGGGCCTGGGACTGTCACACAGAAGGGAACCAGCAGAGACCTTTCCTGCCCACCGCGCACCAGCATTGCTTGGAACGATCAACCAGCCAGGCTTAGTCCTAGTTTTGCCCCCATCCTGTGTGCCTGACCCTTCCTCGCTCCCTTCCCAGAGCCTCAGATTCCTGCTTCATAAAACCATCACATTGGCTGGGCATGGTGGCTCATGCCTGTAACCCTAGGACATTGGGGGGCTGAGGTGGGAGGATTGCTTGAGGCCATGAGTTCTGAACCCGCCTGGGCAACATAGTGAGACCCTGTCTCTACAAAAAAACCCACTAACAAAACTGTTAACACTGACAGCACTGCCCTTGGAAGGCAGCATTTGCTCCACCCTGGCATGTGAGCCCACGTGCCCCTCCCACCCCAGCCCCCAACCTATTCCTTGCTCTTCCCCCGCAGATTGTCTCCTCAGCCTCCACCGACCTCCAGGACTATACCTACTACTTCGTCCCAGCGCCCTGGCTCTCGGTGAAGCTCCTGCGGCTGCTGCAGTGCTACCCGCCTCCAGGTAACGAACGCCGCGCACTCCCCAACCCGGGGTGGCCTGCTGCTGGCATCTGGGGGCCTCCAGCTCCACAGCGCACCAGGTGGGACTGGAGGGTCTGGGTCAGGATTTCTCTGAAGCTGGGGTGGTTCCTCTGTCCCCTGTTACGTGGCTGCAGTGGGGGTGGCAAGCGGGCAGCGTGAGGCCCAGTGCCTACCCTGTGCAGCATCATCGATCAGCCTCATTGCTGAGGTCCCTGCTACCCAGGCTCTCGTTCCAGCCCTGTCACTAGGGGCTGTTACTGCGCCTGTTTTCTAGATGAGGAATCTGAGACTGGGAGAGGGAGCTCCTGGCCCAGGATCACCCACCCGGTCAGTGGGTGATTCCAGGCTGTGCTGTCTGAATTACCATAGCCCTGTTAGGGGTTTTCACGTCTGGTGGGAACCTTCCCTTACCGCTCACGGTCCCAATAGCCAGTGTGTATGAAACTCCTGTAGTGAGCCAGGCACTGTGCAGGGAGGCGCCTGCACCTGCCGAACAGAGCTGGCAAGGAGGAACAGCCAGTGTGATATGCACACAGGGAGGCTGAGGCTTGAAGGTGAGACATCACCGTTCTAGGCATTGAGTAAGCGGCAGTCAGCCCCCAGACTCTCTGCTATAAACCCCTCCCTCTGCCACTGAGCTCCCCTGGGCTTCTGTCGCCTTGGCTGACTGACTTCATGGAGCAGTTTCTTGGGACCCTGTGCTGAAGGGCCTGCCACACAGTAGGTGCTAATGCACCAGTTCCCTCCATTCAGCCAGCATGCCCAGTACCTGCCAGGGGCCAGGGCCGATGTACACCACCGAATCTCCGGGTGTGCATGCCTGTCTGTGTTCATGCCTGTGTGTGTGTGCATGTTCATCTGTGTGTGTCGATACCTGTCCGTGTGCATGCACGTCTGCATGCATCCCCCTGTATGTGGATGTCATCGTGTGTGTGTGTCTGTGTGTGTATGTGGCAGTGTGTTCACGGTATCTCTGTGTCCCTCTATGTGTGTACATGTGTATGTATCGGTGTGTGCATCTACATGTGTACCTGTTTGTGCACGCAAGTGGGTGTGTACATGAGTGTAGACACCTGTCTGCATGCCTGGGTATGCGTGTCTCAATGCTTGCCAGCATGCATTGTGTCTGTGCACGTCCCTCTGCACATGGCATGTGTGTGCACACTCTAAAACTGAGTGTATGATATTGAGGTGACACCAGAGGCCCATCTTGTGTGAAGCCAGTGATGAATTCTGTTGTGTGACCCTGGGGACATGTCTTCCTTCTCGGGGCCTCTTTTTCATCCTGTCAAGAAGGGCTTAGGTCATGCTTTAAGCCCATGTCCACCCCAGAAGGCCCAGTTGGTAATTCTGTGGTACACCCAGGGCAGGCAGCTCACCCACTCCAACCCTCTGTGGTGTAGGAACTGCAGATACAGCCCTGTCCTGAGGCTGGGTCTGAGGACACACCAACCCTGTGTCACCTCCTTTTCAGCAAATGGTAGTGGGCTACTGCCAATTTGTTTCCAAGTCATTTTTTTTTCACATGCATTGTGAAAAGTTTCCCAACATCCACACAAGCAGAGAGATGTCATTACTTAGACTTCACATTTTGCCATGTATGCATGCTCTTGTTTTATTTTCTTCTGAAATATTTAAAAGTAAATTACATACATCATGATGTTTTGCCTTTAAATATGTTGTTCTGGGCCAGGCATGGCAGCTCATACCTGTAATCCCAGCAATTTGGGAGGCCAAGGCAGGAGGATCACTTGGGCTCAGGAGTTCGAGACCAGTCTGGCCAACATGGCGAAACCCCATCTCTACAAAAAATACAAAAAATTAGCCAGGTGTGGTGGTGTATGACTGTAGTCCCAGCTACTCAGGAGGCTGAGATGGGAGGATCGATTGAACCCGGGAGGCGGAGGTTGCAGTGAGCCAAGATTGCGCCACTGCACTCCAGCTTGGGTGACAGAGTGAGACTCTGTCTCAAAAAAACAAACAAACAAAAAAAACCCACAATATATATCACAGTACAGTCTAGGATCACATATTCAATTGGATTCTGCCAGGTTTAGTGGCTTACACTGTAATCCTATCACTTTGGGAGACTGAGGCAGAAGGATCGCTTGAGCCCAGGAGTTTGAGATCAATCTGGGCGACATAGTTGCCCTGTTTACAAAAACAGGATTTAAATTGGATTCTGTCTTTGTTGTTTCTCGTAGTCTGGACTAGCCCCCACACCTGTTTCTGGAGAAAGCAGGAGATGCCATTGCCATGTGTCCCATGGTGGCGACTGGCCTCATTGCTGCCTTGTGGTGTCTTTTAGCTTGTTCCTCTATCTGGTGAATTTTCCTGTAGATTTGCGGCAGCATTTTTTGCTGGAATACTTGACAGCTCTTATATACACTTGAAAAGACGTCACATGCTGGGAAATGTAGTGATTGGTGTTCCTGTGAGCTTCTGGCTGGCATCTGTCAGTGGTAGAGAGCTCTGGGGGGTGAGGGGGCGCCTGGTTGAGCCTTGTCTCCTTTGACCTCCCAGCCTCTAGGCCCAGAGGATGGCACCGAGTGTGCCTGCAGTGGTCTCTTGCTGAACGGACACTTGGGTGGGTGGCTGGTGCATTTTTGTCAGGGGCTGCTCGGCACTCGCACCAGTCCATGGGAAGGCCTGGGTTTGGGGACATCTCTTGGGAAGGTTCCTGGAGCTTCTTTTGCTCAGTGAGAAACCTAAGGAGCCTCAGAGCTGCAGATGAGGAAACTGAGGCTCACATGGGTGCCACCTCTTGCCCGAGAGGGTCAGAGCAGGAGGAGAGCCCAGGACTGGGGATAGATCCTGTGTCTCCAGAGGTGCCTTGTCTCACCTCCTCTGCTGGGCTGGGAAGAGGTTGAGGGAGCAGAGATCCTGGCCCTGAGCTGCAGAATTCTCAAGGTCAGAGGCACCCCGAGCTCCTCCCTTGGAAGACAGGAGCTGGGGCATGGCCACCACCCCAGCTGGTTTGCCAGGCGGGCAGGACACTCAGCCAGGTGCGTCCCCTTCATTTCCCCAGAGGATGCGGCCGTGAAGGGGCGGCTGGTGGAATGTCTGGAGACTGTGCTCAACAAGGCCCAGGAGCCCCCCAAATCCAAGAAGGTGCAGCACTCCAACGCCAAGAACGCCATCCTCTTCGAGACCATCAGCCTCATCATCCACTATGACAGGTGCCCGCCTGGGCCCACCAGGGCCTGATGCCCGGGGCCAGGAAGGAGGGGCGTGGAGGCCCGGACTCCTGGGTCCTAGGCAGAGGGCAGGGAATCTTGACTTTTAGGTAGGGTAGTAGAAGGATGGGGCTGTGAAGTGTCACCTGTGAGGTTGGTGCTGGGGCGCTTCCTGGGGGCAGAATTGCTGGGTTTCTTTCTCTGGGCTCAAAGGCCCAGCTGTCTGGGTCACTGGAGGTGCAGGACTGCAATGTAGGGCCGGCAAGGTTAAGACCTGGATCCGGCCGGGCGCGGTGGCTCAAGCCTGTAATCCCAGCACTTTGGGAGGCCGAGGCGGGCGGATCACGAGGTCGGGAGATCGAGACCATCCTGGTTAACACGGTGAAACCCCGTCTCTACTAAAAAATACAAAAAACTAGCGGGGCGAGGTGGCGGGCGCCTGTAGTCCCAGCTACTCGGGAGGCTGAGGCAGGAGAATGGCGTGAACCCGGGAGGCGGAGCTTGCAGTGAGCTGAGATCCGGCCACTGCACTCCAGCCTGGGTGACAGAGCGAGACTCCGTCTCAAAAAAAAAAAAAAAGACCTGGATCCTTGGGGGCTGTGAGGTGGGTCAGCTGGGGCCCGAGTCCTCCACCTCCTCCTGTCAGTTTCTCTCACTATCCCTTTCTTGTGGCCCCTGCGGGCAGTGAGCCCAACCTCCTGGTGCGGGCCTGCAACCAGCTGGGCCAGTTCCTGCAGCACCGGGAGACCAACCTGCGCTACCTGGCCCTGGAGAGCATGTGCACGCTGGCCAGTTCCGAGTTCTCCCACGAAGCCGTCAAGACGCACATTGACACCGTCATCAATGCCCTCAAGGTGTGACCCCTTGGAGCCCACTTGGGCCTGCCACCCCCCTCAGAAAGACCAGAGGCTCAGAGGCCCTTGGGTGGCCAACCCTGTGCCAACAGGGAGTCTAAAACACACCTGGGCCCTGCTGTCCACCCTCAGACGGAGCGGGACGTCAGCGTGCGGCAGCGGGCAGCTGACCTCCTCTACGCCATGTGTGACCGGAGCAATGCCAAGCAGATCGTGTCGGAGATGCTGCGGTACCTGGAAACGGCCGACTATGCCATCCGCGAGGAGATCGTGAGTGCTGCGGGGTGCGGGCTGGACTTGTGGGTCTGAGGGAGGGGGTGACTGGGGGCTTGGACTCTTGGGTCCGAGGGAAGAGGGGCTGGAGCCTGGATACCTGGATCTGAGGGATAGGTGGCTGGTGGCCTGGATTCCTGGGTCTGAGGGAGGAGGGGCTGGGACCTGGACTCCTGGGTCTCCAGATGGGGGCAGTGGTGAGCCCAGAGCCAGGTGAGTGAAAGCCCGACTCAGCCTGCGGGCACTCTGTCTCTCACACGCTCCGGCGGCAGGTCCTGAAGGTGGCCATCCTGGCTGAGAAGTACGCCGTGGACTACAGCTGGTATGTGGACACCATCCTCAACCTCATCCGCATCGCGGGCGACTACGTGAGTGAAGAGGTGTGGTACCGTGTGCTACAGATCGTCACCAACCGTGATGACGTCCAGGGCTACGCCGCCAAGACGGTCTTTGAGGTCAGCATTCCTGACCCTGACCCCCATGACCCCACGACAGGACCTAGAGGCAGAGCAAGGACGGCCGGGGCTGTGGGGCCTGCCAGCCCCTGGCCATCCTCCTCCTGCACTGCTGTGACCTCAAAGTGGGGCTTCTGCCTCTCTGGGCCAACCCAGGGCACCCAGGGCTCTGGGTCCCTCCTACCCTCCTGATGTGAGGAGTCCCCAGGGCATGGGCATGGGGAGCCCGGTGTGCAGTCCTGGCCCCAGATCTCGGTAGTTTCCATTTCCCTCTGCCCCAGGAAAGGGGACCTGCACAGCCCTGTTTTTTTTGTTTTTTGGTTTTTTTTTGGTGTGTTTGTTTTTTGGAGACGGAGTCTCACTCTGTCACCCAGGCTGGATTGGGGAGTGAGTGCCTTGGCGTGATCTTGGCTCGCTGCGACCTCCGCCTCCCAGCGTCAAACCATTCTCCTGCCTCAGCCTCCCCAGTAGCTGGTACTACAGGCGCATGCCACCACACCCAGCTAATTTGTTTGTATTTTTAATAGAGATGGGGTTTCACCATGTTGCCCAGGCTGGTTTCAAACTCCTGAGCTTGGGCAATCTGCCCTCCTCGGCCTCCCAAAATGCTAGGGCTACAGGCATGAGCCACCACGCCTGGCTCACAGCCCTGTTTTACGGCCTGTGTGAGCTTGGGCCGGTCACTCAACCTTTTTGTGCCTCAGTTTACCACTTATAACCCCACCCGCAGCAGAGCTTTGAGGGTTCCACCAGTCAGGAGGTGGTTGCACCCAGTGCTCCCAGAGAGAGTGCTCATTCTTGTCCTCTCCACGCCCTTCCCCGCCCCCCCCAGGCGCTCCAGGCCCCTGCCTGTCATGAGAACATGGTGAAGGTTGGCGGCTACATCCTTGGGGAGTTTGGGAACCTGATTGCTGGGGACCCCCGCTCCAGGTGAGGGAGCCTCAGCCTGCGGGGGGAACACTACACACTTCTGACGGATCCAGGGCTTGAGGGATCCCCAGGGGTCTCAGGGTAGGCGGTGATGGGCTCCCATCCTCTCGGCCTCCACCCCAACCCACCTAGCAGGGTAAGAGAGGACCTCAGTCCCAGGATCATGGACAGAGTGTGACTGTGGCCCCTGCCTGGTGCCTGGGGAGGGCCACTCCCCTCCAGCGGCCTGGGGTCCTGGGACAGGTCCATCCCAGGGAGGGGTGCCTCTCGAGGGGGTTTCTGGGAGAGGGCAGTGGAGCCTGGTCCCCGCTGACACCCACTCCCGCGCACAGCCCCCCGGTGCAGTTCTCCCTGCTCCACTCCAAGTTCCACCTGTGCAGCGTGGCGACGCGGGCGCTGCTGCTGTCCACCTACATCAAGTTCATCAACCTCTTCCCCGAGACCAAGGCCACCATCCAGGCCGTGCTGCGGGCCGGCTCCCAGCTGCGCAATGCTGACGTGGAGCTGCAGCAGCGAGCCGTGGAGTACCTCACCCTCAGCTCGGTGGCCAGCACCGACGTCCTGGTCAGAGCCTTGCCCCTCCCCACCCTGGCATACCCCCTTCCCGCTCTCCCCTCCTCCTGACCCGAACTGACCTTCCCCACCCGACTGCGCCAGGCTACGGTGCTGGAGGAGATGCCGCCCTTCCCCGAGCGCGAGTCGTCCATCCTGGCCAAGCTGAAACGCAAGAAGGGGCCAGGGGCTGGCAGTGCCCTGGATGATGGCCGGAGGGACCCAAGCAGCAACGACATCAATGGGGGCGTAGAGCCCACCCCCAGCACTGTGGTGAGTCCCCTGGGGTGGGCCCTGCCAGGGTGCCTGGGGCTGGGTCCTGCCAGGGTGCCATCTGTCCTCACCATGACCTGCGCTTCCTACAGTCGACGCCCTCGCCCTCCGCCGACCTCCTGGGGCTGCGGGCAGCCCCTCCCCCGGCAGCACCCCCGGCTTCTGCAGGGGCAGGGAACCTCCTGGTGGACGTCTTCGATGGCCCGGCCGCCCAGCCCAGCCTGGGGCCCACCCCCGAGGAGGCCTTCCTCAGGTAGCACCCCCTGGGCCCGGGCCCCTTCTCACAGCCACCCCCAGGGCTGTCCCTTCTCGGCCTCTGCCCGCATTTTCCCTGAGCCCCTCCCCAGCCCCCTACTCGCTCCTCTCTCCATCCCGATGCCTTCACCAGCCCTGGCTGCTGCCTCCCCTGCCCCAGCCTCCCTGCTCACAGCCTCCCTCTCCCACTCTGGACTCCACCGACACTGGCCACCCTTCGTTGTCTCCTTTCCTGTCACCGTTTCTCAGCCTGCTCTTCCTTTTCTCCTTCTCTCCTTCCCTTCTCCCTCTCTGTCTCTCTCTCTCCGGCCCTCTTGCTGCCTGTCTGGGATTGGCTGCCACGCCTGTCTTCTCTTGTCTGCTCTGGGATTGGATGGCCCAGCGAGCTGGAGCCGCCTGCCCCCGAGAGCCCCATGGCTTTGCTGGCTGACCCAGCTCCAGCTGCTGAGTAAGGGGTGGCCTGGGGTGGGAGGTCGCGGGGGGGCAGACTCCGGTGTCCCCAGGGAGAGTTAGGGGACTGAGAGCTCTTGTCAACGGGTTCCTGATGAGCAGCAGAGGCAGGGACTTTGAGGAAAGGGAAACTTGGTGCCTGCCGATGCGGGGGCACGGGCCAGGGTTCCATTCCCGTTAGAGGCCACTGCTGAACGGATGTGAAGTTCCTCGAAGCTCTGTGAGGGGTCTGGATATGTGGTTCTGGGGTTCTGTCCTTAGGGTTTGTTCTCACACTCAATTGCTCTGGGTCTTCGCCCCTCCCCACCAAGTCCCTTCCCATCTCACTCCACTCACTCACTGCCTCCAGCCCAGGTCCTGAAGACATTGGCCCTCCCATTCCGGAAGCCGATGAATTGCTGAATAAGTGAGTCCTGGGAGAGGTGGGGGAGGGGAATGGGGACAGGTGCAGAGCCTAGGTCAGGTGCAGGCAGGCATCCCCGTCATCCTGCGCCCCCTGCCACTCCCACCCAGGTTTGTGTGTAAGAACAACGGGGTTCTGTTCGAGAACCAGCTGCTGCAGATCGGAGTCAAGTCAGAGTTCCGGCAGAATCTAGGTGTGTCCCAGGGGACTGTGGGAATGGGTGGGAGGGAGACCTTGGGTTGGGCCTGGGGAAGGGGTCAGAGGGACTCAGATGGAGCTCTGCCTCCCCCACCTACTGCAGGCCGCATGTATCTCTTCTATGGCAACAAGACCTCGGTACAGTTCCAGAATTTCTCACCCACTGTGGTCCACCCCGGAGACCTCCAGACTCATATCCTCTCAGGCCCGGCCCAGCCTCCTGCCTCCAGGCCTGCCTCTCCAGGTTGGCCTTCCTCATCGTGGGGAAGCTGGCTGACCCAGGTCCACACTTCTCTTTAGCCCCTCTTGGGCACGCAGTTACTTCTCTGAGATTCAGTGTCTGCATCTGTAAGATGGGGGTGGGGTTCCTTCCCCCAGGACAGGAGATGACAGTGAAGTGGTGTGTGGGAGGCATTACTTCCGGAACTCACCTGCTCCAGGCCTCAGTTTGTCCCTGTCTGGCACCTTCCGTGTCCTGCCATTATCCTCCACTGGGCTCCATGTCATGATGCCAGCACCTCCTGCACTCAGAAGCCAGGCCTGCGGGTCCAGACGCTGATCAGGGCCTCCTCCTGTATGACCTAGGCTGAGTCACTTTGCCTATCTGGGCCTTCCTGTCCCCACCGGGAAGTGTATGTAGACCCTCCTCTTCCTCATAGGGTTATTGTGAAGATCAGAGTATCTGGAAAACCCTGGAAGGGTGGCTGGAGGTATCAGTACCCCCTGTTCCTTCTCTGGGCCTCCATTTCCACATTGATGAAATTAGAAAAGCTCAACCCCCAAACTCCTTCCGGCCGGGCGTGGGGGCTCATGCCTGTAATCCCAGCACTGGGAGGCTGAGGCCAGCGGATCATTTGAGGTCAGGAGTTCAAGACCAGCCTTGCCAACATGGTGAAACCCCATCTCCACTAAAAATACAAAAATTAGCTGGGTGGTAGTGGTGCGCGCCTATAATCCCAGCTACTCAGGAGGCTAAGACAAGAGAATCACTTGAGCCTGGAGGTGGTGGTTGTGGTGAGCTGAGATTGTATCACTGCACTCCAGTCTGGGCGACAGAGTGAGACCCTGTCTCAAAAAAAATCAGAAACAAAATTCCCTCTTCCATAATTTCCAGAGGCTCGTGCAGGCAGCTCCGTGGAGGCAGTGGCAAGAGAACATGAGACCCAGGCCTTCCCAGTGGGCTACTGACACGGATGCAGATGACGATAACGCTAATTGCTACCATCTTTGTGTACTTATCATGTACCGGGCACACAGACAAGTACTTGTAATGGATTTTTTTTTTAAATAGTGATGAGGCCTCACTGTGTTGCCCAGGCTTGTCTCAAACCCTTGGGCTCAGTGATCCTTCCCACCTTGGCCTCCCAAAGTGCTGGATCACAGGCGTGAGCCACCACACCCGGCTGGATTATTTCATCAACTCCTGAGGACATTTTACACATGTCCTTTTGTTGAGACAGGGCCTCACTCACCCAAGCGGGAGTGCAGTGGCACGAACACTGCTTACTGCAGCCTCGATCTTCTGGGCTCAAGGCATCCTCCTGCCTCAGCCTTCCAAGTAGCTGGGAGTACAGGTGCACATCACCACACCTGGCTAATTTTTTTTGTAGAGATGGGGTCTTGCCATGTTGCCCAATCTTACACATGTCCAGAGGCTTAGAGAGGTTAAGTGGCTGCCCACAGCCACTCAGGTGGGTAAGAGATGGGATTCAAACCCAAGTCAGCCTCCAGAGCTAATACTATTATGTCTCAGTGAGGTGTGACATTGTGGGAGGCCAAAGGAGGCACCTAGGGGGCGCCTCAGAGGTTTCCATAGTATGAACTTTGTAGTTGAACCTTGTAGGATTGAGTCCAGGATTGCACCATGGGGTCCCTCAAAGACCTGCAGGCGGGAGCTGCCGGCAGCTCTGGGGTTCCTGACCCAGACCTCCCGGGGGCCCGCCGCCTCTGTCTGGCTTCCTTGACCGCTGGCGGGCACAGCTGGCTGTGCAGACCAAGCGCGTGGCGGCGCAGGTGGATGGCGGCGCGCAGGTGCAGCAGGTGCTCAATATTGAGTGTCTGCGGGACTTCCTGACGCCCCCGCTGCTGTCCGTGCGCTTCCGGTAAGTGAGGTGTGGCGCGGCCAGTGGGCGGGGCCTCCCGGGCGAGGGGCGGGGCCTAACGGAGCCTCCCCCTCACTCCACCAGGTACGGTGGCACCCCCCAGGCCCTCACCCTGAAGCTCCCAGTGACCATCAACAAGTTCTTCCAGCCCACAGAGATGGCGGCCCAGGATTTCTTCCAGCGCTGGAAGCAGCTGAGCCTGTGAGGGGTGGGGAGGGGGCGGCGCCAAAGCCGCGCCTCCGGGTGGGCGGGTCGGGCCGTCCAGGTCCCTGACTTGAACCTTCCCGGTCCCCAGCCCTCAACAGGAGGCGCAGAAAATCTTCAAAGCCAACCACCCCATGGACGCAGAAGTTACTAAGGCCAAGGTGAGAGACCGCGGGCGTGTTTGCTGGCCTAGGGCTGCTTTGCTTCTCTGAGCCTCTGTTTTCCCATCTGTAAAGTGGGGCCAATTCCCATCCCCAAGGGTTTTGGGATCTGGGATGCCACTGTGTGGTAACTGACAGCTCTGGCACTCTCTGACGGCGGCCCCCCTCCCTCCCAGCTTCTGGGATTTGGCTCTGCTCTCCTGGACAATGTGGACCCCAACCCTGAGAACTTCGTGGGGGCAGGGATCATCCAGACTAAAGCCCTGCAGGTGGGCTGTCTGCTCCGGCTGGAACCCAACGCCCAGGCCCAGGTGAGTGCTGCTGTGGGAGGCCTGAGGTCGGCAGGAAGGCCACCTGTCATCTCTGTGCCCACTCTTCCTGCCTCACTGTTCAATTCACGTCCCCCCTTTGACCCTCCTCCTCTCGCATCTTTGTCCACTTTTCCTCCTCTTTATCCATCAATCTTCTCTCCTGTCTCCAACCTCTGGTCTTCCTCTCCTCTTCCTGTCCCTCCCTGATTTCTACCTTTCCATATCGTTTCCACCTTTCTCTTCTCATTTATAATTTCCCTCCTTTCTGGCTCCTCCGTTGATTTCATTCTTACATTCTCCTCTCCTGTGTCTTGTATCACTTTTCTGGCCCCTTTATCCTTCTTTCTTCTATCTCCCTTGTGTCCCCACTTCCCTGGGCTCCCCATCTTCTCTGAGTTCTGCCCCCAATGTCCCCACCCAGATGTATCGGCTGACCCTGCGCACCAGCAAGGAGCCCGTCTCCCGTCACCTGTGTGAGCTGCTGGCACAGCAGTTCTGAGCCCTGGACTCTGCCCCCGGGGATGTGGCCGGCACTGGGCAGCCCCTTGGACTGAGGCAGCTTTGGTGGATGGGGGACCTCCACTGGTGACAGAGAAGACGCCAGGGGTTGGGGGATGCCTGGGACCTTCCTCCGGCCTTTTGTATTTTTATTTTTGTTCATCTGCTGCTGTTTACATTCTGGGGGGTTAGGGGGAGCCCCCTCCCTCCCTTCCCCCTCCCAAGCACAGAGGGGAGAGGGGCAAGGAAAGTGGATGCCTCCTCCCCTCCCACCCCACCCTGTTGTAGCCCCTCCTACCCCCTCCCCATCCAGGGGCTGTGTATTATTGTGAGCGAATAAACAGAGAGACGCTAACAGCCCCATGTCTGTGTCCATCACCCACTGCTAGGTAGTCAAAGAAGTGGGGTGAGGGCATGCAGAGTGTGGGTGGCTAGGCTTCGCAGCCCATGGCTGGGACTCTGGGGAGACAGCAGCAGCAGCAGCCGCCGAACCCCCAGCTGCAGGGCCACCAGACGCACTCCTTTGCCTGGTTCCTCAGTCCCCAACACCAGGTAGCAGGCTCTGGGCAGCTGGGCCTGGTAGACCTCATCTTCTGTCTTCCCTGGTGGCCCTGGCTCTGGGGAAAGAACAGGGGGCACTGAGGTGACAAGTAGCATGCTAACCTTTGGAAGCCACACCACATCCTGGGCCCAAGTTCTGAACGCGTGGGGTCTCTGAGCACAGGTTTTGGGAGCCTTCTGCCAGGGCAGGGCCTCGGGGTTCTAGCAAGCTGTCAGCAACTTGAAGACCATGATGCTCTCAGCTCACCCTCGTCCTCTTTCTCAGCCTTGGCCCCCATTTTCCTGGGGAAACTGTGCAGCTGCAGGCAATCCTCTTAGCAATACACATGGCAAACACGGCAGAAACACAGGAGCTCCAGTAGCCTTTTCCAGGAGCCCACCCGCCCCACTGCATGAGGTGGGTGGAGGGAAGCAGGCAGGGGCCAGGGAGAGGTGGAGTCGCACAGCTAAGAAGGGGTGCAGCCCCCCAGATGGAGCACTTGACCACTGTGCTGCATTCATCCGGGCTTCACTGGGGTCATAGCGCCATCCCAGGGCCCTCCCTTTGTCTCTCTGGGCCTTTATGGGTTTTACAATAATTTTTCCTTTCTAACCCAGCATCGGTGAAAACCTGCCCCATCCCCCAAGCCTATCAGCAAAGTCTGTGCTTTCAGCAGTAGTGCAGAGTGCTGGACCGTGTGGATATGGGAGCCAGATCCCCTGTGTTCGAATATGGCTGTGCCACTCATAAGCTGAGCCTCCGTTTTCTCATCTGTAATATGGGAATGATGAGGTAACAGGATAGTCCTCGCTTGTGAGGATAAAGTGATTTCATTCTTTCATTACATGTAAAGGCACTGGGAAGAGGTGAGGTCTCACTGTTAACTATTGTTAACTATGATCTAGGAGGTTCTGAAGCCAGGCAGGGACCTCCCTTCCCCTCCCTTCCCTCCTGGAAAAGGCTACTGGAGCTCCTGTGTTGCTGCCGTGTTTGCCATGTGTATTGCTAAAGAGGATCGCCCTTCCCATCTGCATCAAATCTCAGATCTCAAGAAAAACCACAGCCCTATGGCCCAGTGCATGCTGGGTTCGTCCGGTTCCTCCAACCCCACCTCCTACTCCCACTCTGCGTGACCAGAGACTCAGTGTCCCCGCCTGCGCAGTGGGAGCACTGTGCCTGCCGCTGACCTGGTGGGAAGTGCGTGGAGGTGACCAGGGTATAGAAGTTTCGGAGGAGGCGCCGGCGCTGTTCTGGTGAAGGCTCTGCTGAGGAAAAGGCAGTGATGCAGAGCCCCTCCCCGGCCCACGCTCCTCCTGCCCCTGCCCCTGTCCTCAGTCACCTTTATCCCCCAAGGGCTCCACGGTGAAGAGGCAGCGTTTCAGTTCCAGGTGGAGGAGCAGCAGCCTGTGGGAAAGGGAAGGGAATGTCATGGTTGGGGAAGAGGACATGATCCCCAACCCACTCCCTCCATCCGAGCCTTACCCGAGGATGTCTGTGTGAAGGGGGAAGCCACTGGGCAGCGCTCGGGGTCCCAGCGGCAGACAGGCCCGCAACGGGTCCAGCAGTGGCTGCCAGCAGCGCTCCAGAAGCTGCAGGGGGCGTGGTCATTATGGGAAGGCGGGGCCGGCGGGGGAGTGCACGATAGGGGCGTGGTCAATCGGGAGGGGCGGGGCCTACGAGAACAGTGGAGGGCGGAGGGCAGAAGGGACAAGGGAAGGGGCGAGGCCTGGAAGGACGGAGGACGCGCGGGGGTGGCCGATCTTGCGGGGAAGGTGAATGACTGGAGCGCAGTCCAGAAGGGGCGGGGCTGGGGAAAGAAGCCGCTGGCAGGGCAGGGTGGTTGGAAAGGGCCTTGCAGGTACAGGGTGTCCTAAGGGGGAAAGCGGGACGTGGCGCAGGTTCACCTGTGGATACAACTGGCTGAGGGGTGGGCTTGGCCCGCAGAGTAGACACAGCTCCAGGCTCGGCAGCAGTGTCAGGGTCAGGAGCCGGTGTGGGACCTGAAGCAGGGCACAGGCTGGGGCTGACCGCGGCCCGGCCCCTTTCCATCGCAGATCCCGCTTCCTAGCGACTCGGCCCCCAGGTCACATCCCTCTGCCCCGTCCGCCCCACCCACTCACCGTGGGGCTCCCGTGCGGCAGGTACACCGGGTAGTCGCGAGCGGTCTGCGGCGGCAGGGACCCCACCAGCCAGGGGAGCAGCACGGCCTCGGGCGTCCCCAGCCGCCACCAACCTTCCGTTGCTGCCACCACCCGGCCCGACACCACCAGACTGACGAATGCCGTGCCCGTGGCCTCCGCGAACCCGGAGAGGGCTTCCTGGGTAAGGGAGGCAGGAGAACTGGGAGTCGCAGACAGGCGTAGGGGTTGGCAGCGACTTCCCCGGTGGGCAGGGAATGGGGAGTAAACCCACAGCCAGCCCCAAGCTCGTGGAGTGGCCATGCTCCTGCGTCTCACCCTCTCTGAGCCTGAGTTCCCTCACCTTCATACGAAGTCACATCCCCAACTCACACTGTGAAGTCTGATTACACACCTAGCCTGAGTGTGCAAACTGAAGCTAATGATGTAACCACAGCAGCTACTGTTCATCAAGGCCTGTTACATGCTGAGTAGGCACCATCAGCAATGTAGAGAAGCCAAGTCACCTGCTGAGAGTCACACTGCTGGGAGGCGCCCACACCAGGCAAGTCAGCAAGAGCAGTATTTAAGTAGGGGTAGCTAGAGATCTGAGAGACAGGAGGAAGAGCAGGTACCAAGGTTGGAAAGTCGTTGGGATCTCTGGGGTCTGTGAGGCAGCAGGATGGAGGTAGATTGTGGATTTAGCAACAGGTTAGGGGGTGCCACGTGCCACAGGCCTTCAAACACCAGGCTGAGGGGCTGGGACCTTGTCCTGGGGGAGGTGGAGGCTGCGGGAGGGCTGTGAGCAGGAAAGGGGCAGGGCCAGCTCTGGATATAGGAGGATTCTTCTGGTGGTCGGGTGTGATGGCTCACACCTGTCATCCGAGCAGTATGGGAGGCTGAGGGGGGAGGACTGCTTGAGCCCAGGAGTTTGAGACCAGCCTGGGCAACTTAGTGGACACTCATCCCCAACCCCAGTCCATCTCTTAAAAAAATTAGCTGAATGTGGTGACACGTGCCTATAGTGTCAGCTACTGCGGAGGCTGAGATGAGAGGATCACTTGAATCCAGGAGTTCAAGGCTGCAGTGAGCTATGACTGAGCCACTGCGCTCTAGCCTGAATGACAGAGCGAGACCCTGTCTCAGAAAAGAAAGAAAGATGGCCCAGGTGCAGTGGCTCACGCCTGTCATCCCAGCACTGTGGGAGGCCAAGGCAGGTGTCAGAAGTTTGAGACCAGCTTGGCCAACATGGCAAAACCCCATGTCTACTAAAAATACAATAAATTAGCTGGGCGTAGTGGCGGGTGCCTGTAATCCCAGCTACTCCGGAAGCTGAGGCAGAAGAATTGCTTGAACCCAGGAGGCAGAGGCTGCAGTGAGCTGAGATCGTGCCACTGCACTCCAGCCTGGGCAACAAGAGTAAAACTATGTCTCAAAAAAAAAGAGAAAGGAAAGAAAAGAGAAAAGAAAAACAATACAAAGAAAAAAGATTCTTCTGGGACCAGGTGGGGATAGGACTGGAAACTGAGAGGATAGGAGAAGGTTGGGACAATGGTCCAGAAGAAAGAGGATGAGGACTGAGCCAGGGCCAGCGGAACACGTATTTCCATAGCATCCGCAGTACCTGCAAGAGGGACCCCTCTGGAGGAATCACACAGTCCACACACTGGGTCAGGTCCCCGATGAGCTCCGAGTCCCCTAGGAAGCTGTCGATGAGGCAGTAGCTGGCCTAGGAGAATGAGAAAGGGACCAGCCTAGCATTCAGGTGGACCCAGGGTCAGACAACCAAGAACCTGTGGGACCAGGCTGTCCCAGGGGCTGCTGGGAACTGTAGTTCCCAAATGGCAGTGCCCAGGTATCCTAACTTCCCACCCTCATGCCCTGCAACCTCACCCTCAAGTCCTTCTTCAGTCTCTCCACATTGCGGATATTGGTCAGTTCTTCAAGTCCCACAAGAAGGACCTAGGAGAACCATATAGGAGAGAATGGGCCCTGGGCAACTAGTTCTAAGAGAGGAGGGGCTGGGACTTGAACTCCTGGGTCTGAAGGAAGAGGAGGCTAGGACTCCCACTTCTGGGTCTGGGGACTGGGGGGTCAAGATTCCTGGGTTCTGGCTGGGCCGGACGTGGTGGCTCATGCCTGTAATTCCAGCACTTTTGGAGGCCAACGTGGGTGGATCACTTGAGGTCAGGAGTTTGAGAACAGCCTGGCCAACACAGTGAAACCCTGTCTCTACAAAAAATACAAAAATTAGTTGGGCATGGTGGCGCGTGCCTGTAATCCCAGCTACTTGGGAAGCTGAGGCACGAGAATTGCTTGAACCTGGGAGGCGGAAGTTGCAGTGAGCCAAGATCACGCCGTTGCACTCCAGCCTGGGCAACAGAGCGAGACTCTGTCTCAAAAAAAAAAAAAGAAAAGAAAAAGAAAAAGATTCCTGGGTTCTGAGGGAGGAAGTGTTGGTGGTCTGGACTCCTAGGTCTGAGGGAGAAGGATGCTGAGATCTCAGATGCTGGTTTGGGGAGAAAAGAGGACTGGTGAGTCTCACCATGGCTCCAAACACCATTTGGAGTAGTCTCTCCAGCCTCAGCTCAGAGATGCCCTCCTCAGATGACAGAACAATGAGGGTGATGCTGTGGAATGGAAGTGAGAAGAATGAGTCAAGGCCTTGGGAATCAGGAAGGGGTATGCTGGAGTCCGCCCATCGATTCCAGAACACCAGATACATCCTCCCTCAGCCCAACCTTCCTTTCTTATAGAAAACATCAGGGATCAAAGAGGGTAACTGGCTTGCTAAAGATCCCACAGCCAAATTAACAGCTGGTTTTAGAGAGCTGGAAGGCCTCCGAGGTCATCTTCAACAGGGACTATCACCCAGGCCCTGTCCCTGTCCCACGTTCCCTCCTGGGGACCTGTCATGGAAGCTTTTCCACACCACAGTCGTGTTTTCAGTCTTCGCAGAGCTCAGCTGCACCTCCAGATTCTGCCCAAACATATGGACTCCATTGAGGGAACCGATGACAGAGAACGGGAGCTAAGGAGGGGTTAGGGACATCAGACAGGAGCACCACCCCATCCCCTCCTCCTTAGGACCTAAGCGTGCCAGCTCCCAGCCCCATCCTCTTTCCATATACCCTGGCAGTGCCTCTTTGGGGAATCAGGCTTATTGGTGCATTGCCTCCTCGGTCCTACAAACTCAACACTGAAACCTCCCCAGCCCCTACTGCCTTGAAGACCCAGAGTCAAAACACCGAACCCCCTTCGGTTTAGATACAGGTGTCCAAGGCCCCACCTGCTGACGGGCGGGGGCGCCGCCGCGACTGCTCCTGCAGAACAGGGGAACCCCGCTGGACGCCGCGAGGCACAGCAGATGAACGGTGCCACCCGTCCCCTCCTCCCCCATTTAGGACTCCCACCGCGGTCCCTCACGTGGGGACTGTCAGTGCCGGTCTTGGAGCATGCCGGTAATCACAGTAACGGCCTGTGGTCCGGAGCCGCCAGAGGGCGAGATGGGGAGCTGATTGGAAGAGGATTAATTTCCCGCCTTCTTCACCCAACTCAAACAGACCCTTAAACCCCATTCAGGCACCTCCCCCAAGCCCATTAGGTTCTCTTCCGCCCCGGCCGGAAGTCATGGTACCCCTAACAAAGATGGCGGCTAATTGAATTGGCAAACCTTTCTTGTTTCTCGGAGGAGGTAAGGAGAACCCAGAGGCCGGATTGAAGATGATGACTGCGCCAAGGCCTTGCCTAGCCACCATCCTGTAGGCTTTGATGATTTACACTCTAAACGGGAAAAACAGTTGTGCCCCGATCAAAGATTGCGACGGTCCCAAAGCGTTGCCTAGCAACCACATTCCCTCTAGGTTATAGTAGTAAACAACGTGCCCTACTCAAAGGCGGCGACCGTGGCTGGGTGTTGCCAAGCAACCACCATTCAGCCAGATTTCCATTCCAAAGCTGTAAACAGCTGTGCCCTGCTCAAAGATGGTGGCACGTCGAAGTCCGAGCACCTCCTTGGGGCGAAATCGAGAAAAACACCGTCTCCCCCCAACATTCGAGGGTGGTTGAGTCCAGCGATCGTTGCCTAGTAACCACCAAAAAAAAAAAAGGTTGTTTTTATTATTGGAAAAAAGAAAACAAGGAAATCCTTTGTCGTCCAGAATAATAAAAATAACATCATTTCTGTAATGAATTTATACATGGTAGCATACTATGTAAAATGTGAAAATATCCCTTCCCTAATTTTTTCTTTTTTTTTTTTTTTTTTTTTTGAGACGGAGTCTCGCTCTGTCACCCAGGCTGGAGTGCAGTGGCCGGATCTCAGCTCACTGCAAGCTCCGCCTCCCGGGTTTACGCCATTCTCCGGCCTCAGCCTCCCGAGTAGCTGGGACTACAGGCGCCCGCCACCTCGCCCGGCTAGTTTTTTGTATTTCTTAATAGAGACGGGGTTTCACCGTGTTAGCCAGGATGGTCTCGATCTCCTGACCTCGTGATCTGCCCGCCTCGGCCTCCCAAAGTGCTGGGATTACAGGCGTGAGCCACGGCATCCGGTCCGGGTCAGGTTTCTTTCTATTAAAGTAAATATAAAGTGGCAGGGCACAGTGGCTAACACCTGGGATTGCTTCAGCCCAGGAGTTTGAGACATGCCAGGGCAACATAGTGAGACCCCATCTCTACAAAAAATTTAAAAATTAGGCCGGGCGCGGTGACTCATGCCTGTAATCCCAGCACTTTGGGAGGCCGAGGCCGGCGGATCACGAGGTCAGGAGATCGAGACCATCCTGGCTAACACGGTGAAACGCCATCTCTACTAAAAATACAAAAACAAAAAACAAGCCAGGCGTGGTGGTGGGCGCCTGTAGTCCCACGTACACGGGAGGCTGAGGCAGGAGAATGGCGTGAACCCGGGAGGCGGAGCTTGCAGTGAGCCGAGATTGCGCCACTGCACTCCAGCCTGGGAGATAGAGCGATACAACGTCTCAAAAAAAAAAAAAAAAAAAAATTAAAAATTAGCTGGGAGTGGTGGTGCGCGGCTGTGGTCCCAGCTGCTCTACAGGCAGAAGAGTGGCTCCAGTGCGAGCACTAGAGGCTGCCGTGAGCCAAGATTGGGCCACTGCACTCCAACCTGCACAACAGAAAGAGACCTTGTCTCAAAAAATAAAAATTAAAATTAAAAAGATAATAGTAATGCAGTGTTTCTATTTTTCTATATTATTCATCAATAAGATTTGTGTAGCACATTTCTGTCAACAAACACGTTAGATTATTCCAGTTGGTAGTGTATTTTTCAACTTGGTTTATGCAGTCTTTTGGGAAAAATTAATAAAGACTACGTTTTCTGACTTTGCTGTAGTGCTAAGAAACTCAATGGCAGTCATTAAGATTTTTTTCCTTCAGATAGTTTTCGAGTTTCATTTGTCGCACTTACATTTTTAATCTACCTGGAATGTATTTATGTTCTAGGCCAGTTTCTGGCTCCTCTCCCGGAAAACAACGCTCAGGTGTTGCTAAGCAACCCACACTTGGGTTGGTATTCGGCTTCTTTTCAGGGGGAAAACAACTGCCCTCCCTTCCAAGTTGAGGACGACCTTAAAGCGTTGCCTAGTAACCTCGTTTCCGCCGATGTGATTGGATCCTTCTCGCCTCCCTCCCCCAGTCCGCCCGCCCAAAAGAACAGAATCAGAAACTTAATCTAACGGTTAGAAAACAAGGGCAGAGGTCCCGGCGCTGTGGCTCAGGACTGTAATCTTAGCACTTTGGGAATCCAAGGCGGGCGAATCACTTGAGGTCAGGAGTTCGAGAACAGCCTGGCCCACATGGTGAAACCCTTTCTCTACTAAAAATACAAAAATTAGCGGAGCCTGGTGGCGGGCACCTGTAATCCCAGCTACTCGGAAGGCTGAGGCAGGAGAATCGCTTGAACCCGGGAGGCGGAGGTTGTAGTGAGCCGAGATCGCGCCACTGCACTTCAGCCTGGGCGACAGGGCGAGACTCCCCTTTCGAAAACAAAGGAAACAAAACACAAAAACGAAAACAAGGGCAGCGTACGCGTTGCATAGCAACCAGGTCTCCCGCCCCTCCCTTTGAGACAAGAGGCGGACCCAGACGCCCCGCTCAAAGATGGCGGCTGACTGAGCCGCTTTCAATTTATTTCGCTCTTGAGAATCCTGACAAGAATTCCGTCGAACCCATCAGGCCCCTAAAAGGGCTAACTATGCCCTTTCTGAGTTTTCCACGCGGTGGAGGCGAAGGAGGATGGAGCTAGAACGAAGCCTCAGCGCGTGCCCCGCACAAACATGGCCGCATTCCCAGCGTCCCTAAACCGCCCGGCGCGGGTGCGCGCGCAGCGCAGGCGCATTTCCGCTCATTCCGCGGTGTCGGCTGCGGCGGCTGTGGCGGTGGCGGCTACCGCACGGGGTATGGTCCCCGGGTCCGAGGGCCCGGCCCGCGCCGGGGGCCTGGTGGCCGACGTGGTGTTTGTGATTGAGGGTACGGCCAACCTGGGACCCTACTTCGAGGGACTCCGCAAGCACTACCTGCTGCCGGCCATCGAGTGAGTGCCGTTTCCGCGGCTCTAATCCCGCCCTCCCATTTCAGTTTCCACAGCTTCTTGCCTGACTCCGACCTTTCACCTCCGACCCTCACAGGTATTTTAATGGTGGTCCTCCTGCTGAGACGGACTTCGGGGGAGACGTGAGTCTTGGGACTCCTGGGTCTGAGGGAGGAGGGGCTGGGGGCCTGGACTCCTGGGTCTGAGGGAGGAGGAGTTCGGGGTCTGGACTCCTGGGTCTGAGGGAGGAGGAGTTCGGGGTCTGGACTACTGGGTCTGAGGGAGGAGGAGTTCGGGGTCTGGACTCCTGGGTCTGAGGGAGGAGGAGTTCGGGGTCTGGACTCCTGGGTCTGAGGGAGGAGGAGTTCGGGGTCTGGACTACTGGGTCTGAGGGAGGAGGAGTTCGGGGTCTGGACTCCTGGGTCTGAGGGAGGAGGAGTTCGGGGTCTGGACTACTGGGTCTGAGGGAGGAGGGGTTCGGGGTCTGGACTCCTGGGTCTGAGGGAGGAGGGGCTGGGGGCCTGGACTCCTGGGTCTGAGGGAGGAGGGGACTGGGGGTCTGGACTCCTGGGTCTGAGGGAGGAGGGGCTGGGGGCCTGGACTCCTGGGTCTGAGGGAGGAGGAGTTCGGGGTCTGGACTACTGGGTCTGAGGGAGGAGGGGTTCGGGGTCTGGACTCCTGGGTCTGAGGGAGGAGGGGCTGGGGGCCTGGACTCCTGGGTCTGAGGGAGGAGGGGCTGGGGGCCTGGACTCCTGGGTCTGAGGGAGGAGGGGTTCGGGGTCTGGACTCCTGGGTCTGAGGGAGGAGGGGCTGGGGGCCTGGACTCCTGGGTCTGAGGGAGGAGGGGTTCGGGGTCTGGACTCCTGGGTCTGAGGGAGGAGGAGGGGCCTGGACTCCTGGGTCTGAGGGAGGAGGAGGGGTCTGGACTACTGGGTCTGAGGGAGGAGGGGTTCGGGGTCTGGACTCCTGGGTCTGAGGGAGGAGGAGGGGCCTGGACTCCTGGGTCTGAGGGAGGAGGAGTTCGGGGTCTGGACTCCTGGGTCTGAGGGAGGAGGGACAGGGGTCTGGACTCCTGGGTCTGAGGGAGGAGGGGATGGGGCTGAGATTCCTGGGTCTGAGGAAGGAGGAAGTTGAGGAGTTCCTGGTTCTGGAGGAACAGGAAGCTGGGAGCCCTGATTCCTTCTCTGAGGGAAAAGAGAATGGAGATCCCAGATTAAAAGTTTTTCTGGGCCGGGCGTGGTGGCTCAAGCCTGTAATCCCAGCACTTTGGGAGGCCGAGACGGGCGGATCACGAGGTCGGGAGATCGAGACCATCCTGGCTAACACGGTGAAACCCCGTCTCTACTAAAAAATACAAAAAACTAGCCGGGCGAGGTGGTGGGCGCCTGTGGTCCCAGCTACTCGGGAGGCTGAGGCAGGAGAATGGCGTGAACCCGGGAGGCGGAGCTTGCAGTGAGCTGAGATCCGGCCACTGCGCTCCAGCCTGGGCGGCAGAGCGAGACTCCGTCTCAAAAAAAAAAAATAAAAAATAAAAAAAAAGTTTTTCTGTTCTCCCCTCCCAGTATGGAGGGACCCAGTACAGCCTCGTGGTGTTCAACACAGTGGACTGCGCTCCCGAGTCCTATGTACAATGTCACGCTCCCACCAGCAGCGCCTATGAGTTTGTCACCTGGCTCGATGGCATTAAGTGAGCTTTTCCCCCACTTAGGGTGGGTTGGGGTTCCTGTGAGGGGCCGTGAATGAGGGATGGCTTGGGTTTGAGCTGCAGGAAACATCTCATACATGAAGCGATTTAAAGGACTTTGAAGGTGATTGTGTTTTTGTCAGAAGTCACTTTTGTGGCTTCTGTGTGCTCAGCAATGTTGCCAACCAGTTTAGAAGTAGGAAAAACTTCCCATTCAGGGAGGCCTGGCTGAGCTCCAGCAGCCACCTTGTACTTCCTGTGTGATTGTCCCCTTTATGTCCTCTCTTTTTCTATTTACCCCGTTCTCCTTTTCCAGATGCGTACATTGTAGTCTCAATGCAGGGGGATGGGTCAGAGCCAGGATAGATCCCTCTGTGGCTTGAATCAGACCTTTTTTTTTTTTTCTTTGAAACAGAGTCTTGCTCTGTCTCCCAGGCTGGAGTACAGTGGCAGAGTCTTGGCTCACTGCAACCTGCACCTCCCGGGTTCAAGCGATTCTGCCTCAGCCTCCTGAGTAGCTGGGATTACAGGCACACGCCACTACACCCAGCTAATTTTTTTTTTTTTTTTTTAGTAGAGACGGGGTTTCGCTATGTTGACCAGGCTGGTCTCGAACTCCTGACCTCACGTGATCTGCCTGCCTCAGCCTCCCAAAGTGCTGGGATTACGGGGGTGAGCCACTGTTTCAGGATTGAGGAGGACGGGAGAGAGTCTTCCGCTTAAAGCAAGAGAATCTTTCATTGAGTGCACTCAGGCCCAAGCAGACTCACGTCCAAAGACGGCCTAGAACAAAGACAGCACTTGACTTTTATACACACTTCACAAAAGGGGGTGGGCTAGCTTGAAGCAAACTTACAGTGGCGTGAAAGCAGGGATACAGAGGCAGGACAAAGACAGTTAATCAAATTGTTGTAACAGGTTTATAACTCAGGATTACACATAACCGTTGCTATGCAACCCAGATGTCCGTTATCTAGGTTTGCCTAGACACGGGCTTATCCCATAACCTTCACTATGGTGCCCAGGCAGCTCAGGCTTCTCATGACCTTCACTGTACTTCTTAGATAAAAGAGAATACTTGAAGTCATTAGTTACAGAGAACAGAAATCTATAAACTCATTCCATAAAACAAAGGAAAATTTGTTTTTTCTTCTCCCTATGTTGAGGGAGTGCTGGGAGAGTCTCCAAGAGCACATTAGATAATATTATCAAAACTTTTCCTGGGTCTGGGCTGTGTCTGTTGCTGCCTCTCAGGCAAGTCAGCCTAATACAGTAAAACTTATTTCTCTTTGTTTTTAATTTTATTTTTCTTTAATTTCCTGCCTTAACACCACACCTGGCGCTGGATCAGATTTTGATAGTTGACATTGTAGACTCTGGAGTCAGGCAGTCTGGGGTCAAATCCTGGCTCTTCCACCACAGAACTAACTCTCAGACCCAGGAGTTCATGTCCCCCCTGTGCCTAGTATCTCATCTCTGAACTGGGGATGTGGATAGTACTTGTATTAGTATTTCATTGTATTATTCTTAGGTGCATAACAGATTACCACCAAACTAACGGCTTCATACTGCAAACATTTATCTAATGCAGTTTCTGTGAGTCAGGGACACAGGAGTGGCTTAGCTGGATGATTCGACTGAGGGTCTCACAAGGCAAGAGTCAAGAGGTCGGCAGGATTGCAGCCATCCAGGGGGTTTGACTGGCGGTGGGGAATCGGCTCCCAAGGTGGTGAGTCTGTGGCTGTTAGCCGCAAGACCTCTCCACGGGGCTGCTTAACTGTCTGACATGGCAACTGGCATTCCTCAGATTGAATGACCCAATAGAGACAGCAAAGAGGAAGCCCCAGGCCTCTTTTTGAGGAAGGATTTCACTCTGTCACCCAGGCTGGAGTGCAGTGGCTCAGTCATGGCTCACTGCAGCCTCGACCTCCTGGGCTCAAGCTCAAGTGATCCTCCCACCTCAGCTTCCCAAGTAGCTGGAGTAGCAGGGACTGTAGCCAAATGCCAGCACACCTGGCTGATTTGTTAAAAATTTTTTTGTAGGTCGGGCGTGGTGGCTCATGCCTGTAATCCCAGCACTTTGGGAGGCTGGGGCAGGTGGATCACCTGAGGTCAGGAGTTCCAGACCAGCCTGACCAACATAGAGAAACCCCGTCTCTACTGAAAATACAAGCGCTCCTCCTGCCTTGACCTCCTTAAGTACTGGAGTGCTGAGATTACAGGCCTTAGCCGGGCATGGAGGCGCATGCCTGTAATCCCAGCTACTCAGGAGGCTGAGGTAGGAGAATAGCTTGAACCCGGGAGGTGGAGGTTGTGGTAGGCCAAGATCACACCATTGCACTCCAGCCTTAGCAACAAGAGTGAAACTGTCTTAAAATAAAAAAAATTTAAAATAAATTTTTTTTTGTAGTGGCTGGGCATGGTGGCTCATGCCTGTAATCCCAGCACTTTGGGAGGCCAAGGCGGGCAGATCACCTGAGGTCAGGCGTTCAAGACCAGCCTGGCCAACATGGTGAAACCCCGTCTTTACTAAAAATAAAAATGGCCGAGCGTGGTGCCTCATGCCTGTAATCCCAGCACTTTGGGAGGCAGAGGCGGGTAGATCATGAGGTCAGGAGGTCGAGATCATCCTGGCTAACAAGGTGAAACCTCCTGTCTACTAGAAATACAAAAAATTAGCCGGGCGTGGTGTTGGGCACCTGCAGTCCCAGCTACTCAGGAGGCTGAGACAGGAGAATGGCGTGAACCCGATAGGCAGAGCTTGCAGTGAGCTGAGATCGCGCCTGGGTGACAGGGCAAGACTCCGTCTCAAAAAAAAAAAAAAGAACCACATACAAAAATTAGTCGGGTGTGGTGGCATGTACCTGTAATCCTAG
This sequence comes from Macaca mulatta, assembly GCF_049350105.2. Classification (NCBI taxonomy): domain Eukaryota; kingdom Metazoa; phylum Chordata; class Mammalia; order Primates; family Cercopithecidae; genus Macaca; species Macaca mulatta. The sequence goes on from NC_133424.1 coordinate 62,288,438, forward strand.
CCACTCAGGAGGCTGAGGCAGGAGAATCACTTGAACCCAGGAGGTGGAGAGATCGTGCCACTGTGCTTCAGCTTGGGTGACTGAGTGAGACCCTGTCTCAAAAAAAATTGTTTTTTGTAGAGTCGAGGTCCTGCAATGTTGCCCAGGCTGGTTTTGAACTCCTGGTCTCAAGTGATCCTCCACTTCAACATCCCTAAGTGCTAGGATTACAGGCATGAGCCGCTGCACCCAGAGGCCCCACTGGGCTCTTTGTAATCAAGTCTTGGAAGTTACATGTCATTATTCCTGTTACATTCTTTTTTTTTTTTTTTTTTTTTTTTTTTTTTTGGAGACGGAGTCTCGCTGTCGCCCAGGCTGGAGTGCAGTGGCCGGATCTCAGCTCAGCTCACTAGAAGCTCCGTCTCCCGGGTTTACGCCATTCTCCTGCCTCAGCCTCCCAAGTAGCTGGGACTACAGGCGCCCACCACCACGCCTGGCTAGTTTTTTGTATTTTTTAGTAGAGACGGGGTTTCACCGTGTTAGCCAGGATGGTCTCGATCTCCTGACCTCGTGATCTGCCCGTCTCGGCCTCCCAAAGTGCTGAGATTACAGGCTTGAGCCACCACGCCCGGCCCACATTCTTTTTTTTAACCTGAGACAGGGTCTTGCTCTGTTGCCCAGGCTGGAGTGCAGTGGTGGGATCATAGCTTGCTGCAGCCTCAACCTCTTGGGCTCGAGTGATCTTCCCACCTCAGGCTCCTGAGTAGCTAGGACTACAGGTGGGCAACACCATGCATGACTGATTTCTTTATTTTAATTCTTGTAGAGATGAAGTCTTGCTGTGTTGCTCAGACTGGTTTTGACCTCCTGGCCTCAAGCGATCCTCCTGCCTTGTCCTCCCTAAGTGCTGGAGTGCTGAGATTACAGGCCTGAGCTGCGGTGCCAAGTCCACTTCTGCCATATTGCATTTAGTGTGCAGTATAAGCCTGTCCCATTCAGTGTAGGAGGAGACTGCACAGGGTGTGAATTACAAGAGGCTGAATTGCTGGGTGCTGTATTGGGGGCTGGGTACCACAATCTCATAGGGATGTTTGGAGAATTAAGTTAGTTGATGACTGTTTAATACAGTTCCTGGCATGTATTAAGTGCTGTGTAAGTGTTTGCTAGGATTTTGTGCCTCACTTTCCTGGTTTGCAGATGGATAATTGTAGTGTGTATCTCCCTGTTAGAAGGATCACAGGAGCTAAGTTGTGTACTGTGTTTCACTTAGGGCCTGGTGTGCAGTCAGGATTCATTAAACAACACCTGTTCGTAGTAGCTGCCGTTACCTCTGTACGCTTCTGGAGCAGGTGTTTGTTGAGCATCTGCTTTGTTCCAGGATGTGTGTACAAGTGCTGGGTGCAGGATGTATAGTGAAAAGGTGACACAGAAGCTTTCCCTTTGTGATAGCTGGAATTTGTAGGTGACATAGAGCAGAGTTTCTCATCCTTGGCCTTAGTGACCCTGTGGACACAATCATTTCTTGTAGTGGGGGCTGTCCTGGGTATTGTAGGATGTTTAACAGCATCCTTGGCCTCTACTCACTAGATACCAGTAGCCCCCTCCCAAAGATGTGACAACCAAAAATGTCTCCAGGCATTATAAAATATGCCCTGCCACATGGCCCTGCCAGGCCTCCAGTGCGCTGAGTACTCAGCAGACGGTTCCTAGGCCTTGTGTGACCTGGGGCTCAGACACCTTGGTGTCTCTCATGGAGGACTGCACATGGTGTGGAGAGAAGCTTGACAGCTGCAGTATCAGGTGATCTATGATGTGATTAAGGGCAGGCCCTAAAATTAGGTGGCACGTAGGGAAGGCTTCCTGCAGGAGGGCACACCAGGATGGGTGTCGTAGCTTCACTGGATTCCATCTGGGCTGGAATGGGTGTGTTCCAGCACATGCAGAGACCTGGATGTCTGGGCTTCATCAGTCAAGAGGACCTATAGGCGCGGGCATGGAGCAGGAGAGCAGGGTGCAGGACTCAAAGGCCTCGGATGCCAGGCCAAGGGCCTGGGTTGGTTCCAGCCTTGATGAACAGGGTTGGGCTTGTAGCCATTTGTTCATTTAGCTTACATTTCCTGAGGCCTCCCGTGTGCCCCACTGTGGTGGGCAAGCCTGGGGGTGAGAGAGGACTCAGACCCCATCCCGGCCTTGGGGGAGGTAGGGTCAGAGACCACATTTCAGAGGGACAGGGCCCTCAAGACCCTCAGAGGGGCGCTCAGTCTCCACACACGTCCCCTGCAGCAAAGATCAGCCTCTTACAACTATGTGACTGGAAGAATGGTGGCAACCACAGCTGCCCTTGAGGAGAGGCCATCCCCAGGCCACAACCCATGTGGGACAGATGCTGCGACGCAACTGCAGATCAGGCGGAGGAGAAACGAGAGTCTGTATGTGTTAGTTTCCCAGGCTGCTGTAGCAAAGTATGAGAAACTGGCCAGAAGAATGGAAATCGATGTCTCAGGGTCTTGGAGGCTGGAAGTCCAAAATCCAGGTGGTAGGGCCAGGCTGTCTCTGAAACCTTATAGGGGAAGGGCCCTTCTGCCTCTCCCGGCGCCTGGTGCGCCCAGACCTTCCTGGCTGAGGCTGCATCACCCATCCTCACGTGGCCTCTCCCTGTGTCTCTGTGTCCCTGTGTCTTCCCTCTGTATGTGTGTCCGTGTCCACGTTTCTGCTTTTCACAGACACCAGCCATAGTGGATTAGGGTCTGCAATTTAACTCGATTACCTGTGTAAAGATCTTTCCAAATCAGGTCACCTTCTGAGGTACTGGGACTTAGGACCTCAACTTGTCTTTTTGAGGGGGGCACACTTCAGCCCATAAGACTGGGAGGACAGAGGAGGCCCCCATCTCTGGCCGGGAAGGTGAAGTGGGGCCAGGACTGATTTGGAGCAGACAGCCCAGAGAGGGAAGGGGACAGCAGGAGGCTGGGCAGGGAGTCAGTCACTCCAGGGTTGGAGTCAGCACAGGATCCTAGGCTTGGGGTTCCCAGCCCTTTCCCATTCCCTCCCAGTCCTCATGATTAAGACAATAAATGTCGGCTGGGCGCGGTGGCTCACGTTTGTAATCCCAGCACTTTGGGAGGCCGAGGCGGGTGGATCATGAGGTCAGGAGACCGAGACCATCTTGGCGAACACGGTGAAACCCTGTCGCTACTAAAAACACAAAAAATTTGCTGGGCGTGGTGGCAGGCACCTGTAGTTCCAGCTACTCAGGAGGCTGAGGCAGGAGAATGGCATGAACCTGGGAGGTGGAGCTTGCAGTGAGCCGAGATTGCGCCACTGCACTCCAGCCTGGGTGACAGAGCAAGACTCCATCTCAAAAAAACAAAAAAACGCACACAACAAGTGTCCCCTGTCCTGTCTGGTACTGATGCTGTGCTAGCACCAGGGATCGGGTAGGGAACTCAGCGGTGTCCCTGTCATCCCAAGGTGCATACTCCAGGATAGGGTGGGGGACAGCATGGGAGCAGGCTTTTCAAGCATGGCCTGGGGGCAGGGATGATGGCAACCCTGGGGGCTGACTGCTCTGCCCCTACAGGTTCATGGGTGGGGGTGGCGAGAGCTGCAGCCTCATCGCGGAAGGACTCAGCACAGCCTTGCAGCTGTTTGATGACTTCAAGAAGATGCGTGAGCAGATGTGAGTGCCCCGTCTGCCCAGGCTGGGTCAGTCTCTCTCTGCCTGGCCCGGAACCACTTTGCCTGTCGAGTGGCTCTACCTCTAGCCTCACCCTGTAGGGCATGGGCTCTGTGTCCCCAAGCACGCTGAGCCAGGAGGCTGCAGGTTTGTTCTTGGGGGAGGTCTGGGCAGTGCCTGGTCTCAGCGTCCCCATCAGGAAGCAGTGCCAACTGTGGGTGTCACTCCTGCGTGCTCTGCCTGCTGGGTGACGGAGAGCACATTCCAGAACCTCTCAGGGCCTCAGTGTTGTCAGCTGTAATAAATTATGGGCGTTGCTTCTGATTCCATATGAGGCTGAATATGTGCGCCTCCACTGGTGCTGGGTCTGGGTTCCATCTCAGGGCCCCTGTTGCTGCCGGCTCCATGTCTTCTCTCATTCCTGGTAGTGGCCAGACGCACCGGGTCTGCCTCCTCATCTGCAACTCGCCTCCATACCTGTTGCCTGCTGTTGAGAGCACCACGTACTCTGGATGCACAACTGAGAATCTCGTGCAGCAGATTGGGGAGGTGAAGACTCCAGGGTCTGAGGGAGGAGGGTCTGGGGGCCAGGATTCTTGGGTTTGAGGCAGGAGGCACTGAGGGCCTGGACTCCTGGGTCTGAGGGAGGAGGCACTGGGGGCCTGGACTCCTGGGTCTGAGGGAGGAGGCACTGCGGGCCTGGACTCCTGGGTCTGAGGGAGGAGGCACTGGGGGCCTGGACTCTTGGGTCTGAGGGAGGAGGCACTGGGGGCCTGGACTCTTGGGTCTGAGGGAGGAGGCACTGGGGTCTGGACTCTTGGGTCTGAGAGAGGAGGCACTGGGGGCCTGGACTCAGTCACAGAATAGTCACAGACTGGCGACCAGCTTTGCTTACTCTCTTTTTTTGAAACAGAGTCTGGCTCTGTTACCCAGGCTGGAGTGCAGTGGTGTGATCTTGGCTTACTGCAGCCTCTGCCTCCTGGGTTCAAGCAATTCTCGTGTTTCAGCCTCCCGAGTAGCTGGGATTATAGACGCCCGCCATCACGCCCAGCTAATTTTTGTATCTTTAGTAGAGACGAGGTTTCACCATGTTGGCCAGGCTGCTTTCGAACTCCTGGCCTCACGTGATCTGCCTGACTCGGTCTCACAAAATCCTGGGATTACAGACGTGAGCCTCCACACCTAGCCCACTTAGTCTTACTGACAAAACCAGAACGTAGAGTCTCCCGGGGCAGGCAATACCAGGTTTCAGGGTCTCCTGCCTCAAAGCCCAGTGGGAATTGTGGTTGTAGGACTGGTGCTGTCCAGCCACACAGCAGCTGTGGTAGGTTGGGCGCTGGCCCCAACACCCCTATGGAGGGGGCCCGTCATGACTGCTGGGTCCCTCTCCTATAGCGGGGGATCCACTTCTCCATCGTCTCTCCCCGGAAGCTGCCTGCACTTCGGCTTCTGTTTGAGAAGGCAGCCCCCCCGGCCTTGCTAGAGCCGCTGCAGCCTCCGACAGATGTGAGCCAGGACCCAAGGCACATGGTGCTGGTTCGGGGGCTCGTGCTGCCCGGTGAGGCCTGGGCACCGCGCGCGGGGATCGGGGGCTCAACGTGTTTCCCAGCTCCCTCTGACTTGGATTTTGGATTTCTCTCCCCTTTCTCCATCTTGAATCCCTTCTTTCCGGGGTTGGCCATCCCTCCTGCTCTCAGTTGGGGGTGGCTCTGCCCCAGGCCCCCTCCAGCCAAAGCAGCCAGTCCCCCTGCCTCCTGCCGCACCCTCCGGTGCCACTCTCTCAGCAGCTCCCCAGCAGCCTCTGCCCCCCGTCCCCCCGCAGTACCAGGTATGGATGTTTCCAGGAAGGGACATGCTTCTGGGGACTTGCTGGAGCCCTGGCCCCTGGGGAGAGATCTAGTTGCATGTTGGAGCTTGTGGGATGATGGGAGTCCCATGGGACATTGGGAGGGTGGGACTCCTGGGGCCATGGAAGCTCATCTGCTAGGTGATGGGTGTCGTGAGCTTCTGAGCTCTCCCAGCTGGGGCAGCTGTGCCTTGTGGGGCCGTGGGTGGTGTGACCTCGTGGGACACCAGGATTGGAGGGCCATGGTCCTCACCAGTCCCTTTCCTTCTTCCCTTCTACCCACAGGTTCCTGGGAACCTGAGTGCAGCTCAGGTGGCCGCCCAGAATGCAGTGGAGGCCGCCAAGAACCAGAAGGCTGGGCTGGGCCCTCGCTGTGAGTCCTGGGGCGAGAATGAAGGGGCGGGCAGGGGCCAGGCAGGCCTCCCTCCACACACTTGTTCCTCACTTCTTCCCTTGGTCTCTCCCACAGTCTCGCCCATCACCCCTCTCCAGCAAGCTGCTCCCGGAGTGGGTCCCCCCTTCAGCCAGGCCCCAGCTCCCCAACTACCCCCAGGACCCCCTGGTGCCCCCAAGCCACCACCTGCTTCCCAGCCCAGTCTGGTCTCCACCGTGGCCCCTGGCTCCGGTCTGGCTCCCACAGCGCAGCCCGGGGCACCGTCCATGGTAGGTGCCTGCACACCTCCTGCCCCCACTCCTTCCTCCTGCTGCCCACAGCTAGGACAGTTAGAGGATGAGTCATTTGCCTTCCAGGGGGGTGTGGATCTGGTGGCCCTGGGGCCTTGGGGGTTCGTGGTACGTGTGCTGCAGATGCCTGAGATGAGGGTCTGGGGACGGAATGGGGAGGCTCATGGCTCCAGGTGGGTCAGGGCTGTTCTGAGAAACCCAAGGAATCCCTGGGTTTGGGAGTCCGGGGCATCACACAGCTTATGAGTCCTGGAATCCTGCAGCATCCAAGCATTTCGGGTCCTGGGGCTGGCCAAGTGCTCTTCTGGGAATGGATGAGCAGAAGAAGGGGCCTTTCCTTCTTCCTGGTTTGCCCTCACAGGATGGCCCCTGGAGGCCCCCCTCTTTCCCCATTCTCATGGCCCTCCTTCCTCCTCTCTGGCAGGCAGGCACTGTGGCCCCAGGAGGGGTGAGTGGCCCTTCCCCAGCCCAGCTAGGAGCCCCAGCCCTCGGTGGGCAGCAGTCAGTCTCCAATAAGCTTCTGGCATGGAGCGGGGTCCTCGAGTGGCAGGAGGTGAGGGGCCTGAGGGTCCATTGGGCACTTGGGACTCCTGGGGCCATGGGGCTGGGCATGTGGGACTCATGGGTCACATGCATGGGGTTTGCAATGCTGGGTTTGGGGGCATTCCTTGGGCTGGACCCGTGGGATCCGGGACCAGGCCAGGAGCCCCATGGCGCAGTGGGACTTGCGGTACAGAAGAGAGTCCCCATGCAAAGAACCCAGAAAAGCCTAGGATTTGGGGCCCAGAGAAGGGCCCAGGTGATGTAGCACCTGGGGCACAGTGGATTGTGGGATTTAGGGGCCGGGCACGTAGCCCTAACATTTGAGGAATTGAAGGTTTGCTGGTCTGGAGGAGGGGCCAGGGGCTCATGGGACTTAAACTGGGGAACATCCTGAGCTTTGGGGCCAGCAGGCTAGGACATGAGGGCTCAAGGGGACTGAGGCTTATGGCCCTTTTTACTTTGACATGCTCTTTTTCCCCCTCAGAAACCCAAACCTGCCTCAGTGGATGCCAACACCAAGCTGACACGGTCACTGCCCTGCCAGGTCTATGTGAATCATGGCGAGAACCTGTAGGTGACTGTCGGGTGGGGTGCGGTGGGGCTGGGGCTGGCCCCCTCCTCACACCTCTCCTGGCATCACCCCCCCAGGAAGACTGAGCAGTGGCCCCAGAAGCTGATCATGCAGCTCATCCCCCAGCAGCTGCTGGTGAGTGGTGGTGGAGGGCCAGCCCTGCTGCCAGGCAGCCCTCACCCTACTGTCTCTTCCCTGTTCCCTGCCCTACCCCCACTCCCTGCCTCGTGTCCCCACCTCACTTGCCCACACCAACATGCCAGCTGACTTCTGTGTCTCCCGCAGACCACCCTGGGCCCTTTGTTCCGGAACTCAAGGATGGTCCAGTTCCATTTCACCAACAAGGACCTGGAGTCTCTCAAAGGCCTCTACCGCATCATGGGCAATGGCTTCGTGAGTCCAGGGCATTGGGGGCCGAGGGGCATTAACTCTTGTACTGCTTTCTGCTGACCTTTGAAGGGAATCCCAGAGTGCCTGGGCCCATGGAAGCCGTTTTTGATGGTTGGGTGGACTTCATGCCCTTAGGTTCCTCGCCTTTCTTCTAGAGCCTTGACTTTTATTATAATCATCGTATGCACCAGATTGAGGGATATTCCACATTAAAAATGTGAGCTGGATGTGACTGGAGCAGTTAGGAGGAAGCTGTTGATTCTGGCATGGGTTTATGGGATGTGTTGGTTTCCTGTGGCTGCGGTAACACATTACCACAAGCAGAGGGGCTCAAAACAACAGAAATGTGTTCGATCCCAGTTCTAGAGGCCAGAAGCCCAAGGTCAGGGTGTTGGCAGGACCGCGCTCTCTCTAGAGGCTCGAGGGAAGGCCTCCTCATTGCCTCTTCTAGCCAGTAACCCCAGGCTGCAGGTGGCATCGCTCCAGGGTCTTCCTTGATCCTGTGGCTGTCTTCCCTCTGTGTGTGTCTCTATGTGGCATTTTCTGTATCTCTGTGTCCCTGTGCTTATAAGGACATCAATCATTTTGGATTAGGCCCCATTTTCCTGATCTCATCTTACTACAACTGCAAAGACCTTCTTTCCAGATAGAGTCTGGAAAAGGTGCTGGAGACTGGAACCTCAGTTTAGCTTTCTGGTTTTGTTTTTTGAGACAGAGTTTCACTCTTGTCACCCAGGCTGGAATGTAGTAGTGCAATCTTGGCTCACAGCAACTTCCGTCTCCCGGGTTCAAGCGATTCTCCTGCCTCAGCCTCCCGAGTAGCTGGGATTACAGGCATGTGCCACTATGCCTGGCTAATTTCTGTATTTTTTAGTAGAGACAGGGTTTCACCACGTTGGCCAGGCTGGTCTCGAACTTCTGACCTCAAGTGATCTGCCGCCTTGGCCTCCCAAAGTGCTAGGATTACCAGTGTGAGCCACCGCACCCAGCCTCAGCATAGCTTTCTGGGAGACACAGTTCACCTTGTAACTCGGGGAAGGAGCAGATCAGTTACTTCTGTGCACCAGGCATTCCTGCACGAAAGAGGACCTTAGGGATCACCTCATGGGATCCTCACAGAACCGTGTGAAGAAGGCATTCCTGAGAGTTAGGAGTGCTTCTGGCTGCAAATAACATAGTTTTCCAAACAAATAGATAATTGGGGGCACTCAGAAAAAATTTTCTCTTATGATTCTGTGAGTCACCTGGGCTCAGTGGCCATCTCGCTTGGGGACTCTCATGGAATTGCCATCAGATGGCAGCTGAGACTCTGGTCGTCTGAAAGCTTGACTGGGCTGGATGTTCAAAATAGGCGCTCCTCATAGGCCGGGCGTGGTGGCTCATGCCTGTAATCCTAGAACTTTGGGAGGCCGAGGTGGGCGGATCACGAGGTCAGGAAGATTGAGACCATCCTGACTAACACGGTGAAACCCCATCTCTACTAAAAATACAAAAAATTAGCCGGGCGTGGTGGCGGACGCCTGTAGTCCCAGCTGCTCCGGAGGCTGAGGCAGGAGATTGGCGTGAACCCGGGAGGCGGAGCTTGCAGTGAGCCAAGATCGCACCACTGCACTCCAGCCTGGGACAGAGCGAGACTCCGTCTCAAAAAACAAAACAAAACAAACAAAAACAGCTCCTCACACAGCACTGGCTGTTGGCTGGGGCTTGGCTAGGACCGGCCATCCCAGTGTCTGCACATGGCCTGTCCACATGGCCACACTGTGGCAGCTGAGTTCTGAGAGGACAGGCGTTGTAGGAGCAGGCATTTATTTTTTTGCACAGAACAGGACATCCAGAGGGGGCCAGCTATTGGGGTTGGTTTCATAGGTCTGTGACATCAGGGGCAGGGCCCTGTGGTTCTCTTGACCTCTCCTGTATAGTCACAGGGTAGCTCCCATGGCTCCAGGCATTCCGTATGCCTTCATGAAGGAGGGGAAGGGGGCTGTGTATTTCCCTTTCTTCAAGACAGCAGAGACTTTCTCAGATTCCCGAGCAGGCCTCCCTTTCACCTCCTGGCCCAGACCTAGGCCACTGGGCAGCACCTAGTTGATGGGAGGCTGCTGGGAGCAGATATCCATGACTGTCTGGGGCTGGGACATGTTGCAGCCCCAGGTGGCATTGGGAATGCAGGGGAGGAGGACACTTGGATTTGGATTAGGCAGCTAGCAGTGTCTGTCTCAGGCAGGAAACTGAGGCTCAGAGAAGTCAGCTCACTTGGCCTAGGTCAGCCTCGCCTCCCTCAGGAGCCCCTGCCCTGAATGCTCCATGTGTTACCCCCCTGATGACCAGTGATGTTTCCTGGGTGCTTCCTGTGGGCTGAGCCTCGGGCAGGGCTCTTGCTGTGGATCGGACATCCCATAGTCACAGCGACCCTGTGATGTGGGAGCACTCCCCGTGGGGTACACTGGCCGATGCTGAGGCCTGGAGGATCTCTTGAGGCCCGGGGTCCGACACCACCATTGATCACAGGCCTGTGGGTACCGACCGCGCTCTGCATCTAAGCCTCTCTGTCACGGCTGTGACTCTCAGCAGCCCTTTAAGGAGGCAGCCGTGGCATTTAATGCCCAAGGAAACTGGGGCATCCCATGAGGAGCAGGTGATGGCCAAAGGTTGAAGAGCTGGGCTCCAGCGCTTTCTCTCCACTTTCCCTCTCAGTGCGCAGCCAGAACCCCAGCTTGCCCTGAGTGCCTCAGTTTCTGTCTCTGGAGCAGCCCACAGCACACCTGTTCTCCTCAACCTTCTATAGCAGAAACCTCACCTCCCCTTGCCCAGGGGGCCTCTAGAATCTTCTCGAGTGGGGAGGGGGTCAGGGCTCCCTCTTTCAGGGCATAAATGGTTCTGAAGAGCTGTTGTCCACCCAGGCGGGCTGCGTGCATTTCCCCCACACGGCGCCCTGTGAGGTGCGTGTGCTCATGCTCCTGTACTCGTCCAAGAAGAAGATTTTCATGGGCCTCATCCCTTATGACCAGAGCGGCTTCGTCAACGGCATCCGGCAGGTCATCACCAACCACAAGCAGGTCCAGCAGCAGAAGCTGGAGCAGCAGCAGCGAGGAGTGAGTGGTCACAGTCCCCAAACCAGCACTGCGACCCCCTCCTGCCCGGGCCCCACATGGCCCCCCGGGATCTCCAGGACCACAGACGCCCACCCTTCTCCCAATACATGGCACCCCTAAGCTAAGTCCCACTCAGATTTTCTTGCAGTCTCTCTCCTTTTTCAGCACCCACATCAAAGCCTTGACACAGAGCTTCCTACTGGGGACCTTGAAGCATACAGCGTCCCTCTCAGACCACTCACCCCCAAAGAGAATGTCCCTATCTCCTTACGAATTCCCCTCAGGGCACAGGTCCTCCTGCCTCAGATTCAGGACGCCACCACCCTCAGTTACTGACCTGCCCCTCTCTCCTCATGCAGATGGGGGGACAGCAGGCACCCCCAGGGCTGGGGCCCATTCTGGAGGACCAAGCGAGGCCCTCACAGAATTTGGTGAGGACAGGGCTGGCGGAGTGGGGGGTGGGTGGGGGAGGCCCCAGAGGCTGCTCTCTGTGCCTGCAGGAGGGACGTGAGGCCCGTCTCCCTCACCCCTGTGTCTCTTCCCACCAGCTCCAGCTCCGCCCACCGCAGTCCCAGCCTCAGGGTACTGTAGGGGCCTCTGGGGCCACGGGGCAGCCCCAGCCCCAAGGTACTGCCCAGCCCCCCCCAGGTGCCCCCCAAGGCCCTCCTGGAACAGCTTCTGGCCCACCCCCTCCTGGACCCATCCTTCGGCCTCAGAACCCTGGGGCCAACCCCCAGCTGCGAAGCCTCCTCCTCAACCCGCCACCGGTGAGATGTGGGGGTGGGGTAGTGGGAGTTCCAGATCCTGGCCTTGGCGGTTCTGGTCCTGTTGTCTGGGAGGAGGGAGGTTGACTGTGGTCAGTGGGCGTGAATGGAGACCCGCCCAGGGCTTTAGGCAGAAGACAGACCGCCTTCTCTCTGTCCATCCCCTACCTTTGAAGAAAAACTTCCCCTCACCACTAGCTGATGCGATCTCTGAGCAGTGTCTGTGTTGAGAGGTGGAGAGTCTCTATCAGGAGCCTCTGAGCCACTCTCTGTGTTCTCCCAGCCGCAGACCGGGGTGCCCCCACCCCAGGCCTCCCTCCACCACCTCCAGCCACCAGGGGCTCCTGCGCTGCTGCCCCCGCCACACCAGGGCCTGGGGCAGCCCCAGTTGGGGCCCCCACTCCTGCATCCACCACCTGCCCAGTCCTGGCCCGCACAACTTCCCCCGCGGGCTCCACTGCCAGGTAAGGGGACCCGGGGGAGGGCAGAGGTCTGGACTGAGTGTCCCAGCAGCTCCTGGGCTAGAGCACCGAGACCAAGTGCTTCTGGGAAGTCAAGACATAGGATCCAAGAATGAGGGTTCCCCCACGGGCTGCAGAGCTCTGAGGACTCTGGGAAAGTACAGCCCATGGGTCCAAGGACCTAGTGGGTTAAGAGTGTTTCCCATGATCCTCCTGTGTGTGCTCCTGGGATTGCTGGGAAATGTGGTCTTAGGGCCAGAGAAGTAGTTTTAGAGAAGGGCTCCCAAAGGCTCATGGGAAACAGCATATTTGTAACTAGATGGGGTTAGAAGGTGCTTCTGTTGGGTCCCCCAAGGGCTGCCTAGAAAACTTAGTGCCTCTGGGCCCTCCTGGGCCCAAGGGCCTACTGGGAGATGCAGTCCCTTCCCCACTGCCCCTCAGGTCAGATGCTGCTGAGCGGGGGTCCCCGAGGCCCGGTCCCCCAGCCGGGCCTGCAGCCCAGCGTCATGGAGGACGACATCCTCATGGATCTCATCTGAATCCCCAACACCCAATAAAGTTCCTTTTTAACACACGCCCCGGCTCCCGTCACTGACATCCCCCAGGACTGGGCAGGAGGAAACCCCAGGGGGCATCTCTGTCCTTGTTCTCACTTCAGCAGATATCCCTGGGGCCCTGGGTGGGTGACGCCGGGGCCTCCGTGGTGAGTCAGAGGCAGTCTGGTGCAACCTGGTTCGTGGGAGATGCAGGGACAGGCAGGCAGCGCTCAGGACTCAAGCTCTCATGGAGGTGGCGGGGCACCATGGGAGCCTGGAAGAGGTGTCTGACCCAGCCCCAGCTCCTCAGTCTTGAAAGAGAATCAGCTGTCAGGCCGGGAGGGAAGGAGGTGAGGGGTGATCTGGGTGCAGAGAACAACAGAAACTTTGAATACTCAAAGACAGGAGGAAGCCTGGGATGTTGAGAGGAGCAAATTGATGGATGCTTTTGGAGCATGAGCGTGTAGGGAGCTCATGTGTAGAGAGATGGGCAGGTGCAGAGTTTGAGGAGCTCAGATGCCAAACTGAGCAGCCCGTGGTTTGTCCTGGGGACACAGGAGAACCAGGAGACTTTGAGCGGTGGGGCGGGCTTAGGCCGGCTCTGGATGTCAGAAAGAGCCCTCTCAGCTGTGGAGCGTGATGAGACCAGACAGGAGGCCAGGAAGGGTGAGGCTGGGTGGTGGGGATGCTGGGGACTGGGGTAGAGGTTGGCTTCTGGGGTCAGGCCTACGTGATGGTAGGTGGTGGGGCTCCTGGGAGAAGGAGCTAGTAGTAAGTGTACGTGGTCCAAGGGACGTCCAGGTGACAGGTGCCATTTTGGGAGCTCAGGACGTGTCCTTAGGGGACAGTGTATGTTTGGGGTTCAAGCCACAGAAGCAGACAAGATCGCACATGGAGAGAGGGTGGTCCCTGGGTCCACATCAGAGACTGACCTTCCAGGGCTGTGGACGGGAAGACGGTGGGTCTGTCCCCAGGATGGAATACCCAGCAGGGAACAGGTTTGGGATGTGGCAAGGTGAGGGACCTAAAGGATGGCCTCAGAGACATCCTGAGGGCAGGGGATCCAGACAGGCTTGGAGCGCAGGGCGGTCTCTCCTGGAGGTGGAGAGTGAGTTGTCTGTTGTCGGACTCTGGACCAGTGTTGCTGAGAGCGCGGTCCATGCCTGGACCACCAGCATCCACATCATTTTGGATGCTGGTTAACGTACAGATTCACAGGCCCCACCCCAGGAGAGAGATTGCAATCTGGTGGCCTATGGGCCATGGTGCAGATGAGTTTTGTTTGGCCTTCCCTGTGTTAGCATATGTGGCATTTTTTTCTTGAGTTAGTTATAAAAATCAGGTTAATACACACACACACACACACACACACACACGCAAAATCTGCAGTCTTGGCATCTTTTGACAAGTCAGAAGAATTGGCACCCCTGGGCCCGCCCTTCTGCCTGGCAACAACGGGCTGGAGCTGCCCCTCTCCATGGGGCGTGTGCTCTCCGGTTCGCCACAGTCCCCACCACTCCCTCTTGGCTCCCCTGTGAGGCAGAGAGTCACTGCCTTTGTCACGGGGCTTGCACTGTGGTTGTTCTGTGGTAGCATTCAGAGGAAAGTGAAATCTTTCTTGTACTCATGTCTGTATCACAAGCGGCAAAACGAAAGAGAGAAGGAGAGGGCCGCGTGTTTCGAGAAAAGTGGGAGCGAGCCTATTTCTTTGTGGAAGTGAAGAGCATGCCTATGTGTTTAATATGCAAACAAATCGTGTCTGTGTTGAAAGAATACAACCTGAAACGCCACTACGAATCAAAGCATAGCAAGAGCTACGACCAGTACACAGAGCAGACTCGAGACGCCATCCTCAGCGAACTGAAAAAGGGACTCAAATGTCAGTAGGGTTTGTCTTGAAAAGCGAATTAACAGAAGTGGTGCGGCAGTGGTACGCCGTTCCGGAATCACGTGAGAAGAATGACCTGGGCATTCAGAGCTACAGCAGATGGCGAGTTGATAAAGGAGCAGAGTGACGTGTCCTTTACAGAAACACATGACTGTTGAGACCATTATTTAAGTCTAACGGGCATTTGCGTTGCACAGTGAGTTGGAGATAACTCGGGGGATTTAGAAGTCCAGTTGCTTGAAAGAGTCAAATTGATTGTGGCCTTTTCTTTCGCTGCTCATAAACTATTACCACCCAGTTAGCTTTATTTATTTGTGGTGTTAAGAAACTTGATGTGACTGAAGAAGTCTGTGGCATGGTGCCAAGGCGGGCCCAACACTGGGAAAGGACTCATTTTTTTTTTTGTATATTGAGAGAAAAGTTTCACATAGACTGGCCAGAGTTCTGAAGCACAACTACAGACAGCTGTCATGACAGGGGGACTTGACAGGACACCTTGAGCCAAGGTGACAATTTGGCAAGGACACGGAAGTCGGGTCGTTGCATCCATCATCAGGAGTTGACTTGTTCTGAGCAGCTGAACAGAACACACCGTGATGCTCTCGACACTTCCGCTCCTGGGCTTTAGTCACGAGTGAGTTGATGATGACTTGACCTGAGAGATTTCACAGAAGCTCTGTGACTTGGTTGTGGAAGAAATTGAAACTGTACAAGTTAATCAGCTTGGTTCATTTTAAATCAAGCAAAAGCCACAGTGGGTTCCCCTGAGAAGGTTAGTCAAAGACTTCTGGTCAAGGTTATGACCGTTCTGAACACTGAATATTTCTCTGCAAGGATGTCCACAAACAGCTACTTGAACGTAAGATGGTATATGCTTGGTCCTGGCAAAAACGGGGAATCCACCAGCAAGGAAAAAAAACATTTACTCTTTCCTATGCCACAGTTGGCTTTCAGAAATGAAAGACGTGGCCTGGACTATATTCACCTACGTCCTGGGGTGGAAGACCAAATTCCCCCAAAGGCCCTCGGAATCCAGACTCATGAGAAGGAAGAGACACTGTCCAGTTTGCCTTTGTTGGTAAATGTTTCTTGTGTGAATACAGACCATAAATAGTAATTGAACTATGGTGCAATACGGCGCTGGTTCCTAAATACAAGTCTGTGTGAAGATGGTGAGATTCTACAACTATCTCCAGTAGTTGTCCTGAATATCCATGTTTGGGAGTACCCACGCTTGTGAACAGCTGTTTTCCGTTACGAACCTGAATCAAATTAAACATTGTTCCCAGTTTAAGGATTCAAGGCTGAATTCTAAACTGCCCATCCCCACCGTGCCACCCCAAGGCCTGACACATCTCGGTGTGGAAGGGAAGACGCCAGCCTTTTGGCTTCAACTCAAAGGCGCAAAAAGAATTATGAAAGAGAATTTTAATAATTAAATATTTCTATTTTTCAATTTGTATTTTTTCAATTTTGAATTTAAAAATATAAACTCCAGTATCATCCATGTTTGTATTATGTTCCATGCATTCACCATAGTTCAGTAAAGATCCGATTTGATGATATTTCTGGCCGTCGACTTTTCTTATACCTGGCTAGTTCACTCATTTATGTGACCCGCCTGGCCCCTGTAGGCATGTGAGTTTCCCATCCCTGCCCTGGAACTGCTGGATCCAGCGGGGGGAGGGCGGGGGTGTGGGAGTCGTGTGAGCAAGCTCTCTAGGCGATCCTCAGGAATGTGCGTGTGGAGCAGGAGGCACTGGTGACAGCGAAGAAGTGAAAGTGGGGGATTTCCCAGGCAGCCTGTGTAGCAGGGGTTTTTGAAAACTCAGATGGCTTCAGGGACCAGGCAGGTGATGAAAATGTGTGAAGCGGACGGGTGTAAGACAACAGGGAATGATGGGGACTGTGGCGAACTTGGAGAGTGCTTGCCCCGCCTAATGGCATTCAAATTGAAACCAAAAACACTGTGAGGACCAAACAAAATCTGCCTGTGGGTCTAATGAGGCCGCCAGGCCGCCATTTTGCGACCTCTGGAAGAAGGAGAAGACTCGAGAACAAGGACAGAACCCCGAGAAAGAGCCACGCGTAAGGTTTGGGCTGGGAGCCAGAAGCCAGGAGGAGAACCAGGCAAGTGTGGTATTCTGGAAGCTGAGTGTTTTTGAGGAGGGAGCGATCGACTCTGTCAGAAGCCGCTGAGAGGAGCAGGAAGCAGCCTTCGGTGTTTCCACCAGGGTGGCCACGTCCCCCGGCAAGGGAAACGCAGGTTTGGATCAGAAACAAATTGGTTAAAAGGAAAGGTTTCCAGTCGCCAGTTTGGCCATCTCATGCCAGTGGCGCCCTCTTGACCTTAACACTCAATTAGAGGAACCAGAGGGATTGTCGTGGCCTAATCACACTTGTTTATTGGAGTGAACCGGGGCTTGCTTATTAATAGTAGCAGACCTGTTAGGGGTGAAAGAAAATGCCCACCCACCAGCTCCAAAGAAGAATTAGGAGAAAAAGGACACCTTCTCAAAAGGGGTATTAAGAATGTATTTGTTTCAAGGTACACAAAACACTAACACATATTTTCTCACCATCTTGGCATTTAAAAAAAAATTAACTTTTAAAATGTATTGAGTTACACATACTAGAACAGTTTCCTAAAATGAAAAGGCACTGAAATGTGTGGAATAAAAAGGAGGCCCAGGCCGGGCACAGTGGTTCACGCCTGTAATCCCAGCACTTTGGGAGGCCGAGGCGGGTGGATCACCTGAGATTGGGAGTTCAAGACCAGCCTGACCAACATGGTGAAACCCTGTCTTTACTAAAAATACAAAATTAGCTGGCCATGGTGGCACATACCTGTAGTCCCAGCTACTTGGGAGGCTGAGGCAGGAGAATCGCTTGAACTCGGGAGGCGGAGGTTGTAGTGAGCCGAGATTGCACCATTGCACTCCAGCCTGGGCAACAAGAGCAAAACTCCTTCTCAGAAAAAAGAGAGGAGGCCCAAGGAGTGAGGCCAGATCTAGACACATGGGACTCACCTCCCCATTTCATAGGCCAGGTAACAATAAGGCCTAAGAACTTCATGTGCACCTTAGAGCCAGCCAACACCAACGGAGCAAATCTTTTGGGAAAGTTTTTCTCTGAATGCAAGGTTCTCCTAAGGCAAGAAATAGTGAAAACCCTAGAACAGCAGGGTTTAATCCCGAGATTTGTGCTGATTAGCTCTGTGACCTCAGGCAGGTCCCTGCGCATCTCTGAGCCTCACTTTCCCCATATGTCAAATAGTGACTACCCCAGAGGATTCTCATAAGGAATACACGATCTGGCCCAGCTCAGTCCTGGACACAGGAGAGCTGCTAGTAGCCACTGTTGTCATCTTTTGGCTGAAATTCACTCAAGATGGTAAAACGTGGGCAAAACTGTTTCTAGAAATGCATGCCAAGCTGGGCCTCACGCCTGTGATCCCAGCACTTTGGGAAGCCGAGGTAGGAGAATCAGTTGAGGCCACGGTTTTGGTACCAGCCTGGCCAACATGGTGAGACCCCATTTCTATTTAAAAAATGCATCCTGGCTGGGCGTGGTGGCTCACGCCTGTAATCCCAGCACTTTGGGAGGCTGAGGCAGGCAGATCACTTGAGGCCAGGAGTTTGAGATTAGCCTGGCCAACATGGTAAAAGTCTGTCTCTAGTAAAAATACAAAACTTAGTTGTGGTTACACGCACCTGTAATCCCAGCTACTTGGGAGACTGAGGCACAAGAATCGCTTGAACCCCGGAAGTGGAAGTTGCAGTGAGCCAAGATCATACCACCGCACTCAGACACACCGCACTCAGACAGCAAGACTGTCTCAAAAAAAAAAAAAAGCATCCTAACGTATAAAAATCATTTGTGTCCAGAAAGGTTATAATTGAGTGAGTGACTTGTAAATATTTTATTTTTGACCAATTTGCTTTTGAATCACACATCATGGCTGGAGGCAAGACTGGGGATTCATGAAAATTCTTGCAAAGGAGCAGGTGGTAGGAGGTAATTGGAAAAAAAGTGACTGTTGAGGTAAAAATGCTAAAACGGCCGGGCGCGGTGGCTCAAGCCTGTAATCCCAGCACTTTGGGAGGCCGAGACGGGCGGATCACAAGGTCAGGAGATCGAGACCATCCTGGCGAACACGGTGAAACCCCGTCTCTACTAAAGAAATACAAAAAACTAGCCGGGCGAGGTGGCGGGCGCCTGTAGTCCCAGCTACTCTGGAGGCTGAGGCCGGAGAATGGCGTGAACCCGGGAGGCGGAGCTTGCAGTGAGCTGAGATCCGGCCACTGCACTCCAGCCTGGGCTACAGAGCGAGACTCCGTCTCAAAAAAAAAAAAAAAAAAAAAAAAAAAGCTAAAACGCCAACATATTAATAGTTGCCCACCCACCACCAAAGGATTAGGAGAAAAAGGACACCTTCTCAAAAGGGGTGTTAAGAATATATTTGTTTCAAGGTACACAAAACACTAACAAGTATTTTCTCACCATCTTGGCGTTTAAAAAAAATTAACTTTTAAAATGTATTGAGTTACACATACTAGAACAGTTTCTTAAAATGAAAAGGCACTGAAATGTGTGGAATAAAAAGTGGAAGTACCATCGGGCATGGTGGTTCACGCCTGTAATCACAGCACTTTGGGAGGCCGAGGTGGGCGGATCATGAGGTCAGGAGTTGGAGACCAGCCTGGCCAACATGGTGAAACCCCATCTCTACTGAAAATACAAAAATCAGCCAGCGTGGTGGCAGGCGCCTGTGATCCCAGCTACCCAGAAGGCTGAGGCAGGTGAATCACTAGAACCCAAGAGGCAGAGGCTGCAGTGAACCGAGATCGTGCCACTGCACTCCAGTCTGGGAGACAGAGCAAGACTCTGTCTCAACAACAACAAAAGTGGAATTACCCCTTCACACCTCACTCTCGCCTCTCCTGCCCAAACACACACCCTGAGCAAACCACTTACCTCCCCAGAGGCTGATGTACCAGTTCTGCATTTGGATTTACATGCATGTGGTTTTGGACACATTTGTAGTTTAATTATTATATATGTGAGTCAATTTCTTTGTTCTTTAGCTTGCTTTTTTTTTTTTTTTTCTTCCCACCAAAGTAATGGCCATCTGCCTGCACTGTTTTTATTTATTTATTTAGAGACAGAGTCTCACTCTGTTGTCCAGGCTGGAGTGTAATGGTGTGATCTCAGCTCGCTGCAACCTCTGCCTCCCAGGTTCAGGTATTTCTCCTGCCTCAGTCTCCCAAGTAGCTGGGATTACAGGCACGAGCCACCACGCCTGGCTAAGTTGTTGTTGTTGTTGTTAAGTCTTACTCTGTTGCCCAGGCTGGAGTGCAGTGGTGCAATCACGACTTACTGCAACCTCCACCTCCCAGGTTCAAGTGCTTCTCCTGCTTCACCCTTCTGAGTAGCTGGGATTACAGGCGCCCACCACCACACCCAGCTGATTTTTGTATTTTTAGTTGAGACGGGGTTTCACCATGTTGGCTAGGCTGGTTTCAAACTCCTGACCTCAGGTGATCTACCCACCTCGGCCTCCCAAAGTGCTGGGATTATAGGTGTGAGCCACCGCGCCTGGCCTGCCTGCACTGTTAATTTCCTGTTCCTCTGTGTCCCCACTTCTCATGGTGGCCTCAAGTAGTGCACTAAACGGACACATTTCAGTTCCACAAGCGATCCTGTCTATAAGTTAGATATCTGTTGTGTAACAAACCCCACCACTGAGTGGCTTAAAACAAGAAGCATTTATTGCCTCACAGTTGCTGGGGGTCAGGAATCCAGGCTTGGCTGAGCTGCTGGCTCCTGGGCTCTCAGGGTTGCAGTCGAGCTGGTGGCGGGGCCTGTGCAGTCATCAGAAGGCTCTGTGAGGAGGGCCCACTTCCAGTCCACTCGCATGCCTGTTGGCAGTATTCAGTTCCTCACAGGTGATGGGGCCGAGAGCCTCAGTTTCTTGCTGTTGGCTGGAGGTTTCCCTCGCTTTCTCGCCATTACAGGCCTCTTCATAGGGCACCTTGCAGTTGCAATGTAGCATCCAGCTTCTCTAGAAATATGAGAGGGACTGGGCGCGGTGGCTAAAGCCTGTAATCCCAGCACTTTGGGAGGTCAAGGCGGGTGGATCACCTGAGGTCAGGAGTTTGAGACCAGCCTGGCCAACATGGTGAAAACCCGTCTCAACTAAAAATACAGAATATTAGCTGAGCACGGTGGCAGGTAATCCCAGGTACTTGGAAGGCTAAGGCAGGAGAATCGCTTGAACTCAGGAGGTGGAGGTTGCAGTGAGCCGAGAACACAACATTGCATACCAGTCTGGGCTGCAAGAGTGAAACTCTGTCTCAAGAAAAAAAAGAAAAAGAAATGAGAGACGACGCCCAAGGTGGAAGCTGCAGTCTTTTGTACCCGTCTTGGAATTGATATCTTGTCACTCTTGCTATATTCTGTACAAGTTGCTAGGTTCAGCCCACTCTCAAGCTGAGAGGACAGTGCAGACAAGAGGTGAGGGTCATGGGGGCCGTCTTTCAGGATGCCTGCCATGCCGCACCCTGCCAGTTGGGGGCCTGTCCAGTTTTTCTCTTAATTTTTTTTTTTTGTGATGGAGTCTCACTCTCGCCCAGGCTGGAGAGCACTGGTGTGAGCTCAGCTCACTGCAGCCTCCGCTTCCCAGGTTCAAGCGATTCTCCTGCCTCAGCCTCCCAAGTAGCTGGGATTACAGGCACACACCACCACACCCAGCTAATTTTTGTATTTTTAGTAGAGATGGAATTTTGCCATGTTGCCCAGGTTGGTCTCAAACGCCTGACCTCAAGTGATCCACCCACCTTGAGTTCCCAAAGTGCTGGGATTACAGACGTGAGCCACTGCGCCTGGCCAGTTTTTCAATATTATCAGACACGCTGCAGAGGATGAATGTGTATTTTTTAAACCCACTTGTGCAGGCATTCCTATGGGATGCATTCCTAGCAGCAAAATTTCAGAACTGAGTATGCCAACTTTATTTACATGACCTAAAAAATGGTGTATTCATTTTTTGCATATAGGAAAAACCTTCCTATGGTTCACACTTGGAGAGGCTCCAGAAACCAACCAATGCAGTCCCTCTCAGCTCCCTCTAGAGATCAGTTACCAATTGCTTAAGTGTCTTTTCAGAAATATGTACAAGCAGGTACAAGCAAATAGAGAAACTGATTCATTTTCTGCTTTTCTATCCAGTGGCAGCCTACTTCATTCTATGATTTTTTTTGTTTTGTTTCTTTCCAATCTAACAACATATCTTGAAGTTTGTGCCAGGACAAAAAGCCTTCCATTCATTTTATTATTATTATTATTTTTTTTTTTTTTTTTTTGAGACGGAGTCTCGCTGTGTCTCCCAGGCTGGAGTGCAGTGGCGTGATCTCGGCTCACTGCAAGCTCCGCCTCCCAGGTTCACGCCATTCTCCTGCCTCAGCCTCCCAAGTAGCTGAGACTACAGGCGCCCGCCACCACGCCCGGCTAGTTTTTTTTTTGTATTTTTAGTAGAGACGGGGTTTCACCATGTTAGCCAGGATAGTCTCGATCTCCTGACCTCGTGATCCACCCGCCTCGGCCTCCCAAAGTGCTGGGATTACAGGCTTGAGCCACCGCGCCCGGCCTATTATTTTTTTTAAATAGCCCAGGAGGCTGGGCTCAGTGGCTCCTGCCTGTAATCTCAAACCCAGGACCCTGGGTTTGGGGATAGGGCAGGTCTGCCTTGTACAATCTGGGAACACTCAGCATGGTCTGTGCTGGAGGGCAGATGGTGGCAGAGAAGCTAAGAAGTGTGGCAGTGACGAGGGTAAGATGGTCCCAAGCCTGAGGGGCTGTGCCCCTTGTTTATTCCACAAAGTGGAGGCCAACACCTACTGAGATTAAGAACCTGGGCCCTGTCCCTGCCCTGTGTCTCTGCAGCCTGTGATCTCAGGCTTTTGCTTGTGGATTCCTGGTTTCCCCATCTGTGGAGTGGGGATAAGAAGATTGTTGAACTCATGGCCTGCTGTGTGAGAATTCAGTGGGTTCAGACATGAAGTTCTTGAGAAACATTTAACTACTATTATTGCCAGGGGTCCCACTGTCAACCCTGGAGTGCAGTGGCATGATCTTAGTTCACTGCAGCCTCTGCCTACAGGGGTCAAGCAGTCTTCCCACCTCAGCTTGTCGAGTAGCTGGGACTACAGACACGCACCGCCGTCCCCAGCTAATTTTTGTAGTTTTTGTAGAGAAATAGTCTCAGTATGTTGCTCAGGCTGGTCTGGAACTCCTGGCCTCAAGTATAATTCTCCTGCCTCAGCCTCCAGAGTAGCTGGGACTACAGACATGTGACACCATGCCTGGCTAGTTATATAGTTGTAGAGAGAGAGTCTTGCTACGTTACCCAGGCTGGTCTCAAACTCCTGGGCTCAAGCAATGCTCCAACCTCAGTCTCCCAAAGTGTTGACAACTACAGGTGTGAGCCACTGCACCTGGACACAAATAATGACGAGAAAGTTGAAATTTACCTAGAGTTTGCAGAGCATGTATCAGGCAGACCTTAAAAAAAAAAAAAAATTCAGCCATACACTATTTTGTAATGGCAAAAAAAGAAAAAAGAAAAGTCCAAGCCAGAGATGATCTTACTCCCATTTCTTAGTATAAAGCATTTTATTATCTTTTTTGTTTGTTTTGAGACGGAGTCTCATACTGTCGCCCGGGCTGGAGTACAGCGGCACAATCTCGGTTCACTGCAACCTCCGCCTCCTGGGTTCAAGTGATTCTCCTGCCTCAGCTTCCCTAGTAGCTGGGATTACAGGCGCCCACTACCATGCCCAGCTAATTTTTTGTATTTTTAGTACAGATGTGGTTTCACCATGTTGGCCACCATGCCTAGCAAATTATTGTAGTTTTTGTAGCGGTGGGAGTCTCGCTATGTTGCCCAGACTGGTCTCGAGCTCCTGGGCTCAAGCAATCCTCCCACCTTGGCCTCCCACCCAATGTGTTGGGATTACAGGCATGAGCCACCGCGCCCAGTGGAACATCACATTCTTGTATAAGCTCCACCCACAAACCACAATGAATCATCTCAAGTGTTTTTTTGTTTTTGTTTTTTTTTTTATGAGATGGAGTCTTGCTCTGTCGCCCAGGCTGGAGTGCAGTGGCACGATCTCGGCTCACTGCAACCTCTGCCTCCCGGGTTCACGCCATTCTCCTGCCTCAGCCTCCCGAGTAGCTGGGACTACAGGCGCCTGCCACCATGCCCAGCTAATTTCTTTTTTATGTTTAGTAGAGACGGGGTTTCACCATGTTAGCCAGGATGGTCTCGATCTCCTGAGCCTCGTGATCCACCCGCCTCAGCCTCCCAAAGCGCTGGGATTACAGGTGTGAGCCACCGCGCCCGGCCAAGTTTTTTTTTTTTTTTTTTAAGTGGCTTGAGAACCTAAAGACGTTTATGAAACAAACTGGGGGCTGAGTCTTCCTAGGTTTTTATGAGCTTTTTCATTAAATAATTTACAGTTGCTTTACTTGTACCTAAACTGGCAGCATTTATTTTTATTTTTATTTTTTTTTGAGACGGAGTCTCGCTCTGCCGCCCAGGTTGGAGTACAGTGGCCGGATCTCAGCTCACTGCAAGCTCCGCCTCCCAGGTTTACGCCATTCTCCTGCCTCAGTCTCCCGAGTAGCTGGGACTACAGGCGCCCGCCACCTCACCCGGCTAGTTTTTTTTGTATTTTTTTAGTAGAGACGGGGTTTCACCATGTTAGCCAGGATGGTCTCGATCTCCTGACCTCGTGATCCGCCCGTCTCGGCCTCCCAAAGTGCTGGGATTACAGGCTTGAGCCACCGCGCCCGGCCTTTTTTATTTTTAGAGATGGAGTCTTGCTTTGTTACCCAGGCTGGAGTTGCAGTGGTGAGATCTCGACTCACTGCAACGTCCGTCCCCTGGGTTCAAGCGATTCTCCTGCCTTAGCCTCCAGAGTAGCTGGGACTACAGGCACACACCACCATGCCAGGTTAATTTTTGTATTTTTAGTGGAGACTGTGTTTCACCATGTTGGCCAGACTGGTCTTGAACTCCTGACCTGAAGTGATCCACCCACCTCGGCTTCCCAAAGTGCAGAATTACAGGTGTGAGCCACCAGGCTTGATGTTTTTCTTTTAACAACTCCCTTTTAGTCTTTCCAAAGCAAGCAATCTGGTTTGTATATAAACAACTCTCTTACATTAATTTCATTATTTGGATTGTAAATTAAAGAACTTCTGGCATAAACAGGTTTGGATCAAACAGCTACCTTTCAGGAAGTAAGCAGCTTGAGAGATGGAAGTGGAATTGCTTAGTCATAATAGTAGCCTGCTAGCCCCGGCAGCAGGCTTCAGATGAAAAGGAAAGCGTCTTTCAAGTTGGTGGACTGAGTGAGATGGTTTCAGAGAGTTTTGTTGCAGTATTACTGATAGAATTTCAGCCTACATTTTCATTTCACTTTCTGACATGAGTTCCCAATTTGCTCACTCTGGAGTACACCCTCATATACCTTTCTCCATGCTTATACAATTCAGGGCATTCAAACTCATGCATGTCCTGGTGGGTTCTGAGGGATGGGAAGGCATTAACTAGGTAGAGAACAGGAAGGATGGGAAAGAGTTTTTTGGGGGGGCAGCAGCAGGGTCCACAGTACCAAGTTTGGATTTAATTCTAAGGGGATTGGGATGGGAAGCCATTGGATGGTTTTGATTATTGCAGTGACAGAGAAGGCAGCAAGAGTTAGGAGGCGTCACCCAGGCAAGAGATCTCGATGGTTTGGACCAACAAGAATGGGGAGAAGTAAAGATTCAGGGAGATTAAAGAAGCTCCTGTCTGGGTTTTCTCCTTCCTGCTGCCAGGTTGTCCTCACATGGGTGATTGACAGGGCATTGGAGGTACCTGTTGATAACTAACTTGCAGTTTGTGTCCAGGGAGCACTGATTCTGTTTGGCCACAATCCAGGTTGGATTTGGGGCTTAAGGCTGGGCTCCAGTCAGCCCTGGGAATCCCCTGGGCAGGAGGCTTAGTGGGGGCAGGGAAACATGGACAGGCCTACAGGTTCTTCTGCCATTTCACTGGCCACTCCTCGGTGTCCTTTGCTGGTTGCTTCTCATTGTCGTGACTGTTAAAGGGATGAGTGTCCCAATCTCTTTGGGATCTTATCCAGTCTCCATTCAAATACTGATGACTCCCGAATTTCTCTCTGCAGGATATGACATCAAAATCTACCTACATTGTTTAGTCAATATCCCAAACAGAAGTAGGGATTCCCTCCCTAACCTCCTACAGCTGTGTCTATTTCTCCTGTCTACCTTCACTCGGCTCCACCCACACTGGCTCCCTTTTATTCCTTCTACTTTCAGGATTTGTCTTTGCTGTTCTGTCCTCTTGGCACACTTTTCCAGCCATCTGGAATGGCAGGTTGCTCACAGGTCACTTTCTTGACTTCCCTTGCTTGCTAACTTTACCTCCCTATGGTCATATCCCATCGCCCTGTGGATATGTGCTAGTTAACACTTAGCACAGCCTGTGATTATGCCTCTCCCCAGTGGACCGTGGGGTCTGTGAGGGACCTGGTCTGATTCGGTCGTTGCCGTGCACAGAACCGGACAGGGTACTCGTAACAGATTTTTGTTGTTAAGAAAATCTAACCTTTGAGTAGTGGCTGCGTCAAGCATTTGATCCACATAACCACTCTAGGGTTAGATGTTACCCACGTTGAAGGAACAAAAATCGAGGGAAAAATCTTATACAACAACTAGTAAGCGGCTACGCAGTCATTTCATTTTAGCAGAGCGAATGAGCGAATCCACGGAAGGCCGGGGAGCGAGGCGAGTGGCTTGGAGTAGCCAGGGACGGCGGGCGGAGCCTGGGTGCTGGGACTAATGGGCGGAGCCTCCGTGGACCGCTGCCCCCCCGCCAAGCCGCGCGGGGGCCGCTGGGAGTTGGAGTCCCCTGCCCACCTCGCCACGTCACCGCCTGCAAACCTTCAGCTCTCCCCTCAGGCTCGGGTGCAATCCGTACTCTCAGTGGGTTCCCTTTTAGTGGGTTCCCTTGTCCCCAGGCCCATTATTCTGTCCTCCTCTCTTCCCTTATGTCTTTTGGCGCGGTCTCCCGGCTCTGCGGGTCCAGGGCTCCGGATGAGGTCTCCCGCCGTCCCGACCCCGGCAAGGGGCCAGCTTGGTGTCGCCTTCGTTCTTCTGCCACCCCGTTTGGTAGGGAATCCCGCTCCCGCCACGCCCCCTGAAGTTGTTGCTCGCGCGTCTTCCCAGGCCCTCCCCCGCGCCGGAGCTGCCCGCCCGACCGCCGAGCCCACACTCCGCTCCCGCCAGGGCCCCGCTCCCCCGCGCCGCCTTGGTACGCTCCGGCCACGCCCCCTCGGACGCGCTTGATACGCGCCGGGCTCCCCCACTCGCCTCAGTGGTTCGGCCGCCGCGACCCCACTCCGGCGGCGCGTCCACCGAGCTTGGTGCGGCTCAGCCCGTCTCCCCCGAAGCCGCGCGCCCGCGCTCCTCAGTCGGTGGAGCCTGCAGCCCCCCTTGTGGCCCGCGGCAGCTCCCCGCCCGCTCGGCCCGCGCCCGCCATGGTCCGTCCGCGCCGTGCCCCGTACCGCTTCGGCGCCGGGGGCCCCCTCGGGGGTCGCGGCCGCCCCCCGCGGCCCCTCGTAGCGCGCGCTGTCCGCTCGCGCTCCTGGCCGGCCAGCCCCCGAGGCCCGCAGCCTCCGCGGATCCGGGCCCGCTCGGCCCCTCCCATGGTGAGCCCCCCGCCCTTTTTCCAGAGCCTTCCACGGCCCCGCCCCCCCAGCCCCTACCCCGGGCTCACGCCTTTGTCCGCGGCCCCCGCCGCTCCGGGATGTCCCCTGTGGCCCGAAGGGTGGTGCCGCCCGGGGCCGGGTTCCCCCGTGGAGCCCCCGGTGGTTCGCGCCGCGCTCTCCCCTTTGTTGCGCGTTCGGGCCGGGGTGGGGGGGTGGGGGACGGGGGCGGGGCGGGCTCAAATTACTGCTGACTCTGCGGCCGGATTTAAACGCGGGTGGGGGGCGGCGGACAGGCGGCCAGCACGCGCGTTTGTTTTTCCCGATTGGAAAGTTGCTCTCTCCGGGCAGGAAACCTGGAAATGGGGGCGGGGGTTGGGGGACAGCGGCGAGGGAGGGGCCCGCGCTTTGTACCAGCGCCCCCAGATGTCGCACCCGTGGGCGTTCTCCCTGGGGCCCGCGCTGTGCCGGTGGAGTGCGCACCTAGAATGTGCGCCCGCGCCCAGATGTGGGATGCTTTGATGGACTGCCGTGAGCCCAGACCTTAAACGTAAACATTCAGCTTCGCAGGTACTTTGGGCTGCACAGGCTTTCCCGGACCCAAAAGACGCACATGCTTTTCAGAAACCCTTAGTAAGGTTTACCTGGGGCTGTAAAACTGCACATCGCGACTTTGCACCGTGCACACGCTTGCCCCAATGTGAGATATCACTTGGGTTCGCGCTCCAGTCCGCTTTTTAAATACATTCCCCAGCGGTGTGGATGGCACAGAGCTGTGGCAGCCCTACTGAAACCTTAAAACAGGCTTCCTGGGGTCATAAACATGGATACCCAGACTCAGATCACCTCCCAGAACTTAAACGTATCCCTTCACTCCACTGTCTTTGCCCCTTCCTGCAGCATTCGCATCTAGTCGTTCAAAAGTGCTTTCCGGGCCCTCAGACATGCAGCCCAAGGCTTTAAACCTCAGTGTAGGTACTGGATGGGCTTCCCTGTGCAGTAGGGATGTCAGGCGCGCACAGTTTTGCACACACTTGCCAAGATGTGAGATTTCCTTTAGGTTGCACCTTACCTGTCGTTTTTAAATGTGATCGTCCCATCTTGATATGCTGCTCCTGCTGTGGAAGGTATCCCTGGGTTTTAGGCATGCATGCCTGCTCTTTACTATGGCTCCAGATCCCAGCATCTTTTGAAGTCCTGAGTCAACCTGCCCTCCTAAACAAGCAGACATTAAGTATGTCGCTTGGGCCCTTAAGTGCGTTTGCCTGATTTTTACCCATCTTTGTGGCAGTAAATGCATAAGTGTCACTGTATATGCGGACTTGTGTATGCAGTCTAGATATCCCAGGTCCCAGCACCATAAACAACTTGTATGTTGCAAGTGTACCCTCATCTCTAAAGCCACCTCCAGCTGTGCGTTTTAATACATCTTCTCAGATGCTGGATGTCCCGTATGGTGCCTGAAGCCCCCGGGGCAACATCCACTCTCTGTCCAGCTCATTCTAACGCCAAGATACTCAGGTGTTTTTTCTGATCTTTTGATGATTGCCCAAAAGTCAGAATCACCTGCAAGGGTGGAGAGCAAGTTTGTTCAGGTGTCTCTTTTTAAGCGCTCACAAAGTAAGATTTTTTGTTTGTTAGTATTCTGGAAGGAAAGATCTCGTTGTGTTTCATAGAAAATCTGGAAAATACCTGTTTGTAATAAGACAAAAAGAAATCACCCTTACAATTTGTTTCCCCTGCCTGGAGGAGCCTACTATGGGGAGACTCTCGAGGGTTTCCTGCTGCCAGGCTGTTTTCGAAGCTTTCCCTTGTTTGCTTTGAGATGTTTCTGGTTTTAAAAAATAATAAGTGAGGCCAGGTGCGGTGACCCACGCCTGTAATCCCAGCACTTTGGGAGGCCGAGGTGGGCGGATCACTTGAGGTCAGGAGTTCAAGACCAGCCTGGCCAACATGGTGAAACCCCGTCTCTACTAAAAAAAAAAAAAAAAATTAGCTGGGCATGATGGCGCGGCTTGCAGTGAGCGAGGTTGCAGTGAGCCGAGATCGCGCCACTGCACTCCAGCCTGGGAAACAAGAGTGAGACTCTGTCTCAAAAAAGTAATAGTAATAAAAAATAAAATAATGGGAGAGTGCCCTGTGCGTAGTATCTGCGGCTTTGCTTGGCTTTATTGCTAGACGCTTCTTCTGGTGTTCTACGTGTTTTGGTCTGTGAGGCTCCTCCAGGGGGTGGTGTCCCAGCTCTCTTCCACATGTTTCCCCCTTCTCCTCGCTGTCTTTCTCCTAGATGGTTCAGTCCCCTCTGTGTTTCTTGTCACCTCCTTCCTGTCTCCCTGGGGTCAGACTGATAAGGCCAGAGAGGGGGGCACTGGCAGCTAGAGGGAGGAGTTGAACTTTGGAGTGACTGGGAGCCTTAGGAGAGTTTCAGACAGGGCAGGCTAGTTGCGGGACAGACACAGCACAGGCCGGCTTGTGTCTGCGGAGGCTGCAAGGAAGCCCTGGGCCCAGCCTGGGGCACATGGAAAGTCCCCCACAGCCGGCTTCTAACTTGGGTCTCAAGGAATCGATCAGGCACACAGCTGGGGCAAAGGCTGGAGGTGGGGCTGGCTGAAGGCTTCAGGACTCTGCTGGGCCAGTGTCAAGGTGACAGCAGGCTCTGGGAAGGAAGGGTCCTGAGGGGGGGCAGCGGGAAAGGACATGAGGACCAGCGTGTTGGGGTCCTGAGGGGTGAGCAGAGAAGTTTGGACATGGCCTGGTGGGCTTCCAACAGGGGATTTGGGTCCGAATATTGGGACATCCCCTCTGGGGTATGTGGGGACTGCCTGTCCTTGCACAGGCCCCAGCCTCAGTTTCCCACCTACCCCCCACTCCACTGCAGGAAGGTGCTCGGGTCTTCGGGGCGCTGGGTCCCATCAGTCCCTCCTCACCTGGGCTCACCCTCGGGGGTCTGGCCGTGAGTGAGCACCGACTCAGCAACAAGCTGTTGGCCTGGAGCGGCGTCCTTGAGTGGCAGGAGGTGAGTCCCTGTGGGGCTGCAGCTGGTCTCCAGGGTCTTGTCTTGTCCCCGCGGGGCCAGGCTGGGGCATCTAGGCTGTGTACAGTGACGCCCTCCTGCCCCCACAGAAGCGCAGACCCTACTCTGACTCCACTGCAAAGCTGAAGCGGACCCTGCCCTGCCAAGCCTATGTGAACCAAGGCGAGAACCTGTGAGTGCCGGGCGCAGCAGCCGGGGCGGTGGCAGGGGCAGTGGCTGTGGCCATGGGGATCAGGGCAGCCCTTTCTGACCGGCTCTTTCCCATAGGGAGACCGACCAGTGGCCGCAGAAGCTGATCATGCAGCTGATTCCGCAGCAGCTGCTGGTGAGACCCGCCCCGCCCGCCCCACCCACTCTGAGCACCCCCATGCCTGGCTGACGCAGCTGTCTGTCCCCTGTCCCCCCCAGACCACTCTGGGGCCCCTGTTCCGGAACTCCCAGTTGGCACAGTTCCACTTCACCAACAGAGACTGCGACTCGCTCAAGGGACTCTGCCGCATCATGGGCAACGGCTTTGTGAGTGGGGTGGGCTCGGGTGCGCGAGGGGGGCAGGGGGCGGCTCCTTTGTAGCACTGTGCTGACAAGTACGGCTGGAGGCAGCGCCCTGCTCACAGCCCAGGCGGGGGCTGCGAGTCTTCCCTGGGGTCGACGGTAGCCCTCGTGGCCTCTCAGACCCTGTCTGGAAATGACTGACCCCAGGCACCCTCCATAGAGCACAGGGTGAAGGAACTCAGCCTGAGAGGTCTCCAGTTCCTGCATCTGTGCCCAGCTCTGAGGTGGCCCTTGGGGTGTGAGTGCACAGAGGGACCGGGGCCAGGAGCCTGTCGGGGACACACAGCGTATGGCAGGAACCTGGTAAATGGGTGTGCTAGACATAAGAGCCAGGAGGGAGTGGCGCATCGTGGCTTGGTATTCTGGTCTGTAAAATGGGCTAACAGGAGCCGTGCTTCCTAGGGCCACTGGGAGGCTGGAGGGAGGGAGTTTGTGTAGAGCGCTTGAGATGGTGACTTTAGTACCTAGTGAGTGCTCAGTGAACCTAGCTGGGGAGGCTGTTCAGGTGACTGGGATTCTGGGGCAGGGCAGGTCAGCAAGGGGGATGGGACTGTGAAAGACGGCAGGTGCTGGAGAGGAGGCAGGGATGGGGTGGGAGCGAGTCCTCTGCCCAGAGGACCTGGCTCTGGGACATTCTTAGTCCCTGTTCCCCTTTGGGACGGTCTGCCTCTACCCGGTTCCAGCTGCCGCTCTGAGGCGCACTGGGTTCCGCCTTGGCCTCCCTTCTCCCTCAGAGCACCAGGGGCAGACCAGGGCTTGTGCCTGGCATGAGGTCTCTTAGCTGACGCATCCCCCTTCACCCAGCACTGTTTGTTGAGGGCCTGCCATGTCCGGGCCCGAGTACCCAGTCTGTAGGGAAGGTGGGCATCCGCATTCGCCCCCCCGGCATGGCCCTGGGAGGGTGACTCTGCGTGGCTCCAGGGAGGCCAGGGACAGGGCCCTGAGCCAGGTGATCCCTGGGCTGACACCGAGGTCGAAAGGTTAGGCTGGCAGTGTGTAGGGTACAGCACTGTGGAGGGTGGCCCAGTGTGGGGAGGGGACATGGGGTTCTGGAACGGGCCCACCACTTCAGACACCACAGCCAGGCACATCTGTCAGGCTTAGTTCTCCCATGCCCCGTCCAAGAGGTACCAGTACTTTATCTGTTGAGCCTTTATGTGGCACCAAGTGTGTGCACTATTACCCCGTTTTACAGATGATGAAATGGAGGCCCAGAAACAGGAGGTGGCTGGTGTTAGGTCACACAGCTAGGAGGCAGCAGAGTGGTGGGGCGCTGCCTGTGCTCTTAACCCCCAGGCCAGGTCACCCCATCAGGCAGGCAGGAAGGCTGGCGGCAGGGGACGATGTGGGCGGGAGGTGATGCCTTCTCGGCGTTCTCACCACAGCCTGGGTGCCGGGCGCCACACTCCAACCTCAGCCATGGCAGGGTCGGAGGATGCCAATGGGTGCTGCACGGGCTCTCAGAGGCCCCTCACCTATGACCGTGGCCTTGACTGTGGGGGCCTCTGTCCACCAATAACCTCCCTTCATCCCCTACAGGTGGGGCAGTCGAGGGTGGTGGGGGCATGGCGGCCCCGGGCAGTGCCCACGGGGTCCTGACCCGCGGCCCCCACAGGCGGGTTGCATGCTGTTCCCCCACATCTCGCCCTGTGAGGTGCGCGTGCTCATGCTCCTGTACTCATCCAAGAAGAAGATCTTCATGGGCCTCATCCCCTACGACCAGAGCGGCTTCGTCAGCGCCATCCGGCAGGTCATCACCACCCGCAAGCAGGTGTGCCGCTGAGCACAGCCCATCTGAGGACAGAGTGGAGTTAGGCCCCACCGCCCTGGATGGGCAGCCAGACTTGGTGTGGGCGGAGTGTGATGCGATGACTGGAGCAAGGAGCCGCAGGGGAGCCCAGAGGAGGCCGGGCGGGTTCCCATCAGGGCTCCACGGAAAAGCGGCCACCAGGTGGCTCTGAAGGGCCGGAGGGTGGGTCTTGGCGCAGCGGTGGGGAAGCCAGTGGAGTGGGGAGCTGGGCAGGGGTTGGAATCATCGTGAGGCTGGAAGGCCCTGCCCGGTGACCACGTGTCCTGGTCATGCCTTGCCAGTTGAGGCAGACTCTGCAGGTCCTGTGCACCAGGTGAGGGCCAGGACCTGTCTCAGGCCACTGGGGAGCTGTGGGGGGCTGTGAGCAGGTGAGGGGGCAGGGCCTGTTCCCCTGGGGCTAGAGAATGGACCCAGCTGGGGTCGACAGGCCAAGACTCGGAGGGAGGGATGGTGGACCCTAGGACAGACAGGTTTCCCAGGACCCAGGGCCCCTTCTTCCCACCCCCTTCCTTCCAACAGGCAGTGGGACCTGGTGGTGTCAACTCAGGCCCAGTCCAGATCGTCAACAACAAGTTTCTGGCATGGAGCGGCGTCATGGAGTGGCAGGAGGTGAGCCCTCGGCAGCCCGGGGACCTGGGACCCCCAGATCCTCACGGACTGTGGCTGGGAGGGGACACTGGGGTTGGGGGTCTCCAGCCCTGAGGGCTCCTCTTTATCTCTCCCCCAAAAGCCCAGGCCTGAGCCCAACAGTCGGTCCAAGAGGTGGCTGCCGTCCCACGTCTACGTGAACCAGGGGGAGATCCTGTGAGTGCCGGGCTGGGGGCGGTGGCAGCGTCCAGGGGAGCTGGGGCCTCCTGACCCTTGTCCCCTCGTGCCCCACAGGAGGACCGAGCAGTGGCCAAGGAAGCTGTACATGCAGCTCATCCCGCAGCAGCTGCTGGTGAGGGACTGGGGCCGGGCTGTCAAGCCTGCAAGCAGTAGCCATTCCAGAGGGCGGGACTGGGGGCAAGAGCGCCTCCCTGGGTGGCCTGAGCTGGCCGTGAGGGAGTGGAGCTGAGGGTGCTGAAGCAGGGGCAGTGGGTAGGTCCTCAGGCCTGGTTCCAAGGGGTCCCAGGCACCCAGCCGGTGGCTGTGCAGGGACTGAGCGGGGCAGGGGCAGCCTCGATCTGGACCTGGGGAGCTGCCAAGGGGTCTGAGAGCGGCTTCCACAGCACTCC
The DNA here is from genome assembly GCF_049350105.2 of Macaca mulatta. Lineage (NCBI taxonomy): Eukaryota > Metazoa > Chordata > Mammalia > Primates > Cercopithecidae > Macaca > Macaca mulatta. The sequence continues at coordinate 62,322,260 of NC_133424.1, forward strand.
AGGATTAGGCTGGTTGACGGGTGGAGATGACAGTTTCCTGAGGTAAGGAGGACAGGGGAGCCTCAGTTTGGTCCTGGGCCTGGGGGATTCAGCAGGCTGGGAGCAGGAGGCCGTGGTTTGAGAAGCCAGAATCGGGGGTCCCCTCACTTCCCCGCAGACCACCTTGGTTCCGCTGTTTCGGAACTCGCGCCTGGTCCAGTTCCACTTTACCAAGGACCTGGAGACACTGAAGAGCCTGTGCCGGATCATGGACAACGGCTTCGTGAGTGGCGCCGGCAAACGCTGGGGAGGGGCCGGCCAGGGCAGAGGGAGCCAGGGTAGAGCGAGGCAGGACCGCTCACGGGGGGTGCACATGGGAGAGGAACAGAGCACCATGTCCTGGACAGCTGGGGAGAGACGGTGGCTAGTGTGGGCGTGGCTCCTGAGGGCTCTGTGCTGTCCCCACGGCACTGGACGGGGGCACTGACCCTGGTTATGCAGGGGCCTGCCGCTCCTCTGCCACATCAGGACTGACTCAGCACCAGGTGCTGATGTCCCAAAGCACCAACTCCGTGCTCTCCGCTCCCCCGGGACAGGTGCCCTTGTCACTCCAGGTTTCCCGGGAGCTTGTGCCACATCCCAAAGGCCCATTGCTGGGCAGGGAGGGCTGTCTGTCCCCAGCAAGGTCCCAGAGTATCTGGTGATCATCTTATCTGGGGGAGTCTCGGCTGAGTCTTCTCTCTCTGGGGCTCAGTTTCTCCATCTGTGAGGTGGGGAGGGTTGGACTTTGGTGCTTCTGCGCCCTCTCCCCTGGTGTCCACCTTCCAGCTGGGCCATACTTAGGTAACATCTGTCCCGAAACTACCTTAAAATTACCTTCGCCTTAGTCTGAGTAAACTGTCCACAAAGCTGTTGGTGGGTGACGGGGCCTGGGTGTAGATGCTTTTACGTTAAAGCAATTGCAAGAGTTCCCTCAGGCCAGGCGCGGTGACTCATGTCTGTAATCCCAGCACTTTGGGAGGCCGAGGAGGGTGGATCACCTGAGGTCGGGAGTTCGAGACCAGCCTGGCCAACGTGGTGAAACCCTGTCTTTATTAAAAATACAAAAATTAGCTGGCCATGATGGCTACTCCGGAGGCTGAGTCACAAGAATGGCTTGAATCCAGGAGGTGGAGGTTGCAGTGAGCTGAGATCACGCCATTGCACTCCAGCCTGGGCAGCAGGAGTGAAACAGTCTCACACACACACACAAATAGTTTCCTCAGGGAAGTGCATAAAGACTCCATGTACCTCAGCCCTCACCTGTGCTGGGCCAGCTGCTGCCGATCCCTTGGGTTCCGGAGTTGAAGCCATGACCAGTTGGCTCAGGCGGCTGTGGTGAACTGGCCCCAGACACAGCCTGGCCTGCCCAGGAGCTCTGAAATGCAAGTTCTTGGGCCCTTCCCAAAAGAGCCTGTTGGCCTTTGACCCACCCATTGCTCTTGGCCACTGTGTCATCCTAATAAGGGGGCCCACCTCCGGGACGGGTGGGGAGGTGTGAGGACAGAGCAGTTAGGCTGTGTCTGGCTCATGGAGCCCACGGCGTGGTGCCGTGGTTGGAGGGATGCTCGTCCTTGCGGCCTGAGTCCCTGTTGTGCTGTCTACTGACACCACGCCCTGTGCCCACCAGGCTGGCTGCGTGCACTTTTCCTACAAAGCATCATGTGAAATCCGTGTGCTTATGCTCCTGTACTCTTCGGAGAAGAAAATCTTCATCGGCCTCATCCCCCACGACCAGGGCAACTTTGTCAACGGCATCCGGCGTGTCATTGCCAACCAGCAGCAGGTCCTGCAGCGGAACCTGGAGCAGGAGCAGCAGCAACGAGGGGTGAGGCAGCCGGGCCCCAGGGCTGCTCAGCCTCCCCCCCACCCCTCCTGCCTGCTCACCACTGGCCTTTGATTCCTCCCACAGATGGGGGGGTAGTGGCCACCCCGGGCTGGGCCCCTCCAGAGTCACAGATGAGGCCCCGGCAGAGACTGGTGAGTGGTGACCCTGTCATGTACAGGAGGGACCCTGGGGCATGGGGGGGGGCGTGGGTGCGGTTGGGAAAGAAGCAGGGCGACCTTGGCCTTGGGGCGACCAGAGCAGAGGGAGAGACAGCAGTCCTAGGCTATCTGGGAAACTATCCCGGCTGCAGGGCCATGGGAGGTGCAGTGTCCAGGCCTGGGTGGGGCCGGGCCTCTGCCCACAGGGATGTGGGTCAGTGCTTGGGAGCTTGTGGCCAGCAGCCCCCACTGCACCCCTGCCCCCAGGTGACATGCTTCTGAACAGGGGCCCCTGGGGACTTCAACTGCCCAGCAACATGGAGGATGGTGTCCTGAGGCCTCCAAGGATGGTCCCCACCCCTCTACGTTTCCCTAATAAAGCCTTTTAAAAACCTGCCTGCCCCCTCTACTCACTGCCCCATGCCTGGCAGCCCCCTAGCCATAAGGTGGCCCAGCAGGCCTGGACAGCCTGCAAACTCACTGGCTCTCGGCTGCCCACACCCTCTTCCCCAGCAATCTCCAGATCCACAGGCCCTGGGTTCAAGTTCAGGGGTCACACCTGGCCTTGAGCGAGCCCCTGGGTTGGGGCTTGTGGGCTCACCAGCTGGCTCTCAGGCAGCCAGGCAGCGCCCTGCCCTGTGCGTTCCCCGGCTAATGTCTAACATGCCCATGCCAGGTCCCAGCAAAGCTGGAATCCCTTCTGTAAGACCCCACCTTCTGTTACCGGAAAATGTCCCTAAAGCCTCCATCCATGTAAAAAACTGCCAGGCCTGGAGCCCCTCCTCCCAGCAAAATGCCGGCCAAGCTCAAGGAGAAACGACATTTATTGTGGAGGGGAGCTGGGCGGGGCTCAGCCCTCGGAGAACTGGCAGTACAGCCGCTCCAGCCTCGGCTCCAGGCACAGCCGGAACGGGATCTCCAGGATGGCAGAGAAGCCTTCGGCCAGCGTCGGGGCCTCGAACTGCTTCCTGGCAGTGGTGGGAACAGTGAGGGACAGCCTGGCTCATGTGGCCCCGCCATTGCCCCTCCCCCCTGCCGTCCCCAACAGTACCTGTAGCCATACATGACCATGTCTGATACGGGGATATGAGAGGAGTCCGTCATCTCTCGAAACTGTGGGGATATCAGAAGGGGCGAAAGGCCCAGGGGTCAGGGGAGGGAGGGGGCACCTGGGGGTGAGGAGGGGGGTCGGGGTGCATCCCTGGGGGGTGACCGGGCCTAGCGGGCTCACCCGGTTGTTGTGGCGCGCCTGCTCCAGAGTGGCGGTGAAGAGGAAGCAGCGGCAGGGAAAGCCCGCGGATCGGGCGCACTGGACGTACCTGTGGGGGAAGGAGCTGGATGTGCAGGCCCCGCCCACCCCGCCGCAGGCCCCGCCCACCCTATCGCAGGCTCCCCGCTACCTGGCGCGGCTCGCGGAGTCCGGGTTTGTGTTGTCGATGGCGACCCGTTTCCCTTGCTTCAGGGCTGTCTCACACGCGGTCACACAGCGCTGCCAGGAGCCTAGCGTGTCCTGGGGACACGAGAGGTCACAAACGGATCCGGAAACCCGAGGGGAGAGAAGACCCAGAGCGGGGTCGGGGAGGCAGTGATGGAGGGAAGCCGCCCCAAACTAGTTGAGCGGTGGAGATGGGAACTGAATAGATTCGGGGCGGCCAAAGCCTAGTCATACCCTGTTCACATGGACGTATCCGGCCGACACGAGGTGCTTCTTGAGAAAGGTGGACTTCCCGGCTGTGTGGGGGGCAGTGTCGGTGGGTGGCCTAGGACCCCGGAGGGGCTCAGGGCACAGGGGCAGGGCACTCACCCCCAGGGAATCCCACGGCGACAACCACCTCCGGGCTGGAGCTCAGGAGGGCCCTGGACTCGGGGAGGCAGAGAGGTCCTGAGCGGGAGAGAGTCCTCTGCGAGGGGAGGGGCACACGCGTGAGACGCTGTCCCCGTCTCCGGGAGCCCTCCCGCTCCCACCCCCACCCCCACCCCCACCCCAGGGCCTCACAGGGTCAAAGGCTGGGAGCTCAAAGCCGGCTGCTGGCCACTTCAGGAAGAACTCCTCAGGCGTGGCGAAGGGCAGGCCAAGGTTGAGGGCAAACTAGGGGTTGAGAACGGACATCAGACACAGGCCCGGGTCGGGCTCGGGCGCGGGGCAGCGGGCAGGGGCCTCACCAAGCGATCTGCGCAGGAGAAGTCTTTCTTCTTCCGCCCTGGGGCCCAGTTGGCCGGGCGTCCGGCTGCGTCTGGAACACACGGGACACACTGTCCCCACCAGCTCGGAGGGAGGGGTCCCAGCCCACCCTCAGCAGCCTCCAGGCCCTTACCTCCCACAAAGATGCTGTCCCGGATGGAGATGGGCGCGCCCTCGTTGGCCTGCGGGAGATGGCAGTGAGGAGGCCCTTCCCATAACTGTCCCGCCGCAGCAGTAGCGGGTCCCTGGGGCTGCTTCGCCTGGTCTATGCCGCGCATCAGGCCTCATCCTCCAACTTTTCATGTCCCCACCATCCAGCCACTTTGCACCGTGCTCCTGGCCCTGTGGTCTCTCCACGCAGTCCCCTCCCTCCAGGCTTCCCGGCTTCCGCCTCCGCCGGTTCCCCACGCGGCCACCAGAGGGCGCCCGCGCTGCCTCAGCTCCAGCCTCCTGGGGGCCGGCGCCTCCCAGGCTCCCCCTCCCTCAGGGCAAAAGCGGGGCCCTCCCTGTGGCCCTGCCCTCTCCCCTCCCTCGCTTAGGGCCAGCCGCATGGGCCTCCCTGTCCCTAACTAGCCCAGGCTAGGGGCTGCCTCAGGGCCTTTGCACTTGCTGTCACTCCTGTGGGGGGGAACCACTTTCCCCAGGTGTCCACGTGGCTCCCTCCTTCCTCTGTCTTAGGCCTTTTCCTCGGATGTCACCTCCTCAGAGGCCATCCGTGCCCACCACAGCTGAAACGATGCCTGCTTTCTCCACCTCCCTCCCTCCCACTGTTTTACACGCCAGTCTGCCCATCCGCCCAGAGTCACGGCCCTCGCCGTGCGGGCCCCGCTGGAGCAGGCTGTCCCGCTCACCGCTATCTTCAGCTCAAGAACGTGCTAAACTTCAGAACAAATGCACACACAAACGAATGAAGGAAGGAATGAACAGCTTCTCTCTCTACTACTCTGATTTAGAAAGTTTAAGAACATTGGTCTCGTAAACCAACATCTAAGATGTGACAGCAAAAAAACAGAAGGCAGGTCCGAGGGAGGACAGGAGGAGTAAGGAAGCCCGGACCTGGCCGGAGAGCGGGGAGCCCAGGAGTGAGGGGCTGGAGCGAGGAAAAGGAGGGAAGCCGGGCAGACTGCGAGACTCACCTGCTCCTGCAGATGGTCCCACATGCCTGTCACTGGCTTCCGGTACAAGCCTGCGTGCGTGGCCACCAGCACCTGTGGATGGGAGGGGGCCACCAGCCTCAGCTCCTCCTCAAGCACCTACTGGATGCTACCCCAGCCCTCACCCAGCCAAGCAGAGCTACAGAATTTGTAGCTGATGATGGGTTCTTATCAGCATCACACCGCCTGAGGCCTCTGCCCCACTTATCCTGGAGTCTGAAGCCCTCTCTCCAGATCTGTGTGCCCCCACATAGCTCCCAGCCTCCCTTCCAGCCATACCTGGAAGGGGACCCCCAGCTTCTCCACCACAGCCTCCACCTTGGCCTTGAACTCTTCGGCTGGCAGCTTCCCGCGCCCGATGCTCATCTGGTTGGTGAAGATCACCAGCTGGGGAGCAGAGAGTGTCACGAGGCGCCTGCTCACCAGGACCTTGGTCTGACCTGAGGTCGGACCGCCACCTGCACGGGCCCATGCAGACAGGCGGCTGCACATACCTTGTAGCCCTCGGCTTCCAGCTCCCGGAGCTTACGCGGAATCTCTGGGTACAAGATCCTAGGGCAGGTAGGAAGCGGGAGGGGTGACCCGGGGCCAGAGGTGGACTCCAGGCCTCACTCACTCCCTTGTTTTGCCTCTTATCACCTCCAGTCACTGGGGCCAGTGGGAAAGACCTTCCCAGAGCGTGTGGTGATGAGGGTCCCGTCCAGATCAAAGCCAGCCACCTGGTGTCACCAAGGAAAGAGGAACAGCAGCACTGTGATACCTCTGACCCTCTCCACTCATAGGCTGACTCACACCAACCCTGCCATCTCACAGATGGGGAAACCAAGTCACAGAACAGCTCCATGTCAAGCATCCGTGAAGCCTCGGAGTGCGGCCCGACATCTTAACCTTCCTGTCTCCTGTTCCTCCTCATGACCCCGGCCCCAGGATTACAGTCTTTAAAATGGGGGTTAATGTCTTACCCAGCCTCCTTCCTCCCCTGGCCTTCTCCACCTTGGTGGGCTGCTAATCGTGAAAATAAAAACAGGAGCAAAGCTTTGGGTGCTAACTGCATGTCAGGGACTATGCCACGTGCTTTTTATGGATTCAGCATCGTAGAGACGAGAGACATGGGACTCAGAATGTGGTGGTTAACAGCATTTGAACTCAAGTCTCTCTGGACCTAAAAAATACTCATCATAATAGCTCCTACTGAGACGGTCATGGTCATTGCTGATGACTGGGTGGTCACCGTGGGACATGCAGGAGCTGACATACATCATTTTCCCCACTGCTTACAACGAACCCTGCGTTTATCATTAGGCCCATTTCTCAGAAAAGTAAATAGAGGCTAAAAAGAAGTTGAGAGAGCACACAACAAACCTGGGATTGGGTCCCAGTCTGTGGCGGCTCCCTCAGCCCTCGGCGTAGTCCTCACCTTGCCCTGGGGTTTCACCCCAGCTGCGGTGAACACTAGCAGCTTCTCCAAGTTCTCCCAGCCGGGGTTTGACTTCCGCATACGCTTCTTGGGAGGCTCAGCATCTCTCTTCTCGTCTTGGGACACCGGAGGGGTGCCAGGTGGAGTATCTGGCTGGGATTCTGGTGTGCGGATCTCTTCCCAGCGCAGGGTCAGTGGGTGGAGGCCATTGACCAAATACAGTGTGTCCCCCACCCCCAGAGAGCCCTCCAACCCCGGCTTCAACTCCTGGGTCCCGGCAGTTGAGGGGTTAACTCCCAGCTGCAGAAAGAGGGAGGAGCTGAGACTGGCTCCGCCCCGACCGGGAGCCTCCTCCAATCAACTACCGAGCGGAAAGATCTGCCTTTCACCACTAATCAGATCCTTAGGCCTCACCGCTTAACGGTTAAGGGTTTTCAGCCTTATCCAATTTCTTCCTTCCTTCCTTCCTTCCGTCCTTCCTTTTCTTCCTTTCCCTTTCCTTCCTCCCTGCCTCCCTCCCTTTAGACAGAATCTTGTTTTGTCGCCCAGGCTGGAGTGCAGTGGTGCAATCTCGGCTCACTGCAACCTCTGCCTCCCGGGTTCAAACGATTCTCCTGCCTCAGCCACCCGAGTAGCTGGGATTACAGGCACCCGCCACCATGCCCGGCTAATTTTTGTATTTTTAGTAGAGATGGGTTTTCGCCATGTTGGCCAGGCTGGTCACAAACTCCTGATCTCAGGTGATTCGCCCGCCTAAGCCTTCCAAAGTGCTGGGATTACAGGCGTGAGCCACCGCGCCTGGCCTCCCTTGTCCAATTTCTAAGGGCTTGGACAGGTATCCACCCCACTGAAACAGGCAACACTTCTTTCTTTACTGGACACACCCCCTTCTCTCCTAGCCATATTTTTTCCTTTTCTTTTTTGAGGCAGGTTCTCGCTGTCACCCAGGCTGAAGTACAGTGTGGTGATCACTGCTCACTGCACCCTAGACCTACTGGGCTCAAGGGATCCTCTCGATTAGCTGGAACTACAAGGACGCGCCACCATCCCCGCTAATTTTTTATAGAGACAGGTTTCACCATGTCGCTCAGGCTGGTCTCGAACTCCTGGGTTCAAGCGATCTGCCCGCCTCGGCCTCCCAAAGTGCTGGGATTACAGGCTTGAGCCACAACGCCCGGCCCCAATCAGATTTTCCTAATGTACCACTTCACTGATGGCTTGCAATTCCTCCCCAAATCCCATCCCCAGGCCTTGCTGCCCCTTGCAGAGGCACTGATACCTGTTTCACTGCCACTGTCCGGGTCTCAGGATCTGCGACCAGTTCCACTGAGGATAGGAGGGATGGAGTCAGGATTTGCATCCTTGTGTGATTGGTTCCCTCATTTCTGGGGAGTGTGGCCTGCTTCAGGCTATAGCATCCATTCCGGAGGGAGTCAGAGGCAGTTTATTTCTACACGGGATTGGCTCCTTGACATGTAGTAGCCAGATGGTGGCACTAGGATTGCCTGACACTGGTCCTTCCTTGTAAGGGACAGGGAAGTACTTTTCTCTATAGAATTGGTTTCCTCCTTTACAAAAAATGTGGCTAGATACAGGTCCGGGACTTGGCCTGTTACCATCCATCCCAACCTAGTGACATTTATTTTTCTCCATAGGATAATTTTTCTCTTGACAAGGGTCGTCGCCTGTTTCTGGATTTCCAGATGGCCTAAGTATCATCCGCGCAGTGAACATCCTCCCGAAATTGGCTCGATCCCCTCTCCCCCAAAGGATCTAGCTAATTCTAAATCAAGCACAAACTTTCTCTTCCTGTGCGCCCTACAGAGCACCTTCTGACTTCGGGGCTGCCGGCACCACGCAATCCCGCGTAGCAGCCAAGCGTCCCTCTGGATTGTTCTCACTTTTGCAACAGGCCACACCCCCTCCAGCTCAGGCCCCGCCCACCTTGAGTCCTGGAGCACTTCCGGTCCGTGACCTGGGTCAGGGGTCCCCTGCCCAGGACCAGGGCTTGCCCGTCCGAGGGCAGGAAGATGGGAGGCGCTCCCCCAGGGGGGCTCTCGAGCCACAAGCGGCCCGGGGCCTTCACCTCGCCCATCCTGGGTGCCAGCCTGGGGAGCAGGTAAACGGGCTTGAGTGGCGCACAGCTCCAGTTTGCTACAGGAAGTCCCACTTCCTCCCACCTCCACTAGAACTTTCCCCATCATTAACTGCTTCGGAAGTCCCACCCCCTCGCCTGCCGCGGCTCGCGCCGTTTCCCAGGCGACGACGCGTGCTCCATCCCCACGAGTTGGAATCCCCACTTCCCAAGGCACAGGCAGATAGCCTCGCACATGCCCCCGCCCCGCCCTGTACTCACCCGGGACCGCTGCTCTGGCTCACGGCCACTTCCGACCAGGGAGGTCCTGCCCTAGGCGCCCCGCTTGCAACACGGCCGGCGGCGCTCAGTTCCTCGGCGGACGGAAATGACTCGTGCCCTCGAGGGGGGCGGGGCCTGGGTTCCTCCCACGGCAGCCACGCCCCTTGCCCGACCCACTTTCCCTAGGATCCCTCCACAGCCCTGACCTTCACGTCTTGCTGCAACGCGAGGCTCAGACCGGTAGCGGGGACTGGATCCTTCGTTAGCAGATTTGCCTCTTTCTAACTTGACTTCTAATTTTCATCCCAGGGAGGAAGCTTTTTTTCCCATCTGATGGTCATTGTCAGTCAAGGAAACCTCCGCCCACGACAGCGCCCCTAAATCCTTCTTTGGTATTACCCTCCATGTTCTAGTTTCCTCATCTATAAAGGGGATGATCCTTTCCACTTCGTGGGGTTACCATGACGATTAAAGGCACTAACACGTCACAAAAGCTTTAAAAAATGTTTGGGTGGTAGTAAGCCCTGTTTAAATCTTATTTAGTGTTAGCATTCTTCCGGTAGTGGTCTGGTGGGAGATTACGTTTACCTGGTCCTAATTTCGAAGGTGGTTTCCACCTGCTTTCTAACCTCCAGCCATTTTTTTTTTTTTTTTTTTTTTGGAGAAGGGGTCTCACTGTGCTGCCCAGGCTGATCTCGACCTCCTGGCGTCCTGTGATCGTCCCGCCTCGGCCTCCCAGCGTGTTGGCCTTATAGGCGTGAGGCACCAAGCCCAGCTGCTCCAGTCCTTTTATAATAGAAGACTCCCGGCTGGAGTTCCTGGCTTTGCTGGTGAATATGTGGCCTCCTCTGGCTCCAACCATCACCCCAAGATTGGGGTCCATGGTCACACAAGACTGGAATGCTCTCTTCCACCCCATGAACCTCTTGTCTTCATATGTATAAAATGGGCACAGAGCCAGGCGCGGTGGCTGACTCCTGTAATCCCAGCACTTTGGGAGGCCGAGGCGGGTAGATCATTTGAGGTCAGGAGTTCGAGACCAGCGTGGCCAACATGGTGAAACCCTGTTTCTACTGAAAATACAAAAATTATCCGGGCGGCAGTGGCGCGTAATCCCAGCTACTCGGGAGGTTGAGGCAGGAGAATCACTTGAACCTGAGCGAGAGTGGGACCCTGTCTCAAAAATAAATAAAATGGACACAGTCATTCCAACCCCCAGCTGTTCACTGATAATCAGACGTTGCCATTCGGTTTCAGAAAATGTTGAATGAACACTCACGACACACCACACATTTATCTGTCAGAGGTAAAACTCTTTAATCTCAGAGCGCCCTTCCCAACTGCCAATCCCCCAACCCCTCACTCTCTCCCCTACACCAGGGCCGGAGAGTGAGGGCCCCTGCCCCCCACCTTGGGTGGACGAGGGCCCTTTAAGGCACCTGTGGAGGTGGGGGGCGAGGGACGGGAGCTGGTACCATCCTGGATGCAGGGACGGGCTTCGATTGGCAGGCTGTTGTGGGGATGGATGGAACCAATGAAAGGGGGTGCCAGAGGCAACGACCCCAGCCCCCGTAGTGTAAAGAATGTAAATTGAAGGCCCCAGGCCAATTCTGGGAACAGGAGGGCTTGGCCACGCCCCCACAGGAAGCTGGAGCCAATCAGGAGGGACAACTCAGGAAAAGCGGACGATGACTATGCGGAGACTGGTCAAGCCCTTTAAAGGATTCGAGCCAATCAAAAATAAGAGCTGCCCAGCGACTAGGGGATGGAGCCAATGACGTGCGAGCAAAGCCCTTGTCGCTAGGCGAAAAACAACGGAATTGACCCATTTAGAGCTTAGAACTGAACGAGCCAATCCCTTAATAGAAGGAATCTGTCGCTAGGCGGAGAGGCGCGACAGACCCAATCGGGAAACGGGACAGATCCCGCTCCTCGGCGCGGGAGGTCATGGGCTGGAAGGGCGACGTGGATTGGCAGAGGCGGCTCAATCCTGGGAACCGGAGACGCAAGGAGGCGGGTCCCGGATCGGCCTCAGATTGGCTGGCCCCGGGAGTGGGGCGGGGGCGTAGTGTGGGACGGGGCGGATGAGGCCCGGGACGCTCCCTCCCTGGGCCTCAGTATTTCCGCTTCAGCTTCTGGAAGTCGCTGGTGTTAAGCCGCGGCCGTGGCAGGTCCCCGAAGACCTGGGTGTCCTCGGCCTCTCTCAGCACCAGCGCGCGCATGCTTGCCGCGATACGGTCCAGGTCGGGCGAAGAGGGCTGCGGGGGGGCGGACGACGACCGGGCGAGGTCAGCGCCGGCAGGGCACGCCCCCTGCACCCACACGCAGCCCAGGGGTGCACCCTGGCTCCAAGCCCACTCCTAGCACGTCCCCGCCCTGCCAGTTGTGCCCTGCGATGCCCACTGCCAGCAATGCCCTTCCCGTCTTGCTCCGCATAGGAACCGTTCTACCCGGTTCAGACACCTCCTCCACGAAGCCTTCCTGCCCCTCTCCCTCCCCTTCTTGGCCTGGGACATTACTTCCTACACATGGAAATGCTGTTGTCTGCTATCTATTAAGGCTGCGTGCACCCTCTCAAGTCTGAGGATCTGGGCTGGGATTTCAGTCATGTTCCAATCAGACCTCTACTGCTGACTAGCTGTGAGCAAGAGGTTTTGCTTCCCTAGGCCTCAGTATCCCCTTCTGAAAAATGGGAGCGGATAACAGGGTCTCTGTGAGGACTGAGATAATCAGCTGTTACTGCTTTATCATGTGGCCACTGCGCTACAGAAAAGATCCCTCCCTGTGTCAGCCCCCACCAAGGAGCGGTCCTGTCATTCCGCCTGCAGCTCCGGCACCTAGTACTGCCTCTACTACAGCCCCCGTCACCCTGAGCTGGGCCTGTCCCCTCGCAGGATGGGACCCGGAGACCCAGATCAGGAACTGGATCTGAGCCCAGTGGGAGACCAGCTCCTGGGCACAGCACTCTGGAGGCCAGAGCGTTCAATTAACTGTGTTGCCATGAGTCGCCAGCACAGACATCAGCAGCAGGAGGACCCTGGCTGCACCAGGCCCTGTTTCTGGTCTTCGGCGCTCACTGCCTCATTGAGGGAAGATGCACAGAAGAGGTCACCACTGTGACTGCTGGTTTGCACATGAGGACACTGAGGCCTGAGGGGGAACTGTGGGGACCCAGGCCTCCTCCCTCAAAGCCCACAGCTCCTTCCTGAAACGCAGCTGGGTTCCAGTCCCAGCTCTGCCTCTCAGGGAAGTCACATGTCCCCTCAGTGCCTCAGTTTCCCCTCTGCTTCAGGAAGGCTCAGTGAAGGCCAGCCCAGCCCAGGAGCTTCAAACAGGGGTCACTACAAGGGATGAACAGGAGACCAGGGGGTGGGACAAATTCTGCAAAGGGCCAGGAATGTGCGGGGTGGGGATGGGAGGTGACCTAAACCCTCCAAGCCTCAGTTTCCCCACTGGAGGGCATGCCAGAATACCTGTGCCTTGCCCAGAGCAGGTGTTCTATAGAGGTGCTCCTGGAAAGGAGAGGCCTTCTCTATAAGGCACTAGGACACATGGTAAGGCTGCAATTGTTAAAACTGCAAGGCTCAGGTCCAAGAACTCGCCTCTTGAGGTTGAGGGGAGGATTCAGTTAGCTTATGAGTGGAAAGTGGCATCCACACCGGAGGGCTTCCTGGAGGAGGCGGCTCAGAGCCCTTCCAGCTGCCCTCCCTACCTCCCCACATTTGCCCCTCACCGGCCCATTCTCCTCATCTGATGACCGCGCCTCTGTCCTCTTCTCCTTGAAGCCCCAGACGGGCACAGACACAGGCAGGGACTTGGCGTACTGCTGTGTGGGTAGGGCTGAGGCCGGGGGCACTGAGCAGGTTGGGGGGCCAGCGGGGGTCTCCTCGCTCAGGCTGCCATCTGAAAGAGAGGGTGGATTTCAGCTTCTGTCACTGCCTTTGTGCCAGCCGCCTGCCCCCAGGTAGGGAGGGGAACAGCCTGGGACACTCACCGTCTGTACTCTCGGGGTCCGACTCACAGAAGGGAGGAAGGTCCTGGAGGGTGGCGTCCTCATCCATCACGAAGAGCCCTGTGGATGGCGTGAGTTAGAGGCCCGGGCCAGTTAGAGGCCCTAGCCATGCTCCGTGTGCCCTCCTCCTCAGCCACAGCCACAGCCACCGCCACAGCCACCACCTCCACCTCCCTGAGGCTTCTGAGACCCTCTTCCTGCACCTCAAAAACAGCCTCCTCTAGCAGCCTGCCTGGTCATCGGCAGAAACACACTCGGTTTCTATGGATCTGTCACCTTCTCAGCTGCACACAACGGGCTGCTAACGTGAAACCTCTATGATCTGTTTGGGACAATGTGACTCAAAATATAGCCTGAGAGAAATATGGGATGACTATGACCTCTGTTTCACAAACGGAGACCTGGAGGCCCAGAGAGGTTAAGTCACTTGCCCGAGGTCCCATGGCTACTAAGGGATACCACCAGGATTTGAACTCAGGATGCCTGCCCTTCACCCTATGCGGGTTTTCTCTAGCAAGGTGAGCAGGCTGGCCATTTGTAATAACAACAAACGAGGACCTCCTAGTTACTGATCAAACTCCTACTAACTCCTCAAAGCCCTAGTGTTACAGCCCAGCCTCCGGGAAGTGCCCAACCCCCAAATTCCCCCCCCAAAACAGTTGCTTGCTCCCTCCCTGGCTTCCTCAGATGTTGGCTGCATCCTGGACAACTCTTTAATTCCTATCGTGGCCTCCCAGGCCTTGTGGAAACAACTCTGGTTCTACCCATGTCCTGCTCCAGAGCCTCCCAACCCCGCACTGGGACTCCAATTCCTTGGCTAGACCGGGAGGCCCTTGAGAAAAAAGCCCGAACCTGCTGTGTGTCCCTGTGCCCACCACTCCCAGCACAGAGCTGGCTCAGAGCAAGGAAGGCACTGGCTTTAGATCACACAGCAAGCCCGAGGCAAGCCTGTCTGGCTCTGGGGTCCTGAGACTGCACTTGCGTGGAAGTACTCAGGACTAAGCAGGTCACCCCCACAAAGCCTCCTGCAGGCACCTCATCAAGCACTGGGCCGCATCAGCCCCTACCCCTGCCCTCTCACCTCCATTATCACTGACGCCCAGCTGCTCCCCGGAGGTCTCTGTCTCTGTAGGCTCATCCTCTTCCTCCTCGTTGTCCTCCCTGGCCAGGGTAGGCCGGGGTGGGCTGGGCGTGGGGCTGGGTGGCTGTGGTGCTGGTGGGGGCGCAGGAGGCCGAGCAGCAGCGGCAGCCCTGTGGGCCAGCGCGATGTCGTGGAGGCAGCGGCGCGCTGCCTCCGCCAGGGCTCCTCGGCCATGGGCAGCGTAGGCACAGGGGCCCGGGCGGGGTGGTGGCGGCGGGGCTGCGGTCAGCAGCACCAGCTCCGTGCCAGTCCGGGCCCGGAAGCGCTCAGCGGCCCCCACCACGGCCTCCCACAGCTCCTCGGGGCGCCCCGACGCCATCCGCGCCCTGCGGGCCAGAGCACGACAGAGGGGGCTGAGACTTGGCTGCCTACACCATTGCCACCCACTCAAGGTGTCTGCCCGTCCTGTGGATGGCACTCACCCCCCTCCACCCACCTTGTCCCAGCGGTGCTGCGTGTCCTCCCCAAATCCCCTACTCCCCAAGATTCTCACCATCCAGCCCTCGCAGGCCCAGACCCTGGCGACGTCCTCTGCCCCAGCCCATTCCTCCTTCCCCTTTGGCCCTGCCCTGGCCTCTGTGTGAGCCACCAGCCACGTGAGCAGGGAGTACTGGAAAGCCAGGGAGTCCCAGCAGAGATGCCTCTCACAGTAAAACCTGCACCGGGTTCTGAAGACTGAGTACAAAAAAGCAGAATGAGCCGGGCACGGTGGCTCAGGTCTGCAACCCCAACACTTTGGGAGGCCGAGGCAGGCAGATCACTGAGCCCAGGAGTTCGAGGCCAGCCTGGGCAACATGTTGAGACCCCGTCTCTATTTCAAAAAAAAAAAACGAAGAAGAAGAATCTCATCTGCTTTTTTTACTCTTTTAACATGGTGTCTAGAAAATTTAGAACTCCAAATGGGGCTTGCGTTGAATCTGCTGGGTGATGCCACCCTGCCCCATCGCCCGGCCGTCCCATCCAGAGTGTCCTGCACGAGGCCCAGGGGGCTCCTTCTGCACCCAGAGCTGATGCTACCCCTCGCCATAGTCCTCAGGACTATAGTTCTCAGCCTTCAGCCTGGCCCTGGAGGCTCTGCGTGTTCTGGCCAACGCCAGCTCCCCGGCTATCCTGCCTCCATGGCCTTCCAGAGCCTCTCAGGCCCAAGGCCTTCAGAAAACGTGGTCCCTGACCTGGATGCTCTGTTCCCCACCCACCTTTCACTCATCCTAGGGCGGAAGAAACTTTCCCTCACCCCTAGATCCAGCCAGTCCCCTCCCTCGGGGGTCCCACAACATCTGAGTGGCCACCTTCCCAGCACACTTCCTTCCAGAGAGAACTGGCTGGTTCCATGACTGAGGCCTCAGCGAGAGTCGGAGCTGAACAAAGGTAAGAAATGGTGCTGGTGCCGCTCTCTGTGCTGGGAAATCCACGTGGCTTTTTCCTACAAGACTGTTCGGGCAGGTCCTCTGTCGTCCCTCATCCCCCAGCGTGCATCAGATGCCTTCCAGAGCCCATCTGATGCTGTGGGCTTCCTCCATGAGCATTCAGGTCACCAGAGCTTGTGACAGCTGTACCCTGGCTGCCTCCTGCATCAGACTGTGAATTCTCCCAAGGTCAGGGATTTGTATTCACAGGACAGGTTGGCCCTAAGCAGACAATGCAGGGTGCATCTCCTTACCGGGTGAGAAGAGCGAGGGTAGGGGGGCCGGGTCCTTGCCCTGACTCTGTCTCAAACCTGCTGTGTGACCTTGGACAGCTCACTGGCCCTCTCTGTGCCTCATTTTCTTCCCCATTAACCAGAGTGGTTGAGCCAGAGCTGCTGGGCTGTGGAAGAGGCTCCTTGGGGAGGCAGTGAGCACACTGCCACTGCAGGGATTCAGGCACAGCTGTGGTCCAGCCCACCAGGGTGAAGGGAGCAGGGAGTCTGGAGTTTGAATGAAATTTGCAGGCCCTTTATGACTCACGATCATAGATATCGGTGTTTGCTGAGCACCTATTCAGTGCTGGGATTCCACACCTGGCATCTCACCTCCCATCTGACTCACTCAGGGAGTTCAAAGCCCCGAGGGAAGTAAGAGGTTTATCCACCACTTCCCAGAAGCCACGCAACGACCCAAGATGGGATCAACCTTCTCATCCCACCCTTTCACCTACGCTATGAGGCAGGAGTTTTAGTTACAGTTCACTCCATTTTACAGTTGCAAACTCAGGCCCAGGGACAGTCAGCATCTTGAAGAGTCCGACCCCACAACTGGAAGAGGCAGGGCTGGGACCTGGACTCTGACAGTCTAGATCCAGGGCCTGCTCTAAATCCTGACCGCCATCCTGCCTGCCTTTAGGAGGGCAGATATTATAATCTAGATGGAAAAGTGAGGCTCAGAGAGCTTAGGACACTGGCAAGAAAGCACACAGCTACACAGGGCACAAGTGGGGCTGAAACCGCTGACTGCCCAGCCTCCAAAACCCAATGAACTGGGGGGTACCCAGTGTCTCAAACACACCCCTCATGTCCTTCCTAGCTGATGGAGGAAGAAACTGAGGCTCGAAGCAAGAAGTGGCCGGTCCAAAGTCAACTGCCTGGCTGTGCTAGGCCTGGGGCTCTCACTTCCATGGGCCCGCAGCCCCTAATGACATTCGGAGAAGAGGGGGAGCGGGGGTCCCGGAGGAGGACGTCAGGATGAAACTCCCTGCCTGTACTCAATCTTGGAGGAGCCACGGGATTGAAGAGAGTGAAATAGGGTGAGTGGGTTGTGAGGGTTCCCCCAACTCAGGAGACATGAGCAAAAACGACAGGCGACTTCCACAGGCCTCTCTGCCAAGGTCCAGGGGCACCTGTAATGTTACCCAACAGGAGAGTAGCCAAGACCTGGCGGTCCTCCTTACCCTTGAGCTTCTAGAGGAGGTCCTGTTTCCTCCAAGGAGCTGAGAGATGGAGGAAGAACCCGCCCCGATGGAGAAGTTTCGTTTAAGATCAGGGAGAGATGAGACGAAAGTGAGACGTGTTCCCCACAGGAGGGGGAGCACGATGTGGCTGTCCTCTTTGGATGCGGGGAGGAGGGAAAGAGCTAAGGAGAAGAAGGGTGGAACCATCCCTCCTGTCGAAATTTTAGTGCTCCACACCCCAAGATGTGAGGAACCCGAGCATGAACGCAGTAGCCACGGGTGGGGTGAGTGCCTGGGGCCAGGCTCAGCTGCCCCGAGACCTCCCAACCTCGCCCGTGGTCCAGGGAGGACCCACTGGTCTAGGAAGAAAACAGGAAATCCCGCCCAGCCGGAGGCCAGGACCGGAAGTCCCGCCTTTGGAAGGGTGAGGGGCGCCCCGAGGCCCCCCAACCCATTCCCCGACCCCGTGGACGTGGTCCACGGCCCAAGTAGAGATCCCAGGCGCTCTGGACACCGCAAGGTGAGGCTGTCTAGGATTTGCCTCAGGTCTGACAGGACGATTCCCGCAAGCGACCCCCTTCCAGCGCTCAGCAAAGGGTCGCTGGCGGACCTCTGCCCTCTGATCTGTGCAGGCCATACCCCTCCCGTGAGCCGCTCGCCCTCCCAGCGCCCCGCTGCCTCAGGACGGCCAAATCCTCCCCACACCGCGGTTCACAACGCCGCCTCCACTCACGTGCCCGTAGCCAGCATGGCCGGCCCGGCGCCGTCGCCGCCCTCAAAAGACATGGCGGCGCCTTGCGTCACGTCCGCGTAGTTGCCCCGCCTCCTCTCTGTACACTCCGCCTCCCTTATCGGGGCCGCCCGAGATCAAGATGGCGGCCACAGGGACTTCATCCGAACCAGTGGGCAATGGCGACGGCAGCGTGCCCATAAAAAAAATGGCGAAAAAAACGCTTCAGCTTTCTCGCCTAGAGCATTTCCATTTGCCCCCAACAATAATGGCCGTCCTCATACGCTCGCTCATGACCACAGCAAACGAAGGCAAGCGATCTGACGTCCCTGACCCACGATAAACTTCTTCGACAAAAGTGGAGGAAATCGGTGCTCGTTAACAACATGGCAGCCAACCGGTCTAATCAGCCCATAGTGTACATTGGCTCTCCCTCCCTCCAACCTGCTCCCATTCAGCACCAAAGCTGGCAAAGATCCAACACGGCAGCATTTCTTGCTTCGGTTTGCCAGGCTTCAAAATGGCGGCTCAGCCCGCTTTCTCGCGACGGTGACTCAGAAATTCGTTTGGGGCCGCTTCGTTTCTGGGGGCACTGACGGCTTCATCCCGTTATCCCGAGTCCCTCAGTGCCTCTTGTGGTGTACAGCTCCTCTCACCTCCTCTTCTCTTATCCGTTCGGCTCTTCCAGCTGTCGCGCCCCGCAGAGAGATGGGACACCCCCGTATTAACATGGCCTTAGCCGACCGGCTTAGGCCATGCCCTCGAGCAAAATGGTACCTCCTTGGCTTCAATTCCAGTATACAACATGGAGAAGGAAGTGGGCGTTTCGAGGCGTGCTTGCCCCAGGTGGTGCAGCTCTCAGACCCTCCCACTTGTTTACTTCGTGGTGAGAGGGAGAACACTGCGCCTGCGCACTCTCCGTAGCCGGCTCCACCTTCAGCGTCTGCGCCACGTGGCTCCGATCCACCCTCGAAGTTCCAGTGGAATATCCCCCTTCTGGAAAAATGGTTTCACCCACTCTTTCTCTGGAACTGGTCGGGGCGCTACCACTGTCCGGTCCGGAGGGGAACTGTTTTCTCCGGAAGTGACCACACGCTGACTCGGAAAAGGAGGAGGCGGGGCAGTGGGGCCTTCGGCGGCGACTATGGAAGGAGCCGGCTACAGGGTAAGCACTGAGGACGCATTCCCTCGCTTCAGTGTATGCGAAACGCCCCGTCTGGTGATGAGCTCTTCCCTCAGGCCTTGCGAGTGCACTTGAGAAACTCCGATCTCTTATAAACGCGCCGTCACCCTCCCGTCTACCGCCCCAGGGAAGAACCTCTCATGGCCCCGCCCCCCGGCTCAGGCGACTCCTTGGGCCCTGCCCTCTGTGGAACGCACGCCAGCATCCGAACGTGGGCTGGACCATTCTCCCCGCCTTCGTCCCTGGGCAATGGCCCTCCCGGCCCCGCCCCCTGGGGATGGCTCCTCCCTGGGCCCGTCCCTATTGGCTCCCCAGGCCGGTCCCCTCGCTGGTCGCCTTCTCTTGGGCCTCAGCCCTTGCTGGTTCCCCCCAACTCAGGTGGTGTTTGAGAAGGGCGGAGTGTACCTGCACACCAGCGCTAAGAAGTATCAGGACCGAGACTCCCTCATCGCTGGTGTTATCCGTGTTGTGGAAAAGGTGCGTTGGGAGGGAGCAGGGCTCGAACCCGCTCCGAGCGGGATGCAGGCGCTCTGGGATGCAAGCGGCAACTGTAGGAGTTTGGTCTGGCGGTCAGCAGTGGGACCTGAAGAAGGCTGGGGGTGGGAACTGGAATGAGGGGCGGGACTTTGAAAGGCCGAGGGTAGAAACTGGGAAAGTTTGGAAATTTGCAACGGAAAGTTTTGGGAATGTGGTTTGGGGAGCGCCTCTAACCCCGCCTCCCTCCTTCCCCTAGGACAATGACGTCCTCCTGCACTGGGCTCCTGTAGAGGAGGCTGGAGATTCCACCCAAATCCTCTTCTCCAAGAAGGTAGGCTCCACCCGCTTTGCCCTTCTCCACTCACTTTTTTTCTAGGTCCGTGCTGTTGTAAGTCATTTGAGGGACTTGTGTACAATCCCAGAGCTACCCATGGGACATGTGTGACCCTGTCTGGGCTTGGGTACTCTGCCCCTTGGTTTGCTCCTCTCTGTGAAATGGGCAGAGGATGCCCATTCAAGGAAAAAGAGCAGGGACCATGAGACACACAGTCGTGGGGACGGCTGACTCCTCTCTCCCTTTGCTTCGTGGGAGATCCCTGCCAGGGTGCAAGATGTGGATTCAATTTGCTTGAAGGGAGGTGGCATTTCCTCTGGTGCCATAGGACAGGGCCTGACAGCCTACTCACCCACTTCGTCACTGCTCCTGCCTTTCCCTTCGTTATATCTCCTGAGACTTCCCGTGGCTGGACCCCATCCTGGGCAACTCTGAGACCCAGAGATAAGTCAGATCCAGACCCACCTAAGCCCTCACCCTTACTCATTTTTTGAGAAACTGATAGATTTCTCACTTTTTGAGAAACACAGCCAAGGCACAAGGAAGTTGTATTACGTCATTTCCGCTTTTCAGGTTGCCCTGCATCTGGTTGGTAGAACTTGTCATGTGTCCTGGATTCCAGCTGCAAAGAAACCTGGGAAATGTAGTGTTTTTGTTTGTTTGTTTGTTTGTTTGTTTTTAAGACAATCTCACTGTCTCAAAGAGTGCAAAGTGGTATCTTATTGTGGTTTTGTTTTGTATTTACCTAGCGAGTACCAACATTGTCTTTAAGCATTCCGCAGTCTGACTACAGAGCCACCTGCTGTGTAGCATGGACCTTCCCACGCACTGGGAGACATGGGGCCAAGTCCTGGCTTTCTCTCTGGTTGCGTTGGGTGACCCTAAGCAAGTGCTGTACCTTCTTTTTCTTTTCTTTTTTTTTTTTTGTTAATTTTTTTTTTAATGAGACGGAGTTCCTCCCTTGTTGCCCAGGCTGGAGTGCAACAGCGCAATCTCAGCTCACTACAACCTCCGCCTCTCGGATTCTAGCAATTTTCCTTCCTCAGCCTCCTGAGTAGCTGGGATTACAGGCATGCGCCACCACGCCCAGCTAATTTTTTTGTATTTTTTTTTTTTTTAGTAGAAACGGGGTTTCACCATGTCAGCCAGGCTGGTATCGAACTCCCACCTCAGGTGATCTGCCCGCCTCAGCCTCCCAAAGTGCTGGGATTACGCCACTGCACCCGGCCTGCTGTAGCTTCTTTGTGCCTCAGTTTCCCTGTTTATTCGATGGGACTATCTTCCAGGGTAGCCTCAAGGCTCAGATCTGCATCCCTAGCCCTTTACTGTCTGCTCTTTTTCTCCCCTAAGGACTCCAGTGGGGGTGACTCCTGCGCTTCTGAGGAGGAGCCAACCTTTGACCCCGGCTATGAACCTGACTGGGCCGTCATCAGCACTGTGCGGCCACAGCCCCGCCACTCAGAGCCCACGAGAGGTAGGCTGAGGTGCGGCCCTTGGGAAGCACGTGTGGGCCAGGTAGGACACATCTTGCCCTCAGTGGTCATGGCTCCAGAGGCTTTGCTGCTCACAATCAAGAAGGCCACCAGGCCGGGCGCGGTGGCTCAAGCCTGTAATCCCAGCACTTTGGGAGGCCGAGATGGGCGGATCACGAGGTCAGGAGATCGAGACCATCCTGGCTAACACAGTGAAACCCCGTCTCTACTAAAAAAATACAAAAAACTAGCCGGGCGAGGTGGCGGGCGCCTGTAGTCCCAGCTACTCGGGAGGCTGAGGCAGGAGAATGGCGTAAATCCGGGAGGTGGAGCTTGCAGTGAGCTGAGATCCGGCCACTGCACTCCGGCCTGGGAGACAGAGCGAGACTCCGCCTCAAAAAAAAAAAAAAAAAAAAAAAGAAGGCCACCAGTCACCACCTTCCAGTCCCAGAAGCAAGGAAGTGAAGGGGAGTACAGGACTGTCCCAGCCCAGGTCAGCATGGCCAGTGTCTCTGAGGTCGCAGCCTTGCTCATCCTGCTGGGCTCCTGGATTGGCTGCGGGTGCCCCCACACCAGGCCTGCCCCTGAGGTTCGAGGCTGGTGGGGTGGTAGATGCAGCCAGTCAGGGTGATTTGCACCATCCTGGGGTCACACAGGGTGCAGGGGACATCCAGAGAAGGCACCTGACCCTCTGGGGAATGGAGAGCCCTTCCAGGAAGAGGTGATGCTGGAACTTGGCACTGAGGGACTCTTGGGAGTTGTCTCTTCTGGCAGAGAGAGCAGCCCGTGCAAGCCAGAGGCAGGCGGCCCTGGTGTGTTTAGGGAGCCTCTGGCCTTTCATTGTAGCTCAAGTGTGGGATTTTGAGTGAAGAAGGGTTGGAGGTAAGATAGGCAGGGGCGACAGACCTGAGGGGCCTCAAGTGCCAGGTTGAGGAATAGGGCCCTTACCCTGCAGGTTGAGGGGTGCCTAGGAAGGTTCTGGAAAGGCACATGTCCACTGGGCTGCCCTCCCATCTTACTCATTTGTGCTTCCAAGTAATGTGAGGCCAGGCGCAGGGGAATGGCTTGTGGCAGGGCCGTCAGGAGATGCCTGTGCCAAAGGAACATCCTGGGTTGAGGTTGATGAGGCCGGCTCTGGCCTCTCATACCTCCCCCAACACAGCGCCATCTCCCCAGGTGCAGAGCCCAGCTGCCCCCAGGGCTCCTGGGCCTTCTCAGTGAGTCTGGGGGAGCTCAAGTCCATCCGCCGCTCCAAGCCCGGCCTCAGCTGGGCCTACCTGGTTCTGGTGACCCAGGCTGGAGGCTCCCTGCCTGCACTGCACTTCCACCGCGGGGGCACCCGCGCCCTGCTCCGCGTCCTCAGCCGCTACCTGCTGTTGGCCAGGTGAGCTCTCTCCCAGTGCTGGGCCTTAAACCGGGCCCAGTTCCTCCATGGCTGCAGCGTGACCCCTCGGGGCTGTGAAAGAAACACAACTCACACTGATTTAAAGGAAGGCAGAGAGTTGACCAGCACATATAACCAAAAAATGAAAAGGGAGTATTGATTTCAGGCAGGACCCAGGTCCTAAAATGTTGGAAACAGTAATCCTTTTTCCCCCTGAGTTTGTCATTCTCTGAGCCCCCAGTATCCCTGGCTTAACAACCCCGCTGGATGGAAAGCACCTCTTCCCCCCATTCCAACAAGATCCCAGAGCTGCCTCTCATTGGCTCGTCCCTGAGTCAGTTACAGTGGACCAGAAGGTGAAAGGCCCTCATTGGCCAGCCCCAAGTCACATGCCCACCCCTGGGCTCCAGCTCTGGTCCTCCTGTAACAGCAT
This sequence comes from Macaca mulatta, assembly GCF_049350105.2. Taxonomy (NCBI): domain Eukaryota; kingdom Metazoa; phylum Chordata; class Mammalia; order Primates; family Cercopithecidae; genus Macaca; species Macaca mulatta. Next base: position 62,345,404 of record NC_133424.1, read on the forward strand.
CCCCCGAAATCAGGGATTCCCCAGGGGTGGTTGGGACACTGCAGCTGGAACGGATGTCGGCCGAGCACAGACAGCCTGGGACACTGGGCCCCTACCTGTGCATCACATGTGCGTCACCTCCCGCCTCCCAGCTCCCCGCAGGACTCCCGCCTCTACCTTGTCTTCCCCCACGACTCCTCTGCCCTCTCCAACTCCTTCCACCACCTGCAGCTCTTTGACCAGGACAGCTCCAATGTGGTATCTGTGAGTGTCCCGGGCACCAGGCCTGGCGGGTGTGGGCAGGGAGGGACGAGAAGGGGCGGGCCGTGAACTTCTTTGGCCTCGTCCCCAGCGTTTCCTCCAGGATCCCTACTCCACCACCTTCAGCAGCTTCTCCCGAGTGACCAACTTCTTCCGGGGTGCCCTGCAGCCACAGCCCGAGGGAGCCGCCTCCGACCTTCCCCCGCCACCTGACGATGAGCCCGAGCCTGGGTTCGAGGTCATTTCCTGTGTGAGTAGTGAGTGGACCCTCCCTGTTATTTCTGGCCATGTCTCCTTGGGCGCATGATTTCATTTCCCTGGGCCTCAATTTCCTCCTTGGTAAAATGGGGACGGTAATGGGACCCTCTCAGGGGGTGCATGAGGAAAGCGCTCATGGCTCTGCCAGGCACTGTGAGCACCCGCTCGCTCATATTGGGGGACCCCTCCTAACTGCGGGGTGACTTGGCTGCTGAGCCCCAGAAGAGGCTGCTGCCCGCCCCTGAATGTTAGTTATTCGTCAAGCTAAGAAGCGCCCTGAGCTTATGGACTGAGGCTGGGTTGGGTCCCCCCACTGCCCTGCCGAGCCCCGGGCTCACTTGCCCTTCACCTGCAGGTGGAGCTGGGGCCTCGGCCAACCGTGGAGCGGGGCCCTCCAGTTACAGAGGAGGAGTGGGCGCGCCACGTGGGCCCTGAGGGCCGCCTGCAGCAGGTACCCGAGCTGAAGAATCGGATCTTCTCAGGGGTAAGTGCCAGGGCAGGTAGGAGGATGGGGCAGGGCCAGAACAAGGCCCCACTGAGCTGCCTGCCCTCCTGCACCCCCAGGGTCTGAGCCCCGGCCTGCGGCGTGAGGCGTGGAAGTTCCTCCTGGGGTACCTCAGCTGGGAAGGCACAGCTGAGGAGCACAAGGCCCACGTTCGCAAGAAAACGTGAGTACTCAGGAGGCCCTGCCAGGTGTGACACCTGGTGCCTCTCAGGGCACCAGTGGGCAAGTTCTGTGGACACTGGTTGTGAGCCTGCTGTATCTGGGCACCATCTTGCGCCTGTGGAATACGTCAGTGATCAAGCCAGACCCATTCTCGCCCCTGTGTGGTCTGTCTCCTGTCTCCATTGCAGTTTTCATTCCTGTGCCATACTGTTTTAATAATCACAGTTTTGCAGCATGTTTCATAATCTAGGAGGGCCCATCTGTCCTCATTCCTGGTGTAGGTTATGTACCTGCCAGGCACTGAGGATGCAGCAGTGCTGGACGGTTCCCTGTCCCTGGTGTTCTGTCCAGTGGGGGGTGACAAATTTTCACCAAAAACCCACAAGGCTATGTAGTGAGAGATACCAGGAAGGTGAAGCATAAGGGATGGTGGCAAAAATGACAAAGTGACTTGCTTGGGTCTGTGTGGTCAGGGAGGGGCTCTGCAGGGCTGACTTGGGAGGTGGCGCCAGGCTGGGAGGTCTCTGGGTGCCGCAGAGTGGTGGCCTCACATCTTGTTTCCCTCTGCCTCTCAGGGATGAGTATTTCCGAATGAAGCTGCAGTGGAAATCTGTGAGCCCTGAGCAGGAGCGGAGAAACTCACTCCTGCACGGATACCGCAGCCTCATCGGTCGGTGTCAGGGGTGGCGCTCAGGGTGGATGGGAGCAGGGAACCACAGGAGGGCCTCAGGCACGGGTGCGAGGGGCAGATAGAGGGAGCCCCCTGCCTCCCCAAGACCAAGAAGAGGGCATCTAGGGGGAAGTGGCATGGGCCATTGGGGAATGGCCTTGTGGGAGCAAGGCCAGGGACAGGACGGGAAAGAAGGGGAGCCTGGCTGCCTTGGGGCCCAGTCTCAGTTATGTCGGTGCCTCGAGATCTTGGCAAGTGATTTTGCCTCCCTGTGCCTCAGTTTCCCCTGCTGTGGGAGGATACAGCGAGCTGGTGAGCAGGAGGCCTGCACCTCGCAGCAGGAGCATCAGCGATGGTTTCTAGAACCAGCTCCGCTTCTGCCCGAGAGCAAACCCCGAGGCTGGGGGCTGCTGGCAGGAGAAGCAGTGGGGGCTGGCACTGGTGGCCTGCAGGGATGGGCCCCCCTACCCTTCTCACCTTTGCTCCCTGCGCCCGCTCCCCACAGAGAGAGACGTGAGCCGCACTGACAGGACCAACAAGTTCTACGAGGGTCCCGAGAACCCGGGGCTGGGGCTGCTGAACGACATCCTTCTCACCTACTGCATGTACCACTTCGACCTCGGTGGGTGCCAGGCCTGGGGCCGGGCGGGGCCTGGGCTGTCCAGGGGAGCACTGTGGGCTTGGCTGCAGCCTGACTCTGTGTCCCCCCAGGCTACGTCCAGGGCATGAGTGACCTTCTCTCCCCGATCCTCTACGTCATTCAGAATGAGGTGGATGCTTTCTGGTGTTTCTGTGGCTTCATGGAACTCGTGGTGAGGCTCGGGTCAGGGGTGGGACACAGGCCTGTCGAGCAATCAGAGGTCCTGGCACCTCACGGGGCCTGCTCTTCCCCCCTCCTTCCGTCCCACAGCAAGGGAACTTTGAAGAGAGCCAGGAGACTATGAAGCGGCAACTCGGGCGACTGCTGCTGCTCCTGAGGGTGCTGGACCCCCAGCTCTGCGACTTCCTGGGTATGTCTCTCGGGCGGGTGGGCAGGAGACAGTGGGGCCGTAGACCTTACCAGATTCTCTGGTAGCAGCCACAGGTGGCGTCCTGGACATTGGGTCCTGATCCAAACAAGAGAAACATCCCCACGCAACCTAGAACGTAGAGGCAGAATTGCGGTTTGAAGCAAAACGTCACCAAATGCGACACACAGGGACACTGACTCACCCCATCCTCGTGCTCACCTAGATCCTGTTTGGGCTTTGCCTTAGGCTTAACTTGCAGGGTATTTTTCAGAAATAAGGACCCAGGCGTTCCTGCCACTTCTTATCTCCACCTAGCTGTGGCTCACCTTCAACCAGGAATCAGAAACTGGTTCTCTGGGCCATGGGGCTGGGGGTGCTGCATCCCGGCTTTAACATTTTTATTTTTCGGCCAGGCACAGTGGCTCACGCCTGTAATCCCAGCACTTTGGGAGGCAGAGGCAGGTGGATCACTTGAGGTCAGGAGTTCGATACCAGCCTGACCAACATGGAGAAACCCTGTCTCTACTAAAAATACAAAATTAGCCAGGCCTGGTGGCACACGCCTCTGATTCCAGCTACTCAGGAGGCTGAGGCAGGAGAATCGCTTGAACCTGGGAGGTGGAGGTTGCAGTGAGCCAAGATCACACCACTGCACTTCAGCCTAGGCAACAAGAGCAAAACCCCAACTCAAAAAAAAAAAAGAAAAAGAAAATATATGTATATATATATTATTATTATTATAGTATATATTATTTATTAGTCAATGTAAAAACTGCAGGAAGTTAAGATGAAGAAAAATAAGTAAGACTGGGCATGGTTGTTCATGCTTGTAATCCCAGTGCTTTGGGAGGCCGAGGTGGGCAGATCACCTGAGGTCAGGAGTTCGAGACCAGCCTGGCCAACATGGTGAAACCCTGTTTCTACTAAAAATACAAAAATTAGCCGGGCGTGGTGGTGGGCACCTGTAATCCCAGCTACTCGGGAGGCTGAGGCAGGAGAGTCACTTGAGCCGAGGTCCCACCACTGCACTCCAGCCTGGACGACAAAACGAGACTCTGTCTCAAAAAAAAAAAAAGAAAAAAGCAAGTTAAAATTGCTGTTTGATATCATTATTTTTCTTGAGTGCAGATGGTGATGATAATAAGTTAAACTTATTCATGGACGTTTCCTCGACGCTTTGGGACCCCTGGGGGAGGGAGCTGAGATACTCTGTCCTCACCTTACTGATGAGGAAACTAAGCCATAGCAAAGCGTCACCTCCTAGGGCACAAGGACAGAGGATGCATCTGTGTCACTGAAAGTCTTCGGAAACATCACTTTTCTTGACCGCACGGCATTGTGTCCTGCAAGATGTGGTAGAATTGATTTAACTTGACCTGCCGGAGATTCGGGTCCTTTGCAGGTTTTCATCACAGTGCATGGTCTGGGTCGTATCTTTAGGTTCACTTCCAAGAAGTGGAATTTTGTTCAGGACAGTGCTTGTTTCCACAGCTCTGGAAAGTTTGTCCTCCATTGTTACTTTCCTAAAAAGTTAGAATGCTCAGGCTCTCATTCTCATTTGAGTTAACTTGGGGGAAAAAAAGGTTCGACACCAGCTTAATTTTTTTTTTTTTCTTTTTGAGATGGAGTCTCGCTCTGTTGCCCAAGCTGGAGTGCAGTGGCGTGATCTTGGCTCACGGCAACCTCTGCTGCCCGAGTTCAAGCAATTCCCCTGCCTCAGCCTCCCAAGGAGCTGGAATTACAGGGGTGTGGCACCATGCCCAGCTAATTTTTGTATTTTTAGTAGAGACAGGGTTTCACCATGTTGGCCAGGCTGTATTTTTAGTAGAGACGGGGTTTCACCATGTTGGCCTGGCTGGTCTCGAACTCCTGACCTCAGGTAATCCACCCGCCTTGCCCTCCCAAAGTGCTGGGGTTATAGGAGTGCGCCATCGTACCTGGCCCTCAGCTTAAATTTTTGCTAACATCATATCTAGGACTGCCAGTTTCCTTAGGCCTCACCAGCAGCGGGCACTGAGGTCTGTTTCCTCGGGCGTGCTGGGCGTCCTGCCTCCCTTCCATGTCCATGGCAGATGTGGAAGTATAATAGCACACTTCCAGTGGCCGGGCGCGGTGGCTCAAGCCTGTAATCCCAGCACTTTGGGAGGCCGAGACAGGCGGATCGCGAGGTCAGGAGATCGAGACCATCCTGGCTAACACGGTGAAACCCCGTCTCTACTGAAAAATACGAAAAACTAGCCGGGCGAGGTGGCGGGCGCCTGTAGTCCCAGCTACTCGGGAGGCTGAGGCAGGAGAATGACGTGAACCCGGGAGGCGGAGCTTGCAGTGAGCTGAGATCCAGTCACTGCACTCCAGCCTGGGCGGCAGAGCAAGACTCCGTCTCAAAAAAAAAAAAAAAAAAAATAGCACACTTCCTCTGGAGAGTGGGAGGAAGAAGGGGCAGGGCCCGCTTCAGAGCTGCTTCTGTCTCACCTCAGAGGTTCCCAAGCCAGGCATAAGTCACTTGTCTAGACTTGGGGAAGGTGTTCCAGTCAGGATGACATCTCAAACTCTCAGTCCCAGCGCTGGGCAAGGCTGAGTGGGCTCCATGTCATCCCCCAGATTCCCAGGACTCTGGCTCTCTCTGCTTCTGTTTCCGGTGGCTGCTCATCTGGTTCAAGAGGGAATTCCCCTTCCCGGATGTCCTTCGGCTGTGGGAGGTGGGCCAGCCAGTTTGGGCTAGAACTGAAGGGCTGGGCTTGCCTGCCCCAGGAGAGACTGGGAGGTTGGGTGGAGAGGGGCAGGCCCTGGTGAGACCTCAGGCCCAGGCTGGGTCATCACCCCTCTCTCCCTTCCGCACCCCCAGGTGCTGTGGACAGGGCTTCCTGGCCCCAATCTGCACCTGTTGGTGGCCTGCGCCATCCTGGACATGGAGCGGGACACCCTCATGCTGTCCGGCTTCGGCTCCAATGAGATCCTCAAGGTGAGGCTCTGGCTCCCTCCCGGCCCGTCCCCGCCCTGTCCACCCTGAGCTGGGCGCTGCCCAGGGCCGCAGTACCTCCGGGGAGCAGGTGTTCAATGTGGGATTATTGAAAGCCTGGTTAGCTAGGAGCGCAGTGGGGGTGGGGCCGCGTAGCTTTCCCTCCTGCCCCATGCCGGGCCTGCTCCCAGCAAGGTCCTCAGGGCAGGTGGGTGGGGACCTGCCCTCCCCTAGTACTGGCGCAGAACGCTCCCAGAGGCCTGAGAAGCATGACTCGCCCAGCGCGCCTCTGAGCCCCAGAGGGCCAGCCCGGTGTGTCTTCATTGTTTCCCAGCACGAGCCATAGAGTGGGCGCTCGGGCGGAGGTGGCTGAGTGCTGACTGGCGCCTGACCCACCCCCTCCCGCAGCACATCAACGAGCTGACTATGAAGCTGAGCGTGGAGGACGTGCTGACGCGCGCAGAGGCCCTGCACCGCCAGCTAACCGCCTGCCCCGTGAGTCCCCGGCCCGCCCCGCAGCGCCCCCGCCCGAACCCCGCCCCCATCTCACCTTCACCTTCCGCTTTTGGCTTCCCTCACCCCGCGCCTCCAGGAGCTGCCCCACAACGTGCAGGAGATCCTGGGGCTGGCGCCGCCCACAGAGCCCCACAGCCCCTCGCCCACCGCCTCCCCGCTGCCGCTGTCGCCCACCCGGGCCCCGCCCACCCCGCCGCCCCCCACGGACACAGCTCAGCAGCCCGACAGCAGCCTGGAGATCCTGCCAGAAGAGGAGGACGACGGCGCAGACTCCTAACCCCGCCCGGCAGCCTTGTTCTGCACAGGCACTTTAGACCGAGCCAGGGACACCTGCGAGGGGCCGGGTGCACTCCGCCGCCCTACTGATAAGCTGGCTTCATTAAACTGACACTTCTCATGTGCAATTGGCTGCTTCTTGGTGGGAGGAAGGCTGCCAAGTGGGCTCTGACCTGGGTGGGGAGGGGATGGTGGCTGGGCAGAGCCTAGGGTGAATGATTGGGGTTTGTGGAGGCAGGGCTCCCTGAGTTGCCTGACTTGTTTTTTTGTTTTGTTTTATGAGATGGAGTCTTGCTCTGTCGCCCAGGCTGGAGCGCAGTGGTGGATCTCGGCTCACTGCAGCCTCTACCCTCCGGGTTCAAGCAACTATCCTGCCTCAGCCTCCTGAGTAGCTGGGACTACAGGCGTGCGCCACCACACCCGGCTAATTTTTGTATTTTTGGTAGAGATGGGGTTCCACCATGTTGGCCAGGCTGGTCTTGAACTCCCGACCTCAGGTGATCTACCTGCCTTGGGCTCCCAAAGTGCTGGTATTACAGGCGTGAACCACCGCACCCGGCCTGATTTGGGGTTTTTGGAAGAGGATAGGGTGCTCTGGGCTGCGGCTGCGACCTGGTAGCTGTGTGGGAACACTTCCCGGACATAACCAAGGTGGAAGGGCCTGCAGAGTTGCACTCTGGGGAGCCTTCCCTCCCAGCTGCTGCTTATGAGAAAAATCACCTCCTGTTAAGCCACTGTCAGCCGGGCTTTCTGTTACTTGCATTAGGGCCCATCTGTGCTTCAGCCTCCTGGCAGTCGGAGGTGGTCGTTGTGATTGCCATTTCCCGGTGGTGCAGGGCATCCGTCCGGTTCCCTTCTATGCGCCCCCTCCCACCGTCCTATGGAGCCCCACTGTCCAGGAAGAAGTGAGGGGCAGATTCTTGGGGGACTCCAGGATAGGCATAGCGCCTGCTAACTGCAGGGCTAGTGGTTCCGATGCAGGCAAACTGGGGAAGTAACTGAGCCACGGGGGAGGCTGGACCACACGGCTTTTTCCGAAAATACTTTAATACAAGGTCCTCGTGTGGGTCATGTGCTGGAGAGATAACTGGCCTTGGGCTGCAGGGTGGCTGCCCTCTTCCTTTGCCAGGTCATGCGAGGGGCTGCCAGCCACCCCATGCACATGCCCCTGCCCCTCCGTGTCGGACGCGTGCCCCGTGGGGCTGGCCGTGTCGGATGCAGGCCCCTTCCGGCTGTTGATCTTGATGGCGGCGCGCAGCGCCGACTTTACCGCCGTCTCCACCCAGCCGTGCGGGTAGGCGGTGTGCTCCCCGGCAAAGTAGATGCGGCCATAAGGGACCCTCCAGTAATCCTTTTCGGTTTGCCAGAGCGCCGGCGGCTGTACCACGAAGCCACCCTGGCTGTGCGGGTCCTCCGCCCAACGCTTGACGACGCCGGTGCCGTCCCAGAGCTGGCGCACGAGAGGCCCGTGCAATGCCGCCACGTCGTCGAGCGCCAAGCGCAGCGCTTCTTCCCGGCTCAAGCCGGCGAACGCGGCCGCCGCGTCCGACCACGTGTACGAAGCCAGCAGCAGCGCGCCCTCGCGCGGCGGCGGGTAGAAAATCATGCGCGACGGGCGGTCGGTGTTCGAGTGGCCGCCTTCAATGTGCTCCTCGCGCCAGAAGGGCCTGCGGAAGCTTAGAAACACTTTGGTGGCCGGCACGTAGTGCAGCCTCCGCAGCGCCTCCTGCATGTGGCGGGGCAGCGGCGGCGAGAAGGTGATGCGCTTCACCGCCGGTCCGCTCGCCGTCAGCAGCACTACGTCGGCCTTCAGCACCTTCAGATTCCGCGCCGGGGGTGAGGTATCGATCTGCACGTGCACATCGTGCGGCCCCTGGGTCATCGCCACGACAGGCGCGTTCAACAGCACGAGCCCGGACAGCGAGCTCAGCAGTGCACGCGGCAGCAGGTCCCAGCCACCCACGATGCGGCTGTACCTGCAGGCAGGGCGGGGTTGGGGGGGGTGACCTGGGCTCTGCTGCCCTGCCCCTCCGCCTGGCCCCACCCACCCCGGCAGCTGGCCCCTGTGGGCACCGGCCCGCTCCCCAGTCATCCACCTCTCCCGACCCTGCCCGTCCCTGACATCCCGGAGGTCGCAGGAGTAGTGGATTGTGTGACCAGGGATCCCACCACTTCTTCTCCGCTAGACCGTGTCCTTTATCCGGGAACCATTAGCCCCACTGCTCTCAAGTAGGCCACGCCCTTCACAACAGCTCCGCCCCCAGACCCAGAGGCTCCTCCCACTCCCTGCTACTTGTCTTGATTGGCCCCCGCCCGCCCCGCCCCTGCCCGCCAGCCCCGCCCCTCACTGGAGTCTGTCGCTGAGGCAGCTGTGGGCCCTGAGGGCCTCGGCGAAGCTGAGATAGAAGAAGCCATCCTCGGACATCACGTCTCCCAGAAGCTGCACAGCCGGCCGGCTCAGGTTCCCTTCCCCGAGGAGGTATTCCTGCAGGGTGGGCGCAGGCCGAGGTCAGGGCCCAGGCAGGCTGCACCCCCGAGAGAGCCCCTCTGCAGCCCGGCCTGTTGGTCCCATGACATGTCCTTGGACCGTAGGATCCGGTCCCCGCTCTCTGACAGATGAGGGAAACTGAGGTCCAGAGAGGGGGCGTGTCCAGCCCCCGGGTCAGGTAGGAAGGTGGTGGCAGGACTAGGGTCCCAGGTACCCGCATTCTGACTCTCTGGGGAAGGCCTCATGGTCACACTCTCTGCCCTGCCTCTCAGCAGAACCAAGGGCCCCATTTACCAAGAGCGTGTGCCTTTCAAATTTTTTCATCGCCTTTCTGCAGCCCAGTGCCTTGAGATCTTTGAGGGCCTGTTGTGGAAGAAGCGGACATGGTGCTGAGCTGCCTGGGCAGCCAGGGTGGAGGCTGGGCCTGGAGCCCACACCCGGCTTCTCCTGGTGGTTCTGCCCACGGCTGGCCATTCACCACTCTCAAGCCCCTGGGCTTCTGCCCACACCGTGCCCTCCGCCTTGCCCTCCATGGCAACTCAGATGCCACCACTCCTCCGATCTTCCTGAACTGTTCACGCCGCCTCACCCCCCGCATTCGGCAGGCCAGGCTGGTCACGGCTCCTCCCGGTTGGGTGTTACTTTGCCTGTTTCTGAGCCAGCCAGCCTGTGAGCTCCATGGAGGCAGGGATGTGGGCAGCTGGAGAGGAGGCTGGGAGAGGATCCCAGGCGTGCTGTGTCCTCCCGGGGCTCAGTGATTATTTGTTGCCTGAATCACTGTGGCCACGGACAGAAGCTGGTCCCCTGGGTCACTGGTCAGCGCTGACAGGGCATGATGGCTGAGAAGTTTACCTACCGTCTGTCCCCTGCCCACAGCCCTCCTGTGGCTCCCCAGTGCCTGGGGCCACAGGGTCCTTGACCCTCAGCCTCATGTTCAAGGCCTCTGCTAGCCCCTCAATGTCTTTTTTTTTCTTTTTTTGAGACGGAGTGTCACTCTGTTGCCTAGGTTGGAGTGCAGGGGCGCCATCTCGGCTCACTGCAAGCTCTGCCTCCCAGGTTCAAGAGATTCTCCCACCTCAGCCTCCCAAGTAGCTGGGATTACAGGTGCCCACCACCACACCTGGTTAATTTTTGCATTTTTAGCAGAGACGGGGTTTCACCATATTGGCCAGGTTGGTCTCGAACTCCTGACCTCAAGTGATCTGCCCACCTCGGCCTCCCAAAGTGCTGGGATTCCAGGTGTGAGCCACCGCGTCTGGCCTCAGTCCATGTCTTTCATGGCAGCTCCAGTTCTGTGAGCAGTGTCCAGTGCCCAGACCACCCGCTCTCAGGGCTCTCCCACCTGCACGTCTGGCACCTATTTTTTCCCTGCCTGTCTTTGTGTGGCACACGAGTGCCTGTCCTTCAGCTCTTTGTTCAAGTCTCACCCCCTCCGAGAAGCCTCCCTGCCCCTGTCTAATTTCAGGCCTATTCTTGGTCTACCTGGCTTCCCCCTTCTGGCCAGGACCTCAGAGAGAAAGCGGTGCCCCTTCACTCACTCACGCATCTCGCATCTCCCAGGCTCGCAAACCAGTCAGTGTCAAGTCATAGAAATGACCTGGTCTAGAAGGGCAGATGGGCAAGTGGGCTCTGACCTGGGTGGGGAGGGGATATTGGGTGTGGGAAGCCCCTCCCTAAAGGTATCAGGGAAGGCTTCCTGGAGGAGGGGACAATGGAGCTGGTTCTTGAGGGCTGAGCAGGAGTTCCTGTGTGGGGAAGGGAAAGGCATTCTGGGCAAGGGAGGGCGATGCACAGGTATAGTGAGTGTGAGGAACACAGAGCTGGGGGCATGTGGACCACCATGAGGACAAAAATTCCTTAGAGGAGAAAAGAGCATGAGGCTAGAGGGGTGCAGAAGGGAAGGCTAGTCAGGGCTCAAAGCTGAGCCCGAAAAGATCAGACTTTGTCCTGGAGGCAGCGGGGAGCCACCAGGGGCTGTGAGTGGCATCACTCTGGGTGTGTGGGAAGACACTTCTGGTACCAGGTTGGGGAGACTGGGGCCTGGGCAGCTGGAGAAGAGGCTGGGGGAGGGTCCAGGGCAGAGGAGGAGGCCTGAGCTGGGGTGGGCTGAGGGGAGCAGGGCACAAGCATCAGGGGGCAGGGGTGGGCACTGATGGTGGGGGAGGTGGGCGAGGAGGAGGTCAGGAGGAGGATGGCTCCTGGGGGTCTGCCCGTGACTGCGGGATGGTGGGGCCATGGTGAGATGGGGGCACCGGGAGGAGGAACAGGTTTAGGGGAAGGTTCTGAGCCCAGTGGAGCTAGAGGGTCCTGGGGAGGGACACAGGCCAGGGTCTCGAGAGGCAGATGTCTCCATCAGCCCGTGGATCTATGTTTAAGCCAGAGGTGGAGACTGGAGAGGTTGTCCAGGACAGTGTGTGGGTGAAAGGGGAAGAGGCCAAAAGCTGATGCAGCTTTGGGGTCAGCAATGTTTATGGGGAAGCTAAAGAACAGAGTTGGGACCAGGGGCAGTGGTTCACGCCTGTAATCCCAGCACTTTGGGAGGCCGAGGCAGGTGGATCACGAGGTCAGGAGTTCAAGATCAGCCTGGCCAAGATGGTGAAACCCCGTCTCTATTAAAAATACAAAAATTAGCTGGGCGTGGTGGCGGACGCCTGTAATCCCAGCTACTCGGGAGGCTGAAGCAAAGAATTGCTTGAACCTGGGAGACAGAGGTTGCAGTGAGCTGAAATGGCACCACTGCACTCCAGCCTGGGCGACACAGTAAGACTCCGTCTCAAAAAAAAAGGGGGGGGGAGTTGGGAGGTGGCCCATATGTGTAGAAGCCCCTGGGATGGCCCATTCTCACTCTCAGATTGCAGTGAGTAGGTCAGTGGTTAGACCTCAGGGCACACATCCCCTGGTAGAATTTCCATCTCCATCAACAGGTGCCCCACCCCGTGGCGGGGGACCCAAGGGATGACAGAGAGAAGCCAGGCCAGGGAGCGCGCCGGGGCGAGCTTAGGAGGAGGACAGAGAAGTCAGGGCGGGAGGAGGGTACAGGTGGTGCCCACCTGGTTGAGAGCCATCTGGTAAATGTCTTCGGGCGACTGGCCCTTTTCCTCGGGGCGTAGGGCGTAGCCCAGCTTCTCGGGTACCTTCTCCACCACGTAGTTGCGCAGCTTCACTTCGTGCACCTCCGTCCATGTGTTCTTGTCGTACTGGGTGAACTTGGTCAGGTTGAGCCCCAGGCCCTGGCAGAGCTTATGGAGGATCCTGATTGAGGGAGTGGGTGAGTGAGGGCTGGGCTCCGGTGGAGGTAGCCCAGTCCCTAGTGGGACTTGGAGAAGGGAGGTGGGAGGGGAGAGTAGCTGGGGACCAGCATGAGGCTGAGGGGTTGGGCTAGATTTAGGGTGATCAATGCTGAGGGATGGGAATGAAATGGGGACCAGGATTAGGATTGAGTTAGGAATGGGAATAGAGCCCAGCTTAGAATCGGGAAGGGGGACAGAGTTTGCGTTGGATGGGGGTTTGAGATGAAGAAGGAGCCTGGGGCTGGAATGCCTGAGGGTGTGGGGCCGGTGGAGCTGCAGGCCTGGAAGGGCCAACAGAGGAGCTGGCTTTTGCACCAGGCAGGGCTAGCTGGGGGTCTGGTTGGACTAGGTGGCCCGAGCATTGCCAGAGGCCCAGTGCTGGCGCTGGAGGCAAGACTGAGATGGGGATTAGGCGAAGGATGCCTGCTGTGGCGCGGGCATGGAGCTGGGGGGCTGGCTGAATCTAGGCACACAGGTGGGTGGGTTGCCAGGTCACCTGTGAGAGCTGGGCATGCGCATGGCTCCCAGCTCCCCAATCCAGCCCGTGTTCTGGTCCCGGTAGGTGAAGATGCGGCCCCCGATCCTGTTATCTGCCTCCAGGATGGTGACCTGAGGGAGGCGGTGGGGCGAGGAGGGCCCTTCAGCTCTACCCACTGACCATTCCCTGCCCCCTCCCACCCCGTGCCAGCCCCCTGCCTTCTTCCGTCCCCACAGTGGCACAGGAGACTAGGAGAGGGTCCCCTTCTGTATGGGAGGTGGGGGAACAGAACCAAGTGGGCAGTTCTAGAGTGCAGCAGGAAGGCCGCCGGCTAGACTGCAAAGGGACTTCCCAGCTCGGGGAGTTGGGAGATAACCCATATGCACAGAAGCCCCTGGGATGGCCCATTCTCATTCTTGGATTTCAGTGGGTAGGTCCGTGGTTAGACCTCAGGGCACACATCCCCTTAGTGGAGTTTCCTCTCCACCAACAGGCGCCCCAGCCCAGGACAGGAGCTCTGAGCCAGTGAGGCTTCCCTCTGGGATGAAAAACGTGGGACAGGAAAGTCTAGGGCCTCTCAGTGCAGACACGTGACAGCAGGGGGCTTGGGCCTCACCCTCAGACCACGGGGAAAGGTAGCCTCTCCCTCCACATCCCCACCCCCACCCTCTCAAGCAGGAACGGGGCCAGGTCCCTCTGCCCAGGGACTCCAGCCTACAGCAGGAGGGACTCCAGGTAGACTGCAAGCAGTGCTTCCCACCTTATGTCCGGCATCACTGAGCATCTTGGCAGCCACCAGCCCGGCCACACCAGCGCCGACCACAATCACCCTCTGGGGCTTCAGGGTCCGATTGAGCCCCCAGGTCACCACCTCGAGCAGCTGCTCATAGTCAGGATCCTGCATGCATTTCTCGAAGGGGTCCTGGCTGCGTTCAGCCTTCCAGTCCCAGGAGGCCGCCAGGCTGAGGAGGATGGGGACGAGGACGAGGAGGCGCAGGGCTGGGAGGAGGAGGACAGGGTCAACGGGTACGTGGCAGGTTGGGGGAGAGGGGTTCTACTCACTTGTCCCAGAGCCCCCTCCCCTGCTTACTCACCCAACGGGGCCATGACTCTCGGTGGGAGATGGCGTCTGGGGTGGAGGAGAAGGGAGGGCTATTGTGGCTGAGGCCTGTGACTGCTGGAGCCTGACTCTGTCTCCCATGGGCTGCCTAGCTACTGGAGCCAGCCCTCCCCCAATCACTGCCCTCTTCTCTGGACCTGTGTCCCCCAACCCCATTCTTTCAGAGTCCCCTGGACCGTCCATGCCTCCCTCCTCACCGGTCTCTACCTCTGCCACAGCTCTCTCGGGTTCCCGTCTCTTTCTCTTCTTTTCCCTCTTTCTTTTTTCTTTTCTTTTCTTTCTTTTTTTTTTTTTTAACAGTCTTTCTCTGTCATCCAGGTTGGAGTACAGTGGTACGATCTTGGCTCACTGCAACCTCTGCCTCCCAGGTTCAAGCAATCCTCCCACTTCAGCCTCCCAAGTAGCTGGGATTACAGACACCCATAACCACACCTGGCTAATTTTTGTATTTTTAGTAGAGATGGGGTTTTGCCACGTTGGCCAGGCTGGTCTCGAACTCCTGATCTCAGGTGATCCACCCACCTCGGCCTCCCAAACTGCTGGGGTTCCGGGCGTGAGCCATTGCGCCCATTTTCCCTCTTCCTCATCTCCCCCACTCGTTTCTCAGTCCCTGTTTCTGTGGGTCCTGTCTCTCTGTCCCCCCACCACTGGCCGTGTCGCTACCTTCAGCTCTCGGTGACAGCAGGACGGCGCGGTCCTCTCCACCGCCCTTCACTGTGTCTGCTGAGGCCCTTTCTCTCCCCTTAAACTGGAAGAGCCCCGCCCACCCCTCCTTTTGGGAAACGCCGAGGGAAATGAAACTGGTTTCCTGGAGCTGCTCTGGTCAAATGCTCAGAGTTTAGTTGAGGTTGGAGAAAGGTGGTCAGAGGAAGTTAATCAGTCTATTTTCTTCCTTTTGCCCCAGATAGTTCTGGGGTGGTTTGGAGGCCAGAAATAGATGCTCAGGTAACCGTGTCAACAACGGGAATCCCCCTCGGCCTGCCCCTGTCCCTCATCACCGGGCCCCTTGTTTCTATCCTCCCCTGTGCTCTCTCTGCCTCCTTGATTCCCATGGCATGGGGACAGAGTGGGTATGGGTCCCTGGGCCAGGCCCATTTTCCCCTCCAAGTCCCTCTCCGTCAGGTGTTGCCAAGTCCTGCAGGGTTCCCCATGGTTCTGCTTCCCTCTCCACTTGCCACCCAGAGCCTCAGTCTCCCCCTCTGTCACATGGGCATAGCAGTGGGGCTGGCAGCCATGAGCTCTGAGCCCGCCCTCCCCTCTGTGGCTCCCATCCACAGCTGTTAAATGGGGACGTCCCAGTGTTTTAGGATCAAGTGAGTGAATCCAGGTTAAGCTCTGTGGCCGGAACCTGGGGCAGTACTGGAAGCTGCTCCTTTGGAAATGCCAGCTGCTATGGCCGCAGGGGCACTGGGGGGTTCTGTGAGTGGCCACCCGCCACAGGGAAGTGCCCAGGCTTCACCCATCCCTGCCTTGAGAACCACCTCGGTGCTCAGGGCAAGGAGTGGGACAGCACATTGAAGTGGGTGGGGTGGAGAAACAATAGCAGGGACTTTCCTTGGGGTGGGGGAGAGGGAGCCAGGGGCTCAGTGAGGAGAAAAACCAGAGGGAGGCAGATTCTCTGCAGCAAGGGGTCAGGTGGGGGGGGGGGCATTACCAAGAAGGAAGATGGGAAACTCCAGTGGTAAATCAAAGAGGGATGCGGTTTATGGCCGGGAGGGGCTGGGGGGTGAATGTGAGTAAGAAGGCATATGATGCAGGGGCGGGAGGCTGTGGCAAAGGGAAATGATCAAAGAGCTGGACGGTTCAGGGACCGAAAGAGCTTGGGTCAGCAAAAATAGTGACAAGGGCCGGCGGTGGCTCACGCCTGTAATCCCAGCACTGTGGAAGGTCGAGGCAGGCGGATCACCTGATGTCAGGAGTTCAAGACCAGCCTGGCCAACGTGGTGAAACCTGGTCGCTACTAAAAATATAAAAATTAGCTGGGTGTGGTGGCATATGCCTATAGTCCCAACTACTCTGGAGGTTGAGGCAGGAGAATTGCTTGAACCTAGGAGGCAGAGGTTGCAGTGAGTTGAGATCGCGCCATTGCACTCCACCCTGGGTGACAGAATGAGACTCCGTCTCAAAACAAACAAGCAAACAAAAAAACAATAGTGACGAGGGCTGGGCGCGGTGGCTCACTCCTGTAATCCTAGCACTTTGGGAGGCTGAGGTGGGAGGATTGCTTGAGCCCAGGGGCTTGAGACCAACCTGGCCAAGATGGCGAAACCCTTTCTCTAAAAAAGAAAAAAAATAGTAACAAAAATGTTCCCATGGCTATCACCTGATTGGAGGCCGCCTGGTGCTCAGGGCTTTGCACCCATTGTAACCCTCACAATGCCTACATTTGAGGCCAGGCACAGTGGCTCACGCTTGTAATCCCAGCACTTTGGGAGGCTGAGGTGGGCGGATCACTTGAGGTCAGGAGTTCAATACCAGCCTGGCCAACATGATGAAACCCTGTCTCTGCCAAAAATATAAAAAATTAGCCTGGCGTGGTGGTGCACGCCTGTAATCCCAGCTACTCGGGACGCTGAGGCAGGAGAATCGCTTGAACCCAGGAGGTGGAGGTTGCAGTGAGTCAAGATTGCACCGCTGCACTCCAGCCTGGGGGACAGAGCGAGACTCCGTCTCAAAAACAAAAACAAAAACAAACAAACAAAAAACAATGCCTGCATTTTTTTTTTTTTTTTTTTTTTGAGATGGAGTCTCGCTCTGTCCCCCAGGCTGGAGTGCAGCGGTGCAATCTTGACTCACTGCAACCTCCACCTCCTTGGTTTAAGTGATTCTCCTGCCTCAGCCTCCCGAGTAGCTGGGACTACAGGCGCCCGCCACCACTCCTGGCTAATTTTTTTGGTATTTTTAGTGGAGATGGGGTTTCACTGTGTTAGCCAGGATGGTCTCGATCTCCTGACCTCGTGATCCTCCTGCCTCAGCCTCCCAAAGTGCTGGGATTACAGGCGTGAGCCACCACACCCAGCCCAATGCCTGCATTTGATAGTTGAGGAAACCGAGGCTTGGAGATGGCGAGAGGGTGGGGCAGGAGGACCCTGGGGTACAGAGAGGGAAAAGGCTTGGCCTAGGTCTCAGAGCTTCATTCACAGTAACATGTCGAGTATGAACGCAGCGGGATTGGGGCCTTATTCGCCTGTGCCTCGGCCTGGGTCCCACAGCGGGGAATGGCAGTGCTGACATTCCTCACCAAGTCGGGCGGACCCCAGGTCCCCGGTCCCTGCCCAGCAGCTTGTTCAGTCCTAGAGCCACATAACAGTGGAAAGGACCATGGAAAGGGGTGGAGGCCCACAGCCCACTGCCTCCTAGGACATGTCCCAGGAGTTTTTGGGTCTCCAGAGTGGGTGGGCTCCGGCACCAAGCCCCTTGTCCTTATCACACAGGGTTGTTGCACAAAGCTCCTCTGGTTCTGGGCATATGTGCAGCTCACCTAGGTGGACTTCTGGTTTTTTTTTTTTTTTTTTTTAAGAGACAAGGTCTCACTGTCACTCAGGCTAGAGCACAGTGGCACAATCACGGCTCACTGCAGCCTCAACCTCCCGGGCTCAAGCAATCCTCCCACCTCAGCCTCCCTAGTAGCTGGGACTACAGAACTGCACCACCACACCTGGCTAAATTTCTGTACTGTTTGTAGAGATGGGGTTTCATTATGCTGCCCAGGCTGGTCTTGAACGGCTAGGCTTAAGCGATCCTCCAGCCTCAGTCTCTGGAGTAGCTGGGACCACAGGTGCATACCACCATGCACCGCTAATTTTTTTTACTTTTTCATAGAGACGGGGCCTCACTATGTTGCCCAGGCTGGTCTCAAACTCCTGGGCTCAGGTGATCCACCTGCCTTGGCCTCCCAGAGTGCTGAGATTACAAGCATGAGCCACTATGCCTGGCCCCCTTGAGCTTTTTTGTGCATTTTACATCATCTTCATTCAGCATGTATTGCTTTTGTAATTAAAGAAAAAAAAATCCCAATTAATGTTAGTTTGAAGCAATACATCAGACAGGCCAGGCGCCCCAAGTGAAGAGCAGAGGGTGCAAGTCAGCTGGCTCAGGACTGATGCCTTTCCAGAATGCTCTGTGGCCCAGGTTGGAGTGCCATGGCACGATCTCAGCTCACTGCAACCTCCACCTCCCGGGTTCAAATGATTCTCCTGCCTCAACCTCCCGAGTAGCTGGGATTACAGGCGTGCACACCACCACGCCCAGCTAATTTTTGTATTTTTAGTAGAGACAGGGGTTTCTCCATGTTGGACAGGCTGGTCTCAAAGTCCTGACCTCAGGTGATCTGCCCACCTGGGCCTCCCAAAGTGCTGGGATTACAAGTGTGAGCCACCATGCCCAGCCTCCAGAATCATTTCTGATACTACTAAGGAAATTGATGTTCAGGTTAAATTAGGTTTAGGGATAAGGGTGGAATTAGGGAAAAGCGGTTTGGATAGGTGAGTGGGAGACAGGAGGGAGGGGAGGGGCAGGTGGAGGAAGCAGACGGGGATGGGAAGAAAGGCCCGGTCAAGTATCTGTTGACTTCAGCTGGTTTGGGGATATTCTGTTTTTTTCAATGGAGTTTCTAGAAAACAAGGTTAATCCTCCCAGACAATGGTCTTCGGTGGGGCAAATCCTACCTTATTTGGTTGACTTCTAGAACCACAATGATGGTTTCAATGGGGTTTAGGTCATATCTATACAGCAGCCAGACACCTGGCCCTGGCCCTACGGGGCGGGGGGGTGGCCTCGCGGCCCATCAGGGCAGGTAGTTTTGATGAGGACTGCACAGATGTGCTGGGGACCAGGCTCCTGCCTTACGTATATACGCATTCCCTTCTCTGAGTCTGTCCAAAGACCCTAAGTGGTCAGTATTAAAACTCACTGGCCGGGCGCGGTGGCTTACACCTGTAATCCCAGCACTTTGGGAGGCTGAGGTGGGCTGGCAGATCACAAGATCAGGAGTTTCGAGACCAGCCTGGCCAACATGGTGAAACCCCATCTCTACTAAACATACAAAAAAATTAGTCAGGCGTGGTGGTGGGCATCTGTAATCCCAGCTACTCAGGAGGCTGAGGCAGGAGAATGGAGTGAACCTGGGAGGCGGAGCTTGCAGTGAGCCGAGACCACGCCATTGCCCTTCAGCCTGGGTGACAGAGCGAGACTCTGTCTCAAAAACAAAAACAAAAACAAAAAAACCCCACAAAACTTTCACCAAGGCTTGGGTGGGCAGGGCCTGGCCAGGGGATGACCTGGGACCTGGGTGGGAGTCAGGGGGTCCAGGCCCAGATTGGGGAAGGGACTCAGGGATCGGAGAACAGAATTAGTGAGTCCCCCGATCTTTGGCCTGACCCCAGGACAGGGGCCCCCTTCCCATAGAACCCTCCTTCCTGTTTCCAGAACATCCCAGGGCCCCAGGTGGGGGCACTCACTGCATGGCTGGCTCTGGGGGGCTCTCTCAGCACCCATGGCCTTTCTGGTTAGCCCAGGACAGAAGTCATCGTTGGGCGTGTGTGGAACCAAGGTGAACGATGGTGGCTTTGTCCTGATGCCCTTGTTAGGTCAGAGATGCCAGGTTCCTGGTGTTGGGGTCAGAGCAGTTGGGAGGCTGTGAAAGGCAGGTCCCCCTTTCTCAGAAGTGTTTTATTATGGAAACTTTCAAACATCTAAAACCAGAGTGAGCAGAGGATGAACCCAGGTGAATTCATGGCTTCACACAGCCTTCGTTTCATTCACATCTTCTCCCTCCCTTCACTGGGTTTATTTTAGAGCAAATCCCAGACACCATATTGTCTTTTTATTTCTTGAGACTGAGTCTCGTTCTGTCACCCAGGCCGGAGTGCAGTGGCGCAATCTTAGCTCACTGCTGGTTCAAGCTCACCGCTGGTTCAACCTCCACCTCCCAGGTTCAAGCCATTCTCCTGCCTCAGCCTCCCGAGGAGCTGGGATTATAGGCACAGGTCACTACGCCCGGCTAATTTTTGTATTTTTAGTGGCGATGGGGTTTCACCATGTTGGCTGGGCTGGTCTCGAACTCCTGTCCTTGGGTGATCCCTCCCGTCTCGGCCTCCCAAAGTGCAGGGATTACAGGGCTGAGCCACTGCGCCTGACCATGTTTTGCTTTTTAAAAACTACAATATCGGCTGGGTGCAGTGGCTCATGCCTATAATCCCAGCACTTTGGGAGGTCGAGGCAGGCGGATCACGAGGTCAGGAGATCGAGACCATTCTGGCTAACACGGTGAAACCCCGTCTCTACAAAAATACAAAAAAATTAGCCGGGCGCGGTGGTGGGCGCCTGTAGTCCCAGCTACTCAGGAGGCTGAGGCAGGAGGATGGCGTGAACCCCAGAGGCGGAGCTTACAGTGAGCCGAGATCGCACCACTGCACTCCAGCCTGGGCGACAGAGCAAGACTCCACCTCAAAAACAAACAAACAAACTACAATATCACTATCATATTTTAAGATGGCAGCCATTTCTTTTCTTTTTCTTTTTTTTTTTTTTTTTTGAGACAGAGTCTCCTGACCTCATGATCCACCCACCTCGGCCTCCCAAAGTGCTGGGATTACAGGCGTGAGCCACTGCGCCTGGCCATCTCATCATTTTTGAAAAAACAATTGGTTTAGGCCGGGCATGGTGGCTCACGCCTGTAATCCCAGCACTCTGGAAGACTGAGGTGGGCAGATCACCTGAGGTCAGGAGTTCAAGACCAGCCTTGGCAACATGGTGAAACCCCGTCTCTACTAAAAATACAAAAATTAGCCGGGCGTGGTGGCGGGCACCTCTGTAATCCCAGCTACTCAGGAGGCTGAGGCAGGAGAATCACTTGAACCCAGGAGGCAGAGGTGGCTGTGAGCTGAGATCATGCCACTGCACTCCAGCCTAGGTGACAGAGTGGGACTCTGTCTCAAAAAAAAAAAAAAAAAAAAAAAAAAAAAGAAAGGCTGGGCGTGGTGGCTCATGCATGTAATCCCAGCACTTTGGGAGGCCAAGATGGGTGGATCACAAGGTCAGGAGATCGAGACCATCCTGGCCAACATGGTGAAACCCTGTCTCTACTAAAAATACAAAAATTAGCCAGGTGTGGTGGCGGGCGCCTGTGATCCCAGCTACTCGGGAGGCTGAGGCAGAGAATGGCGTGAACCCGGGAGGCGGAGATTGCAGTGAGCCTAGATCATGCCACTGCACTCCAGCCTGGGCAACAGATCGAGACTCTGTCTCAAACAAACAAACAAACAAAAAAACTGCTTGGTTTGTATGCAAATCAGAGTCCGTATTGCATTTGAGTGACATTGTCTTGGTCAATAGAGTCACTTTCAGTTCTGTGAATTGAAAGGAACTAGGGTGTCTGATGAGACCCCAGGGCACCAGGCCAGTCCCCAACAAGGCAGCGCACCTGGTCTGCTTCTTGCCTGGAGAAATCTTTGGCATTTGAGAGGGTTCAACCTGATGGTGTCTGGAGGGGAGATGGGACGAGGGCGCCCACGTGGGTCACTGTGTTTGGAGTGACCAGGGCCCTGGTGTGCAGAAGCCAAGGGTGTGGTCCTGTGGGACAGGCAGGGGAACAGCTGGGGTCGCTGAAACCTGGCTGGGGGGCTGGCTGCTGCGTAAGAAGCAGACCCGGCTTCCGAGCGTGAGGGCTTCGCTTCCTGGGAGGTTCCGTGGAGAGACGCTGCCGTGAGTCTGAGGGCAGATTTTGAAAGCACCCTAACATTTTTGGGGTTTACTAAAAACTTGGGAGCAGTGGTGTGCTGAAGCTGAGTCATACCAGGTCATAAGAGCTGAGTTACATTTTCAGGAGTTTCGGCTTTTGCTCTGCAAGCCATTCATTTTTTTTTTTTTTTTTTTGAGACGGAGTCTTGCTCTGCCGCCCAGGCTGGGGTGCAGTGGCCGGATCTCAGCTCACTGCAAGCTCCGCCTCCCAGGTTTACGCCATTCTCCTGCCTCAGCCTCCCGAGTAGCTGGGACTACAGGCGCCCACCACCTCACCCGGCTAGTTTTTTGTATTTTTTAGTAGAGACGTGGTTTCACCGTGTTAGCCAGGATGGTCTCGATCTCCTGACCTCGTGATCCGCCCGTCTCGGCCTCCCAAAGTGCTGGGATTACAGACTTGAGCCACCGCGCCCGGCCCATTCATTATTAAAAAATAAATTGTATCGATGATTAGATTGTACTAAAAAAGAATCAAAAGTCATCATTCCCTCATGATTTGATGGTTTGACCACATATTATACTACTATATGTGCTGGGTTTTTTTTTTTTGAGACAGAATCTCACTTTTGTTACCCAGGCTAGAGTGCAGTGGTACGATCTCGGCTCACTGCAACCTCTGCCTCCCGGGTTCATGTGATTCTCCCACCTCAGCCTCCAAGTATCTGGAACTACAGGCAGGAGCCACCACGCCTGGCTAATTTTTGTATTTTTGTAGAGACGAGGTTTCGCCATGTTGCCCAGGCTGGTCTCAAACTCCAGAGCCCAAGTAATCTACTCCTCTTGGACTCCCCAAAATGCCGGGAATACAGGCATGAGCCACCACACCCAGCCCCCATTTGCCACTCTTTTTTTTTTTTGAGACGGAGTCTCGCTCTGTCACCCAGGATGGAGTGCAGTGGCGCGATCTCTGCTCACTGCAAGCTCCGCCTCCTGGGTTCATGCCATTCTCCTGCCTCAGCCTCCTGAGTAGCTGGGACTACAGCGCCCGCCACCTCGCCCAGCTAGTTTTTTTGTATTTTTTAGTAGAGACGGGGTTTCACCGTGTTAACCAGGATGGCGTCGATCTCCTGACCTTGTGATCTGCCCGTATCGGCCTCCCAAAGTGCTGGGATTACAGGCTTGAGCCACCGCGCCCGGCCCCATTTGCCACTCTTATCCCTAAACAGGGAAAAGCAAAGCAGTAAGAGCTGAGATTCACCTTTAAAAGCCTCTGATTCCAAATTTAGTCACCAAATATGTTGTCTTCATATTAATTAATGAGGAACTTAAGGAAAGGCCATTTGTCGGGACTGGCAAGGAAGCACGTCTGTGTATTTTCTTCCTGGAAAGGGAAATTGAAATTACAACGGAGCCATCACCCGCGGTGGCACCCAGTCAGTTGCTGGTGCTGCGATCTTGGGATCCCTCCTAGACTCCCCCAGGAGGCCTGTTGGGACCATTTCCCACATGGCTTTGGGGCAGAGCCCCTGATTTAATGGAATCACTTGTGTTATTCAGAGTGGGGTGCTCAAGATCCCTTGGGGTATGGGAAGAAAATGTAGAACTTAATTTTCGTATTTTTTGAGACGGAATGTAACTTTTGTCGCCCAGGCTGGAGTGCAATGACGTGATCTCGGCTCACTGCAACCTCCGCCTCCCAGGTTCAAGTGATCCTCGTGAGGAGCTGGGATTACAGGCACCCGCCACCACGTCTGGCTAATGTTTGTATTAGTTATTTATTTTTTATGTTTTTGACACGGAGTCTTGCTCTGTCGCCCAGGCTGGAGTGCGGTGGCACCATCTCTGCTCACTGCAAGCTCCGCCTCCCGGGTTCACGCCCTTCTCCTGCCTCAGTCTCTCTGAGTAGCTGGGACTATAGGCGCCCGCCACCACACCCAGCTAATTTTTTTATATTTTTAGTAGAGATATTCACTGTGTTAGCCAAGATGGTCTCAGTCTCCTGATCTTGTGATCCACCCACTTCAGCCTCCCACAGTGCTGGGATTACAGGCGTGAGCCACCATGCCCGGACCCTAGTTTTTGTATTTTTAGAAGAGACGGGGTTTCACCATGTTGGCCAGGCTGGTCTGAAACTCCTGATCTCAGGTGATCTGCCTGCCTCGGCCTCCCAAAGCTGGAATCTGTTCTTATTTTAAAAATGTAACTGTAAGAAAGCAATTAAGCATTGCTAAGCTTTAATATGCAAAATAGGAAATAGTATGCAAAATAATAGGAAAATATACATATAGACTTTGGAAATATATGCTCAAATTTTTCTCGTCATGATTGTGTGGACCCTGCCAACGACCTCTTTGTGGGCATTTTTTGGTACCTCCAGCACCAGATCAGGACCAGCTCTGAAAATAGATGCTGAAGGCACAAATGTAGGTAAAATGCAAACTGCTTCCTGCCTCCTAAGGGGACTCAAGCCCTCCCTTCCAGCAGAGGGGGCAGCATGAGTCAAGGCCTATGAACTGCACAGAGGTCCCTGCTGTAGGTGACAGCTTTCAGAGAGAAGTAGCTGGGGTTGTGGGGTCTTCCTCTGGTTTACCATGCCCACCACACACACCCATGGCTTCTACTCAGACACAACTCCTGTCCTTCAGAGCCCAAGATGGCCCAAGGACATTTTATTCATTTGGGACATAGTTTCGCTTTATCTAGGCTGGAGTGCAATGGCATGATCTCAGCTTACTGTAACCTCCACCTCCTGGGTTCAAGCGGTTCTCCTGCCTCAGCCTCCCGAGTAGTTGGGATTACAGGCGCCCACCACCTAATTAGCCACCAGCTAATGTTTGTATTTTTAGTAGAGATGGGGTTTCTCCATGTTGGTCAGGCTGGTCTCGAACCCCCGACCTCAGGTGTTCTGCCAGCCTTGGCCTCCCAAAGTGCTAGGATTACAGGTGTAAGCCACCGTGCCCAGCCGGTCCAAGGAAATAATGACTCATGATGATGACTTCGGCAGACTTTTGGAACCTGGGCCATAAATCTTCCAAGCGTGGCCCACAGATTGACATGAACAGGTTGAGGGAGGCCGAAGGGGTACACTTCCCACAGCCCAGAAGATCTGAGTGCTTAGGACCATTCCAGTCCACAGAGCGAGGCTGCAGGGCAGAGGAAGAGCATGGGGCCTGTGTCTTTAGCCCCAGGTGCCAGGAAGGAATGCTGCCCATGCTGTCTGTAGCCACTGGACTAGCGCCTTAGGGATGGGGCTAGATGACTTAACGTGTGTTTTTTGAGACAGTGTCTTGCTCTGTCGCCCAGGCTGGAGTGCAGTGGCAGATCACGGCTCACTGCAGCCTCTAATACCTGGGCTTAAATGATCCTCCCACCTCAGCCTCCCAGGCAGCTGAGACACAGGTGCGTGCCAGCATGCACAACCAACTTTTTTGTAGTTGGTAGAGATGGGTTTCACCATGTTGCCCAGGCTGGTCTTGAATCCCTGACCTCAAGTGTTCGCCTATCTCGGCCTCCCAAAGTACTGGGATTACAGGTGTGAGCCACCTCGCCCAGCCATATTTGTGTATATTCTATGACGTAACAGTCACAAACACCAAGGGCCCACTCCCCGTGGTGGCTTCACTCGCGTGTTCCTCTTCTACCACCAGGCACCACCCCTTCCAGGAGCAAACCACAATTTGCATTTTCTATTACTCCGTCTCATCAAACAAAAGCTGCTTCATCACATGCTCCTGTGTCTATGCAAGCACTGCTTGCCCCTGCGTTTCACGTGAATGACACCCCTGCAGAGTCTCCTGAAAGCTGCTCTTTTTACTCAAGTTTCTCCTCCTAACATTTATCCATATTAGCAGCCTTTTTGGTTTCACAATACATTTATTTAGAAAAGCAACATACAGTAATAGGTATTTCAGAGAATGCAGCAAAGGATAAAGACAAATACAAAAGACACTTGGGATACAACTGCTGGCTTCTGCCTTCCACACACAGTGGATTTTACTGTAACTGACTAGAGTCACTCTGGTGCCAGGAAGTTCAGAGCCATGTCCGTGGCCACCACTGGCAGCTGTGGCTATTTCTGTGGACTGTTGTTATGCCGGGCTTCATTGTTCTTTCATTTAATAAATGTCCCAGTCACATTTGTTGGACTGGGCTGGGGACATACAGGGGAACAACAGTGGGTCTCTGCCCGTGGGAGCTCACAATCTAACAGCGAGACGGACGCAAACGGCTAGCACAGGACAGCATAGCAAATGTTACCCAAGGTACAGGCTCAGGGTGCTACGGGGACCTGCAAGAAGGCCACCTGAGCTTTGGGTAGCTGGGAAGGCTTCCTGGAGGAGGTGAGGCCCAGAGGTGGGGGTAAGCCTGGGCCGGGCAAAAGGCAGGCCTCTGTGTGTAGGCCCCTCAGCTGACCTGTCTTCTGTGCAATTCTCGATCCCACTGTTTGTTCTATTCACACTGTGCTGCTTTGTCTTGGTGGTTAGCTTTCACAGGCACACACCTCCTACTCCAAAACTTACGCTGCTGTCTCCTGGGACGCTTTTTTTTTTTTTTGAGACAGTCTCTGTTGCCAGGCTGGAGTGCAGTGGTGTGATCCTGGCTCACTGCAACACCTCCCAGGTTCAAGTGATTCTCCTGCCTCAGCCTCCCGAGTAGCTGAGATCACAGGCACCCACCACACCTGGCTAATTTTTGTATTTTTAATAGACACGGGTTTCACCATGTTGGTCAGGCTGGTCTTGAACTCCTGACCTCAAGTGATCGGCCTGCCTCAGCCACCCAAATTGCTGAGATTACAGGCATGAGCCACTGCGCCCTGCAGGCTTTGGAGGTTCTCTTACATTTGGTATTTTTTCATGACACCTATGACTACGCTTTGGAGAGAGCGGCTGTCCCCGCGACCCTGGCTGGGACCAAGACCACCACTGCGTCTCCATCACCAGGTCAAGCCAGGATGAGGTGGGCAGTCGCAATGGCTGGAAAGGGGCCAAAGACACTCAAATAAAAGCCACAGAAGCCACACCCATGAGGCTGCTGCCTGGGCAGAGGGCTCAGAATACTTCCTACATGGAAAAAGGCAAAGCACACAGCAATTGTCTCAAGGGCAGTCACGTGAAAGAAAGAAACATGTATCTTGCTACAACCCCAAACTAGACAACAGGGCGCGTTCCCCACATGGAACTCCCAGGGCCCTGCTGTCGCTCAGTCGAAGGTGATGCGGAAGCTGCGCTCCTGCTCCTTGCGCCGGCCCTCGCACACCTTGGTCACCTCCTCCACCTTCCTCTGCAGCAGGGCCGAGTTCTGGTCGATCCACTGCAGCGAGCCCATGTGCGCGTTGAGGATCTTGCAGATCTGCTGCAGCGGGTCGCTGGTGTCGGCGGGGGCCCCGGACGTATTCAGGTGCTCGATGATGTCCTTGAGGTCCTGGGCCATGCGCTTGAGCTGCGCGTCGATGTTCTCAGCCAGCTTGTAGGTTTTCTCGCGCTCCTCATCCGCGTGCTGCAGGTAGATGGTTCCGCTCTGCTCCTTTACCAACTCCTCCAGCGGGCTCAGCAGGTCTTCCAGCTCCTTCTGCTGGGACAGGATGAAGTCGAGCTCCTGGTCCAGCCTCTTCTGGTCCAGCTTCACCTTCTCCACCTCGCGGTGCAGGCTGGTGATCTTCTCCCCGTTCTCGATCAGCGTGCGGTCCCAGGCGTTGACCTGGGTGGCCTGCTGGAGGAAGTGCCGCTCCTGGTCCTCTAGCTCCAGGCTCCATTTGTTGATCAGGCTCTCCAGCTGCGCGTAGGTCATGGCGGAGCTGGCGGCCGCCCCTGCAGCTGCACCAGGGCCAGGTGGAGCAGTCACAGCGGCTGCCGTATTGCTGGGGATCCCAGCTGGCGCCAGTGGTTTTAAATTCAAGGCAAAGCCGGTGGTGCTGCTGCTGCTGCTGGTGGCCGCGGCGGTGGCAGTGGTGGATGTTGCTGTGGAGGCGCCCGAAGCTGCTCCAGGTGCCTTTAAGCTGAAGCCCTGTGTCCCGGCAGCGGGGGCTCCCGCGGTGGTCGCAGGGGTACAGAGGGAGAGTCCGGTGGTGGCAGACGAGGTTGGAGCGGTTGCTATTGATGCAAAGAGGGTGGGCCCAGTACCGGTGGTGGTGGCTGTGGCTGTGGGAGCAGCTGGCTGCGTAACGCCTGCTGTGGTGGCTGCTGGCGTGGCCGGAGTAAAGGGCAGAGTGGCAGGTGCGGTGGGCTGGGCTGAATTCCCCGCTGAGCCAATGTTGAAACCGGAGGGCTGGGCCGTGCTTCCACCAGTGAATGAGAAGCCTCCAGATGTGGTGGCTGGAGCCACAGAGGTGGTGGAGGGGCCAAACACAAAGCCAGTGGGTGCTGTGCCCTGGCTGGAGGTGACAGTGCTCGATATGGCATTAGTGAGGTTGCTGCTGCCCAGCCCAAAGCCACTGGGGTTTGCCATGGCTGGGGTGGCAGCTGTGTTGCTCAAGTTGAGCTTTGAAGCACCGATCCCCAAAGAAAATCCAGTTCCCCCCGAGGCAAGAGTTGCTGTTCCAAAAGTGAAGCCTGTTGTCTGTGTGGCTGGAGTCTGAGTGGCGAGTGAGAACAGGCCGGTGGAAGGGGTACTTGTGGTTGGTTGGGAGGGAGCCCCAAAATTAAACCCTCCAGTGCCAGAGGTGGAGAAAGAAAACCCTGTGGCAGGTGTGGTTGTCGCTGTCTTTGCAGTGCCAAATGTGAACCCACCTGTAGGGGCCCCAGTGCCTCCAAAATTAAACCCGCTCATGGCTCCGGACTCTGGTGGCGGCAGCTACTCTGGCTCCCAAAGCAAATCCGCTGGCGTCTGCGACCTCGGGAAGATTTCTAAAGCAAAGGAAGTGACACTGTCAGATGGCAGTTTTGGAAAGGCAAGCCCAGTGGCATGACTGGGCACGGCTGGTTTGGAGGGTGGTGGGATGGGATTACGATACCATGCAGCAACCCCCCTTTGTCCTGTGTAACCTAAACCAGACTCTGCTACATCGAGAAGGATCCAGAAGCACAAATGCACGCTCCAGGGGTCAGGTACGAGGAGCCGGGGTGCTAGGGACGTGCATGGCCACGTTCAGCACAGTGGAAAGTTCCCACTCTGGAGGATGAGGCGGGAGAACAGGACCTTGGACCCACTTCAGCCCGAGGAGATCAGATTTGAGGCACTGCCACAAGGGGGACTAGGGCACAGAAGAACAGCTGTAGGACCTGCTCCCAGCGTGGGACCCAGTAAGGTTCCCTGGCTGACTCTAGCGGGGTGTGAGCGGATCAGCTCTTGCCACCCTGAGGGCCTCTCTGGACGTGAGAGAGAGAGATGGGGCAGGGAACCCAGGCTGGATGGCAGGATCCGGGCTGCTGAAGGTCCCCCAGGCCCACACCTGTACTCTCTAAGAGCAGGAGAGGACGTGCCCCTCCTAACTCAGGGGAGGGTCTGAAACCCATGTGCTCAGAGCACAGATGCCCCTGGCCACAGTGACTGGCTCGAGGATAAACTGAGACCTGAGCCAGGCAATCAGAGCCTCCCCTGGGATTTTCTCCATGCTCAGAAGGCAGCTGCCTCCTTCGCCTCTAAGTGTGGTACAGGGGATTGCACCTGGGCCTCCCTTGGACACCTTCTCAACCACCTGCAGACACTGGGACATCACCGGAGACCATGAGCCCCACCAGAGATGGATGGGGTGGGGAACAGATAAAGAGCCCCCGAGAAGCCCCATGGGCCAAACATTTCCCTTCAGTCCAAACTGACTTGATGTTGGTGACGTCTAACCGAAAAATCTCCAAGTGGTGCCATCTATCAGCGGGATGGTGAGGAAAGGGTGAGAGGAAGTGCTGGATAGGGGTGTTTTTTTTCTTTTGGGAAAGGGTTTTGCTCTGTCATACCAGCTGGAATGCAGTGACATATCACAACTCACTGCAGCCTCAAGCTCCGGGGCCCAAGCGATCCTTCCACCTCAGCCTCCCAAAGTAGCTGGGACTACAGGTACATGCCACCATGCCCGGCTAATCTTTTTTATTTTTCGTAGGAACGGGATTTCACTCTGTTGCCCTGGTCTTGAACTCCTGGGCTCAAGCGATCCTCCCTCTTTGTCCTCCCAAAGTGCTAGGACTATAGGTGAGAGCCCTCCAGATGATCAGAAGCATCCTTAGAAGATGGGTTTGACTGACTGGAGAGGGAAGAAAGCTTGTGGTGGCAAGAGCAGACTGGAGTGATGCGCTTTGGAACCTGAAGACGGGAGAAAGCCAGGAGCCAGGGAAGGCAGAAGCAGCTCTAAAAGCCGGAAATGGAAAGAGGGAGGCCCTGTCTAAAAAACAAACAAACAAACAGAACGAACAAAGTCATGACTGAGAAGCCAAGTGCCTGGCCCAGAGAAACACCCAGGACGTCTGTTTCCTCTTCCCTCTCTCCAGGCCAGTTTTTAAATTGCTTGGTGTCTGTCCTCAGGAAATCCCCTTCTAGCTTGAGGAAGAGGAAACCTACCTCACTACCCCCACCCCTTCCACTGCACCCTTCTGCCTTCCACAGGCCCCTAATTTTTGTTTCATCTGCTCCTCCTCCTCCACACAGCCAAGCAAGTCTGGGGAGATGACCCCAGGGCCAGCTGCATGCGCTCTGCCTTGTCCCAGCCAGCAGATCTCAATGGGCGCCCATCAGCACTGACTGGAGCATTTAAAACACCGAAGGCTGCCAGCTCCATGAAGCCAGTCTCTCCAGGGCTAGGATGCTGGCCCTGGCATTTTCATAAAGCTCTCCTGGGGGATTCTGAGAAAGGCTTCTTCAACAGGCCACAGCAAGTGCCTGAGCCCCCAGGACTGTTGGGGCCCAGCCCGGCCTGCATCCATTCCTCCCGTTGTGGGACAGAACAAAAGTCCTCACTGCTGAGCCACCTCAAGTCGGTGTGTTGTTACTGGCAGCTAAAGGCATTGGAGCAGCTACACCTACACATCTCAGTTCTCAAAAACTCAGCTTAAAAAAGCTTTTGCTATTAATAAGTTATAGCTAAAATTTCCAAGAAGAGCATTTATAAAAAGCTCTTTGCAACTATGAAAAAACTACAAGGAAAACAATCTTCTGTGGGGACTTGTCTGGCTTAACGGTTCACCTTTTTTTTTTTTTTTTTTTGAGACGGGAGTCTCGCTCCGTTGCCCAGGCTGGAGTGGAATGGCACGATCTTGGCTCACTGCAACCTCCGCTTCCTGGGTTCAAGCAATTCTCCTGCCTCAGCCTCTGAGTAGCTGGGATTACAGGCACATGCCACCACACCTAGCTAATTTTGTATTTTTAATAGAGACGGGGTTTCTGCATGTTGGTCAGGCTGGTCTCAAACTCCCAGCCTCAGGTGATCCACCTGCCTCAGCCCCCCAAAGTGCTGGGATTATAGGCGTAAGCCACCACGCCCAGCCAACAGTTCACCATTTATTAAGTGCCTCGTTGGTTTCTAATACTTCAGGTGCCAGGGATCTAGTCACAATGGTGAACCCATACAAATCCAGCTCTGATCCATGCAGTTTAGATGTAATATGGCCAGGTGCAGTGGCTGACGCCTGTAATCCCAGCACTTTGGGAGGCTGAGGTGGGAGGATTGCTTGAGCTCAGGAACTCAAGAACAGCCTGGCCAATATAGCGAGATCCTGTCTCTACAAAAAAATACAAAAATGAGTTGGCTGAGATGGGAGGATCACTGGAGCCCAGGGAGGTGGAGGCTGCAGTGATTGTGCCACTGCACTCCAGCCTGGGCAAAATAGTGAGACCCCATCTGAAAAAAAAAAAAAAGTTAGATATATCATTACTCACCCTTTCCTAAAAGCAAACTTTGGGGCAGATCCATTTTTTTTTTTTTTTGAGACGGAGTCATGCTCTGTCGCCCAGGCTGGAGTGCAGTGGCCGGATCTCAGCTCACTGCAAGCTCCGCCTCCCGGGTTCACGCCATTCTCCTGCCTCAGCCTCCCAAGTAGCTGGGACTACAGGCGCCCGCCACTTCGCCCGGCTAGTTTTTTGTATTTTTTTAGTAGAGACGGGGTTTCACCGTGTTAGCCAGGATGGTCTCGATCTCCTGACGTCGTGATCCGCCCGTCTCGGCCTCCCAAAGTGCTGGGATTACAGGCTTGAGCCACCGCGCCCGGCCGGGGCAGATCCATTTTACAAATGAGAAAGTGAAGTCCAGAGTGGTTAGCTAAGCCATGGCCCCTGCCCTCGAGGCAGCCAGAGTCAAATGTCAGCTCTATAATCAGGGATCAGGGCTGGGTTACATGCTGTGGGAGCAGGTTCCAGGGAGGAGCTGAGTGTTGCAGATGTAGCATCAGCCAGGGAAAGGATGGGGAGGGGAGAGGAGCTGTCCAGGCAGGAGGAAAGGCCTACGGGAAGACAGGGAGGCTGAAACAGCAGACATGCCTCTGGGTGCTAAGTGATTTGGTGCTTCGGAAGGGAGATGTTTATGTGTGAAGGACTGATTTGCCAAGCATGAGCTGTTCAAATCTGCACATTCCAAAGAGAGAAAATGGCCCTTGACCAGCTCTGGGAGAATCTCTATGTTCTTGAAATGTCCTGCCAGGTAAGAGCGTCTTTGTTTACCTGGGGCCTCAGGCCACTCTAGGGAGTCCATGTTAACGCTGTGACCTACAGTGGGGGCTTTGGGTCATACGGTATCAGCACAACCTCTGGAGGGGCTGGAGAAAGCAGACCTCAGTTTAGCCACTCAGGTGCTCCATGCCTACAGAACTGCTCCTCCCCACAACCCGGGCCGCCAACACTCCGTAAGTGTTACCACACACTGTTGCTGGGAGAACTGAGCGCTGTCCACGGAATTCTCTACCTGGAGAGGAGAGCTGGAAGCTCGTGCCTGGTCTCTCTCGGAGCTTCTGCATCTCTCCCCTTTGCTGTTTTCGGTCTGTTTCATTTCTCCATAATAAACCGTGACCGTGACTGTGAGTAGAAAGCTTTGCCGAGCTCTGTGAGTCTTAGTCCATCACTGAGCCGTGACCATGACTGTGAGTAGAAGCTTTGCCGAGCTCTGTGAGTCTTAGTCCATCACTGAGCCGGAGGGTGGTCTTGGGGACTCAGGGCCACGTGATGGGCGGGAGAATTCGGCAGAGCCATACATACCATGCTAACGGTTCGGGCATGATGTTGAGGGAGCCACAGGGGACTTTATGGGTGTGGGGGATGAACTGCAGGGGTAGAGGCTGGAGGCCAGGTGGCTTAGAGAAGACTGGGAGAAGGTCCAGGCCAAGAGCCCGAGTCCCGAACTGGGACTCAGACAGAGAGGACAGCATCACAATTTGAGCAAAGTGTTAAATTCACACCAGAACCACAGGGTCTGTTCCCAGTTGGCAAAGCCTGCACCAAGACCACAGGGTCTGTCCAGGTTAACAGTGACAGGCCAGGCATGATGGCTCACGCCTGTAATCCCAGCACTTTCGGAGGCCAAGGCGGGAGGATTGCTTAAGCCCAGGAGTTTGAGGCAAAAAACAAAAAAAAGCCACAAATACTAGAACTTGGGAAGTTTCTCACAAATGCAAAGTATTACGAGCTCTGATCCTGGAATTACCACATTTGTCAAAGGGGAGAGTTCCCTTACCAAAGAAGCCGATGGTGCTGGCGGCGGTGGGGGAAGCAGGGAGGAACCCAAACTGAGGGAGTGGTGCATCTCCAGGGAAAGGAGGAGGGTATGCCTGGGCCTGTGCTCAGGGCTGGGTGGCTGTGACCATCTGTAGTTCACCCAGGCAGGACACAGCTCCAGAGAAGCGCTGCCTTGAGGTCACCAAGGGAAGTGCTGGCAGAGCCGCCAGTCCCTTCCCTTCCTGCCTGCCCCAACATTTACCCTTGGGTTTAAACAACACAGGCACCTTCACAGCCCTGGGGACCTGGAGGAAGACCCGCCTGGAATCAGATGCAGAATCATCTGAATTCAGGTGGGTACATCCCACCCCCACCTGTGAGAACCAGGGTTCTTTGCTGTCACCCCAGCCTTCAGTCAGCTCTACCACCTAACTTCCATCTGTGAATCTTGTGCCACTCCAAGTCCCAGTTTCTTTCTTTTTTTTTTTTTTTGAGACAGTCTCGCTCTGTCGCTCAGGCTGGAGTGCAGTGGTGCGATCTTGGCTCACTACAACCTCCGCCTCCCGGGTTCAAGCAATTCTCCCACCTCAGCCTCCCGAGTAACTGGGATTACCGACGCCCACCACCACGCCCAGCTAATTTCTGTATTTTTAGTAGAGATGGGGTTTCACCATGTTGGCCAGGCTGGTTGTGAACTCCTGACCTCAGGTGATCCACCTTGGCCTCCCAAAGTGCTGTGATTATAGGTGTGAGCCACTGTGCCCAGCCCCCAACCCCTTTTAGATGCCTGGGACAGCAGTCTGTGCCCGGGAAAGAATACAGGAGACCTCAGCTTTGGACCAAAAGGAAAGGAAGAATTAGGAAGGATGTGGTGTGTGTACGTGTGTGTGTATGTGTGTATGTGAAGCAGTGTGTGGAGGGGTAGACAGAAAAATGGCCCGCAAACATGCCCACACCCACATCCAGGACCTGTCAATGTGACCTTACATGGCAAAGGAACTCTGCAGATGTGATGACGATAAGGAGGTGATCCTGGCTTATCCATGTGAGCCCCAGGTGACCACAAGGGTTTTTCAGGGAGGCAGGAGAGGAGTCAGAGGGAGATGTGCCTATGGAGGAATGGACTGACAGACGCTGTGCTGCTGGCTTTGAAGATGAGGGGGCCACAAGCCAAGGAACACGGGCGGCTTCAGCCTCTAGAGCTGGAGAAGGACAGAGCCTCTCTCCTAGTCTCCCGAAGGAACGACGCACCAGGCACCCATTTAGACTCCGGACCCCCAGCACTGTGAGAATACATTCGTGTTGCTTTAAACCACTACATTTGTGATGACTTGTTACAGCAGCCACTAGAAACTAATGGGGGTAGGTTGAGGGAAGATGGAGAAAGAACAGAATGAAATCTAGATAGGTGGATGGGAATACACAGAGCAGAGCTGGGGTTGAGAAAGGGGCTGGGGTCAAGGGCACGTCTGCCCTTGTGCATGGAGACCAAGGTGGCTGGTACAGAAAGGAAAGTGAGATGTGACTCTGAAAATCCAGACATCCCCTGGTGCTGAGGCGACCCTGCCAGGGCTGTGGATATGTGTGGGTGGATTGCCACTGACACCCAGCCATGACAGGCCATCTACGGTGGGAGGGAAGGACAAGGTCGCCTCCGAACACAGAGGAAGGCTAACGGTGGGGATGGTGTCGGCTCTACCGGGCCAGATTTCCGTTTGTTCCCTGCTGCATCTGCAACACCTGCAGCAGTGCCTGGTACACAGTAGGGACTCAGTAACAACCATTTACTAAGGACCTACTGTGTAACCGGTACTGTGCCAGGAGCGCTGTGCTGCAGCACACCGAGCCCTTCCTGGGTGGGAAACAAGTGCAGACTCCCCAAGGCCACCCAGCAAACAGCAGCCCCACTATGGGAAACCAGAGCTTTCCGGGGCCAAGTCTTGACATTGTGTCTGGGACGGGAGGATTTCACTGAGGAAAAGATGTTAGAATTAAGTGTTGGCCAAGTGTGGTGGCTCACATCTGTAATCTCAGCACTTTGGGAGGCTGAGGTGGGTGGATTGCCTGAGGTCAGGAGTTCGAGACCAGCCTGGTCAACATGGTGAAACCTCGTCGTCTCTACTAAAAATACAAAAAGTAGCCTGTGATCCCAGACAGAAGTGCGAGGATGACTTGAGCCCAGGAGTTTGAGGCTGCGGTGAGCTGTGATCACGCCACCATACTCCAGCCTGGGCGACAGAGGGAGATCCTGTCTCAAACAAATAAAAAAGTTCCGGGAGGCACCTGAACAAAGGCCCATGGCATTCGGCTGACAGCCACCTGGTGGCACTGCGGACAACACAGAGCCCAGACGCAGGAAGGAAGCAGGAGGCAGAACGGAGCTGTCCCTGCAGGACCTCCCCTTTCCCCATGGAATTCGCAGTTTCAGATTTGGGGGATGTATGACCAGTGGAACCAGAGAGACCAGAACAGGGGAGAAAAGAGCAGAGAGTGAGGCAGTGGAGAGGAGAGAAACAAGGGGAAATCAGAGACAGGCTGGGCCCAGGGAAATTTGATTCCAGCTGAGGCTCAGATGCCGTCCTCAGACACTGCCTTCCCTCACTTGCCCTCCCATGGGGACCTCTGACCAGGACCATCTCCATGAGTGCTAGTGCTGGGATTCTCCGTCTGCAAACTCCACAAGTCTAACTACTCTGCTTCTTAACTGTCTCCTGAATCAGTTCCTCTTTTCTTTGTGTCAAAGAAAGTCCACCTAAACCCTGAAGATCAGCTCCAAGTCTGCCCTTCAAGAACTGAAGTCAAGTGACCGACAACTTCCTAAGTGGACCTTAGCCAAGGCAGACACTCAAGCGGTCCAGGCCAACGAGCGCCTTGGGAGCATGAGGCCATGGGTGGGCTCCAGTGGGTCAGGGTCTGGGTTATGTTTGGAAAGACTCACCGAGACTGTGTGGGAGGACTGAGGAGACTGTTGCAGTCACCTGGCAGGAGCTGGCGGTGTGGCCTGGGCTTCCCTGTCCCGCTCTCTTACATAATTACCCTGCCTGGGGTATAGCCAACCCCATTAGTAGAAAACAGAGCAGGCCGGGCGCGGTGGCTCACGCCTGTAATCCCAGTACTCTGGGAGGCTGAGGTGGGTGGATTACCTGAGGTCAGGAGTTTGAGACCAGCCTGACCAACACCGTGAAACCCCGTCTCTACTAAAAATACAAAAATTAGCCAAGTGTGGTGGCACATGCCTGTAATCCCAGTTACTTGAGAGGCTGAGATGGAGGTTGCAGTGAGCCGAGATCACACCACTGCACTCCAGCCTGGGCGACAAAGCGAGGCTCTAAAACACACACACACACACAAAATAAACAAACAAAAACCCAGAGCCATGGAGAGGGTCTGCTTTCCTTTTTCTTTCTGTCTGAGACAGTCTCACTCTGTCATCCAGTGCAGTGGTATAATCATGGCTCACTGCAGCCTCCACTTTCTGGGATCAAATGATCCTCCTGCCCTAGCCTCCCATTAGCTGGGACTACAGGCATATGCCACCATGCCCAGCTAATTTTTGAATTTTTGTAGAGATGGGGTCTCACTATGTTGCCCAGGCTGGTCTCCAACTCCTGGGCTGAGGCCATCCTCCCACCTCTGCCTCCCAAAGCGCCAGCATTACAGGCGTGAGCCACCATGTCCAGCGGGGGTTGCTTTTCTAAGCCAACTCTGTGGCATGGAATTCAGCTCCTGTCTCCCACCCCTACGCTCACCTCCACCAAAAGGCCACCTCTCCTCCACAGAACCAGGTGTCCGCAACAGCAGGGAGGGAGGAGGGGACGGGGATAACTGTGGTTTTCAACTGTCCTCTCTCTCCTCCTTAGGCCACCTGGCATTCTGGTCCCATTTTCCTCCCTGATGCCTTTCAACCTACAGGCATAACCGGCTTGCATGAAGGACCTGTGTGGAGACAAAGGAACTGGGCGTGTATAGCTGTGTGTCTGTCAGCTCCGCAACGGGAGAAGCTGTGATGGACCAGGCTGTCTTTTCCCCAGACTGTCACTGGAACTTTTACTGCATGTTCAGATGTTTAATGTTTCAAGGCCTAAATGTTCCTGTTTGCTCAACCTAGGAGGCCGCACCACCCTGCCACAACCCAGTGACATTGGTGGGTATTTAAAAAAGTAAAAACTAGGCCGGGTACAGTGGCTCATACCTGTAATCCCAGCACTTTGGGAGGCCGGGGACCGGGGCGTATCACCTGAGGTGGGGAGTTTGAGACCAGCCTGACCAACATGGAGAAACTCCATCTCTACTAAAAAAAATTACAAAATTAGCTAGGTGTGGTGGTGCATGCCTGTAATCCCAGCTACTCAGGAGGCTGAGGCGGGAGAATCACTTGAACCCGGGAGGCGGAGGTTGCAGTGAGCCGAGATCGCAACACTGCACTCCAGCCTGGGCGACAAGAGTGAAACTCGGTCTCAAAAAACAAAAAACAAACACACTCATTTTGTGAATAGGTAGTATGTTCACATTGTTCTAGCTCAAAAGGTACAAAAGGGAATACTGTGGCCTGTCTTCCCTGAGTCCCACAGCCACCCAGCCCTGCTCCCTGGAGATAGGTTGCTATTGCAAGTCTTTGCAGCGACTTGCTGTGCATTTAAGCAAAAGCGTGGTTTGTACTATCCCCACCTGCATACAAAAGGCAGCCTGCTAGATGCACTGTTCTCTACTGTTCTTTCTTTATGTATCCTGGAAATCATTTAAGCAGGTTTATTCTCCTCACGCGGGTAGATGAAGAAACCAAGGCCCTCGGAGGGGGCCGACTTGCCCAGGGTACCAAAATCCTGCCTCTGCCACTTGCTACACAGGACGGCCTCAAGGCAGTAGCTAAATGATTCCTGGATTCACTGGTTCTCAACCTTCTCCCCTTCTTTCCCTTGAAGTCACTTCATGGCTAATTAGCAATTACTTTCTCCTTTCTACTCCCCAGGCCCAGAAGCTACCAAAGGAGCTCAGGTGGTGCCAGCAACAGCAATTTTCCCCACAGGAAAAATGAATGAGCTAAGACAACCCCGGAAAAGTCAGGAAACTGCCAGAGAGAGACTTTAATGAAGATTCTAGAACCACTGCTCTTAATATGAATAATAGGACTGGAAGAGATCTGAGGAATACTCTGGTGCCAACACTTCTTCCTTTTTGGCCAAGAACTTTTCTTTTTTTCCCTTATATTGAAAGATTTTTTTCCCCTCTACCTAACTGCATTAAATTTTTTTTTTTCTAAGACAGGGTCTCACTCTGTCTCCCAGGCTGAAGTGCAGTGGTGGCAATCACAGCCCACAGCCTTGACCTCCCAGGTTCCAGTGGGCCTCCCACTTCAGCCTCCCTAATAGCTGGGATTACAGGTGTGTGCCACCACGCTGGCTTTTTTTTTTTTTTTTCCTGCGACAGAATCTCGCTCTGTCACCAGGCTGGAGTGCAGTGGCACGATCTCAGCTTATTGCAACCTCCGCCTCCCGGTTTCAAGTTATTCTCCTGCCTCAGCCTCCCAAGTAGCTGGGATTACAGGCACATGCCAGCACACCCATTTAACTTTTGTATTTTTAGTAGAGACGGGGTTTCACCATGTTGGCCAGGATGGTCTCAATCTCTTGACCTCGAGATCCGCCCACCTCAGTCTCCCAAAGTGCTGGGATTACAGGCGTGAGCCACCGCGCCCGGCCCAGGAGTTTCTTTTAAGGGTGATGAAAATGTTCTAAAATTGTGGTGATGGCTGCACAACTCTGTCAGGGTACTAAAGCCACTAAGTTGGACACTTTGATAAACGCATATGGATTATACAGTATCTCAATAAAGCCACTCAACCAACCAACCGGGGGGGTGCGGGGAAGGGGTTGAGAGGCCACAGTGAGGCTGTGGAGGCAGACAGACATCAGGCTCAGAGCTGACTTTAGCCCGAGGGCAATGGCTTGGGCAGAGTTTCTAAGGGCAGGCCCATGCCCTCCTTGGGGTGGCCGGTAATGCTGGTTGAGAACAGGCTGGGGAAGAGCCTAGAGCTGAAACGCTCTGGTCGGTGGTGCAGGCACAGGACACCAAGGCCTGGAGAGGGACTGAGGCATGAGGGCTGAGGGACTCTGAGAGCAGCGGACAGGCGTGTGTGGCGGGGGACGAACGGCGCACACCTGTGCCCCTCCACAGCCCCTCCTCTCGTCAACATCAGCTTCCCCGGGGACAGACAGTGATGTTGGTGGGGGAAGGAGGGAAGGGCCCACGCCGGGCTGTGGTGGAGACGGTTGCTATGGAGGTTTCTCTGGGAACCAGATGAAGGCAGCCAGAGGATGGGGGCAGGGTGGCTTTCATTTTCAGAACTGGAACCAAATACAGCACCTTCCCGTCTCGGTGGCCATCTCCACACCCATATTTCGTGGCATTTCTCACTCACTTAACTTTCCCCGGCAATGTGGTGAGGGGAAACTATCATGGTTCCCACTTATAAATGAGCAAACTGAAAAAGGTGAGAGGACTGAAATCACCTGCATCAAGTCCCACAGCCAGTAAGGGTTGGCCCAGGCGTCTGGCCCCACAGCTGAGCTCCTAACCACACCGAGCCTCGCTCCCCACTGCAGCCACCACCACCACCATCCCCTGACTCATCCAGTCCCCCTTCCCATTCTCCAGAGACTTTCTGGGCCATCTCCATGACCTTCTAGACCAGCCTGGGCTTCACTCTCAAATCCAATTCAGGATGATCCGCCCGCCCCAGCTGCAGATGAGGGCCTGAGGCTCCTGCAGGGAAGAGAGGGGCGTCCGCTGCTCACCAACCCCCATCCATTCCTGCTCTGTGGTAGGTCAGGAAGAGGGCAAAGGAGTCTGCATCAAACTGGGCGAAGGCCTGGCGCTCTGATGGCCGCTGACCTCAAAACTCTCCATGGGGGGTACGCCCGTGACCGTTGAGGGGGCACCTAGGGGGTCTCGTGAGGCCCTCCCACTGTGGCTCCCCGCCTCCGCCTCTCTCGCTGCAGCTCCTATCATGACCATCCATCCTATGAGCGCTGGCTGGGCTCAAGCCCGGGTACTCTCCTCTGTGCCCTAGTGACCCTGTAGGAACCACACGTCCTGGGCCAACCGAATGCAGGAGCAGGCTCCTCTGGACGCAGCGGTGGCGGCTCAGCCTTCCATCTTGGCAGGATGAGCGCATTTGCTGCGAGAAAGCAGCCCCAACAGCAGGGCCCTGGTGCTCTCTTGCTGGACAAACTTTCCAGAACACCAACCCCAGGCCAGGCCACCACGACCACGAGGGACCGAGACAAGCCCACTCCTGAATCACGCCTCAACACAGACAACACCATGTCCAAACCACAGAAACGACCAAACACCCCCTGGCTCAGAGCTGCTGGCTGTTTCTCAACTAACCCCGGCACTGGCTCCCTTTGCTTCTCCGGGCTCTAGGTCAAACAGATCCACATCATGGGCTTGCCCCTGACAGCCCAACTCCTAAAGTTAGTCCAAATGCCTCCTTATTGAGGTGCCCTGCGGGTCCCTGTGGGGGACAGTCTTCCTGCGGCAATGAGTAATGTGCTCCTGCTGGCCTCTGGCTGGGGGCGTGGACGGCCGGCTAG
Source organism: Macaca mulatta (assembly GCF_049350105.2). Taxonomy (NCBI): domain Eukaryota; kingdom Metazoa; phylum Chordata; class Mammalia; order Primates; family Cercopithecidae; genus Macaca; species Macaca mulatta. The sequence goes on from NC_133424.1 coordinate 62,386,219, forward strand.
GAAGAGAGTAAGACACTAGCCCCGCTTCCAGCAGGCATCCTGACCCTCAGGAAGCATTCTCTAGACCGCCTCCTCTGCTCCCCAGAAACACTGTCCTCCTCTACTTCACATGGGGCAGGGCTGTGTTGGAACGAGGCCCTGCTCTGTCTCACTGCTTCTAAAGTCCAGCACAGAGGGGTCTAGCCCCAGTCCTCGGAGACTCTTAGAATGAGGGCTGGGTTTCCTTTTGCCCTCTGCTACGGGCAGAGAGGATGACAGCTGTGGGGAGGGGAAGTCACAGAGGGCCAGCGGCCTGAGTCCTGTCCACACTTGTGGTTTGCTGGGGTTTTCCAGGTTTTTCTGAATTACTTGCCTACCTTTAAAACTTGGATGTCACAGAAAAAAAAAATCTGGATTTCTAGCTTCTCCTGTGAAACCAGCAGCTCAGCACCAGCAGCGAGCGCTGCCAGTGTTGCTGCGGCCCGGGGCCTTTCAGGCTCCCAGGAGCTTCTGGGGGTCACCCCTCCCTCTGGGCCTGACATGGGCCCGAGGTGGTCAGCAGTTCACCGGTCCAGGCCTCTTCCCCTGTCAACCCCCTGCCCCTCCACACTGCCCCGAGGTAGTTCTACAATTGTGCCCGTTTTACTGATGAGGTGATCACAGGTTGGGAGTGCGGTGTCTTGTCCGAGGCCACTAAGCGGTAAGTGACGGCATCCTGGGCTCTAGGACACTGGTGTCAGCTGTTATCAGTTTGCTGTGTCCTTTTTTTTTTGCGTAAGAGCTGTGACTGCTTCTGCTGCAGGGACAAGAGTGGCGCAAGGGAGGGAAGGGGCTCTGGAGGACTGTGGGCCACGTGGCAGCCTGTGCTGTCTCCCAGCCCCCACGTCATCCTCTCCCCAACTGAGCTGGCCTTGGCCTACCTGTCCTTGTTTGCCAGGACGCCCACCTTCAACCCCGGCACCCCTGGCCTGCGTGACCCAGTTACCCTCCCTGGCTCCTCTCAGGGACCTCAGTATCACATTCGTTGGCCTCTGTGCTGAGCAACTCATTAGAAAATGTATTGATGCCTACAGAAATAGCAACACAGGGCGGGGCGTTGTGGGGAACGATTCTGGGAATGAGGAGGGCCCTGACTTTGCCCTCGAAGTGTTTGGGGCAGCAGTCACGTAGGCAGACATCTGTGCAAGGCGGATCTGAAAGCAGAAGCAGGCGTGGCGGGAACAGGAGAATCATGCAGAGACCTGGGCTCCAGCAGGCGCTGGTTTCACCGACATCATCTCCACAGCGCTCCGGCACCGGACCCGAGCAGAAACTGTCGCTCACAGGGCACTTCCCGTATGCTAGGCCCCACTCTAGGTTATTTTACGCACATTTACACATTTAATCCTCAAAACCACTGGCTGCAATGGACCATCTCATCCCCATTTTACGGAGGGGAAACTGAGTCACAGAGCAGCTGCCACTTGCTGAGGGTCACAGAACTGGTGGAGTTGGGGTGTGAACCCAGCAGGGTGGCTCCAGGGCCCATGCTCTGACCCACATTGCAGAAGGCAGCCAAGGCTCAGGCAGATGAGGGCCCTGTCTGCACTCCAGTCTACAACTGAACCCAGGTCTGTCTGATGCAAAACTCGGAGCCTTTTCCATCATGCCAGGGCCACCCTGATTGGGAAAGCACTGAGGGGTTGCGGCAATAGCAGGGTGATGGCATGGTGCAGGCAGGAATCAATAGCGTTTGGCAGTCGTGAGCAGCAGCAGGCCTGAGGTGAGGGTCGGGGCTTGGAGGCCTCCCAGAGGCTACACCATGGGCCCTGGGGCCCTGGAAGCTGTGCAGCATGGTGGAGGCTGAGGTTCCATCTAACTGGCAGCGTGATTTTCACAACCTCCCTTACCTCTCGGGACCTCAGTCTTGTCTCCTGCTAACAAGCCTCTGTGACCTGAGGGCCCTTCTTGGCACCAAGTCCCAGATTCTCAGGGTCCTACACGGGTGGCTGATCTCCCTCCCTCTCCATGCCCCCCCTACTCATGCTGTGCTGGAGTTCTCCCTTATCCAAGGCTCTGCTAACCAGGAGCGGTTGCCAGGTGTGCTGGGGTCCCCAGAGAATCCCCCAACTCCCCCTCCCCGTCAAACAGCCAGGGCTGATGCAATCTGCCTGCAACCACCGCCTCACTCCCCAAGCCTGGCCCCTCCGCACCGAAAAAGAGTCCCCAGCAGCCCCACCCTTGCTTGAAGCCCCAGCTCAGGAGTTGAAGGGGAGCTCCAGGCTAGGGGAGGCCAGGACATGAGTCCTGAAGGAGCCATAAGCCTGGGTCAGCAATGTGCACATGGGGGGACTCAGGGTTCGAAGGTCTAGGGAGGAGGGTCGCAGGCAACCACTGATGACCCACTGTGAACTAGAACAGGCTGGGAGGGGCTGGAGAGTTCAGGGTGCCAACTGGCACCCACTCAGCCTGAGTCCAGCTGCTTAGTCTGGCTGGGCTGAAGTGGGTGGGACCCAATAGCTAGAGAGAGACAGCAAAAGGGTTGAGATGGGGCGGGGGTGGGGAGGGGAAGCAGAGTCCCTGCCCAGGCACCTCTGCAGCCAGCATAAACTGCACGTAGCCAGCAATGCAATTCTCCTACTGACCAAGTTATTAAAAATTACCCAGGCTGGGCCATGCGCGGTGGTTCACGCCTGTAATCCCAGCACTTAGGGAGGCCGAGGCGGGCAGATCACCTGAGGTCGGGAGTTTGAGACCAGCTTGACCAACATGGAGAAACCCCGTCTCTACTAAAAATACAAAATTAGCCATGTGTGGTGATGCATGCCTGTAATCCTAGCTACTCAGGAGGCCGAGGCAGGAAAATCTCTTGAACCCACGAGGCAGAGGTTGCGGTGAGCCAAGATGGCACCATTGCACTCCAGCCTGGGCAACAAGAGTGAAACTCTGTCTCAAAAAACCAAAAAAACCCTAAAAAAAAAACCACAACAAAACAAAAACAAAAAATCCCAGGCACAGTGGCTCAGGCTTGTAATCCTAACACTTTGGAAGAGTGAGGCAGGAGGATCGCTTGAGCTCAGGAACCAGGAATTCAAGACCAGCCTGGGCAACATAGTGAGACCCCGCCCCCATCTCTACTTAAAAAAATAAAAATAAAGTATCCTACCTGGCCATCCTCTCAATATCCTGCAATACCAGTCTAAGTATGAGACAAAACCAAATGGAAACACATTCCATAAAATACCCAACCAGCATTTTTCCAAACAGTCAGGGTCACGAAGGACAAGGAAAGTCTAAAGCCAGTCACAAGCCAGAGAAGGCTGCGGAGCCGTGATGCCTAAATATGACGTAGCATCCTGAAGGCATCCAGAAGGAGCAGAAAGGACATTAGGGAACAACTACCAAAATCAGAATCAAGTGTGGTCAGCGTCAAGAATGGCATCTGGTCAATGGTAACATACTGATGTTGCCTTGGTTGTGACAAATGCAGCAAAGTAATGTAAGATGTTAATGGGAAAAACCAAGTGAGGGGCATACAGAAATTCTCCCTGTTATCTTTGCAACTTTTCTGTCGAGTCAATCTAAAATTATTCCAAAATAAAAAATTTTATTTAGGCTGGGCACAGGGGCTCATGCCTGTAATCCCAGCACTCTGGGAGGCTGAGGCGGGCAGATCACGAGGTCAGAAGTTCAAGACCAGCCTGACCAACATGGGGAAACCCCGTCTCTACGAAAAATACAAAAATTAGCCGGACGTGGTGGTGGGCACCTGTAGTCCCAGCTACTTGGAAGCCTGAGGCAGGAAAATGGCTTGAACCTGGGAGGCGATGGTTGCAGTGAGCTGAGATGGTGCCAGTGCACTCCAGCCTGGGCAACAAAGCGAGACTCTGTCTCAAAACAAACAAACAAACAAAACAAACAAACAAAAAAAACTCAAAAAAACCAGGTAGGTCTTGCTTAAGGCCGGGCGTGGTGGCTCACGCCTGTAAATCCCAGCACTTTGGGAGGCCGAGGAAGGGGAGGGGGACACCTGAAGTCAGGAGTTCAAGACCAGCTTGGCCAAACTGGCAAAACCCCGTCTCTACTAAAAATACAAAAATTAGCCGGGCGGGGTGACGGGTGCCTGTAATCCCAGCTACTCGGGAGGCTAAAGCAGGAGAATTGCTTGAATCCAGAAAGCGGAGGTTGTAATGAGCCGAGATCATACTGTACTCCAGCCTGAGCGACAGAGCAGGACTCTGTCTCAAAACCAAACCAAACCAAACCCAGTTCCCAAGTACAAGCTAGAAGGTCTTCTTAGGAGAAGATTCTGCCGGTGGGGGGCTGGGGTAGGGCACGTCTCTGCGTCCTTACCACTGGCAGTCTGTCCAACAGTCTACCCTTAATTCCATCTGCTTTTGCTCAAAAACCTATACTGAGAAGTGGAAGGAAGTTGGACTTACTGCACAGCAATGGAATGAGAACACATCCACCTTAATTATAGCAGTAACAGTAACCACTTTTATGCAGCACCTACTGTGTCCCAGGCACTAGTCTAACTGCTCGACGCGGATTAACTCATTTAATCAGCCCTATGAGGCAGGCAGTTTTGTTTTTTTTGTTTTTTTTTTTTTTTTGAGACAGGGTCTCACTCTGTCACCCAGGCTGGAGTGTGGTGGCACAATCTCCGCTTACTGCAACCTCTGCCCCACCCCAGGGTTCAAGTGATCCTCCTGCCTTAGCCTCACAAGTAGCTGGGACCACAGGCACAAACCACCACACCCAGCTATTTTTTTGTATTTTCTGTAGAGACGGGGTTTCACCATGTTGCCCAGGCTGGTCTCGAATTCCTGAGCTCAAGCAATCTGCCCACTTCAGCCTCCCAGGGTGGTGGGATTACAGGCGTAAGCCACCGTGCCTGGCCCAGAGGCAGGTACTCTTAACACCACCTTGTACCACAGGGGAAACCGAGGCACCGGGAAGGGAAATGGCTACGGTCACACAGCTAATAAGAGGGGTGCAGTCAGGTTTTGAACTCATAAATCTGGCTCCAGAGTCTATGCCAAGGATGTATAAAATTTGGCTTCCTGGGGCTACATCGCAAGAATTGTCTTAGGCCACACATAAAATAACACTAATGATAGTTGATGAGCTCAAAAGGAAAAAAAAAAAACACTCGCAAAAAATTCGTATGGTTTAGGAAAGTTTACGAATTTGTATTAGGCTGCATTCAAAGCTATTCTGGGCCACATGCAGGCCCACGGATGGGACAAGCTCAGTTTATGCTCTTAGCTGCTACTCTGTATACTGTCTCAGTGATAACACAACCCCTACAAGCTCAAGGAAATATAGGGCAGGTGCTCAAAAGCTGGCAAAGTGGACAATAAGTGCTCTAAGGGAAGGTGGTCAGATCCCAAGAAGGGCTTCCTGCCCGCGACAAGTAAGGGAGGAGAAAGAAGCTTGTGTAAAACGCTCAATACCAGGATTCCTCCACCTTCTCTGGACCTTGATTCAGTCTCCTAACTGCCACAGAAGGGATGAAGGCTGAACTCCAGCTGGGATGTCCTGACGTGGATGGGACAAAGTGGGTTTCTGCAAGAGAGAAAAGACTGACATCCACCTCGGCTGGTGGAGGGCCCTGTGCATGAGAAGGGGCAAGATGGCTACCCTCTGACTAAAGGGAAACGGAGATCTTCCATTTTTGGCAGGGTTGGGAGATAGTTCCTATCCCGTGGAAGCTAAGGACTGTTTGAAAGGAAGCCAAGGGCAAGGGATGGAGAAAAGGACGCAGCTGGGGCCTCGATGTCTGAATCCCTGCCAGGGGATGGGGCCTGGGCACCCATCATTTGGAACGGAAGATGAGGATGGCCGGAAACAGACACTTCAGAGGAATGAGGGAGACAGAAGAACGACAGCAAGAGTTAGACAGTCCAACGTCTGCGGCTCTTGTAAGGGGGAAAGAAGAAGTGAGGCTGGGCCCCAATAAAATATGTTGAGGCCGGGCGCGGTGGCTCACGCCTGTAAGCCCAGCACTTTGGGAGGCCGAGGCGGGCCGATCATGAAGTCAGGAGATCGAGACCATCCTGGCTAACAAGGTGAAACCTCGTCTCTACTAAAAATACAAAAAATTAGCCGGGCGTGGTGGCGGGCGCCTGTAATCCTAGCTACTCTGGAGGCTGAGGCAGGAGAATGGCGTGAACTCGGCGGAGTTTGCAGTGAGCCGAGATCGCGCCACTGCACTCCAGCCTGGGCGACAGAGACCGAGAGACGTCATCTCACCAAAAAAAAAAAAAAAAAAAAAATTGAACAGGAACGTATGAGTTGAACTCTGTGCATAAGGCTTGCCAGACACCGTCTTGAGTTTCATAAACCCACCAGGAGAGCTGATTTTTCTTATTTTACGGATAGGGAAATGAAGCAAGAGAACTTAAGCTATTTGCCCGAGGCCATCCTGGTAGGTCTGTGTTTGGGAGAGTGCTGTGACTCACGCTGGACTCTAACCCACGAGGGTTTCTCGGGGTCAGCAGTTGGGGGATGAAAACATGAAAAGTGTGGCTGGCAGGAAATTCTGCAAGCAGGGAAAGGGAAACAGAAATTAAATGGTGCAGGTCTCCGGGAAGAGAATGAGACTGGATCCACAAAATCACAGGAGGAAGCAGGCCCAGACCTCACAGGCAGAAAAAGAAAGAAACCAGAGTTTAGGAGGAAACCAGACCCCGGAGCTACGAGAGGGCCGGATCCCTGGCTCAAAAGGGAGGAGGGGCCTGGACCCTAGGAGTGGGAAGGAAGAGGTCGGATCCCCTGATCCCCAGGAGGAGGGGACCGGGCTGCCACCCAGTTGGGGCCCCGCGAGGGCGGGGCGCGGAAGGATCCGGGCGGGCCATGCTGCGCCACCCGAAGTATTTCTGTCCCCAGTCCCCGGGGCCGCCTCATTCCCCGTCCTCAGATCACGGTCTCTTCTAACTACAGCGTTCTCCGCCTCCGCCTGCGTAGCCCCAGCCATGGCTCTGTAGCCTCGACCCCTTTGTGCCCCCAGCCCGACTCCGCGCTTACCACGCCTGCGCTCTCCGCTCCCACCTTCTTTCTTCAGCCGAGGCCGCCGCCGCCTCTCCTTTCTGCAGCCATGGAGTGAGTAACCGCTTACTTGTCCCTCTCCAACCGCCTTTCCCGCCCTTTCGCAGCTCGTGGCCCTCTTTAGGGAGCCCTGGGGGGAGGGGAGCTGCGAGCGGGGAATCACGGTCGCGCAGGCGCAGAAGAGGTACGGTGGGCCGAAGGCGCGCGGCTGCGCATGCGCACTGGGCCCGGAGCCGGGTGGGAGAGTTCTAGAGACTCGATGTTTGTCAGCCGGCGTGTGGCTGCGCCTGCGCACTCCAAGGGAGGGTGTGGTCTTTTTCTAAACGATTCTGTGCGTGCTTGGTTGTTCCTGCGCAGTAGCCTACCAGTGCCCCGTAATGAATGAGCGCGGGCCCTGAGTGTCCGCGCATGCGCACTGATCCCCAAGAAGGCGGAGGTGTAAAGCAATTGGACAGCTCGGAAGACGTAGCATGCGCTTTGGCCCTTGGCGCATAGCCGCGTGTGGACGGCTGGCGTTCGGGTAGCAGTTCTCTGCCTGCCCCCTCTACCCTCCTCCACCCTCCCTGCTCCACGTTGCTCTGGCTCACAGCCCAACTTCCTTCCTTTTAAACCAGGCACCTGCTGAGGCGGGGACTGGCTTAGATTGACAGGGGAGAAGGCGGGGCTTAGAGGCAGCCCTCTAAGTGGGTGGGGCTAGAACCACTGTCGTCACGATGGGTGGGATTTCGTGAGCCCATTGTGAGAAGGGGCGGGGCTAAGCCAACCTTTAGCTGAGGGGTGGGGCTTCGATGGGACAAAGAGGCGGGGCCTCTGGGGAATCGGAGAGGGGCGGAGCTAAATAAACAATGAGGGGCGGGGCTTGGAGGGACAGTGGCAAAGCGAGGAGTGGGATTTGAGTGGATAACATTGCTGAAGGGCTGGGGCCTGGGGCAGTTCCCCTGGGCACTGGTTTGGGATGGAAGCTAGGAAGGCAGTGGGGCCAAAAGGAAATATTTTAGGGCAAGGGGCGTGGCTGGAAGAAAATGTCCCTGGAATTGAGTTTTTCCATGAAGCGGAATATTCTGAGGTGGATGGGAGGGGCCTAAGGTAATTCCCCTGGGAGACCCTTAGGTTTCTGTATTGGGGGAAAGGGTGGGGCATCGGTCCTACCTTAGGACCTAAAGAAATTCCCTTGGGAGTGGGTGGGGCTCAGATTTGGGTAAAGAAAGGGCAAATTTAGAATTCGGAGAGGCTGAGGCTTAGTTATAAACTGTGGTTGGAAGGGGGAGGGAGGAGCCCCGTGGACGTGCCTGGGGGTGTGGCTTGGCTTCCCCATGATTTTGGCCGGTGGATGAGGCTTTCCTGACCCCACGACCCCACCCACTCTTGTCTCACACGTGTAGGTCTTCCACTTTCGCCTTGGTGCCTGTCTTCATCCAGCTGAGCATCCTCCAGAGCCTCGTCCCAGCTGCTGGTGCAGCCGCTCCTGTTGCCATCAGTGCCCTGCACCTGTGCTACAGCGCCCTGCACCTGTGCTACAGCCATGTCACTCCTGGCCACCCTGGGGCTGGAGCTGGACAGGACCCTGCTCCCAGCTAGTGGGCTGGGATGGCTCGTAGACTATGGGAAACTCCCCCCTGCCCCTGCCCCCGTGGCTCCTTATGAGGTCCTTGGGGGAGCCCTGGAGGGCGGGCTTCCAGTGGGGGGAGAGCCCCTGGCAGGTAAGGGCAGGTGGAAGGTGGAGCAGGGGAGTGGAGGGCAGGGGAAGATGGGGGAGGAAAAACTCATCCATGTATTCATTAAATGTTGAGTGCCTACAATGTGCCAGGCACTGTTTTAGGTGCTGAGGATACAGCTGGAAACAAGAAGAACATGGTCTGTGCCCTCCAGCAGCTCATACTGTGGAGAGTAGACCAGAGGCAAATTAAATGAGAGTGTATTGGAATAAGTCAGAAACACTTAGCAGCTGAGCTACAAAATGACAAAGGGGACCTAATTCAGAGTGGGTAGCCAGAAAACTTTCTCTAAGTAGGTAACATGTTGATGGAGGCATAAAGGATGGGAAGGAAGCCAGGCGTGGTGGCCTGTAATCCCAGCACTGTGGGAGGCTGAGGAGGGAGAATTGCTTTAGTCCAGGAGTTCAGGACCTGGGCAACATAGCAAGGCCTCATATCTATAGGGAAAAAAAAAAAAAAAAATTAGCCAGGCATGGTGGCGCATGCCTGTACTCCCAGCTACTTAGGAGTCTGAGGTGGGAGGATCGCTTGAGCCTGGGAGGCCTAGGCTGCAGTGAGCCAAGATGATGCCACTGCACTGCAGCCTGGGCAACAGAGTGAAATCTTATCCCTTAAAAAAAAAAAAAAAAAAGGAAAGGAATGAGCCAGGAAAACACCCAAGGGAAGAGCATTTTAGTTGGAGGGAACTGCATACGCAGAAGCCCTCAGGAGGCAGGAATCATTGTATTCATTACTGTATCCCAAATGCTTGGCACATCGTGGGTTTTCAGTAATTAATGAGTAAAGATGAAACAAGGTGTATCTGTGTGTAATGTGATCTAGTTTGCCTTTTAAGAACAGAGTAAATACAGACACCACAGATACAGAGTACTCAGTAAAGGAGATGTTGGAATGGTTGAAGAAATGCTTAATTGACTGTTGGTTGAGTCACTGGTTGGTTGGCTGGTTCTGTCTTTTTTAATTTCTTTTTTTATTTTTTAATTTTTTTTTCCCCTGGACCCTCTTATAGGTTAAGACTGATTCTCTCATTGGCTAATTTGTTGGTTTTTGGTCAACTGGTTCATTGGTTGATTAATGGGTTGATTGATTGGTTGACTGGTTTATTTGGTTGGTTGGCTGATTCCTTGATTGATTGGTTGACGGGTTGGTTGGTTGGTTGATTCGTCGGTTGGTTGGTTGGTTGAGTGGTTTGTTAGTTGGTTGGTTGATTGCTTGGTTGACTGGGTGGTTAGATGGTTGATGGTTGGTTGGTGGGTTGACTGGTTTATTGGTTTCTTCACTGGTTTATTGGTTTGTTGACTGGTTTGATGATTCACTGGTTAGTTGTTTTACTGAATGAATGGAACAGATGCGCCTGAATGAGATGTGAGTGAGCACCCAACTAGGCAGAAGACCAGCAACTCAGGAAATTTTGTGTCCCTCCCCACTTTCATCCCAGGTGATGGCTTCTCTGACTGGATGACTGAGCGAGTTGATTTCACAGCTCTCCTCCCTCTGGAGCCCGCTTTCCCCCCAGGCACCCTCCCCCAACCTTCCCCAACCCCACCTGACCTGGAAGCGATGGCCGCCCTCCTCAAGAAGGAGCTGGAACAGATGGAAGACTTCTTCCTAGATGCCCCGCTCCTCCCGCCACCTTCCCCGCCGCCGCCGCCGCCGCCACCACCACCACCACCACCACCACCACCAGGCCCCTCCCTCTCCCTGCCCCTCCCCTCCTTTGACCTCCCCCAGCCCCCTGTCTTGGATACTCTAGACTTGCTGGCCATCTACTGCCGCAACGAGGCTGGGCAGGGGGAGGTGGGGATGCCGCCCCTGCCCATGCCACAGCAGCCCCTTCCTCCTCTTCCACCTCAACCTTCTCGCCTGGCCCCCTACCCACATCCTGCCACTACCCGAGGGGACCGCAAGCAAAAGAAGAGAGACCAGAACAAGTCGGCGGCTCTGAGGTACCGCCAGCGGAAGCGGGCAGAGGGTGAGGCCCTGGAGGGCGAGTGCCAGGGGCTGGAGGCGCGGAATCGCGAGCTGAGGGAACGGGCAGAGTCCGTGGAGCGCGAGATCCAGTACGTCAAGGACTTGCTCATCGAGGTGTACAAGGCCCGGAGCCAGAGGACCCGTAGCTGCTAGAAGGACGGGGGTGTGGCTTCTGGGGGCTGGTCTTCAGCTCTGGCTCCATCATCCCCCTGCCTCCACCTTCATTCCATACGCCTCTCTTGGCCGGGCACAATGGCTTATGCTTGTAATCCCAGTACTTTGGGAGGCCAAGGCAGGAAGATCGTTTGAGGCTAGGAGGTCAATACCAGCCTGGGCAACATAGTAAGACCCTGTCTCTATTAAAAAAAAAAACCCTTCTTCCCCACAAAACCACCCAACTCCTCTCTGATTTTATCCTTTTATTCTCTCTCTGCTTTTATCACCTCTCTTGTGTATTTCTGGATTTTCTTCCCTCTTCTCTCCTCCAAATCATTAAATGTTTGGCCTTAGTCAATGTCTGTGCCCGTCACATAACATCCAAGGCACCGAGGCCCACGGGGAATACAGGAAGCAGCTGGGAGCTTGGAAACCTGGTCTCTTGAATTTCAAACCTGGTTTCTTGCAGTTGGTTGGGGTGAGTGGAGTGGCTACAGGATAGGGCTGAAGGACTATGCAAATGAGGATGTAAGTCAGGGCGGGCTTTGAGAAGTGGACCCATATCCTACAGGCAAAAAGCAGGCTAGGTGACCTTGGGACACTATGCTAAGGGAGGAAGCCTAAAGGCAGCCAGGTTTACGGAGCGGGAAGATGAGCAGGCCAATGGGAGGAGGGGCAGGGCAGGACTGTAGTTGGTGACTGGGTGTTCATTTTAGCTGTGGGAGAAAATCTGTGTTTTGTGAAGGTGTTGGAGAGGGGCTGTGTCTAGGTGAGGGATGGTGGAGTACTGATTTTTTGGGGACGTTATGAGCAAAAATAAAATGAAGCATTTCCTCTGGCCTGTGCATCTTGTCTTTGAGAGAAGCAGCTGGGGAGAGGGTGACCTTGTAATCCCAGCACTTTGGGAGGCCGCCGAGGTGGGCAGATCACCTGAGGTCAGGAGTTCAAGACCTGCCTGACCAACAAGGTGAAACACCATCTCTACTAAAAATACAAAATTAGTTGGGTGTGGTGGCGCGAGCCTGTAATCACGGCAACTTGTGAGGCTGAGGTAGGAGACTCTCTTGAGCCCGGGAGACAGAGGCTGCAGTGAGCCGAGATCGTGCTATTGCACTCCAGCCTGGAAAACAAGATTGAAACTCTGTCTCAAAAAAAAAAAAAAAAAAGTGGGAGGCTGAGCGCAGTGGCGCACACCTGTAATCCCAGCACTTTGAGAGGCTGTGCCAAGTGAATTGCTTGAGCCCAGGAGGTGGAAACCAGCCTGGGCAACATAATGGGAACTCATCTCTACAAAAAATAATTTTAAAAAAATGGCCGGGCACTGTGGCTTACGCCTGTAATCCCAGCACTTTGGGAGGCCAAGGTGGGTGGATCACCTGAAGTCAGGAGTTCGAGATCAGCCTGACCAACATGGTGAAACCTCGTTTCTATTAAAAATACAAAATTAGCCGGGCATGGTGGTGGGTGCCTGTAATCCCGGCTACTTGGGAGGTTGAGGCTGAAGAATCCCTTGAACCCTGGAGGCGGAGGCTGCAGTGAGCCGAGATTGCACCATTGCACTCCAGCCTCAGCAGCAAGAGTGGAACTCCATCTCAAAAAAAAAAAAATTTAGTGGGGCAAGGTGGTGTGCACCTGTAGTCCTACTTGGGAGGCTGAGGCAGGAGGATCACTTGAGGTCAGAAACTGGGGACCAGCCTTGGCAACATAGCAAGACGCAGTCTCTACAAAAAAAATTAGTTGGGGCTGGGCGCCTTGACTCACGTCTGTAATCCCAGCACTTTGGGAGGCTGAGGCAGGCGGATCATTTGAGGTCAGGAGTTCGAGGCCAGCATGGTGAAACCCTGTCTCTGCTAAAAATACAAAAATTAGCTGGGCATGGTGGCGCCCGCCTGTAGTCCCAGCTACTTGGGAAACTGAGGCAGGAGAATCGCTTGAACCCAGAAGGCAGAGGTTGCAGTGAGTCGAGATCGTGCCACTGCACTCCAGCCTGAGCAAGAGAACAACACTGTCTCGAATGAATGAATGAATGAAAAAAAGTTATTCTCCACCCATCTGCAAAGCCTCTTTCTTTGCAATAGTGCTGAATTTTACTGGAGCCTTGTGTGCCTGGACAACAGTGACAGTGAAGAAATCCCCCTACTTTTCCAGCTCAGGTGTGATGGCTGACACCTGTAATCCCAACACTTTGGGAGGCTGAAGTGGGAGGATCGTTTGAGCCCAGGAGCTTGAGACCAACCTGGGCAACATAGCGAGAGCCTGTCTCTACAAAAAGTTTTTTTTTTTTGAGACGGAGTCTCGCTCTGTCCCCCACGCTGGAATGCAGTGGCTCAATCTCGGCTCACTGCAAGCTCCGCCTCCCGGGATCCCACCATTCTCCTGCCTCAGCCTCCCAAGTAACTGGGACTACAGGCACCCACCACCGTGCCTGGCTAATGTTTTTGCATTTTTAGTAGAGACGAGGTTTCACTGTGTTAGCCAGGATGGTCTCAATCTCCTGACCTACTGATCCGCCTGCCTCAGCCTCCCAAAGTGCTGGGATTACAGGTGTGAGCCACGGTGCCCGGCCCAAAAAGTTTTGAAAAACTAACAACAAGAAATCCTCCCGCTTTTTTGTATTCCAGGAGATGACTTACTGAGAAGAACCACCCTTCCATATATGACTTAGATAAGACTTGAGGATGAACCTCTTGTCTGCCAAAGACAAAGGCAGACATAGACCCCCCCAAATTCCCATTTCTTTGTCTCATACATGATTAGCTGCACTGTTTTGTCCCCAGTGATCAATTGAAACAAAATGCTCGTTTAACCTAACTTTCTCCTCACTGCCCGGCCTCTGAATTTCAGTCCATCCACAGCCTCAGCCAGAATACAGCCCCTCCTTAAGCACCTCTCCCGAGAAGAATAAAACATTCCCTGGTCTATTGTCCTGTACAGTAGCCCTTGCATCTTATTGCCCCACAGCTGGTTTTTTCTAGCCTTGTTTACTCCTCCCCATAAAGAAAAAGTCCTTGGCTGTGCACGTGGCCTGTACTTGGGGTCCCAGCACTGTGGGAGGCTGAGGAGGGTCACTTGTATTCTGGAGTTCCAGAGCAGCCTGGGCAACATAGTGAGACCCTATCTCTACAAAAAAAAAAATTAAAAATCAGCCGTGCATGGTGGCACGTGCTTGTAGTCCCAGCACTCTGAGAGGCTGAGGCAGGAGGATCCCTTGAGCCCAGGAGTTTGAGCCTGCAGTGAGCTGTGATCATGCCACTGAATGCCAGCCTGAGTGACAGAATGAGACCCTATCTCTATTTTATTTTATTTTATTTTATTTATTTATTTTTTTTTTTGAGACGGAGTCTTGCTCTGTCGCCCAGGCTGGAGTGCAGTGGCCGGATCTCAGCTCACTGCAAGCTCCACCTCCCGGGTTTATGCCATTCTCCTGCCTCAGCCTCCCGAGTAGCTGGGACTATAGGCGCCCGCCACCTCGCCCGGCTAGTTTTTTGTATTTTTTTAGTAGAGACGGAGTTTCACTGTGTTAGCCACGATGGTCTCGATCTCCTGACCTCGTGATCCGCCCGTCTCAGCCTCCCAAAGTGCTGGGATTACAGGCGTGAGCTACCGTGCCCGGCCTATTTTATTTTTTAAAGAAGGGACTGGGCACGGTGGCTTATGCCTGTAATCCCAGTACTTTGGGAGGTCAAAGCAGGCAGATCATTTGAGGTCAGGAGTTCGAGACCATCCTGGCCAACATGGTGAAACCCCATCTCCACTAAAAATACAAAAAGTAGCTGGGCATGGTGGCATGTGCCTGTAATCCCGGCTACTTGAAAGGCTGAGGCAGTAGAATTGCTTGAACCCAGGAGGCAGAGGTTGCAGTGGACTGAAATTGCACCACTGCGCTCCAGCCTGGGCAACAGAGCAAGACTCTGTCTCAAAAAAATAAAAAAAAAAAAGGAAAAAAACTTCCTGTTCAATTCTTGTCTCACTTGCAAATCTTTTGCTTCTCTCTATTGCAATCATCCCTTTCCCACCTTAAAAAAATCCTTTAAAATGAAGTCTCGGCCGGGCGCGGTGGCTCAAGCCTGTAATCCCAGCACTTTGGGAGGCCGAGACGGGCGGATCACGAGGTCAGGAGATCGAGACCATCCTGGCTAACACGGTGAAACCCCGTCTCTACTAAAAAATACAAAAAACTAGCCGGGCGCGGTGGCGGGCGCCTGTAGTCCCAGCTACTTGGGAGGCTGAGGCAGGAGAATGGCGTAAACCCGGGAGGCGGAGCTTGCAGTGAGCTGAGATCCGGCCATTGCACTCCAGCCCAGGCGACAGAGCGAGACTCCGTCTCAAAAAAAAAATAAAATAAATAAAATAAAATAAAATAAAATAAAATGAAGTCTCTTCTCAAGGCTGCAGTGAGCCATGATTGCGTCTGGGTGACAGAGCGAGACTGAGTCTGTAAATAAAGTCTCCTTACCAAGTATGATTTTTTTTTTTAAATTGAGGTGAAATTCACATAATAGAAAACCATTTTACAGGGGCCATTTCTTTTTTTTTTTTTTTTTTTTTGAGACGGAGTCTCGCTCTGTCGCCCAGGCTGGAGTGCAGTGGCCAGATCTCAGCTCACTACAAGCTCCGCCTCCCGGGTTCACGCCATTCTCCTGCCTCAGCCTCCCAAGTAGCTGGGACTACAGGCGTCCGCCACATCGCCCGGCTAATTTTTTGTATTTTTAGTAGAGACGGGATTTCACTGTGTTAGCCAGGATGGTCTCGATCTCCTGACCTCGTGATCCACCCGTCTCGGCCTCCCAAAGTGCTGGGATTACAGGCTTGAGCCACCGCGCCCGGCCTTACAGGGGCCATTTCACAGAACAGTGGCATTTAGTACATTTGCGGTACTGTGCAACTACTGCTTCTGTCTCTTTCCTAATCATTTCTTTTTTTTTTCTTTTTTTTTTTTTTTTTTGAGACGGAGTCTCGCTCTGTCGCCCAGGCTGGAGTGCAGTGGCGCGATCTCGGCTCACTGCAAGCTCCGCCTCCCGGGTTCACGCCATTCTCCTGCCTCAGCCTCCCGAGTAGCTGGGACTACAGGCGCCCACAACCGCGCCCGGCTAATTTTTTGTATTTTTAGTAGAGACGGGGTTTCACCGTGGTCTCGATCTCCTGACCTTGTGATCCGCCCGCCTCGGCCTCCCAAAGTGCTGGGATTACAGGCGTGAGCCACCGCGCCCGGCCTTTCCTAATCATTTCTATCACTCCAAAAGAAAATCTATCACTCCAAAAGAAAATCTCATCCCCCTTAAGCAGTTACTTACCATTTCTGCCTTCCTGATGTGTTTCGTGTTTGTATTCATTGAACGCTTGCAATTCCATGAAGTGCGGAAGTGAGTATCACTCTTTGTTTTTTTTTCTTAGATGGAGTTTTACTCTGTCGCCGGGCTGGAGTGTAGTGGTGCAATCTCGGCTCACTGCAACCTCTGTCTCCTGGGTTCAAGCGATTCTCCGGCCTCAGCCTCCTGAGTAGCTGGGACCACAGGTGCAAGCCACAAAGTCCAGATAATTTTTGTATTTTTAGTAGAGAAGGGGTTTCACCGTGTTGGCCAGGATGATCTTGACTCCTGACCTCACGTGATCCGCCCGCCTGGGCCTCCCAAACTGCTGGCACTACAGGTGTGACCCACTGCGCCGGGCGCGAAATGATTTCTTACTGTGAGTCATGGTCAGAAAAATTTGGAAGCCACTGGTAGGCTCCCCTAGCTTGACATACTGATTTTCAGACAATAGCCGGTTTGCAAATCGCACGCTTCTCGGAAATCAAACATTTCTGGCCTGTGGGCGGAGCTGTCTTAGCAGGAATCCGCCGCCAGGAGGCGCGCGTACCCCGCCGGAAGTGAGTTTTGCTCCATCCCAGACTCAGACCTTCCAAGCCGGTGATTTCCTTCTGGTCGGTTTATGTATAGAAGCCCTGCCTTCGAATACAGTTCACAGAGCAGAGCCCTGCAGGGTGTTTTAGGCGGCTAAAAAGGGAAGTGGCTCTCCTAAGCCTCTCTTTGTCCAGAGAGCTCATTAAATGCCTCCCGCGCCGGAAGAGGTCCCCGCCCCTGGAGCTCGCATCCCAATGGGGAGGGCACACACGAACCCCATTCACGACCCTGTCAGTGCAAGGAGGCTCTGGCCCCAGGCCGAAGAGCTGAGTCTGTATGGTGCTTGACAGCACGGGGTAGTGCCCCGCCTGGCCTGGCCACCTGCTGGCTGTGTGACCTTGGGAATCATGCTTGGCCTTGCTGTGCCTTGGTTCCCTCCACTATAAAATGGCAGTGATAACAACGATCACTTCATAGGGTTCCAGGCATTGGATAAGTTAATACATGCAAAGCGCTCAGAAGGGATGGGGCATGTTTGTCGAACGCATTGTTAAAAATTCCCATTTTGGCCGGGCGCGGTGGC
Source organism: Macaca mulatta (assembly GCF_049350105.2). Taxonomy (NCBI): domain Eukaryota; kingdom Metazoa; phylum Chordata; class Mammalia; order Primates; family Cercopithecidae; genus Macaca; species Macaca mulatta. The sequence continues at coordinate 62,403,498 of NC_133424.1, forward strand.
TCAAGCCTGTAATCCCAGCACTCTGGGAGGCTGAGACGGGTGGATCACGAGGTCAGGAGATTGAGACCATCCTGGCTAACCCGGTGAAACCTCGTCTCTACTAAAAAATACAAAAAACTAGACGGGCGAGGTGGCGGGCACTTGTAGTCCCAGCTACTCGGGAGGCTGAGGCAGGAGAATGGCATGAACCAGGGAGGCGGAGCTTGCAGTCAGCTGAGATCCGGCCACTGCACTCCAGCCTGGGCGACAGAGCAAGACTCCGTCTCAAAAAACAAACAAAAATTAGCTGGGCATGGTGGCGCACGCCTGCAATCCCAGCTACTCAGGAGGTTGAGGCAGGAGAATCGCTTGAACCCAGGAGATGGAGGTTGCAGTGAGCCAAGATTGTGCCACTGCACTCCAGCCTGCGAGACAGAGACCCTGTCTCAAATAAAAAAAAAAAAAAAAAAAAAAGGATACCACAGAAATGCAAAACATCAGAGACTGTTCTGAGTAACTGTACCATAACAAAGTGGAAAACTTAGGGGAAATGGGTAAATTCCTGAACACATACAACCTAACAAGATTGAATCAAGAAGAAATAGGAAGTCTGTACAGACCAATAACAAGTAATGAGATTGAATTAGTAATAAAAAAAAAAAATCCTGCTGGGTTAGGTGGCTCATACCTGTAATACCAGCACTTTGAGAGGCCGAGGGAGGAGGATTGCTCATCCTCAAGAGTTTGAGACCAGCCTGGGCAACATAGCGAGGCCCCACTTCTTAACAAAGTATCCATGTCTGGGTGCTGTGGCTAATGCCTGTAATCCCAGCACTCTGGGAGGCCGAGGTGGGCGGATCATCTAAGGTCAGGAGTTCAACACCAGCCTGGCCAACATAGTGAAACCCTGTCTTTACTACAAATACAAAAATTAGCCGGGTGTGGTGGTGGACGCCTGTAATTCCAGCTACTTAGGAGGCTGAGGCAGGAGAATCACTTGAACCCAGGAGGTGGAGGTTGCAGTGAGCTGAGATTGTGCCACTGCTCTCCAGCCTGGGTGACAGAGTGAGACTCTGTCTCATAAAACAAAGAAGGGGCCGGGCACGGTGGCTCAAGCCTGTAATCCCAGCACTTTGGGAGGCCGAGACGGGTGGATCACGAGGTCAGCAGATCGAGACCATCCTGGCTAACCCGGTGAAACCCCGTCTCTACTAAAAAATACAAAAAACTAGCCGGGCGAGGTGGCGGGCGCCTGTAGTCCCAGCTACTCGGGAGGCTGAGGCAGGAGAATGGCGTAAACCCGGGAGGCAGAGCTTGCAGTGAGCTGAGATCCGGCCACTGCATTCCAGCCTGGGCGACAGAGCGAGACTCAGTCTCAAAAAAAAAAAAAAAAAAAAAAAAAATAGGGAGAAGGTTAGCAAGAAAACATGTGAGCAAAGGAATCTGTGTCACAATTAAGTTCAAGGGGAAGTACTATGCCTGGATGTGCACGCAGGCCAGATCTATGTTTCTCTCTGCCCAAACATCACAGTGGAGTCAAGAATAACAAGGCAGCATTGCTGCCAACACGTCTCGCGTCCCGCCACAGGGCGGCTTTTCTCCTATCTCAGAACTGAACAAAGGTACAATCGGGTTTTATACTGAGACATTTCAGTTCCCAGGGGCAGGCAGGAGACAGTGGCCTTCCTCTATCTCGACGGCAAGAGGCCTTCCTCTTTTACTAACCCTCCTCACACAGCCCCTTTACGGGTGTCAGGCTGGGGGATGGTCAGGTCTTTCCCATCCCACGAGGACATATCTCAGGCTATCACATGGGGAGAAACCTTGGACAATACCCGGCTTTCCAGGGCAGAGGTCCCTGCGGCTCTAAGCAGTGCATTATGCCCCTGGTTTATCGAGACCAGAGAATGGCGATGACTTTTACCAAGCATATTGCCTGTAAACATTTTGTTAACAAGGCACATCCTGCACAGCCCTAGATCTCTTAAACTTTGATTCCACACAACACATGTTTCTGTAAGCTCAAGGTTGGGGCAAAGTTACAGATTACAGCATCTCAGGGCAAAGCAATTGTTCAGCGTACAGGTCAAAATGGAGTTTCTTCCTTTCTGTAGGGAAAAAAGAGATCAGACTGTTACTGTGTCTATGTAGAAAGGGAAGACATAGACACAGTAACAGTCTGATCTCTTTTTTCCCTACAGTTCTGGGGTACATGTGCAGGACGTGCAGCTTTGTTACACAGGTAAACGTGTGCCACGGTGGTTTGCTGCACCTATCAGCCCATCACCTAGGTATTAAGCCCAGTATGCATTAGCTGTTTTTCCTGATGCCGTCCCTTCCCCGGCCCCTTGACAGGCTCTAGTGTGTGTTGCTCTCCTCCCTGTGTCTATGTGTTTTCATTGTTCAGCTCCTTCTTAGAAGTGAGAACGTTCGGTGTTGGTTTTCTGTTCCTGTGTTAGTTTGCTGAGGATAATGGCTTCCAGCTCCATCCATGTCCCTGCAAAGGATATGATCTCATCCTTTTTTATGGCTGCATAGTATTCCATGGTGTATATGCACCACATTTTCTTTATCCAGTCTATCATTGATGGGCATTTGGGTTGATTCCATGTCTTTGCTATTGTGAATAGAAAAGCAGAGATTTATTGAAGACAGTTCAGGGTAGTAGCGGGATCCAGCCAGCAGCTCAAGAGGCTCCCCAATTAGGGTTTGTAATAAGCTAGAAGGAACCTGGCAACACCCCTAGGCGCCCTTCAGAGACCTCCAATTGGTTACATGCTATGAAGGATTGGCTCACGACCAATCAGGGGCCATAGCGGAGACCCGGCCCGCAGTCAATCAGAGGCTATGTGGCTTGTTATCATGGGAGCGAGAATGTGCCCTGTGCACCACACCTGCGCTCTCCTGTCTGTAGGAACTGGCTGCACCTGCTGAGCTCCCGTTCCCCTAATCCCCTATTCTCCTGCCACAAAACTCATGGAAACAAAGTAGAATTAGAACCGTGGTTGCTGGGGGTTAGGAGGAGAGAAAAATGGACAGATGTCAGTAAAAGGGTAGAAACTTGGAGTTACAAGATCAGGTCAGCCCAACATGGTGGCTCACACCTGTAATTTTAGCACTTTTGGAGGCTGAGGTGGGAGGATTGCTTGAGGCCAGGACTTTGAGACCAGACTGGGCAACATAGTGAGTTCTTGTTTCTTTTCTTTTCTTTCTTTTTTGTTTTGAGACCGAGTTTTGCTTTTGGCATCCAGGCTGGAGTGCAATGGCGTGATCTCAGCTCACTACTACCTCTGCCGCCCGGGTTTAAGTAATTCTCCTGCCTCAGTCTCCCTAGTAGCTGGGATTAGAGACATCCACCACCATGCCCTGCTAATTTTTGAATTTTTAGTAGACACAGCATGATTACAGGCATGAGGCCTGCCTTGGCCTCCCAAAGTGCTGGGATTACAGGCGTGAGCTACCATGCCTGGCCTTATTTATTTTTGAGACAGAGCCTCACTCTGTTGCCCAAGCTGGAGTGCAGTGGTGCAATCTCGGCTCACTGCAACCTCTGCCTCCTGAGTTCAAATGATTCTCGTGCCTCAGCCTCCTGAGTCACTGGGTCTGCAGGTGTGCCCCACTACATCTGGCTAATTTTTGTGTTTTTGGTAGAGATGGGTTTTCACCAGGTTGGCCAGGCTGGTCTTGAACTCCTGACCTCATGTGGTCTGCCCGCCTCAGCCTCCCAAAGTGCTGGGATTACAGATGTGAGCGACCGTGCCTGGCCTGGGTGCCTTGTTTTAATGACTTCCTTTCTGTCCCACAATAGCCCTGTGATTTAGGTTTATTGTGTCCGTTTTACTGAGGAGTAAGATGACTTGCCCAAACTCAGGCTCTATTTATTTATTTATTTATTTAGACACAGAGTCTCACTCTGTCACCCAGGCTGGAGCGCAGTGGGACGATCTCAGCTCACTGCAACCTCTGCCTCCCGGGTTCAACCAATTATCTGCCTAGTCTCCCCAGTAACTGGGATTACAGGCACCCACCACCATGCCCGGCTAATTTTTCTGTTTTTAGTAGAGATGGGGTTTCACCGTCTTGCCCAGGCTGGTCTTGAACTCCTGACCTTGTGATCCACCCACCTCAGCCTCCCAAAGTGCTGAGATTACAGGTGTGAACCACCACGCACAGCCTTTTTTTTTTTTTTTTTTTTTTTAATGTTAAAATGGGAACCACTAGGACTTGGTTCTCTCACTCTCCCTCTTTTGAAGGAGGAGAATGGTTATCAATGGGGAATGACGGTTGCAGCAAAGCAATCCCAGGAGCTGGCTTCTCGTTCTGGAGAGCGCCCTGTGCCTCCTCTGCCTGGTTTCCTGTGCTTTACACATCCAGAGAAGCTTCTGTAGTAATGAACCATAGACACGATGCCTCAAAGTGTCATCTTCAAACTCGCTGTGAATTGAAAGTATAATCTTCAGCCAGGTACGGTGGCTCACGTCTGTAATCCCAGCACTTTGGTAGGCAGAGGCAGGCAGATTGCTTGAGCCCAGGAGTTCAAGACCAACCTGGGAAACACAGCGAAACCCTGTCTCTACTAAAAATACAAAAATGAGCCTGGCGTGATGGCTCACAATTGCAGTCCCAGGTACTCGGGAGGCTGAAATAGGAGGATCACTTCAATCTGGCAGGTTGAGACTACAGTGAGCTGAGATTGCAGCACTGCACTCCAGCCTGGGGGACAGAGTGAGACCCTGTCTCAAAAAAAAGAGTCTAATCTTCAAACTCAAGCTCTTCATTGGGGATGGGGCTGAAATCTGAGTCCAGTTCTGGCTGTCACACCAGCACGACTCCCACGCACTTGCTGGTGTCCTGTTTCCATGGAGAACTCTTCACTTTGGAACCATCCCTAACGTCTCCTTCTCCAACTGAAGCCCAGAGCCCAGGCCCCTCGGGGGCTGTCCCTTGTGGATCTTGATCTCCGAGTACTCAGTGCTGCTGGGGGCCTCCTGGTCCTCAGGCTCCCGGAGCCTCATCCCTTGGAAGCTGAGGGAGGCGTAGTAGACCTCCTGCTCTTCCCCCTGCCCTGGGGTGGGGGTGGCTGCACCTGGGGGCAGGTGGTCTTGGGAGCTGCCTGCTGAGCATTCATGCTGCTGACCCTGAATGCAGGGAAGAAAGGGAGTCAAATTAGGATCATGGGGGCTAAGCGAGAGCAAGGAGGATGCACAAGAGGACCTGGAAGCTGAGCATTTCCTGTTTCACCTACTCATTCCACAGACGCTGGCTGGGCCCTCGTTCTTTCACTCATTCAGCAAATATTTGAGAACAATACATCTGGCTCTTGGTAATTCACTGCCAGGCTCATAAAATCCTCACCACAATCCAGACTCATAAAATCCTTACTCCAATCTACTGGGGAGACACTATGGTCCCCATGATCAGATGGAGAAATGGAGGCTGAGTAAATTCCCCAAACCCACACATCTAAGCAGTGGTCAGGCCAGGATTCACGTCCAGGTCTCTCTGACTCCAGCACCCGCTGCCTTTATGGAACAGCTCCCCTGTGCCAGCCCCTGGATATTCCCAGGGGAACTAGAGAGACACCATCCCTGACCTCAGGCAGCTTGCAGTGTGGAAGGAGAGGCAGACATTAAAGCTCTAGTCAATCAAGTTACTATCTAATTGCAAATTATGAGTGGATGCCCAGGAAGGAGGAGGTGTGAGAAAGACAGGGATTTGCTTGGACCTGGACTGACCTCAGGGACCTCGGAAGATCTACTCAAACACAAAGATCTACTCGAGCACAGGCAGAGTATGGACAGGCCCGGGGAGGCCTTGGCTCTGGGAGGGGACATGGGGAGCAAGGGGGAGGGTGCCCCCCAGATCATGGGACTTGGGACTACATTGATGGGGACCCAGGAGCAAAATCTTATTTGGGGCACAATGATTCTGCAAGGCACCAAGAGGAGTGCCCATGGCCATCCAGGAAAGGGGAACAGCTGGGGCCCCAGCAGACAGAGGTTGGGCTCTCACCTGGGAGATGGGCCCCAGGGTGGAGGGCACGTCCTGCTCCGCTGCTGCCCTCTTGCGAGCTTCTTTCCTGCAGGTCTTCACCCTGAGGGAAGAAGCACTGGCCTTCAGTCTTCAGGCTGGCCCAGAGCCTGGGGTGACTGCTTCCTACATGGCTTAGCAGAGGCTGGAAGGCCGTGGAGGCCAGTGGGGTGGGGACATATCCATGGGGTGACTTCCACAGTGAGAACTGGGGATGCTCATAGATGGCCTGGATCAGGGCTCTGGAGCAGACCCCTGCTCTGATTTTCTTGCCCAAGGCCCAGTTCTTACACCCACTGCCCCATCTAGATTCCTGCAGCGGGGACTGTCTGGGATTCTAGAACCCTCTCCCTTCCCACACTCTGCATTGCCTGCCCTCCCAGGGATGACACTTACCCGAAGATGACGAGGCAGGAACAGAGAGCGAGCAGGGCAGTGACACCAGCTCCCAGGGCAGTCCCCAGGCCAACTCCTCCCCCACGCTGCAGCTTCCCTGCATGGGAGCAGGGTTTGGGGTGGTGTTCTCCTAGCCCTGAGACCCTCCTGTCCCTTCCTCCCACAGACCTAGAGCTCTCAGATTCTTCATCCCCCACTGAGGCAGAAATTTAAAAATAAATATGCATTCATTCACTCCAAGAAAAGTAACAGGCAAGGCAAGGGTTAAAAAAAAAAAAAGGAACAAGTTTTCCTCTGCTTAGCAAGCTCACTCCAAGGACAGTTATGAGATAATACTGTTTAAAAAGCCAAGGCCAAAGGAATAGGCTCCAGACACACCCCCTTCCAGAGCAAGGTTGAAAGAAAAAAAGAAAAACAAATTCCTTTCTGCTACTCCTTTCCCTGGCTTCTTAAGCACAACTATGTTTTACAAATGTCTGTATTTAGCCAGTTCTTTTTTTTTTTTTTTTTTTTTTTGGACACAGCTACAAGGCACCAGCTATGCAAAGCCACAAGTTATGCTATACTATAAATCATGTGACCTATCATATAATTAACTGCCTCTGTTTTACTTTCGTAAGTCCGCTCATAAAAACCCTGCTCTGTGTTTGTTTAATGCTCAGCTTTTTAGATGCGAATCTACTGAGCTGATGTGCACCTAAGATAAACAATCCTCCTGTTCTCCCCATCGGTCTCTCCAGTCCTCAGTTTCCCGCAGCATTTTTGGCGACCACGAAGGGACCAGAGACGGCAGGTTTACTGCCTCCTTTGCCCCTGGGGGCTGGAGCCCTGGGCCTCGGGAGACCTGTGACCCCAGGTGCCACCAGGAGAACGTTAGCCTGGAGAAGAAATCACCTCTCCACTGACCTGGTGCCCCTACCTAGCAGCACAACAAAACCTGAAAGGAGCTACAGAACGATTTCAGAAACAGTGCACTTCAGGAACCGCAGTAATTTGGGGCCCAAGGCAGGAGACCCATCCCGTAGGGGTGGAAGGGGAGCCTGATCACTTCCTGGGGTGTGCCTAGTAGTCCAATCCAGAGGGGCTGGGGACAGCGAAGAGTGGCTTGTCGATTTGGATGAAAATCACACCCCAATCAATACAGGACATGAGAATGACTTGCTAAGTCGATTAGGAAAAGGAAACAGGAGGTGGCGAGCCACCCCAACTAAGAAACTGGAGGTGGCGAGAGTAGCTTGCCACCCCAATTAGGACCATAGGAACTGGGAGTGGGGAAGTGTGTAAAAGTGTGTAAATGTAGAGGCCTAATTAGGCTCATCAGTCACAAAGTGAGAAGTCACAAATCTCTTAGTGTGGACTTGGTGCTCCAAGCAAAGTGTGGGGCCGACTACGACTAGCGGCGATCTGCATACGGCTAACCGGAGCTGTCCTACAGCTCAGAGTCGTAGCAGGAATAAGGAACTCTCCAAAGTCAAGTAGTGTCTAAAAACTCCCATAATAGGAGACGGTATAGTCGGCGGAAATGAGAGGAAGAGCGAGTGAGTGCACTGAGCCGTAAAGAAAGGAATAGAAGGAAAGTCATCAAAACTTACTCCATTGAAGCGCATGTCACAAAACTTTAAGAAAGGTTTTTCAGGGGATTATAAAGTTAAGCGAATCCCCCAGAGGTTGAGAACTCTCTGTGAATTAGAATGACTTTCCTTTGATGTTGGATGGCTGACTGAAGAAACTGTAGACTAGGAAACAATTGGACACGTATTTAAGATGGTGACAGCCTGAGTATCCTTATCAGTTTCCTTATATTGATTCATGGTTACATATAGGACAGACAAGACCAACCTGGATCCAGCCCTGTTTAGCAGCTTATTGCAAAACACTTGTAGCCCGAGCCAAAAGTAAAAGAGCGAGCAGCTTCGCTGACTGACAGGAAGTTAAAAGAAAAATCCCAGAAAGAGCAATAGAAGCCAGTTTTGCAACAGCTGCCAGAGGAAACAGAGATTCCTCCTCCATATATGTCCCAGCCTACCCACCTTTACTGAGGCCAACAGCCCTCCAGGAACCAAATTCAGGAGCTAGCACGCCCCAAGTCTCACCCTGAAGGGAAGGATCGGAGCCTCAAAAGGCCAGGGAAGGAAGTGAAAAGAGTCAAGCAGGCCGTCTCAGATCTGGCCGTGCTTGAGCTATGCAAATGCCTGTCAGGGAGATGTGAGGACCCATTTATTATAATAACCAAGGCCAGGTTCAGGGGGCAAACGAACCTTCATCCATCAGCCCTTTTTGACTACTGATCTACTAAACTGGAAACCCCATACTCCCTCCTACACAGAGAAGCCCCAAGCCCTTACAGATCTGATGCAGTCCATCTTTCTGACACACAATCCACCCTGGCCAGATTGCAAGCAGCTTTTCCTAATGTGATTTAACACTAAAAAGTGCAAGAGAGTAACATAGGCAGCTCTCCGCTGGCTAAAACCCCACGTACCAGCAGAGGCAGGGCGTGCTCAGGCATGCACTCAAGGTCAGTTCTCAGACCCAGATCCTGACTAGGACCCAGAGGATGCAACTCAGCTTCAGCGTTTGCAAAGGTACCGAGAGGCACTTCTGCAAGGCGTGAAAGCTGGTGGAAAGAAAGCAATTAATAGAAGAAAAATTTCAAAAGTGCTTCAGAGAGCTGATGACAACCCAAGTCAGTTTTATAAAAAACTTCGTGAAGCATTCCAGCTTTACACCCCATTTGACCCTGAGGCTGCTGAAAATCAGCGCATGGTAAGCATTAGGCAGGGATCTAGACCCGACATGGCAGCGCCACCCGACGTAGCAGGCCCTTTGTTCGAGACTTCCCTTCCTCTTTGTTTTTTATTTTTTTTTATTTTTTTTTGAGATGGAGTCTTACTCTGTCGCCCAGGCTGGAGTGCAGTGGCCGGATCTCAGCTCACTGCAAGCTCCGCCTCCCGGGTTCACGCCATTCTCCTGCCTCAGCCTCCCGAGTAGCTGGGACTACAGGCGCCCGCCACCTCACCCAGCTAGTTTTTTGTATTTTTTTGGTAAAGACAGGGTTTCACCGTGTTAGCCAGGCTGGTCTCGATCTCCTGACCTCGTGATCCACCCGTCTCAGCCTCCCAAAGTGCTGGGATTACAGGCTTGAGCCACTGCGCCCGGCCTTCCCTTCCTCTTTGAACACACCTGCAGACTTGCATACATCAGAGGTTCCGGCTGGGCAACCACACTCGCCCATGACCTGCAGCTCACCTGCATTCCACAAGTTCGTAAAAAGCAGTTCCGGTTGACAGTTTCCAAAGACCCCTTCCTCATGACCCTTACTTGACTCCTGCCCTAGTAGTTTCAAGACCCCCCAGGCCCTGTTTGTACAACCAGCTTCCCTACCTCTCGGGCTATAAAAAGCCCCTACCCTTCTCCCTCAGCGCGACTTCCTCGGCCCGCAGCTTTGGACCGAGGAACCTCACCCGCGAGTCCTAATAAAGGCTATTCTCACTGCCATTTGCCTTGTGTCTTCATTCCCGGTTTGGCTCCAGCCTCAGTTTACCTTTACAGTAAGCATAGTCTTTGTAGGGCAAGCCTGGGGTGACATCAAGCGGAAACTGCAGGCATGAATGCCACCCAGCTTATAAAAGTGACCACCAAGATGTACATTAACCGTGACCAGGGAACAAACCGGGAAAGAGCAAAAGCAACAAGCGAGGCGCCAAGCAGCTAGGCACACCAAGGGTTAAGTCCCTCTCCCCAGCCCGGCTCTATCTGGAAAAAGAGGGGGGCGGGGACTGGCCCCTGGAAGATAAGCAAAAAAAAAAAAAAGAAAGGCATAATTCTTACAACTTGCGGCAGGCACCTACCAAGCCTCAGGGCCAATAGCAGCCCAGGAGTGGACTACGGCTGTTCAGATCCTACCTAGCCCCAAAAAGTAAGTGTGAAAATGAAAAAAAAAACATCTGGCTAACTTGGTGAAACCCTGTTTCTACTAAAAATACAAAAAATTAGCCGGGTGTGGTGGCGGGCACCTGTAGTCCAAGCTGCTCAGGAGGCTGAGGCAGGAGAATGGCGTAAACCCGGGAGGCGGAGCTTGCAGTGAGCCGAGATCGCATCACTGCACTCCAGCCTGGGCGACAGAGTGAGACTCCATCTCAAAAAAAAAGGAAAAAAGAAAAATCAGAAAGAGGAAAGACAGATGGCAATGCGTGCACCGGGGCGGGGCCCATGCCGTTGCCCAGCCCCACTGGCCAGCTGTAGGAGCAGGAGAACTCAGGAAGGAAAAAGGAAGCAGAACATAGGCTGACAAAAAAGGCCAGTCGGTTGGCGGCAGCCCTCATAAAAAGAAAAATTAGAAGGCTGGGCACGGCGGCTCGCACCTGTAATCCCAGCACTTTGGGAGGCTGACGTGGGCAGATTATAGGGTCAGGAGATCGAGACCGTCCTGGCTAACACAGTGAAACTCCATCTCTACTAAAAATACAAAAAATTAGCCAGGTGAGGTGGAGGGCGCTTTTGTCCCAGGTACTCCGGAGGCTGAAGCAGGAGAATGGCATGAACCTGCAAGGTGGAGCTTGCAGTGAGCCGAGATCGCCCCACCGCACTCCAGCCTGGGCGACAGAGCGAGACTCCGTCTCAAAAAAAAAAAAAAGAAAGAAAGAAAGAAAAATAAGCAGTGTGAAAGGATATGGACACAGACGTGGATGTGGAAAAGGTCAAGTTAGGCAGGGATTTAAGAGCCGACCAAGGCTATAGAGGGATCAATGTGCAAAATGCAAAAAGAAAGGACACTGGAAGGATAAATGTCCAGAAGGTAATAAGGGAAATGGCCAAGGCTGCGAGGCAAAGAAGCCATTGGCCAAGGGCTCCTGCACCTTAAAGGAACCAAATACTTATCTGATCAGGCTGGCAGGAGCTGAAGGATGTGAGGACCAGGACAGACTGGGCTCCTTCTCATTAGCCCTCTAGGAACCCATGGTCACATTAAAAGTTGAAGGCAGCAAAATTCTGCCATATCTGGATTCCACGTTTCTCACTGATGGCTAAGCCATTATATAAAGTTACAAAGCAGGGGGGAAAAAAAAAAACCCTCCTTGCCTGTAATCCCAGCACTTTGGGAGGCCGAGGCGGGTGGATTACAAGGTCAGGAGATGGAAACACAGTGAAACCCTGTCTCTACTAAAAAAACAAAACGGTGGGCGCCTGTAGTCCCAGGTACTGGGAAGGCTGAGGCAGGAGAATCGCTTGAATCTGGGAGGCGGAGGTCGCAGTGAGCCGAGATTGTGCCATTACACTCCAGCCTGGGCAACAAGAGCGAAACTCTGTCTCAAAAAAAAAAAAAAAAAAAAAAAAAGGCCGGGCGCGGTGGCTCAAGCCTGTAATCCCAGCACTTTGGGAGGCCAAGACGGGCGGATCACGAGGTCAGGAGATCGAGACCATCCTGGCTAACACGGCAAAACCCCGTCTCTACTAAAAAATACAAAAAAAACTAGCCGAGTGAGGTGGCGGGCGCCTGTAGTCTCAGCTACTCGGGAGGCTGAGGCAGGAGAATGGCGTAAACTCGGGAGGTGGAGCGTGCAGTGAGCCGAGATCTGGCCACTGCACTCCAGCCTGGGCGACAGAGCGAGACTCTGTCTCAAAAAAAAAAAAAAAAAAGCTTGCTTATAAACTTTACCAAAATGCCCTGTGCTGGAGACTATGGGTACATGCTAGCGTTTATTTATACCTTTTCAGGATAGGTTGAAGTTTTCCCCACCAGAACAGAAAAAGCACGAAAAGTAACTAAAGTGCTGTTAAAACACATTATCCCCAGGTTTGGACTGCCTCTAACTTTAAAGTCAAACAATGCGCCGGCATGTGTAGCTAAAATAGTGCAAGATTTAACACGACTGTTAAAAATAAAATAGAAGTTACACACAGCCTATCGGCCGCAAAGTTCAAAAACGTGGAACACATGAATCAGATACTCAAGTGTCTACTGAAGAAATATTGCCAGGAAACTCATCTGAGATAGAATGAGTTTCTATCTCAGAAACTCAGGTCTTGCCTATGGTCCTCCTCCAAGTCAGGTGCACCCCCACCAAACAAACTGGGTATTCGCCCTATGAGATTTTGTTCGCTTGGGTGGCCGACAGGGCGCAATGGCACCCCAAATCATAAGTCAAATTAAAGGTGATCTCCGGCCGGGCAAAGTGGCTCACACCTGTAATCCCAGCACTTTGGGAGGCCGAGGTGGGCGGATCACCTGAGGTTGGGAGTTCAAGACCAGCCTGACCAACATGGAGAAACCCTGTCTCTACTAAAAATACAAAATTAGCTGGGCATGGTGGCGCACGCCTGTAATACCAGCTACTTGGGAGGCTGAGGCAGGAGAATCGCTTGAACCTGGGAGCAGGAGGTTGTGGTGAGCCGAGATGGTGCCACTGCACTCCAGCCTGGGTGTCAAGAGCGAAACTCCATCTCAGAAAAAAAAAAAAAAAGGTGATCTCCAGGAACTAAAGGAATTAACCTTAAAAAAGCAAATGCACGCCTGTAGTCCCAGCTACTCGGGAGGCTGAGGCAGGAGAATGGCGTGAACCCGGGAGGCGGAGCTTGCAGTGAGCCGAGATCGCGCCACTGCACTCCAGCCTGGGCGACAGAGCGAGACTCCGTCTCAAAAAAAAAAAAAAAAAAAAAAAAAGCAAATGCAGGCTTTAAAAATAGCCATGCAAAGTGTGTGTAGTTAGGTACATGAAAGAATGCCTATAAACCTGACACGCCTTTAAACCTAGAAACTCTGTTTAAGTTAAGAAGTAAAATTCAACTTCTCTAGGACCCATGGGGGATGGGCCCCATACTATAATCTTGTCCACTGCTACTGCTGTTAAAAGTTGTAGGTGTTGTGGCCCAGCGCGGTGGCTCACATCTGTAATTCCAGCACTTTGGGAGGCCGAGGCAGGCGGATCACGAGGTCAGGAGATCGAGACCATCCTGGCTAACATGGTGAAACCCCGTCTCTATTAAAAATACAAAAAAAAAAAAAAATATATATATATATATATACAAAAAATTAGCTGGGCGTGGTGGCGGGCGCCTGTAGTCCCAGCTACTTGGAAGGCTGAGGCAGGAGAATGGCGTGAACCCCGGAAGCGGAGCTTGCAGTGAGCTGAGATCCAGGCACTGCAGCCTGGGTGACAGAGAGAGACTCCGTCTCAAAAAAAAAAAAAAAAAAAAGACAAATTCTTTTACTGTCACTCCTTTCCCTGGCTTCTTAAGCATAATTATGTTTTACAAATGTTTGTATTTAACCAGTTCTTGTTTTTCTTTCGACACAGCTACAAGGTCACAAGTTATGCACTATGTAATTAACTGCTTTTGTTTTACTTTTGTAAGTCTACTTACAAAAACCCTGCTGTGTCTTTATTTAATGCTCAGCTTTTGAAATGTAAATCCACTAAGCCGGTACTTACCTTTTTTTTTTTTTTTTTTTTTTTTTTTTTTTTTTTTTGAGGCGGAGTCTCGCTCTGTCGCCCAGGCTGGAGTGCAGTGGCGCGATCTCGGCTCACTGCAAGCTCCGCCTCCCGGGTTCCCGCCATTCTCCTGCCTCAGCCTCCCGAGTAGCTGGGACTACAGGCGCCGCCACCACGCCCGGCTAATTTTTTTGTATTTTTAGTGGAGACGGGGTTTCATTGTGTTAGCCAGGATGGTCTCGATCTCCTGACCTCATGATCCGCCCGTCTCGGCCTCCCAAAGTGCTGGGATTACAGGCTTGAGCCACCGCGCCCGGCCTACCGGTACTTACCTTAAATAAACAATCCTCCTATTCTCCAATCCTCCTATTCTCCATATGGCTCTCTTCGGTCCTCAGTTTCCCGAAACACCACCAGCCACAGAGCAGGGACTTTGTCTCCATCCCTTCCCACCACGCCCAGCCCCTCTCCCCACAACCCTGAACCTTCATCTTCCTAGGATCCTGTGTCTCAGACCCCCACAGTCCCCTCACCTGGTGGCAGCTGGAAGACGGAGCCACTCCGGGCCCCATGGACGTTCCAGGCCTCAGAGCTGAGCCTGAGGCCAGAGCTGAGCCCTCCATGGAGGCTCAGGGAGCTGTTGGTCCAGGGCCCAACTGAGCTGGGGGTGACCTCGAAGGAGCCCTGGCTGCTCTTCCCCTCCAGCAGCTCCTCCCCAAGCCACCAACGCAGAGAGGGGGCCGGGCTGGCTTGGGAGGAGCAGCTGCAGTGCAGACCCTCAGCCTCCCGGGAGCAGGAGGGGCCCAAGAGCTGTTGGGGGGTCTGTGGGACGGAGGACAGGACTCAGCAGGGGCCCCTTCCTGGGACCCAGGTGCCCCCCTTTCCCCACTCACGGTGCACGGTGAGGCTGAGAGAGATGTGCTGGGAGCCCAGCGGGTGCTGAGCGTGGCAGGTGAACTCTCCTTCTTGCTCCACTTGAACCCGAGGCAGCTCCAGGACCCCGGGGTCTGAGGGCTGGGAGGAGCCCACGGTCTGTCCCCCCTGGGTCCAGCTCAGCCTGGCTGGGGGGCTGCTGTGGGTGACACAGACCAGGCGCAGGCTTTGGCCCTCCAGGACCGGGAGGGACGTGCCGTTCCCGAGGTTTTCCAGGACTAGGGAAGGAAGGGGCAGAATCCATGTGCAGCTCAGGGCTCCGGGACCCTCCAGATTCCTGGGCCCCAGTTTGGCACCGAGAGGCCCTGGCTCCTCTGTCCCCTTTCCTACCTGTCCTGTTTGCTTGGGAAACCATCACTCTCAGGTTCTCTGGAGGATCTGAAATGGAGAGAGGGGACCGGCTCTAGACGGGCCAGGGGCTTCCCTCTGGGTAAAGGGAAGCGTCCTGGAGAATGAGGTGGGGGAAGTGGGTGGGATAGAAGGGCAGTGCAGAATCACCCACTGAGTCCCAGACACAAACTGCATGAGGGTCTACACAGGTAAGAATATCAGTCCCTGGCCAGGCGAGGTGGCTCATGCCCAGCACTTTCGGAGGCCGGGGCAGGTGGATCACGAGGTCAGGAGATCGAGACCATCCTGGCTAACATGGTGAAACCCCATCTCTACTAAAAATACAAAAAATCAGCCAGGAGTGGTGGTGGGCGCCTGTAGTCCCAGCTACTGGGGAGGCTGAGGCAGGAGAATGGCGTGAACCTGGGAGGCGGAGCTTGCAGTGAGCTGAGATCATGCCACTGCACCCCAGCCCGAGAGACAAAGCAAGACTCTGTCTCAAAAAAACAACAAAAAAAAGAATGTCAGTCCCTGAGACCTGGCGCTCTAGACCCCCTCAGCTCTGGGACCCTGAGCCCAGCCCCTGCATCCCCACCTGTTCTGCCCTCCCGATGGACCCCAGGCCCCTGCTGGGCGCACTCACACTGCACAGAGAGGTCCAGGGCTCGCTGCTGGGAGCCAAGCCTGTTCTCCGCTCGGCAGGTGTAGCGCCCTGAATCCCCGGCCTTCACCCCGGGCAGCTCCAGCCCCAGGGTTCTGGGGCCCCAGGGGTGGGACAAGGAGAGGACTCTGTCCTGCAGGACCCAGCTCAGCGTGGCGGGGGGCTGGCTGTCAGCAGCACAGAGGAGCCGCAGGAACTGGCCTTTCCGGGCTTCCAGATGTGTGAGATTTTCCTGGGGTTTCAGGGCTGAACCAGAAGAGAGAGAGAGAGAGAGGCTACAGGGAGGAGCATATCCCCTCACCTTCATGAAAATTTTTCATCTCCTAAAGAGGACTGGCCCAGCCCCAGCCCCACGGCCCTCAGTACCTGACGTGTTGTCCCGCGAAATGCTGATAACAAGGTCTCTGGGGGCGTCTGTAACAAGATTGTGAGCTGGCTACAGGGAGGGCCAGTTTGTTCCTCACACCTGGAAAAAACTCCCTCCGGGAAAAGAAAGTGGGAACATCCCAGGAAAGACAACTGACAACCAGAGCTGAGGCTCACAGGTGTGGACAGAGGACCAGACGCCATTCCCATCCCCCTCCCAGGGCTGAGCCCGCATCCTGGGACCTCAAGGCTTCCTCTCCCTGGACGCTCCTGAGCTGGCAGCCGCTCCACTGCCCCACTGGGCTCCTCCACCTCCCCACCCACCGGGTCTGTCTGCACGCCCCACCATCCCAGGCCACACTCACAGGCCACACGGAGTCGGACGGTCCTCTGTGCGCTCACACCCTTTCTGGAGAAGTCCACGTGGCAGGTGAGGTCGGTGTCGTGGTCCTGGGGGCTGGGCGTGAAGCTGATCACTGAGAAGTGGGAGGTTGTTGGTTTGGTTCCTTGGGAGGAGAGGGCAGTCCCCGTCCAGGAGAAAGAAGGGGCTGGACATTCCTCGGAGGCCCAGTTAAACACACAGATGACCGTCACTGGCTGCCCGGGCTCCAGAGTCTCAGGGATGTAGACATCAGGCTTCTGAGTCAGGGCTGGGACAGCGACATGGGTGAGGGGTTCTAATGCTGCAGGGGTCCCTGAGGGCCCTCTCTGCTCAGCCCATAGCCTGCCCCCAGGGTCCCTCTCCAGTGTGAGAGGCAGCGGTTCCCATCCCATTCCATACCTGTTACTTTTAGAAGGAACCCATTGTTCCTGAAATTATATCTCACATATGTTCCTCTCTCCACCCGAAAGAAGTACTGTGCCTCATCCTCCCTCTGCGCGTCTCTGATCACCAAGGAGCAGCTCCCCTTGCCGGGATCCCCAGTGAGCTGGAATCGGCCCCGGGCGCTCATTTCCACCTCTCGACTTGGGTTGTTTGTGGCCACAGGAGCACCCGTATTTGTGTTGGTCCCTTCTTTGAACCAGTAGCCATAAGCAGCAGTAGACTCGTTCCAGCCATCCCAGGGGTAGGAGAGGTTGCAAGGCACCATGATGCACAGGCCCTCCTGCACCGTCACCTGCTTCTGCACTTGAAGACTGTAACTGGGATCCTTGTTCAGGGACCCTGGGGAGATGCAGAGGCTCAGCGGCGGCCCCAGTCCCTGCATGGGACCCCCAACCGCCGACCCACTTACCCGCCCCCAGCACGGGCAGCAGCAGGGGCAGCAGCAGCATCTCTGGGCTCTGGGGCTGGGCCTGTCCCGGGACCATCCGGCTTCTGGGCCGGCCTGGCGGGGAAGGAAACTCCTCGAGCAGGAAGCCTGGCAGAGGGACAGTGACCATCCGCAGAGGAGGAGCCTTGGGAACCGCAATGTCCTGAAAGATCCTCTCCTGACTTCTCCTTTCACAGGGGAAGCAGCAGGGCAGAGGGCATGAGGCCAGCCCCAAACCAGGAAGGAGCCACCCTGGCCAGCCTTGGGCGTGGGCAGTGCTAGGAGGGGACTGTCAGGGGACACAGGTGAGTCATGGCTGCAGGTGAGGTGATGGCTGCAGAGTCCCATTCATTCATTCATTCATTCATTCATTCTCCAGGCAAAATCTACTCCATGCAGTGGGGGGAGGCAAAGAAGAGATGACCAACCAATCCCTGCCCACAGGATCCTCACCTCCACTTATGTCAACTCAGGGTCCCTGGGCTCCCGAAAGGCACTCAGCTCCCCTGCGTGTTGTGGGGCCGTCTCGGCAGCTTACAGCAGGCTCCCAGCTCCACAGTGAGTTGGGGGGCAGTGACATAAGACCCCAGCGAGCTCAGAGGGCCTCATGCTTGGGGTTTACTGCTCTGAGGTTGCCCCCTGGAGATTCTTAATAATTTATCTTTTGATCTGCGTTTTGTAAATGAGGTCTAATTGGTTCATGGAGCCCCACTGGGGAACTTGGGCCTTGCATCATAGGGTCACAGCTCTGTCCTCTCCCCACCCTGATGCCCAGACTAGTTTGTGGCTCAGCCCAGCCCCGATTACCCACCTGGGCATAGAGGGGGTCTGGGTTGTGCAGACTCAAGGGTAGGGACCCCAGCACCTTTGAGAGTCTGCACTGCCCACCCTCCCGATTCCCCAAGGCTGAGGATTTGGACATTAACTAGCAAATTTAAAACTCCATGAACAAAATGTGGTTTATCCATTTAATGGAGTATTCTTCACCCCTAAAAAGGAATGACATTCTGACACCTGCCAAACACAGATGGTCCTGAGAACATTATACTAAGTGAAAGAAACCAGACAATACTGCGTGATTCTGTTCATCTGATATGTCCAGAAGTGGCAAATGTAGAGACAGGAAGTAGATTTGTCATTGTTGGGAGGGGGGGCATGGTGGGAGAGAAGAATGGGAAGTGACAGTTTAATGGGTACATGGTTTCTTTTTTCAGTAATGGGAAAGTTCTGCAACTAGATGGAGCTGATGGTTGCACAAGAATGTGAACGTACTTATTGCCAATGAACTGTACTTTTTTTCTTTTTCTTTTCCCCTTTTGAGTCTTGCTTTGTCACCCAGGCTGAGTGCAGTGGTGCAATCTCGGCTCACTGCAACCTCTGCCTCCCAGTTTCAAGCAGTTCTCGTGCCTCAGCCTCCCGAGTGGCCGGGATTACAGGCATGCACCACCACGCCCAGCTGATTGTGCACTTTAAAATGATTAAAGTAGGCCGGACGCAGTGGCTCACACCTGTAATCCCAGCACTTTGGGAGGCCAAGGTGGGCAGATCACTTGAGGTCAGGAGTTCGAGACCAGCCTGGTCAACATGGTGAAAACTCGTCTCTATTAAAAATACAAAGATTAGGCTGGGTGCGGTAGCTCAAGCCTGTAATCCTAGCACTTTGGGAGGCTGAGGCGGGCGGATCACGAGGTTAGGAGTTTGAGACCAGCCTGACCAGCATGGTGAAACCCTGTCTCTACTAAAAATACAAAAAAATTAGCCGGACATGGTGGCGTGCACCTGTAGTCCCAGCTACTCAAGAGGCTGAGGCAAGGGAATTGCTTGAACCTGGTGGGCAGAGGTTGCAGTGAGCCACAATCATGCCACTGCACTCCAGCCTGGGCGACAGAGTGAGACTCTGTCTCAAAAAAAAAAAAAAAAAATTCAACTCAATATGGATCAGAGACTTAAATCTAAGACCTGAAACCAAAAAATTCTAGAAGATAACCTAGGAAAAACTCTTCAAGACATTGGTCTAGGTAGTGGTATGTATACCATTATCATGGAATATTACTCAGCCATAAGAAAAAAATGAAATAATGTCTTTTGCAACAACTTGAACGGAGCTGGAGGCCATTATTCCAAGTGAAGTAACTCAGGAATGAAAAATCAAATGCCATCTGTTCTCACTTTTAAGTGGGAGCTAAGCTATGGATACGTAAAGGCATACAGAGATCATGGACTATGATGTCATGGAGGCAGAGAGTAGAACAATAGTTATGAGAGCCCTAGAAGGGTGCATGGGTGGGTAGGTGGGGAATGAAGAGCTCTATCTAACAAATATACAGTTAGATAGAAGGAGTAGTTCTTATGTTTAATAGCAGAGTAGGGTGACTATAGTTAACAGTAACATATTGTAGTGGTGGCTCATGCCTGTAATCCCAACAATTTGGGAGGCTGAGACAGGCAGATTGCTTGAGCCTAGGAGTTTGAGGCCAGCCTGAGCAACATGGTGAAACCCCATCTCTATAAAAAAAAAAAGTACAAAAATTAAGTGGTGGTGCACACCTGTAGTCCCAAGTTGCTCAGGAGGCTGAAGTGGGAGGATTGCTTGAGCTTGGGGAGATCAAAGCTGCAGTGAGTCATGATCACACCACTGCACTCCAGCCTGGGTGACTGAGTAACCCTGTTTTTTTATTTTTTTGAGATGGAGTCTCACTCTGTCACCCAGGCTGGAGGGCAGTGGTGCGATCTCAGCTCACTGCAAGCTCCGCCTCCCAGGTTCACGCCACTCTCCCGCCTCAGCCTCCTGAGTAGCTGGAACTATAGGCGCCCGCCACCACATCTGGCTAATTTTTTTGTATTTTTAATAGAGACAGGGTTTCACCATGTTAGCCAGGATGGCCTTGATCTCCTGACCTCGTGATCCGCCCGCCTTGGCCTCCCAAAGTGCTGGGATTACAGGCATGAGCCACCGCGTCCGACCTCAGAGTGACCCTGTCTTAAAAATAAATAAATAAATAAATAACATATTGTATTTTTCTTTTTTTTTTTTTTGAGACGGAGTCTCACTCTGTCACCCAAGCTGGGGTGCAGTGGCCGGATCTCAGCTCACTGCAAGCTCCACCTCCCGGGTTCACGCCATTCTCCTGCCTCAGCCTCCCGAGTAGCTGGGACTACAGGCGTCCACCACCTCGCCCGGCTAGTTTTTTGTATTTTTTTTAGTAGAGACGGGGTTTCACCATGTTAGCCAGGATGGTCTCGATCTCCTGACCTTGTGATCCGCCCATCTCGGCCTCCCAAAGTGCTGGGATTACAGGTTTGAGCCACCGCGCCCGGCCCTTGTATTTTTCAAAATAGCTAGAAAAGAGGATTTGAAATGTTCCCAACATATAGAAATAATACATGTTTGAAGTGACAGATATTCAAATACCATGACTTGATTATACCATATTATATGCATGGCACAAAATATCACATATACCCCATAAATATGTACAAATATCACATATTAATAAAAATAATTTTTAAAAATCAACAAACCAGGGCTGGGCACAGTGGCTCACACCTGTAATCCCAGCACTTTAGGAGGCCGAGGCGGGTGGATCACCTGAGGTCAGAAGTTCAAGACCAGCCTGGTCAACATGGTGAAACCCCATCTCTACTAAATATACAAAAAATTAGCCAGGCGTGGTGGCAGGCACCAGTAATCCCAGCTACTCAGGAGGC
Source organism: Macaca mulatta (assembly GCF_049350105.2). Lineage (NCBI taxonomy): Eukaryota > Metazoa > Chordata > Mammalia > Primates > Cercopithecidae > Macaca > Macaca mulatta. The sequence continues at coordinate 62,424,587 of NC_133424.1, forward strand.
TGAGGCAGGAGAATCGCTTGAACCTGAGAGGTGGAGGTTGTGGTGAGCCAAGATCATGCCATTGTGTTCCAGCCTGGGCAATAACAGTGAAACTTCACCTTAAAAAAAAAAAAAAAATCAACAAGCCAGACACAGTTGTTTACGCCTGTAAATGCTAGCACTTTGGGAGGCTGGGCAGGCAGATCACCTGAGGTCAGGAGTTCGAGACCAGCCTGCTCAACATGATGAAAGCCCATCTCTACTAAAAATACAAAAAATTAGCCGGGCGTGGTGGCGGGTGCCTGTAGTCCCAGCTACTTGGGAGGCTGAGGCAGGAGAATCACTTGGCCCCTGGGAGGCGGAGGTTGCAGTGAGCTGAGACTGCGCCATTGCACTCCAGCTGGGGTGACAGAGTGATACTCTGTCTCAAAAATAAAAAAAAAATAAATAAAAATCAACAAAAGAAAAAGTTTCATAGGGCAGGATCCAGAAGAGACAATGTGTGGGATTCCAATTGTCCTTTCCCAGTGAAATCATACAGAAAACACTAATGCTAGCAGTAAGGATGAGTGACAACATACACTAAGTATTGTCACCCAGGCGAGCTCACCTGAGCCTCGGTGTTCAGAGTTTTTTGTTTGTTTGTTTTTGTTTTTGTTTTTTTCTTTTGAGACGGAGTCTTGCTCTGTCACCCAGGCTGGAGTGCAGTGGCACGATCTCTGCTCACTGCAAGCTCCGCCTCCCGGGTTCCCGCCATTCTCCTGCCTCAGCCTCCCGGGTAGCTGGGACTACAGGCGCCCGCCACCTCGCCCAGCTAGTTTTTTGTATTTTTTTAGTAGAGACGGGGTTTCACTGTGTTAGCCAGGATGGTCTCGATCTCCTGACCTCGTGATCCGCCCGTCTCGGCCTCCCAAAGTGCTGGGATTACAGGCTTGAGCCACAGCGACCAGCCGTATTTTTAGTAGAGACGGGGTTTCACCGTGTTAGCCAGGATGGTCTCGATCTCCTGACCTCATGATCCACCCATCTCAGCCTCCCAAAATGCTGGGATTACAGGTGTGAGCCACCACGCCCGGCCGGTGTTCAGAGTTTTTACTGGGAGTTGGTCAGGTAGATGTGGCTGACTGCCTGTGTGGTTGACCCAGTTTTTACTCTCTGTGGAGGTACAGCAATAATACATGGTGCAAAGCCCTCACCATAAATCACAGAGTTATTGTAGACTCTTCCAGTGTCCCACTGCCCCCTGGAGAATGAATGAATGAATGAATGAATGAATGAATGGGACTCTGCAGCCATCACCTCACCTGCAGCCATGACTCACCTGTGTCCCCTGACAGTCCCCTCCTAGCACTGCCCACGCCCGAGGCTGGCCAGGGTGGCTCCTTCCTGGTTTGGGGCTGGCCTCATGCCCTCTGCCCTGCTGCTTCCCCTGTGAAAGGAGAAGTCAGGAGAGGATCTTTCAGGACATTGCGGTTCCCGAGGCTCCTCCTCTGCGGATGGTCACTGTCCCTCTGCCAGGCTTCCTGCACGAGGAGTTTCCTTCCCCGCCAGGCCGGCCCAGAAACCGGATGGTCCCGGGACAGGCCCAGCCCCAGAGCCCAGAGATGCTGCTGCTGCCCCTGCTGCTGCCCGTGCTGGGGGCAGGTGAGTGGGTCAGTGGCTGGGGGTCCCATGCAGGGACTGGGGCCGCCACTGAGCCTCTGCATCTCCCCAGGGTCCCTGAACAAGGATCCCAGTTACAGTCTTCAAGTGCAGAGGCTGGTGACGGTGCAGGAGGGCCTGTGTGTCATGGTGCCTTGCAACCTCTCCTACCCCCGGGATGGCTGGACCGAGTCTACTGCTGCTTATGGCTACTGGTTCAAAGCAAGGACCAACACAAATACAGGTGCTCCTGTGGCCACAAACAACCCAAGTCGAGAGGTGGAAATGAGCGCCCGGGGCCGATTCCAGCTCACTGGGGATCCGGGCAAGGGGAGCTGCTCCTTGGTGATCAGAGACGCGCAGAGGGAGGATGAGGCACAGTACTTCTTTCGGGTGGAGAGAGGAAGTCGTGTGAGACGTAATTTTGTTTACAATTGGTTCATTCTACAAGTAACAGGTATGGAATGGGATGGGAACCGCTGCCTCTCACACTCGGGAGGGACCCTGGGGACAGGCTATGGGCTGAGCAGAGAGGGCCCTCAGGGACCCCTGCAGCATTAGAACCCCTCACCCATGTCGCTGTCCCAGCCCTGACTCAGAAGCCTGATGTCTTCATCCCTGAGACTCTGGAGCCCGGGCAGCCGGTGACGGTCATCTGTGTGTTTAACTGGGCCTCCGAGGAATGTCCAGCCCCTTCTTTCTCCTGGACGGGGACTGCCCTCTCCTCCCAAGGAACCAAACCAACGACCGCCCACTTCTCAGTGCTCAGCTTCACGCCCAGCCCCCAGGACCACGACACCGACCTCACCTGCCACGTGGACTTCTCCAGAAAGGGTGTGAGCGCACAGAGGACCGTCCGACTCCGCGTGGCCTGTGAGTGTGGCCTGGGACGCTGGGGCGTGCAGACAGACCCGGTGGGTGGGGAGGTGGAGGAGCCCAGTGGGGCAGTGGAGCGGCTCCCAGCTCAGGAGCATCCAGGGAGAGGAAGCCGTGAGGTCCCAGGATGCGGGCTCAGCCCTGGGAGGGGGATGGGAATGGCGTCTGGTCCTCTGTCCTGGAAGCCCAGAAAGGCCAGTTCCTGCGGCTCCTCTGTGCTGCTGACAGCCAGCCCCCCGCCACGCTGAGCTGGGTCCTGCAGGACAGAGTCCTCTCCTTTTCCCACCCCTGGGGCCCCAGAACCTTGGGGCTGGAGCTGCCCGGGGTGAAGGCCGGGGATTCAGGGCGCTACACCTGCCGAGCGGAGAACAGGCTTGGCTCCCAGCAGCGAGCCCTGGACCTCTCTGTGCAGTGTGAGTGCGCCCAGCAGGGGCCTGGGGTCCATCAGGAGGGCAGAACAGGTGGGGATGCAGGGGCTGGGCTCAGGGTCCCAGAGCTGAGGGGATCTGGAGCCCCAGGCCTCGGGGACTGACCTTACCTGGGTAGACCCTCATGCAGTTTGTGTCTGGGACTCAGTGGGTGATTCTGCACTGCCCTTCTATCCCACCCACTTCCCCCACCTCAGTCTCCAGGACGCTTCCCTTTACCCAGAGGGAAGCCCCTGGCCCGTCTAGAGCCGGTCCCCTCTCTCCATTTCAGATCCTCCAGAGAACCTGAGTGTGATGGTTTCCCAAGCAAACAGGACAGGTAGGAAAGGGGACAGAGGAGCCAGGGCCTCTCGGTGCCGAACTGGGGCCCAGGAATCTGGAGGGTCCCGGAGCCCTGAGCTGCACATGGATTCTGCCCCTTCCTTCCCTAGTCCTGGAAAACCTCGGGAACGGCACGTCCCTCCCGGTCCTGGAGGGCCAAAGCCTGCGCCTGGTCTGTGTCACCCACAGCAGTACCCCAGCCAGGCTGAGCTGGACCCAGGGGGGACAGACCGTGGGCCCCTCCCAGCCCTCAGACCCCGGGGTCCTGGAATTGCCTCGGGTTCAAGTGGAGCAAGAAGGAGGGTTCACCTGCCACGCTCAGCACCCGCTGGGCTCCCAGCACGTCTCTCTCAGCCTCACCGTGCACTGCGAGTGGGGAAACGGGGGCACCTGGGTCCCAGGAAGGGGCCCCTGCTGTGTCCTGTCCTCCGTCCCACAGACCCCCCACAGCTGCTGGGCCCCTCCTGCTCCTGGGAGGCTGAGGGTCTGCACTGCAGCTGCTCCTCCCAAGCCAGCCCGGCGCCGGCTCTGAGCTAGTGGATTGGTGGGGAGCTGTTGGAGGGGAACAGCAGCCAGGGCTTCTTCGATGTCACCCCCAGCTCAGCCAGGCCCTGGGTCAACAGCTCCCTCAAGCCTCCAAGTGGGGGCTTGGCTCCAACCTCAGGCTCCGCTTCGAGGCCCAGAACGTCCATGGGACCCAGAGCTCTCGTTTCCTGCTGGACAGTCAGGGTGTAGGGTAGGGAGGCCTGGGCTCTCCAGGTCCCACAGCCAAGGGTGTAGGAAGGGCCTGGAGAACCCAGATTGAAGTTGCAATAAGAAAGGAAGGACTCAGGACTGTCGTTTAGCAGGTGAACGGGCCTCATCCCACTTTTCCAGGCAAATCAGGGCCCGTGACGGGGCTGGTTCTGGTGGCTGTCGGGGAGATGGCTACGAAGATCCTGCTTCTCTGCCTCTGCCTCATCCTCCTCAGGTGAGCCCCGCCCCAGGGTCCAAGGGGAGGGGTGGAGAGGGCAGAGGATACACCGCTCAATCCCAGATCTTAATCCTGGGGGTGCTTGGACAGTTTAAGACGCCTGCGGCCAGGCAGAGGCTGAGTTGATCGTGATGATTCCACACGGGCCAATGTTGTCAGTCCCCAACTCTGGACCAATTTCCAGGCTGGGGAGGTTCCTGCTCTCATCGGGGAGGTCCTGGGGGCTACGCCTGCTCTCTCTGCCTCAGTCCCCTCCAGCCCCTTAGCAGGGCACAGCGAGGTGAGTCTGCTGCCTTCTGAGCCCCAATGCGGCCACACTCACAGGCCCTGGTCTCTTCATCCAGAGTGAGGTCCTGCAGGAGGAAGGCAGCAAGGGCAGCACTGGGCATGCAAGCTGCAGACACTGTCACAGACTAATCTCCAGGTGAGTGTCGTGGGCCTCTTCCCTTCCAACATCCTGCTGGACACCTCCCCCTCGATGGCCCCAAGGATTGCTCCACTCAACGTGGCCATAACTGACTTGTCACCTCCCTTTCCAAGCCCACTTCTCCTGTTGAGAGCCCCATCCCTCTGATGACGTGGTAGCCCCATCTCTAATGTCAAAACCCAGGTGTGGGTGTCCACCTTGACCTCCCTCCCTCCTCTAGATCCCATAAATCACTAGCTCTTGTCCCTCCTCCTAAGTACAGGTCACCTTGGAGCCCTTTTCTCCATCCTGGCCCCAGTCATGCCTGGGCCTCACCTCTTCCCTGGTCACTGAATCCTCCTCATCTCTTGCCTCCATCTCTCCCAAAACAGACTCCAGACTGCTTCCAGATGCCTCCTCATCCAGTTCCTCCACTGTCTGAGCGGCCGTGTTTCCTCTGCAGGCCTTGCATGGTCTGTCCTCTGCTGGGCTCTCCTGATCTCTCCTCTCCCTGCGTCACCCAACATCTCCCCAAACCCTCCGGGCCAAAGACTCTGTGGCTCTGACACTTGGCATATGTAGTTTCTTCTCCTGAAACGCCCTTCCCTCCCACTCCTGCCAAACTATGTCCAGATCCTCCTTCAGGTTCCCCCTTTTTTTTTTTTTGAGACACAGTCTCACTTTATCACCCAGGCTGGAGTGCAGTGGCATGATCTCAACTCACTGCAGCCTCCCAGGTTCAAGCGATTCTCCTGCCTCAACCTCCTGAGTAGCTGGGATTACAGGCACCTGCCACCATGTCCGACTAATTTTTGTATTTTTAGTAAAGATGAGGTTTCACCATGTTGGCCAGGTTGGTCTCAAACTCCTAGCCTCAAGTGATCCACCCTCCTCAGCCTCCCAAACTGCTGGGATTACAGGCATGAGCCACCGCACTGAACTGTGTGCAGACATGTGTCACGTAAGGACCTTTCTGCCAATAACGGACGGCAAATATGACAGTGGTTTCATAATATTCTTTTTTTTTTTTTTCTGAGATGGAGTCTTGCACTGTCGCCTGGGCTGGTATGCAATGCAATGGTGCAATCTCAGCTCACTGCAACCTCCACTTCCTAGGTTTAAGCGATTCTCCTGCCTCAACCTCCCAAGTAGCTGGGATTACAGGCAGCCACCACCACGTCCAGCTAATTTTTGTGTTTTTAGTAGAGATGGGGTTTCACTATGTTGGCCAGGCTGGTCTCGAACTCCTGACCTCGCGATCCACCCACCTCAGCCTCCCAAAGTGCTGGGATTACAGGTGTGAGCCACCGCACCCGGCCAGTGTTATAAGATTCTAATGCAGCAGAAAGATTCCTATCTCCTAGAGAAGTGGTAACATCATTACACTGTAGTCCAGTGCAACACATACTTGTTGATGGTGATGCTGATGTCAGCAAACCTACTGCATGGGCAGTCCCATAAAAGTGTAAGACATACAATTTGTATCGTATATAATATTACACTTAGTAATGAATGATGATGTTACTGGTTAATGTTTTCACTATGGTATACTTTTTGTTGTTATTTTAGTGTAGTCCTTCCACTCAGTGAAGGAAAAGTTAACTGTGAAACAGCCTCAGGCAGGTCCTTCAGGAGGGATTCAAGAAGAAGACATGTGGCCGGGCGCCTTGGCTCACGCCTGTAATCCCAGCACTCTGGGAAGCAGAGTCGAGTGGATCGCCTGAGGTCAGCAGTTTGAGACCAGCCTGGCCAACATGGTAAAACTCCATCTCTACTAAAAAAAATACAAAAATTAGCTGGGCGTGGTGGCACACACCTGTAATCCCAGCTACTCCGGAGGCTGAGGCAAGAGAATCACTTGAACCCAAGAGGCAGCGGTTGCAGTGAGCTGAGATCATGCCATTGGACTCTGGCCTGGGCAACAAGAGCAAAACTCCGTCTAAAACAAACAAACAAAAACAAAACAACAACAAAAAAATCCTTATCCTATCCTAGGAGATGACAGCTCCATGTGTGTTACTGAACCTGAAGACCTTCCAGTGGGACAAGATGTGGACGTGGAAGACAGTGATACTGATGATCCTGACCCTGTGCAGGTCTAGGCTAATGTGTGAATTTTGCCTCTTAGTTATTAAAACAAAAGCTTAAAAATTAAATCAATTAAGAATAGAGAAAAGGATATGAAGGTATAAAGAAAATGTTCTTGTACAGCTGTACAATGTGTGTGTTTCCAGCTAAGTGTTATTATAAGAGCATAAAAAAGTTAAAATATTATGTTTACAAAGTGAACATGTTACAGTAAGCTAATATTTACTATTTGTTGTTGTTGTTATTTTGAGACAGAGTCTCGCTCTGTTGCCCAGGCTGGAGTGCAGTGGCATGATCTTGGCTCACTGGAATCTCCAGTTTCCAGGCTCAAGCTATTCTTGTGCCTCAGCCTCCCAAGGAGCTGGGATTACAGGTGTGTGCAACTATGCCTGGCTAAGTTTTTAAGAATATTGTTGGCCGGGCGCAGTGGCTCACACCTGTAATCCCAGCACTTTGGGAGGCCGAGGTGGGTGGATCACAAGGTCAGGAGATTGAGACCATCCTGGCTAACACGGTGAAACCCCATCTCTACTAAAAAAATGCAAAAAAATGCCGGGCGCCGTGGCTCACGCCTGTAATCCCAGCACTTTGGGAGGCCGAGGCGGGCGGATCACAAGGTCAGGAGATCGAGACCACGGTGAAACCCCGTCTCTACTAAAAATACAAAAAATTAGCCGGGCGCGCTTGTGGGCGCCTGTAGTCCTAGCTACTTGGGAGGCTGAGGCAGGAGAATGGCGTGAACCCGGGAGGCGGAGCTTGCAGTGAGCCGAGATCGCGCCACTGCACTCCAGCCTGGGCGACAGAGCGAGACTCCGTCTCAAAAAAAAAAAAAAAAAAAATGCAAAAAAAAAAATAAAATAAACCGGGCGTGGTGGCAGGCGCCTGTAGTCCCAGCTACTCAGGAGGCTGAGGCAGGAGAATGGCGTGAACCCAGGAGGCGGAGCTTGCAGTGAGCAGAGATCGCACCCTTGCACTCCAGCCTGGGTGACAGAGCGAGACTCCATCTCAAAAAAAAAAAAAGAATGTTGTTAGTAGTGATGGGCTTTCTCCATGTTGGCCAGGCTGGTCTTGAACTCCTGGCCTCAAGTGATCTGCCTGCCTCTGCCTCCCAAAGTGCTGGGATTACAGGTGTGAGCCACCGCAGCCAGGCTACTATTGAAGAAAGGAAAATATTTTTTATGTATTTGCTGTAGTCTAAGTGCATAGTGTTTATAAAGTCTACAGCAGTGTGTAGTAATGTTCAAGGCCTTCACATTCACTCATTACAACTCAGACTCACCCAGAGCGACTTCCAGTTCTGTTTTTGTTGTTGTTGTTGTTGTTTTTTGAGACGGAGTCTCCCTCTGTCACACCTTTCTCTGGGCAAGGTGAATCCTTTACCTACAGTAACCTTTCTTTCCTGGGCTTCTAGCTCAATTTCACAATTGTGTTTGAGTAGATCTTCCGAGGTCCCTGAGGTCAGTCCAGGTCCAAGCAAATCCCCGTCTTTCTCATACCTCCTCCTTCCTGGGCATCCACTCATAATTTGCAATTAGATAGTAACTTGATTGACTAGAGCTTTAATGTCTGCTTCTCCTTCCACACTGCAAGCTGCCTGAGGTCAGGGATGGTGTCTCCCTAGTTCCCCGGGAATATCCAGGGGCTGGCACAGGGGAGCTGTTCCATAAGGGCAGCAGGTGCTGGAGTCAGAGAAACTTGGACGTGAATCCTGGCCTGACCACTGCTTAGATGTGTGGGTTTGGAGTATTTACTCAGCCTCCATTTCTCCATCTGATCATGGGGACCATAGTGCCTCCCCAGTGGATTGTGGTGAGGATTTTGTGAGTCTGGATTTTATGAGTTTGGCAGTGAATTACCAAGAGCCAGATGTTATTGTTCTCAAATACTTGCTGAATGAGTGAAAGAACGAGGGCCCAGCCAGCGTCTGTGGAATGAGTAGGTGAAACAGGAAATGCTCAGCTTCCAGGTCCTCTTGTGCATCCTCCTTGCTCTCGCTTAGCCCCCATGATCCTAATTTGACCCCCTTTCTCCCCTGCATTCAGGGTCAGCAGCATGAATGCTTGGCAGGCAGCTCCCAAGACCACCTGCCCCCAGGTGCAGCCACCCCCACCCCAGGGCAGGGGGAAGAGCAGGAGGTCTACTACGCCTCCCTCAGCTTCCAGGGCCTGAGGCTCCGGGAGCCTGAGGACCAGGAGGCCCCCAGCAGCACCGAGTACTCAGCGATCAAGATCCACAAGAGGCGGCCCCCGAAGGGCTCGGGCTTTGGTTGGAGAGGGAGACGTCAGGGATGGTTCCGAGGTGAAGAGCGCTCCATGGAAACAGGACATCAGCAAGTGTGTGGGAGTCGTGCTGGTGTGACAGGCAGAACTGGACTCAGATTTCAGCCCCATCCTGAGACTAATAGTTTGAGCAAGTTACTTTACTCCTCACTTTCCTCCTCTGCGCTGTGGACACAGTCAGCCTAACTCACAGGGTTCTTGTGAGGCATAAGGAAGTAATTAACATAAAGCATCCATCAGAGGCGAGTCTCATCTGAGTCACGCCTCTTCCCAGGGCAGCCCATGATGTGGGCTGTCCACCCTGGTCCAAACCGAGACCCTTCTGCAGGGCAGGTCCAGCTTCAGAGCTCCCTGAAGCCTCGGGTGGGGCTGTCCTTGGGCCGCATCGGAGCTTGATTCTCTCTCTGTCGTTCCCGCTCCCCCCACTCCCACTATGGATCCCGGGGCAGCCTACACATCCCTGCAGGCTGCTCTCCGCCTCAGAGCCCGCTTCCTGGGACCTCAACCTCCGTATTTGACCAGACACAGATAATCATCCATTATTTATCTGAAATAAATTATAAATGTGTGAATCACATTACCTCTATCACTAATTATATTTCCCCGATGATTTTGTCCCCCTTAGCAGTGTCCTTTTTCTTTTCTTTTTTTTTTTTTGAGACAGAGTCTTACTCTATCGCCCAGGCTGGAGTGCAGTGGCGCAATCTTGGCTCACTGCAACCTCCGTCTCCCGGGTTCAAGCGATACTCATGTCTCAGCCTCCTGAGTAGCTGGGATTATAGGCGCATGCCACCATGCCTGGCTAATTTTTGTATTTTTGGTAGAGACGCGGTTTCACCATGTCAGCCAGGCTGGTCTCAAACTCCCGACTTCAGGTGATCTGCCAGCCTCAGCCTCCCAAAGTGATGGGGTTACATGCGTAAGCCACCGTGCCCAGCCAGCTGTGTCTTCTTTTTGCAGGATTCGCTTATCAAATTCCTTGCAGCTGCAGTCTGCATTCCACTCCCATTCTAATACGGTGTTTGCGGTGGTCACATCCAACTTCTTTCCTCCTCCTTCCACGGAACATGCATCAGGGAGGAACCACAGGCACCACACGCAAGATGAGCCAGTTGCCTGGACGGCCCGCCAGGGCGTTAACCGCGCTGCTGTGGGCTCTGCTGAGGCGCATTACTGCATCTTTCACACAGCACTTGCTTTCCACGCGTCACTTAGGTGTGGGGATGTGTCCTGAGAAATGCATGGTCAGGCGATTCTGTTATGTGAGCATCCTCGAATGTGCTTATGCAGTCGTAAATCGTACAGCCTGCCACACGCCGAGGCCGTACGGTATAGCCCATTGCTCCCAGGCTATTCACCTGCACAGCACGTTCCTGAACTAAAAGCTGTAGGCAGTTATAACACAATGAATAGGTTAGTCAAAAATGGAGGTTTAGTAAAAATACGGCATAATAGGCCAGGCGTGGTGGCTCACGCCTGTAATCCCAGCACTTCGGAAGGCCAAGGCAGGCAGATCACAAGGTCAGGAGTTTAAGACTATCCTGGCCAAAATGGTGAAACCCAGTCTCTACTAAAAATACAAAAATCAGCCGGGCATGGTGGCAGGCGCCTATAGTTCCAGTACTCGGGAGGCTGAGGCAGAAGAATCGCTTGAACCGGGAGGTGGAGGTTGCAATGAGCTGAGATTGAGCCACTGCATTCTAGCCTGGGCAACAGAGTGAGACTCCGTGTCAAAAAAAAAAAAAAAAAAAAAAAAAGGCATAATAGATAAAAATGGGTCAGGTGCAGTGGCACACGCCTGTAATCATAGCACTTTGGGAGGGTGGATCACTTGAGGTCAGGAGTTCAAGACCAGCCTGGCCAACATGGCAAAACCCCTGTTCCGTTTCTACCAAAAATACAAAAATACAAAAATTAGCCAGGAGTGGTGGAAAGTAGCCCCAGCTATTCAGGAGGTTGAGGCGGGAGAATCGCTTGAACCTGGGAGGCGGAGGTTACAGGGAGCCGAGATCGCACCACTGCACTCCAGCCTCAGTGACAGAGCGAGACTGTCTCAAAAACTAAAACAAAAATACACCACCACCACCAATGTCTGATTAAATCTAAGCCAGGGTTCCATTTTGGAGCAAGGGGCAGGGTGTGGGTGTGGGGGACAGAGAACGGGCTCCAGCCACCGTCAGCTGCACGTCCTGGTGGCACCCGGGCCATTCCCGTCCCCTGTGCTGGGAGATCATCATCTAATCCTGACAACACCCTCCTCTCAGAGCTCGGAGGATGAGCTGCCAAAACCCACAAGGGTTCAGAACCTGGGCTCTGGAGACAGAAGGCCCTGGGCTCAGAAACGTGGGGCCACTGCCCGGGCCTTCCCTGGGCCTGGACCTGGGCTCCTTCCATTGTCTAAGCAGGGTCAGGCTGGGCTGGCTGTGCTGGCTCAAGAGATGAGGAAGGAGGACACAGGGGCTGCCAGGACCTTGAGGCACTGGACTGGGCACTGCCCCAGCGGGCAGAGGATGGAGACCGGTGTTGATATTGTGACACTGACCGTCTGCTCACCTGATTTGGGTGCTGAAGTGCAGCTGACGCCCCTAATCTTTTATAGACTTGTGAAAGGAAAATAAATAAAAGTCAAGCTGGGAACAGCTTAGGGCAAACCCGCCTCCCATTCTATTCAGAGCCACCCCTCTGCTCACTGAGACAGATGCACGTCTGATCGCCTCCGTTTGGAAAGGCTAATCAGAAACGCCAGAGAACACACCTGTTCATCTCTCACCCATCTGTGACCTGGAAGCCCCCTCCCCACTCTGAGTCTTCCTGCCTTTGCTTCAAGTTGTCCTGCCTTTCCAAACGGAACCCAAGTACTTCTTACACATAGTGACTCGTGTCTCAAGTCTCCCTAAAACGTATAAAACTAAGCTGTGCCCCAACCACCTTGGCCACGTCATCAGGACCTCCTGAGGCTGTGTCGCGGTCCATGTCCTCAACCTTGGCAAAACAAAGTTTCCAAATTCACTGGACCTGTCTCACATTTTCAGGGTTCACGGATTCATGTGCAACAAGGGGTCTAAGCAGGACAGGTTTGGGGGGCCGGTTTTTCTGTTGTTAGCGGATGTCCCCTTCTGGAAAGGGGCGCACACACCCGCCTTCAGCCAGGAGATGGTATGCGGTTCCCTGATCCCACCTGCTTCTCCTGAGTAGGGTTTATCAGTACAGGAGAGTCAGGGCGTCTGAGAGCACTTTCTTCCTTACCTGGCCTCGGATTCTCCACACTCCAAAGTATGATGCATGATCTGAGCTACTCAAGACAAAATTTAGAGAAGCCGGTTTAGCTTCTCTCTTCCTTCTTTCTTTTTTTTTGAGACAGGGTCTTACTCTGTTGCCCAGGCTAGAGTGCAGTGGTGCAGTCATGGCTCACTGCAGCCTCAACCTGCTGGGCTCAAGTAATCCTCCTGCTTCAGCCTCCCAAGTAGCTGAGACGACAGGAGTCCACCACCACGGCTAGCTGGTTTTTGTATTTTTTGTAGAGATGGGTTTCACCCTGTTGCCCAGGCTGGTCTCAAACTCGTGGGCTCAAGTGATCCTCCTGTCTTGGCCTCCCAAAGTGCTGGAATTACAGGCATGAGCCACCGCACCTGGGCCCCAAAAGAACTTTTGCAGACACACTGGTTCCTTAAGCTCTGGTAAAAAATTTATTACCAAAGCACAGAGGTGTCAAGGGTAGCAGGGGTCCCCCCTGGGGGCCGGCCCAACCCCATCCAGCTTTGCTAGGACACTGGCTGAAGGGCAGGCCACCCAGACAGGGAACTTCACATTCACTGGAGGGAAACGGGGGGTCTCCCTGAGGCTAATCAGGACTGATGAGTATCCCGAAACCAGTGGCAGGAATGCACATTCCAGGGCTTGTTCTAGAAGCTTATCTGTGATTAAACAGCAGGCCTTGAGTCACATTGCTTCATTTTTTTTTTCTTTCTGTTGCACACTGCAAATGGAAAATTCTAGAAGACAATAAAAATGGCTGTTAGTATCTCATTCATTCAGGGAACACCCTCTGTCCTTCACTTCGTGCCAGGCACCTTCTAGGTACTGGGGATGTCATCATGACCATACGGGACGAGGAGCCCCTGCTGGGCTTAGGACGCGGAGGAGGGGGGTGGAGACTCCACATTAAACACACGCTTCCCTCCAGAGGGGAGCAAGGGCTGCGTGGAAAACATGCGACGCGATGAGCAGGTGTGTGAGGGGCAGTGAGGATGCCTCATAGAGGATGGAGAGGCCTCGGATCTTGAGAAGCAGCAGTTGCATAAAACCAGGAAGAGGGGAGCCTTCCAGACCTTGGGATGGCAGGTGCAAAGGTTCCGGGGTGGGGTCCAGCTTGGCCTGGTCTAGAATTGGAGGGGAGGGTGTGTGGCTGGCGCATCATGCCCAGGGGAGGAAGGGAGCTCGGCCTCGGGCCAAGGCAAGGAGGTGCTGTGGAGAAGAGGCGAGATGACTTTCAAGGCGCTCGAAGGTCACCGGGCTCCTCAAATGCCATCTCCTCGTTACGTTCCCAACCAAGGGGCTGAGTGAGTGGCTTCCAGAGAATGTGCGGGTGTGAGATGGTGGAGACCCTGCGGGGTTGTCAGGTGTCGGGTTCTAAACGCCTTTTGATAAACAGGACATCGATAAACAGGACATTTGCTCCATCGATAAACAGGACGAAGCCTCTGCCCTGTGCTATGCCAGAAAAGCAGAGACGATAGGGTCAGATTAACCCTGCCCTGGAGAAGCTCGATGCCAGCAGAAGACTGTGACAAGTGACCCATGGTTGGTCTCATCTGGGACCGAAGGTTTGGAGGAGGCTGCTGAGGGAGTGAGGGTGTTGGCGAGGACCCCGAGCTGTCCAGCCTGGAAAACTGGGTGCATGGAGGAGGAGCTCTGCATCGAGCTGGAGAGGTGGGGGAAGGAGTGAGACTGGCACAGAAGGTCATGACTTGACTCTCGGCGCCTCTGGTTGAGGCAGAGAGCCTGCTACTCCACCACAGAGAAGAGGGCCCCCACCCCTCACCGCTGGCCCACTCTGTGCGCAGGGGCTCTGCGAGTCGCCTGGCACACACGTGTCAGCTTATGCTTCAGCCTCAGATGTGAGGAAAGGTTGTGGGAATGTAGAAGCACTTGTAGGCCGGGCGCGGTGGCTCACGCCTGTAATCCCAGCACTTTGGGAGGCCGAGGCGGGCGGATCACAAGGTCAGGAGATCGAGACCACGGTGAAACCCTGTCTCTACTAAAAATACAAAAAATTAGCCGGGCGCGGTAGTGGGCGCCTGTAGTCCCAGCTACTCCGGAGGCTGAGGCAGGAGAATGGCGTGAACCCGGGAGGCGAAGCTTGCAGTGAGCGGAGGTCGCGCCACTGCACTCCAGCCTGGGCGACAGAGCGAGACTCCGTCTCCAAAAAAAAAGAAGCACTTGTAATCCAAATGCCAAGAAGAGGTCACTGCACAGGGAGACAGGCCGCCAAAAGGAGACGCTATTCAAGACTCCCCTGGACCAGGATCTCGCAATCGCGGCACTGGTGACCACTGGGGCTGGGGGATTCTTTGTGGGGGGCGGGTAGAGGTGGGGACCATGCTGCGTGTTGCAGGATGCCAGGCAGCCTCCCAGCCTCCACCGTCCTGCATCCTGATAACCAAGTATCTCCAGACACGGCCAAATGCCCCCAGGGTGGTGCCGAGTTAGACAAAGCGCTGAGCTTTGGTTCCAGCCAACCCTGATGAGAGAAATGACGACTCCGGGGACAGAGAGGGAGCCTGGAGAAACCCCTCTTCAGCACACATCCCTGCACCCTTGCCAAAATTTACTGTGAAGTTTGTCTTCGACCTTGCAAACATGCCTGCACATTTACACACAGTGCTGACGGAAGTAAAGCCATCTAGCCCTCACTTCCTCACTGTCAAGTTGACACCTCCATCCACAGACAGCGCGCACCAGCAGCCGGGCTGTGCACACAGGCAGCACTGCTTGTAAAAGAAAAATCTGGGAAACTAAGCAAATGCCCAGCTGCTGGCTGTGAGGAGTGTCCGTCATCCACACGATGGAGGAGTGCGCGCTATGAACAAGACCTGAAGGCATGGAGCAGCTACCTTTTGTGTATGGGGAGCCAAGGGGGCCAGGCCAAAGGAAAGTAGAGACTACAGGTGGCTGGGTGGAAGGACACAGGGAGGCAGGGATGCAAGAAAGGACAGAAGATGGCAAGAGACAGAAAACGTCTTGATGCTATTTTTGAGGCTCTGAATCCTGTTGTGCCTGAAGCTCCCCCTTAGACTTTTCTAGCTACAACAGCCAATCAACCCCACTTTTCTTTTCTTTCTTTTTTTTTTTTTTGAGATGGAGTCTCACTCTGTCACCCAGGCTGGAGTGCAGTGGTGCCATCTCGGCTCACTGCAAGCTCCGCCTCCCGGGTTCACACCATTCTCCCGCCTCAGCCTCCCGAGGAGCTGGGACTATAGGCGCCCACCACCACGCCCGGCTAATTTCTCTTGTATTTTAGTAGAGTCGGGGTTTCACCGTGTTAGCCAGGATGGTCTCAATCCCCTGACCTCATTGTCCGTCTGCCTCGGCCTCCCAAAGTGCTGGGATTACAGGCGTGAGCCACTGTGCCCAGCCTCAACCCCCTTTTCTTTTCTTTTTTTTTTTTTTTGAGACGGAGTCTTGCTCTGTCGCCCGGGCTGGAGTACAGTGGCCGGATCTCAGCTCACTGCAAGCTCCGCCTCCCGGGTTTATGCCATTCTCCTGCCTCAGCCTCCGGAGTAGCTGGGACTACAGGCACCCGCCACCTCGCCCGGCTAGTTTTTTGTATTTTTAGTAGAGACGGGGTTTCACGGTGTTAGCCAGGATGGTCTCGATCTCCTGACCTCGTGATCCACCCGTCTCGGCCTCCCAAAGTGCTGGGATTACAGGCTTGAGCCACCGCGCCCGGCAACCCCCTTTTCTTAAAGCCAAGTTGAGCCGGGTTTCTGCTACTTGCCATTCCTGGAGGTTGGGAAGTTCAAGGACCCTGTGGAAAACCCCAGCATCTCCCTGGGAAGCTGGGCCCTGATATGAACGTGGGACAGCCTCTGGGAAGTGTCCCCTGGAGCCTGGGGCAGGGCTGGGTCGAGGGCAAGGGGTGAGAGGGCTGAAGACTCACAAGCTCTTCCCACCTGCATTCCACCTAGGGCACCATCGGGAGGCCAATGGGGTCATATGGGGACACACGCAGATCCTGCAGCAGAGCTTCTAGGTTGTTCCTCAGCACGGCGTAGGGCGGCTTCTCCTCGTACTTGAGGGCCATCACCACCTTCAGGTAATTCTGCAGGGTCTCTGTGGTCAAGACAACCCCCAGCAAGGGAGCGCCTGAGAGGCGTCCCCCAACCTCGATCCTGGGGGTCGGTGCCCAAGGGTGGGGGGTAGGGGACTGACAGGCACGAGGGTCTCAGCAAAAGTGCCCATTTGCTTGGTGCCTGGCATTGCCAGGGGACTTCCATTTTTTTTTTCAGTTTTGGAAAACGTCATACACAGGCACCTGGAGAAGGGCATGAACACCCAAGTATCCATCACTCAGTTTCCACAATGATCACCTCACAGCCAATCGCGTTTCATCAAGACCCCTCCCCTGGCCCGCAGTGTTTCAGTGCAGATCCCAGCTAGCGGTGCAGTCTCCCTGCACATAAATATTGAGCATGTGTCTTTAAAGAGGCGGGCCCTGCCTCAGCTCCACCTCCAACCTCTGGTGGACCAGCTTAAACATCCTTGAGGCCCAAGGTTTACAGAGGGAGAACTGGAGGGGAGTGCTTGGCAGCTGAGCCATGATCTGAACCCAGGGATTTAAAGTAATTCAAAAATGAGCCTTAGAGAGCCAGAGGGGACACGCTATCCGTTTCTGTCTGTCCATTTCTGCCTCCAGCTTAGAGAAAAGCATCAAAGCTGTTCAGGAGGGGCACAAAGACAACAGCAGCAACAAACACCCCCACACCCAAACGAGACAGTGCAAATACCCAGGGACAGGGACGAGTGACAGGGACTGGCTTTATAAGCTATGGTGCGGCCAAACCATGGCTACTGTGCAGCTGTCAATAAAACCTGTGGTGCATCTATAAAGGAAGGGCATGAAGGACGGCCCCAGGGTTAAGGGAAAAAAGCAAGAGGTAGAATGAGATGTATGTAGGGTGAGCCCATTTTTTGTTCATAAAAATGGCTGTGCATGGTGGCTCATGCCTGTAATCCCAGCACTTTGGGAGGCCGAGGTGGTAGATCAGTTGAGGCCAGGGGTTCGAGACCAGCCTGGGCAACACGGTGAAACCCCGTCTCTACTAAAAATACAAAAAACTAGCCAGGTATGGGGATGCACGCCTGTAATCCCAGCTACTTGGGAGGCTGAGGCACGAGAATTGCTTGAACCTGGGAGGCGGAGATTGCAGTGAGCCGAGATCGCACCACCGCACTCCAGCCTGGGCGACAGAGCTAGACCCTGTCTTAAAAAAAAAAAAAAAATTACTCTGTCCTCAAAAAACACTTGTGTGTTTTTGTTTTGTTGTTCACAGGCACTTGTGAATGTTTTGACAATTTTTTTTTTTTTTTTTTTTTTTTTTTTTGAGACGGAGTCTCGCTCTGTCACCCAGGCTGGACTGCAGTGGCCGGATCTCAGCTCACTGCAAGCTCCGCCTCCCGGGTTCCCGCCATTCTCCGGCCTCAGCCTCTCGAGTAGCTGGGACTACAGGTGCCCGCCACCTCGCCCGGCTAGTTTTTTGTATTTCTTAGTAGAGACGGGGTTTCACCGTGTTATCCAGGATGGTCTCGATCTCCTGACCTCGTGATCCACCCATCTCGGCCTCCCAAAGTGCTGGGATTACAGCCTTGAGCCACCGCGGCCGGCCAACAATTTTTGTCTTTCTACAATGGGTACATATTACAAATGCAATTTGGAAAACTAAAAAAAAGGAAGAAGTATAAGGAGAGGCCACCTCAAGATGGATCTGAGCCACCAGGTCCTGCCCAGGTCCCTGCCTGTTCCCGCTCCCTTCAGGACATACCTGAGGGTCTGATCCAATGACCGCAGGGTCCCACAAAGGGCCCCGGCTTATCAGTAAACCTGAAGGGACAGAAGCACATGTGAAAGGTCTTATCAGTAAACCTGAAGGGACAGAAGCACATGTGAAAGGGAAAGGAGAGCAACCTTTTAAAACAGAATGCCTAAGATATATACACAGCCTAAGATATATACACAGTCCCCTCTGCCATCCAGGGAAGTTAAGTTCTTAAAGCCACTGTGAACACTGAATCAACCAACCCACTACCATTGCTCCCAGGGGAAACAGCAGTGGCCTCCTGCAAGCCTCCAGCCATATCATTTTCCCCAATCAATACACCTTGTTTTATGTATGTTTCTTTTGAAAGACATCTTATGTAATAAGCATTGTTGATTCATTAGCACTGAACTCTGTTTTAACCTGGGATCTTTAAGATGGAGAGGATTCTTTCAACGATGAGGAAAGATCCAAGATGAAAATAAAGATTTTATTACTTACAGGTCCTGGGGGCACATGACACACCCAAAGGTGACCTCCCCCCGTCCCACGCACACACACACACACACAGACACACACAGACAGAGGTAAGGGAGCTCGTGGTTGCATGAGGGGCCAATGGGTGGTATCCAAACATTCTGAGGGGATTTTAACTGGTGGGTTCAAAGCAAGCAGGCTCGAGTTCCTGGAGGTCACGCTGTGCCTGAGAGGGGGTCACTGTGGCATCTGCACAGTTCAGTGGGATGTGGTCAGCGGGGCCGTCAAGTAGGCTGTCTGTGGCTGACCCATAGGGAGGGAAGTGTTCCCCCGGAGGCGGCTGCATAAGGGAAATATCTGGGTCAACCACACGGAGGAACTGGGAGGAGGTGGAAAACTGGAAACTGTGCTGAGGGTGACCGAGCCCTGCTTCTGGCATGAGAAAGTCCAACTTACATTCAAATGAATGCCAAGGCAACCTGAAATGATAAGAATTCCCCACAAACTCACGGCCAACAGCACCGTAGCTCATGCCTGAACAAAGCTGATACAACACACGAATTATTAACCATCTCAGGCTTCGGGACATCAGACAACACTTCAGCATTATGCTAGGTGGCTGTTTGATTTTTTGTAGAGACGGGTTCTCACTATGTTGCCCAGGCTGCTCTGATCCTCCTGTCTTAGCCTCCCAAAGTGCTGGGATTACAGGTGTGAACCACCACGCCTGGCTGAGGCCATTTTAAATGGCATAATCACTGACAAAAAGCATAAAAACAGGAAAAAATGTAGCATTAACTGAACGACACTGGCGTATATAGTGTAGGCGCTGAAACGGGGAGGCAGAATGCTATCTGGCTCCTCCCTAGGCTGGGAACATGTGTGTCAGGTGATTAAAATTTTTCTCCACACTATGTGTCCGCAAGTGGCCACGAAAGAACTGCAAGAATTGATTTGGGGTTACAAATACTTTTAGTGAGTAGGAGAATTCACACATATGGACTCTGAATAATCAGGACTAACTGTATATGTACATACACACACATACACATATATGTATAACACACACGTGCATGCACGTGCACCCCTTTTTGGCTGTTCAGGAAAAATCCTGATTTACCCACTGCCTTTGCTTTATCCCCCAGCCCCACCCTCCTGCTCCTCAAATCCCTCTGCCCCATAGATCTGGGCCCAGCTCAGGCCTCATCCCTTTTCCCTGGACCTCAACTCCTCCCTGGCCTCCTGTGCATCCCCACGTGGCCCCAGAGGGTCTCTTTACACCTGTCCCTGACCCTCCCTGCTCACAGCCCACCCTGCCTCCCGTGGCTCCCCAGCACACACTGGCCACCCTCTAGCTCCATCTCTCCACTCCCTTCTCCCATCGCATGTCCCATCCACACCAAAGGACTCCTCGTCCCACCAGGCCACACATCCACACACATCTGCCTCTGCACACATCACTCTCGCTGCCTGGGCGGCCTTCCCCACCCTGAACTCTGGCAGGTGGCTGTTCTCCCTTTGAGATACAGCTCGAGGGTCTGGCCTCCTAGGAAGTCTTCCCCAGATCCCTCCAGGCAGAGGAACTCCGTCCCTCCTGGGCCTGTGTGTAGGTTCGCGGATGTCCCATGGCAGCCATCGACATACAAGCGCAGGAAGGCCCGGTTGTGCCATCGACAGGACGTTACACGCTGCACAGCAACGCCACTGCCACCCCCTGCCGTGGGCTCTCCCTGACCAGCTGGGGAGCCCTGAGAGCGGGTCCAAAGCTGGCTGTCATTTGTGCTTTGCCCAGCAATGGGCCTTGAATGCCAGACAGCCTCAGGGACTCAAACTGCCTCTCCTCCTTCTTTTACTCGTGCTGCCTGTCGTGAACTATAATGTGCAAAAAGTGAGTATCTGTTGAATGAATGGAAAAAGGCCACGTATACCAGTAAAACGTCCTAGCGCAGGGCACCTTAGGGTGCCAGGAAACGAGCATGTAACAACATCGCCCCCCTGTGGTCCCCTTGGCTACGGTCTGGGCTAAGAGACGCTGGGCTGGGGGTGAGGAGGGGTGTCTGGGGGACAGTGTCAACATCACCAGCTACTCTCCAGGGAGCATTTTCGTGCGCCTGGCCCTCTACGGTTGTGGTCTGGAGCAGGGGCTGTGGAATTACTGTTATCCATGCTGCTATCATTGATACAAGATGATTACTGTGACCGCTTATTCACCCTGCACCATGTCGACGAGTGCAGGCCCTCTCTGTGAACCCGTCACTTTCATCAAGTCTCTTTAGGTGAGGGGATGTGAAAAGGGTGACGTGACTGCTCTTAGGAGTTAGGAAGGGGAGTGGGGAGAAGACTCAACCCAGGGGAGCCTCGGGGACCGGCTTCCCTGACAAGATCGGAGTGCAGAGGCACCGTGGGCTGATTCTCACCTGGGTGTCCAGCACAGCCACTGGCCTCAGGAACCTGGCACTAAATGCATGAGTGGAGAGGGTGCAGAGACGTGCTATCCTGTCTGCCTAGGAATCCTGCCTCCCCCTTGCCCACCTGGGAGGCTCTTGTGTTCCCTACAGACCAGGTCAGGCATCTCCCAGGTGAGGGTTTCCAGGAGCCGGCGGCGGGGTCCTGTGCCTCCCCTCTGCTCCCACAGTGCCGGGCTACCTCCACCCTCACCTGCAGCTCCTGCTTCCTGTCCATGTCTCCCCCCAGCCCTGGAACCCCGACACTGGGCCTGCGTCTGCCTGACCTCTGTGTCCACAATGAAGCCTGGGCGGGCTCAGCATTCACTCCTTAGTTGTTCTTCATTCCACTACGATTTTTCTTTTATTTTGAGACAGGGTCTCTCACTCTGTTGCCCAGGTTGGAGTGCAGCGACACAATCACAGCTCACTGCAGCCTCCACCTCCTTGGACTCAAGTGCTCCTTCCACCTCAGCATCCTGAGTAGCTGGGACTCCAGGCATGTGCTACCACACCCGGCTACAGTTTTTGTAGAGATGGAGTCTCATCATGTTGTCCAGGCTGGTCTCAAACTTCTGGGCTCAAGCAATCTGCCCGCCTAAGCTTCCCAAGTGCTAGAAGGCATGAGCCACTGTGCCAGATCCGCCCCTATTTCTTGGGCACCCACAATGTGTGCTCTCTGTTGCATCCAGAGGAGGATGTGTGTGTGTCACAGGGAATTGAGGCACTACTACTGCCCTCAGTCTCCTGTCTTGGGACTGTCAGTTAGAGATGTGAACCCTCCCTCATGGAAGCTGCAGTGTTTTGGGGTCTCCTCGTGAGAGCAGCTCAGCCTTGTCCTGAGCTAACCCATCAGAGTGTGTGAGGGAGCATTTCACTACCTTCACTCACACGGGGACTCCAGCGGGCTGCTCATTCTGTGACTCATTGTTTTCACCTGGCTTCATTTCAAAAGACACCTTTGTCTCACTAGTGTGAGCAGAAAACCCCAGCAGCATGTGTTAAAGCTAGGGAGTAAGTGTGAAAACAAGCTCCAAGAAAATGGGGCAATGGACCTGTCTAGCGGGTTCTGAGGCTGGCTTCCCATGCAGAGGTTGCCTGCAGAAGTCTGGGGGCTGAAGGCCTCTCTGTCCCTCCCTCTTTCTGCAGGGATGTTGGGGCAAATTAGCACCAAACTGTGTGTGATATCCTTCTTGCCACTGTTTAAAGCTTCATGGTCCTTCAGGGGGCAATTTACCTGTTACCATCGCTGTGAGACCTGCCCCCGACATCAGACCTAAAAGTGTGCTGCACACCCCCACCAACAGTCCCACCAGTGGACACCCAGGACCTGGCCCCAGGATCCCCATCAGTCTGACCTCTGACACACCGTGTGTTTCACCCTTTAGCTCCTATCTCCCCCAACAGGATGTGAGCTCCCTGAGGGCAGGGATTTTTGTCTTACTCACTCCTGTATCCCTAGGGCCTAGAACAGAGCCTAGCACATGGCAGGGGTTCAGTATTTGTTGAGTGAAGGTAGGCTGGGCCCAGGCACCACCAGTTCACCTCATAAGCCTCCTCCACTTGGAAAGCAGCATGTAGGTGACAGGGGCTGTCTGTGGAGTTGAATGGCCTGGGTTTGAGTCCAGGAGCCCCTGCTGAGTAGCTGTGTGGCCTGGGCTGATTACCTAAGCTCTCTGTGCCACAGATCATGAGAGTACACAGCTCAGAACAGTTGTGAGGATGCAGGGGAAGCACCAGGGGCAATGCCTGGCACAGACAAGTGTATAATAAATGTTAGCTTTGAACAGTCAGTAGGAGGAAGTCAAAATGACGAGACACATCCCCTCGTCTGAAGGAGGATGAAATTCTGGGCATGGTGCCACATACGCCAATTAAACACGCACCCAAGAACGTCACAGAGTTTTTAAGGACACAGATGCATCTAAACTAACACATTTAGGAGCATTCGGAAGTAGTGAACTAGTTGTATAGCTAAAGTTAAAAACATAACATTGAGTGAAAGAAGGCAAGAAACAGCATGAGGTTTAGAGCATAGTACTATTTATACAAATTAAACACACAGTACCACCATATATAGTTTAAGAACACAGACATGTCTATAGAAAATTGATTTAGAAGCAGCAGTCAGGAGCAGTGAACTCGATCCACACGTAGGGGTAGGGTTAAATTTGAAGAGAGCCAGAGACACATAAGATGCAGAGCGGAATATCACTTACGCAAATCACACACAGGACCACGGCCAGCACGCGATTTTGAGGGTATAAATACATCTAAGTGAACACGTCAGCAGAACACATGTTAAGCGTGCTTGAGCAGCTGTCCATGATTGAGGGAAAGAAGTTGGGAGATACGAAGGGAGTAAAATAAAATGAGAAAGGCTTTATGTGAGGGAAGGACTAGGAAGGAATTCACAGCACACTAAGGACAGGGAAGTAGGAGGGACTCAATGCCATTCACTGGAGGGTTCACCCTCTTCCCACTCTATATGATTTCCTAGATAATCTCATCCTCTCCTGGGGCTTCAGTTGACAGCTCCTGAGATATTCCCGGGATCTGAGTCTCCCTCTAGACTTCACTCCTGCACTTCAGACGGAGATGGTCAGCTGCCTCCCAGATGACTCGGGCAACAAGTCCGAGACGGAGTCTTGCTCTATCACCCAGGATGGAATGCAGTGGCGTGATCTCAGCTCACTGCAACCTCCACCTCCCAGGTTCAAGCAATTCTCCTGCCTCAGCCTCCCAAGCAGCTGGGATTACAGGTACCTGCCACTGCGTCAGGCTAATTTTTGTATTTTCAGTAGAGACAGGGTTTCACCATGTTGGCCAGGCTGGTCTCGAACTCCTGACCTCGCGATCCACCCACCTTGGCCTCCCAAAGTGCTGGGATTAAGACATGAACCACCGTGCCTGGCCTGGGTAACTCTTATTCTTGTCTGAAGTGCACGCCTAGCACGCCAGCTAGGACCAGCTGCCTACTGTCCTTGGTGCTGAACCCACAACCCCCGCGCTTCCATTTTGTGCCCAGCGGCCCACTGTCCCTGGTGCTGAACCCACATCCCTAGCACTTCCCTTTTGTGTACCGCCGCCTGCTGTCCTTGGTGCTGAACACACACCCCAGTGCCTCCCTTTTACGCCCAGCTGCCTGCTGTCCCTAGTGCTGAACCCATATCCCTAGAGCTCCCTGTGTCCAGCTGCTCAATGCCCTTAGTGTTCAGTCTCACCCCAGAACTTCCCCATATGTTCCGCTGTCCACTGGCTTTGGTGCTGAATGTTTAAACCAGCAATGGTAAGACCTGGTGGTTTACACACAGAGGTGAAGGCACTGATCTGGTGGTGTGAACACTGGATGGGGGGTGCTACCAGTGCTGAGACAGGGCCTGGGTCTGTCCTGCTCAGGTTGCCTGCGTGTTTGTAATGAATGAGTCACGGTGCCCCACACATGATGAGCATTTTCTACGAGCCAGGCCCTGTGCTAAGTGCTGTGTATACCTGACTTCCCTGAACCCTTGTGCAGTCCCGTAACGTGGGCGCTAGTAGAAGACCATCTCATGGAGAAGGATAATGAGGCTTGCAGACGTTAACACCCCACAGTGGTGGGGCCAGAGTCCAAGCCCAGGCAGCGTGGCTCCGGAACCCCTGCCTCGCCTGCTTCGTGGACAGTGCAGCACATGTCTGTGCAGCTCAGAGGACTTGGGCTCTGCTAGGTGACACTTCCCCTTCCCGCCTGCCCCCAGCTGGGCTCTGGGCTTCTGCCCACCTGCAGGGGTTCTGCTGACCCCCCGACTCACTTCTGTTTTTGCTTCATGATGTCCTCAGTGTTAGGAAGGCAGTTTGTCCAAGGCAGAAACCCGTAGAGCCACTTCAGCATGCAGTAGCCCAGGCTCTGGAGGTCGCTGCGGCGGGAGGGCCCTGGGAAGGGAAGGGTAGAGGTGGCACCTCAGTCTGGATGCTCCATTCACCAGTGCGTCCACCCCCTTCCTTCCCCTTTCTCACTGACTCAACCACGCGCTCATGCACTCAGCATTCCAGCCATATGGGCTGTCTCCTCTGCTCATTCACTTTCATGAGTAGGCAGAAGCTGACTCTTATTCTCATTCTGACTTACTTTCACTCAACCATCCCCTCAGCCTCTTTCTTCAGGTCACCCTCATCCACTCTTCTCTCATTCATGCACTCATTCAATCCTCAGCATCCGTGTGCTGGGCTCAGCTGATTTCTGAAAACTCAGACTGGTATCTTATCGGGTCCCAGCCCATGACAGCCTTGTTGGGAGACAGCTATGGTGTGGGACTACCTGAGTGACAAAGGACACAGAACACATGGGAGCCCAGGAGGATGGGTACCAATCCCAGCTTCAGTGGGGAAGTGCCGGGAGACCCGGATGGTGTATTTTCCTTAGCTTCCTGAGCATAAGACAATGCTTAATTTAGACAACGCTTTGTGTAAGCACTCGACAAGCACTACTTGTTGTCCGTGCTGGCCTTCCACCACCCGATGCTGGGGGCAGGGGTACCTTCCCTGCCCTGGAGGAGCTCAGTCTGGTGGGAGGACGTGGCAAGCATGTGGATGGCCATGATATAAAGGGATGTGAGAAAGAGGGGCTCAAGAAATCTGCCCCGGGCCCTCTTCCCACTCTCTACACTTTCCCTGGATGATCCCATCTTCTCCCAGGGCTTCGGCTGATAAACTCCCGAGATACTGCAGAGCCTCTGCCCAGATTTCCCTCCCACATTCCAGACGTGGTGGCCAACCACCTCCTCAAACAGCCCCTCCTGGATGACTCCTAGGCAACTCCCATCTTTCAAGTCTACGCCAGATCCTGAATCCCAACCTCTGGAACTCAGGGCTCCCCAGTGCCCAGCCTCCCACTGTCCTTGGTGCTGAACCGCTAACCAACCCCCACCCCCCACCCCCCACAGTGGTCAGGACGCTGTCTGTGGTCCTGATCCGTCCTGGCGCCCTTAGTGCCTGTCCTGTGTGGCCACCTGCTGTCTCTGGCTGTGAACTCCTAGAGCTGCCCTTGTATGAGAAGCATGTCTCCATGGTCCCAAACCCTTCCCTGGCCTCGTACCGCATCCCTTGTGCAGGTCCATGCTAATGAACTCAAGGTCCCCCTCGTGAGGGCTCCTGCTGCCTTCCACGTAGGCCACATGTTTGCCACTCGGGCAATAGCGGAAGGCGAAGCCATAGCCTGCCAAGGTCACCTGTGGACACAGGGAGAAGCCATACAGATTGGAGGTGAGGAGCACAACTGAAAACAACCATTCCATCAAAGATGACATTTTTCACTTATAAAACTAAGCCATGCTCATAGCAAAAATGATGTGAAGTAAAAAAAAACCCCAACCAGCCATCATATTTCCTCCCAGCCCCTAAAACCCACTGCTCAGAAATAACCACTAGTAACAGTTTCTTATGCACCATTCCACATTGTTTTTTAATAACCAGGTAACATATATGGATGGGGAGGGGCTCTTGTTTTCCAGAGGCCTCACACCAGACCTGTTAGACACCAGCACTTAACACTTTAACAGCGGTTCTGGGCATTAACTCTGGGGCCAGATGGCCTGGGTTCAAATGCCAGCTCAGCCCGCTGGTGGCGGTACAACCTTGGGCAAGCTATACTACTCCCTGCTATGATTTCTCATTTGTAAAATGATAATAGTCCCCACCTCAAAGGGTTCTTACGAGGCTTAACTAAGTTTAAAACAAAAGTTAAATGCTTTCTGCCTGATACACAAAGTTGACTAAATCTTCTTTCAAAAATATTTATTTATTTCGAGATGGGGTTTCACTCTGTCACCCAGGTTGGAGTGCAGTGGCGCGATCACGGCTCACTGTAGCCTCCTAGGCTCCAGTGATCCTCCCACCTCAGCCTCCCGAGTAGCTGGGACTACAGGCATGCGCCACATGCCCAGCTGATTTTTTGTATTTTTTGTAAAGATGGGGTTTTGCCCTGTTGCCCAGGCTGGTCTTGAAACCCTGGGCTCAAGTGATCCTCCTGCCTTGGCCTCCCAAAGCACTGGGATTACAGGTGTGAGCCACTGTACCCAGTTCATGTCTTTTTTTTTTTTTTTTTTTTTTTTTTGAGACGGAGTCTTGCTCTGTCTCCCAGGCTGGAGTACAGTGGCCGGATCTCAGCTCACTGCAAGCTCCGCCTCCCGGGTCCACGCCATTCTCCTGCCTCAGCCTCCCGAGTAGCTGGGACTACAGGCGCCCGCCACCTCACCCGGCTAGTTTTTTTTGTATTTTTTAGTAGAGACGGGGTTTCACCGTGTTAGCCAGGATGGTCTTGATCTCCTGACCTCATGATCCACCTGTCTCAGCCTCCCAAAGTGCTAGGATTACAGGCTTGAGCCACCACGCCCGGCCCCATGTCTTCTTTTCAATGGCTGTATCTTATTCCACCATATGGATAGTGGACAACTGTTGGTTTTGTCTATGTAAGACCTATACACTTCCCCTGCTCCCTGTTTTTCTGTTCAGTTTGTGGTGTTCATTTATATATATATATATATATATATATATATATATATATATATATATATATATATTTCTAAGTTTTGAGACAGGGTCTCGCTTGGTCACGCAGGTTGGAGTGCAGTGGCACGATCATGGTTCACTGCAGCCTCAATCTCCTGGGCTCAGGTGATCCTTCTACCTCAGCTTCCCAAGTAGCTGGAACCACAGGTGTGTGCCACTACACCTGGATAGGTTATTATTTTTTATTTTGTAGAGACGAGGTTCCCTATGTTTCCCAGGCTGGTCTCGAACTCCTGGGCTCAAGCGATCCTCCCACTTTGGCCTCCCAAAGTGCTGGAATTAGAGGCGTGAGACACGGGACCTGGCCAGGATGGCCATTTTTATGTGGCAACTTGACTGGGCCATGGGGTGCCCAGACATTTGGCCAAACCCTATTCTGGGAGTGTCTATGAGGGTGTTGTGAAAGAGACAAACATTGGGGTTTGTAGACTAAGGCAGATTATTCTCCCTAATGTGGGTGGGTCTCATTCGATCAACTCAAGATGTGAACAGAATAAAAAGCTAAGTAACCAGAAGCTCCTCTTCCCTGACTGCTTGAGCTAGAACATTGGTCTTTTCTTGTCTTTGGACTGGAACTGAAACAACCCCTCTTTCTGGGTCTCAAGCCTGCTAGCCTTTAAACTGAAACTCACATCATTGGCTCTCCTAGGTCTCCAGATTGCAAACTGAAGATCTCAGGACTGCTTAGCTTCCATTATCTTTTTTTTTTTTTTTTTGAGACGGAATCTCGCTCTGCCGCCCAGGCTGGAGTACAGTGGCGCGATCTCAGCTCACTGCAAGCTCTGCCTCCTAGGTTTACGCCATTCTCCTGCCTCAGCCTCCTGAGTAGCTGGGACTACAGGCACCCACCACTGTGCCCGGCTAGTTTTTTTGTATTTTTTTTAGTAGAGACGGGGTTTCACCGTGTTAGCCAGGATGGTCTCGATCTCCTGACCTCATGATCCGCCCGTCTCGGCCTCCCAAAGTGCTGGGATTACAGGCTTGAGCCACCGCGCCCGGCCAGCTTCCATTATCAATGAGCCAATTCCTTGTAATAAATCTCTACACACACACACACAGACAGACACACGCACACCCTGCCAGTTCTGTCTCTCTGAAGATTCCTAATGCTTAGTTCCAGGATTTTCATCTGGGATAGTCTCCCCCGACTTCTCAGTCCACGCAGTTCAGGTCTGTTTCTGCCGGGGCTGCTGAGCTTTGGGGATTTAAGCCTAATCTGCTGGTGGCGATTTTCTCACCAGGAGGAACAAGTCTGCCTGACAACGAGCAGTGAGAAGCACGAGCCCAGAGACAGGAGAGCTGGCTTCAAATCTTAATTTTGTTCTTAATTCTTAATCATTCAAGTTCAAAATCATTCTTAATTTTGTTCAGAGGGTAAAAATAGCATCTTGTTTTAAGTTACATCTCTATGATTACTAAGGAGGTTGAATATCTTTCCTTTTCTTTTTTTTTTGAGACAGAGTCTCGCTGTGTCGCCCAAGCTGGAGTGCAGTGGTGCGATCTCAGCTCACTGCAACCTTCGCCTCCCGGGTTCACGCCATTCTCCTGCCTCAGCCTCCTGAGTAGCTGGGACTATAGGCGCCCACCACGATGCCTGGCTAATTTTTTGTATTTTTAGTACAGATGGGGTTTCACCGTGTTAGCCAGGATGGTCTCGATCTCCTGACCTCGTGATCCGCCTGCCTCGGCCTCCCAAAGTGCTGGGATTACAGGCATGACCCACCGTGCCTGGCCACACCTTTTCATATTATTTAGTTAGCCTGTGATTTCGTTTTTTAAGAATTGCTTTTCTTATCCTTTGCCCATTTTCCTAAGTTTCTTCTTATTTATTTGAAGGAGCTCTTTATATATGATGGACAACAATCCTTTGTCTGTAATAAAGCACTGTGAAATAAATAGAGGTTTGGAGACAGATGGGAACCTGAGCCCAGAGATCTTCTGGAGTAGGCAGGAGCTGGCTCTTACCTGACTCCGGTCCTCTGGATCCACAAAGATATTTTCAGCTGTCACATTTCCATGAACATACTCATTCTCATGGAGGAACTCCAGGGCATCCAGCTGGGGGAAGAAGCAAGCCAGTGTCTGCACAAGCAGTAAGACTAACACAGCCTCTGGTGCAGACTGGGGCAGGGAGCCCCACTATTAAGGCCTGGGGTCGTCTGGCACTGTGACTGGGGGTTAAACCTGACTAAATCTGGGGCAGCATGAGGAGCCCGCTGTGATAGCACATTAAGCATGCCTCTAATCAGGCTGTCAGGGAGCTCACCAGTTGAGCTAATGCGTGGCTTCCTATATTTCTCTCTTAGCTGATGGCAAACTCAGGAGAGGGAGAAGGGGTTAATGTCTGTCTGCAAAAATGACTCAGCACCTGTGAATATCAAAAGAGCTCTTCTCACCTGTCCTAGAGAGCAGAAATCAACCTTGTTAAGCAATTTATATCTTGATCTCCAGCTCCAGCTGTCCCACTGAGCTCCAGACTTTTTTTTGGTGTGTGTATATATACATATTTTTGAGACAGGGTCTCACTCCTGTTGCCCAGGCTGTAGTGCAGTGGTGCAATCACTGCTCACTGTAGCCTTGATTTCCCAAGCTCAGGTGATCCTCCCACCTCAGCCTCACAAGTAACTGGGACTACAGGTGCCACCACCACACCTGGCTAATTTTTTCTAGTTTTATTAGAGAGGGCATTTTGCCATGTTGCCCAGGCTGGTCTTGAACTCCTGAGCTCAAGTGATCCACCTGCCTCGTCCTCCCAAAGTGCTGGGATTACCAGCGTGAGCTGCTGCACCAGGCCAACTCTTCAACTGTGTCTGCTGCCCGAGTATCAGCTACATTCCGATCATATCCCCAACACTCTTTGACCCCAGGGCCAAAGTTCTGCTCGTTCTCCTTCTATAGACTCTCCATCCCCAGGGCCTGGGACCCTCCTCAGCCTTGTCCTCTCCAAATGGACCCTCACTCAGATTCTTCTCCCCATTCCAGTCCCTCCCCACATGGCCCCTGAGGGCCTTTCTGTACCCAGAGCTGACCCTGCCCTCCCCTAATCCCAGCACTCTTGTGGCTCTCCAGTGCCCTCAAGACAGATCCCAGCCCCCTCAGCCTGCTGTGCGAGGCCCTTTGTGATGTGGTCATTGCTGGCCTGTCCACACCAACTCCATCTCTCCCCACTGCAGGGCCATAGTGCAGATACTGAACATAAAGACCTTAGGACTCAGCATGTCGCTCCCTTGGTTATGTCCATCCCTCCAGCCATGCAAACTGGGCCCTCTTATTCTCCATCACAGCACGGGCCACTTCTACTCAGAGCACTCGTCATAGTTCGTGCAACTGTTTGATTTACTGTTGGCCCCTCCCACTAGACTGTGAGCTCCAAGACACAGAAACCATGTTTGTGCTGCTCCCTGCTCTGCACCCAGCCCTGGGGACAGCGTCTGGCACCCAGCAAGTGCCTGATGAATATTTAATGAGGATGAATGAATGAATTAATGAACAAATGCCATATGCTCTCTATTCCACATAAGCCTTGCTCTAGCTGTATCCTTGGCCGAACCATCCTCTCATCTATCCTCTGCCTCTTCCACCCAGCACCTCGCTATTTCCACTCATCCTGAGTCTTGGCTTAGAAACACCCTCCACCAGGAAGCCTAATCTAAGCCTTCAGTTTGAGCATTGGAGGGGCTCCTTCCTCCAATGCTCATGGCCCCCCAAGGGCCCTCCACAGGACTGACCCCCCAACATCCCGGCTCTAACCGCCTGCCATGTCAGTGAGCCAACCCCTAGTGTGCGGCGGAGGGAGGTGGGGGCCGGATGTGTCAATGACTGAAGAGCCTGCTAAACTAGGATCTGACGCGCCCTCCCTGACGCAGCAGCTCAGCGACTTCTGGGTACGCACCAGCCGGCAGGCCACCTGCAGCACAGACCTCTCTGACAGCACATGCTCTGGGCTGACATCCAGGGCCGACTGAAGGCTCCTCCCCAGGCTGGGTAACACCAAGAACCTGGAAGACACAAGCACCCCAGGAGGTGGGCGATGAACAGGGGAGAGAGGAGAACTGGCTGCCCAGGATGGACTGTGGCGGGGGCTGCAAGGTCCTGGTCCCAGGTGAGATGAAAGGTTCTGACTGGCTGGGCAGCAAACTGGGTCAAAACTACGAGAAGGTAGGAAGAACTGGCCCACAGCTTCGGGGACCCAGCCGTGCCTGGACTCACGACAGGAAGAGGAGGAAAGGGGCCGGTGAGGCAACCGGTGAGTAGAGCAGCTCACCTGTATTTGTCCTGGTGAACACCGAAACCCATGCAGGTAGGGACGGCCAGTTGCGGGGTCGAGTACAGCTTCTTCCACTTGTTGACTGCGGAAAACAGGGGCTTGAGGTTAGAACACAGCCAGTCCCACGCCCATGGCAGTAAGAGCCAGTTCTCAAGCAGAAGCACAGAGTGCCCAGACCGCCTCTGAGTCTCCTTGTCGGAGATGACAACATTGTGGGTGGGTGACTGTGGGAAGGGGCTGGTGATGGGGCAGGCATGGGTGATGCATGAACGTCTGTGATCCAGGTCTGTAGGTGATGGGGTGAACACGGTGGTTCTGGAGGAAGTGTATACAAATCTGGAGTGCAGAGATGGGATAATGACAGGGTTACTTCCGAATTCACACATAGAGCTAACAAGATCAGCACGTGTCTAATCTAGCCATGACATCACCAGAATGTGCCTCTGCCTGTCTTCCAGATGTCAGCAGGGTGGACCAGAACCAATGGCAGCTGACGCTAGTTTAACAGCTGGCTGTCCAGGGAAGTCAGTCCTGATGGGTAGCATTTGCTAATTTCTTTTTTCTTCTTTTTTTTAAGACGAAGTTTCACTACGTTGCCCTGGCTGGAGTGCAACAGCGCAATCTTGGCTTACTGCAACCTCTGCCTCCTGGTTTTAAACGATTCTTCTGCCTCAGCCTCCTGAGTACCTGGGATTGCAGGCGTCTGCCACCAGACCTGGCTAATCTTATTTATTATTTATTTTTTTGAGATGCAGTCTTGCTCTGTCGCCAGGCTGGAGTGCTGTGGTGTGATCTCGGCTCACAGCAACCTCCACCTCCCAGGTTCAAGCGATTCTCCTGCCTCAGTCTCCTGAGTAGCTGGGATCACAGGCACGCGCCACCACGCCCAACTAATTTTTGTATTTTCAGTAGAGACAGGGTTTCACCATGTTGGCCAGGATGGTCTCGATCTCCTGATCTCATGATCTGCCCACTTTGGCCTCCCAAAGTGCTGGGATTACAGGCGTGAGCCACCACGCTCAGCCCTTTTTTTGTATTTTCAGTAGAGATGTTTTGCCATGTTGGCCAGGCTGGTCTTCAACTCCTGACCTTAGGTGATCCACCCACCTCGGCCTCCCGAAGTGTGGGGATTATGGGCGTGAGCCAGCACACCCGGCTGCATTTGCTAATTTCTGCAGTGTAAATACTCCTGCTATGGCCACCTCCAAGCTACCAACATGACATGACTGGAGGTGGGTCGGGGAGACGCACAGCGGCAGCCGCCATGCGGCATTCTTTCCACACAGAGACAACAGTGCACACAACCTCACTGGCAGAGATCACAGGACATGTAGGGAAATAATTAGAAAGTGATGAGTTTCTGAGGGTTCATTACTTTTGTTTTGAATATATTTGTAAGATTATCTAATTTATTTATTTTATATATTTTTTGAGACTGAGTATCACTCTATCGCCCAGGCTGGAGTGAAGTGGCATGATCTCAGCTCACTGCAACCTCCACCTCCCAGGTTCGAGTGACTCTCCCGCCTCAGCCTCCCATGTAGCTGAGATTACAGGCACATGCCACCACGCCTGGCTAATTTTTGTATTTTTAGTAGAGATGGGGTTTCACCACGTTGGCCAGGCTGCTCTCGAACTCCTGATCTCAGGTGATCCACCCACCTCAGCCTCCCAAAGTGCTAGGATTATAGGCGTGAGCCAACACGCCCGGTCTATATAATTTAATTGCTAATACTAGCTATATGTAACTACCAGCTTGCCATCTTCCTGAAAATTTAATTTTTTTTTTTTTGAGACAGGGTCTGGCTCTGTTGCCCAGGCTGGAGTGCGGTGGCACAATCACAGCTCACTGCAACCTCCACCTCCCAAGCTCAAGCAATCCTCCCACCTCAGCCTCTTGAGTAGCTGGAATCACAGGCGCATGCCACTACACCCGGCTAATTTTTATATTTTCAGTAGCGATAAGGTTTTGACATATTGCCCAGGCTGGTCTCAAACCCCCGGGCTCAAGTGATCTGCCCACCTCAGCCTCCCAAAGTGCTGGGATTATAGGCGTCAACCCACACCCAGCCTGAAAATGTAATACTTGGCTTCCAAGAGCTGGTGTGAGCTAGCCACAACACACACTGAGGCCTGAGGGGTGACAGGACTCAGGTTATGGGCACAGATGGGAGCAAACCTGGGCCTATAATCTAAACCCACCCTTCTCACGCCAGCAGGTAGAAGCCAGGGGCTGTGACCACGTTGGCGTCCCCCTCACTCTCCCCTCCTTGCCCAGTTCCCTGCCAGGTACCTTGCAGAGGCTTGGCGGCCCGCTGGAAGAAGTTCTGCTCATTGAACAAGCGCCCATCCTTGGCATCCTGGTGGGGGACAGGAGAGGCAGAAGGCTGTCACACTGAAGTCTCAGACAAGGGCCCCCAGTTCCCACTGGCAATTTATTACTCCCTCGATGATGAGGTTCCTCATCGAGTCCCCACATCAGAGCCAGATTCCTCAGGTACTACACACAAACACACATCAGAGACTGCAAGCTACCTCCCGGTACCCAGGTTTCTTTTCTAAGAGCCACAGTGTTTCCTAGAATGTGGCGTTCAGTTTAAAAACTACGTTTCCCAGCCTCCTTTGCAGTGAGAAACGACCACATGACCAAGTTCTGGCCAATGAGGATGTGAGCAGAAGAAACGTGGGCAACTTCCAAGTGATGCCCTTAAAGAGCTTTCCTTTCCTCTTCTGTTCCAGCTGGCTGCAATGCAGATGTGATGGTGGAAGCTGAAGCAGCCACTACAGCCCAAGAGATGCAGGTTATGTGTTGAAAATGTTGGTGCAAAAAGACAGAAGGAAACAGGGCCCCTTGTTTATAAAATCATCATATCAGCTCTGGAAAACTGCCCCTGATTTTAAGTGAAAAAGCAATAAAAATATCATCTTGCTTAAGCCACTATTAATATTGGGTATTTGTTAAAAATGACACCAATGGCCAGGTAGGGTGGCTCAAGCCTGTAATCCCAGCACTTTGGGAGGCCAAGGCAGCTGATGGATCACTTGAGGTTAGGAGTTCTAGATCAGCCTCGCCAACATGGTGAAACCCTGCCTCCACTAAAAATACAACAATTAGCCAGGCGCGGTGGTGCGTGCCTGTAATCCCAGTTACTCGGGAGGCTGAGGCAGGAGAATTGCTTGAACCTGGGAGGTGCAGATTGCAGTGAGCCAAGATTGTACCTTCAGCCTGGGTGACAGAGTGAGACTCTGTCTCAAACAAACAAACAAACAAAAACAACACCACCACCAAATATTTTAATTAAAACACAACTCGTGCAGCTGGGTTCTTAAGAGTACAGAGTTGGCTGGGCACAGGTGGCTCACCCCTGTAATCCCAGCACTTTCGGAGGTGAAGGTGGGAGGATCACTTGAGCCCAGGAGTTCCAGACCAACCTGGGCAACACAGGGAGACCTCATCTCTATCAAAAAAAAAAAAAAAAAAAAAAAAAAAAAATCAGCTGGACGTGGTGGTGCATGCCTGTGGTCCCAGCTACTTGGGAGGCTGAAGTGGAAGGATCACTTGAACCTAGCAGACCGAGGCTGAGTGAGCCTTGATTGCACTGCTGCACTCCAGCCTGGGCGACAGAGAGAGACTCTGTCTCAAAACAAACAAAAACCCAAAAGAATTAAATGACATGATGCTTGTGACACTCAGCCCAGGGACTGTCACATAATAGGTTCTCAATAAGCAGGTGCTGCTACTGGTCATTAGTGAGCCTAGCTCCCTGCCCCAGCTCCTCTCCTCTTCTTGTCCTTCCTTTTCCCTTTTTGCGTCCTGGAGTCCTCCCCACGATGCCGGCGAAGCCCATAGTGACTGACACAAGCGACATGGGCACAGCCATGTAGGCCCTGAGCAATCTCACGTGGTGTATTCATGCCTGCCCCACTCTCCCAAGGGGGCAGCTCCTTCAGGGCAGCAATTGGGTCTGACCCATCTCTGCAGAAGTCCCCAGCACTCAGTTCACAGGAGGCTGCAGGAAAGGCTTGGTGAATGAATGAATAAATGGATGGATGAACACCACTGGGCATTCAGCCCTGACCTTTCGAATGCTTCAGAACAGAGCTGCCTTCCCAGTGGATGGGAGGGTGAATGTTCTCTGGTCAGCCGGGTGCCCTGTGCTCCCCTCCCAGTCCATCCCTCTTCCTGATGGGACTGGGACATGGCACGGCCCCCGCCAGACTGGGAGCTTCTCCAGGGCTGGGCCTGGAGCCAACTCTTCATCCCCGAGTTTTGAGCCTCAGGAAATGCTGATGAGATTAGATGCACGAACAGAGAGCAAGGCTGTATTTCTAGGATGATGAGCGTAATTACAGTAGTAATAACAGGAACAGCTCAGGTTGATGGGGTGCGTACTGTGCCAGGCACACCTGAACCACGCAGAGAAGCATTAAATGGGACACGGTAGCTGCCCCGCTGGGAGGATTCAATGAAGCAGTGCTTGTGAAACACAGCCTGGCTCAGGCCATGCCAGGCTCTCAAAGCAGGTGCTACCCATCACTAGTGAGCCCAGCTCTACAGCCCATGCTCTGACCCACTCTCATGGTCTCCATCTAGGGCGGAGGGAGGGCAACCCACCCAGCTGTCCCTGGTTTTCTGGGGTGGGAGACAATTTGGATAAACAAAAAGAAAATAAAAGTCACCCGTAATCCCAGCACCCAGGGATGATGGCGGGGTTATGAACCATGATGATGCCCTTCTGTTAGGCACCTCCTCTGTGTGGAAGGCAAGACTCACCCTCGTGGCCACTCTCCCTTTCTCTTTGTTTCCTTTTGGCCCCACCCTCGAGCGCACATGTCCGACAGCTGAAACTCATGCTTTGCCCCTGATGTGTGATTTCACTGAATCCTCAGCACGAGGACCCCATCTGATGGGTTCTCTGTTGGACCCCACACCCAGCACGGTGATACACAGTAGGTGCTCGATATGTGCACACTGTGAGGCTGGTGGTAGGGGGCAGGTGGGCCACACCCTGTGGGTATCAGTGGCTCCATTTCATGGATGAGGAAACTGAGTTCTGAGGGGGATGGGCTTGCCCAGCTCACACAGCCGGGGAGCATCAGAGCCAGACTCGGGTGGATCCAACTGTCGGTTTCTAACACCCTGGGATGATGGACAACTAGGTGCCTGCCCTGCCCACGGATTCATTGCTCCTTGCAGGTGGGGACCCTGGTCCCCAATCGAGCTCTCCCAGCGAGGGGCTCAGAAGTCAAGGATGTGTTTGTGAAAGTCCCTCCCCTCCAAGCTGCCCCCCACCTGCAGGGTCACTTACCAGTTTGAGCGAGAACTTTTGCTTCTGGAGTTCTGAGTCACAGGCGAGGGCGGAGGTGGGTGCAGCTATGGGGGAACAAACAAGGGAGCGAGGTTATAACCGCAGGGAAGGTCAGGGTCATCGTCCCCAAACTTCCCAGCAATGAGGAGCGGCTCTGGTGCCCTGGTTCCGACAAGGTCAAGCGCACTCTTGGCTCTCACGACCTGCTGCTTCCTAGTTTTAAATAAGCTTCCTCTCCCTCTTTCTCTCTGTCACTATCCAGCCGTGCAGGAAGGGTTAATGCAGCAGGCTTGAGGCGGCTCTCCTGGCAAGGTCTGGGAGCCTGGATTCTGGCAGGGCTCCCAGAATCCCCTAAAGTGAGTGGGGCTCGCTGAGCCTAAACTGCTTGTGCAATCACTGTGGTTTCTGTGCAACGCCTTCTTTCCCCTGGGGAACCTGGAATGCGGATACATGTCAGACAGAGGGGGTCACATGAGCTCCCCAGTAACAGCCCTGGGCACTGAGCCTCTGAGGAGCTTCCTGGTGGACAGTTCCCACGTACTGTCACAGCCTGTGGCTGGGGAATTAGGGGCGTCCTAGTGCAGAGTGACCTCATCCAAGGCCACATCCCAGGGTGACCCAGGTCCAATGATTAAGGTGGACATAAAGGCCCAGCCTCTCCTGGCCCAACACAGACCCACGCTGAAGGACCACTTCTGCTCCAGAGCCCCGCAGGGTCGGCTGCGGCCATCACTGGGCTGCATCACAGCGCCGCCTCCCGCTCTGCCCCGCCTGCTTCCTTACCCCTCCCTGGGTTCTGATCCCTGAGGCAGCTCCCCATAAGCACCCTGCCTGCTTGTTCCTCGACAGAGCCTGCTCCAGGAGCCCTTACTGTTCATTTACAGACCCCACCACGTCTCCGGCCCTGTGCTAAGTGTGGGCTTCACATGCATCATCCCATCTGACAGACGAGAAGAGGAGAGAGGCCAAGAAACGCCAGGCTGGCCAGGGTTCAAACCCCAGCTCCTCCCTCCACTCTGTGTGTGACTTTGGGCCTCCATTTGCATGTCTGTAAGATCGGAGCAATAAGGCCTACCCGGAGACTGGCTGCAAGGACTCAACAGACAGGCAGGAGTAAGAGCGGCACCAGCGATGTGTGCAGCAAGAGTCTGCGTCCCCCTGCACGCACACTGCTCGGTGAGCCCACTCAGCCCAGAGCCCAGCACGGAGCCTGGCGTGTCAGGATTGCTCCACAGGTGACAGCTTTAAAACATCCCCATAACACCAGGGCTCCGCAGCTGGGGAGTGGCAGAGCTGGCTCGACCTGGGTCTCCCTAATCCCAAAGCCCGTGAGCTGAGCTACTGTTGCCCGCGCACCCTAACTCATGCTGGTGTCCCTCCTTCCTCTGCTCTCATCGCTCCCACCCTCCCTTCACCATCGAGGCTGGTATCATCTCAGACACTGGGCTGAAGGACGGGGGGTGACAAAGTCACCAAGAAGCCGTCCTTGCCCTCAAGAAGCTCCAGCTGCAGCAGGGTTGGGAGCCAGCTCTACACATTCAAGGCCAAGGGTGCTCTGAGCCCAAGGGAAGAGAGAGAGACTTATGCAGGACCCACATCTTGGGGAAAGACAGGTCCTTTCCAGCTGTGGGGAGAGCACTGGGGGGATCATGCTGGAGCAGGAGCAGGCGGTGACACCATGACCAAGCATCCGCCCCTGTCTGGAACCCAGGCACAGGAACAGTACCTGTCTCTCAGAGGCACCATGAGGTCAATGACAATGCATACATGCCTGGCACTCAGAGGCAGGCAGGAAAAGCCGGCAATTTGATACAATTTTCCTGCACTGCTTTGCAGATTATAGAAGGCTTTTCTCTTTAACTTTTTTAACTGGCCCTGCTGCCAACAGCCTGGAAAGCTAGCTGGGCAATTTCCAATGTAGAGGGAGTCAAGGGAGGCCAGAAGGGAAAAAGGGCTTGGCCAAGAAAAGGGCTTGGCCAAGGGCCCCAACGGAGACGGGCCACAAGCCCAGGGCTCTGGACTCTGTGATCTGGGGTGGCAGATCTGGGTTTCTGCTGGACAGAAACCTGACACATGGAAAAACTCGACGTGTGCCAAATGAAGACCTGGGCCTGCCAGGCAGGCAGGTGAGCGCCTCCCCTTGCCCAAGTCAGCCGGTCCTGAACTTAGAGCAGGAGCACTGTTCTGGGACTCATCCTGACCCTAACACCAGGGAGCATGTACACGGCGCTGGCTATTTTCCCGGCATCACTCTACTCATTTCACTCTCCTGACTGCAGCCCTGTGAGGGCAGTAGCATTACCATCTCCCCTTTGCAGATGAGGAAACTGAGGCACAGGGTCCCGCTGTCATTTGAAAGGTCAAGCAACAAGTGGCCAGCAGAGGCAGCCCAGCCCACTGCTGAGCTCCAGGGTGCCCCATGCCTTCTACCTCCCGAGGCCCTGCTGGGGCCCCTGACTGACTTCTCCTTTCCGGCCTCCAGAAGGAACCAGCAGAGCCAACACCTAAACTCCGTACCCAGTGATTCTGGACTGCTGGCCTCCAGAGCTGCAGGAGAATAAGCATGTGCTGTGTTAAACCACTCACCGTGGTAACTTGTTACAGCGGCCACAGGAAGCTAACACAAGCCCCACCTTCCATCCGTGAAGGCAGAGGCTGTGGAGGGCAGCATGTGCCTGACCCTGAGCTGCTGCTCACGGACAGTTCTCCCCAGCGCGCCACAGTGAGCAGCTGCAGGGACTCATGTGACTAACGACAGATGGTGGCTCCCCCACACAGCTCCGGGGAGGCCCAGGAGTATGACATTATAATTCAGTACTGGACAGAGAGATAAGGGTTAATCAAGTGCTTAGAGCATGGCGCAGAGTGGGATAAAAGTGTCCACTGCTCGAATAACCGTAACGATTCAGCTTGTTCTTGTTTTATCATTATTGCTTTAAGCTACGGGACATACAACTCCACCACCTCTTCTCGACTGGTGCAAACTGGCAG
This sequence comes from Macaca mulatta, assembly GCF_049350105.2. Taxonomy (NCBI): domain Eukaryota; kingdom Metazoa; phylum Chordata; class Mammalia; order Primates; family Cercopithecidae; genus Macaca; species Macaca mulatta. The sequence continues at coordinate 62,464,647 of NC_133424.1, forward strand.
AAGAAAAGGGCGATTTGCTCTGGGGCGATGCCACCCGATGGTGGTGTGACCCAAATGCAAGCTCTGCATCAGCAGCGTCTTCACCAGCCCTGCTCCCCCTGCACAGTGTCTGTGATGGCACCGTGGCCAGGCACACGGTAGGTGCTGCTTAAGGATCCACTGAGCCGCCGGGCGCAGTGCTCACGCCTGTAATCCCAGCACTTCGGGAGGCTGAGGCAGGAGGATGGCTTGAGGCCAAGAGTTTGAGATCAGCCTGGCCAACATAGTGAGATCACCTCTACTTTAAAAAATAAATAAATAAAGGGACTGCTGAAGGAATGGATGCCTCAGGCAGGTTGGGCGCTGGGGTTTGCTATTTTTATCAAACAATCCGAGTCATAAAAGGCAAAACCGAAACCACACTGGCCCAGAGTAGCCCCTTCCTGTGCTTTCACTGTGGGTTTCCGGGGAGGGCAAGTGTGGTTTCTTCTCTCAGGAGCTCCTGGCCCAGTGTGTTTTCCTCTCCTTCTCCCTCTTCCTTCCCCGCCCTCCTGCCCTCTCCCCGCTCTGCCCTCTCCCCTCAATCTCTTTCTCACGGTTGGTTTTCATCCCTCTCCCTTTCTCCTCGATCTGTGCTCCTTGGCCCCTCATTCCTTCTCATCCAGATGCCTTCTCACTCTTTCTCCCCAACCTCTCCTTCTGCTTTCTCTCCCGTTCTTGGGAGAAGCCAGAGTGCCTGCGTTCAAATCCCAGCTCTACAACTTCCAGGCTGTGTGCCTTTGGACAAGCAGCTTCCCCTCTGTGCCCCAGCTGTAGGATGGGTAATACGGGTGCCTATCTCACAGTGTGGCTGGCAGCATTACATGGGTAAGACACAGAGAGTTCCCAAAGTGTCTGGCGTGGGATCCTGCCCGTAATCCCAGCACTTTAGGAGGCTGAGGTGGGAAGATTGCTTGAGCCTGGGAGGTTGAGGCTGCAGTGAGCCGTGACTGTACAACCGCACTCCAGCCTGGGTGATGGAGCAAGACTCCATCTCTTAAAAATAAAAGTGCTGGTACAGGCGAGTGCTCCCTAGGTGTTAGCCACGGCCCTCTTTCTCTTGCTCCTGCTTGGTCTTGGTCACACTCTTTCCCCTCTCCGTCACCTTTCCTGGCCCTGCCTATCTGTCCCTGTTATTAACACTGCCTACCTCTGCCTCGGAACGATCCTGTACAGTTTTCCAAGTGCTTGGCCTCCATCTCCTATCATCATTTGAGCCAACAGCCCAAGGAGACAGGGGGCAAGGCTTCATCTCACTTTTCCAGTGGGGGACATCAAGGCATAGAGTGCCTGAGCGGTTCGCTGGGGCTCCCTCAGCGTGTTGGAGCCAAGTCAGGACTCAGATTCGGGGCTGTCTGAAATACCAGCTGTCCTGCCCGCCCGCCCATACTCCAAGGCAGGGATGGCCAATGGAAGGTTCAAAATTGCCCACATGCTTGTCTGGCCAGTGGGCACTTCCAAATCAAAGATTTCCTATCGAAATCCAGGTTTCAAGCTTTTCCTAGAAAACCTGGAAGATTCTGGAGCCCAGAGCCTAGCTAATAATTGACACCTCTGGGATCCATGTTCTTCATGTATAAAATCAGGATAGGGATAGTACTGATACCCTAAGGCTGTGGTGAGAATGTAGCAGACCTCTGTCCATCAAATAACTTGTAAGCAAATATTCACGGCAGCGTTACTCCTAACAGCCCACAGTGTAAACAACCCAAACGCCCATCAGCTGCTGAGTGGCTAAGCCACACGGGGTGCTCCCATACCGTGGAATATCACGCAGTTGTAAAAGGACTGTGGCAGTAACGCGCCACAGCACAGATGCAACTTGGGCACATGCTGCTGAGTGAGGGATGCCAGACACAAGAGGCCACACAGTGTAGGACTCCACTTCTGTGAACACCCAGAAGGGGCAAATCCACAGAGGGAGAAAGGCGGTTAGTGGCTAACAGTGGATGGGAGGAGAGAGGAATGGGAATGATGGCTCAAAGGTACTGGGTTTCTTTTTGGGGTGACAGAAATGTCCTGGAATTAAATAGTGATGATGGTGGCACAACACTGTGAATATCCTGAAGGCCACTCAGTTGCACCCTTTAAAAGAATGAATTTTTGTGGTCACTTATGCCTGTATTCTCAGCACTTTGGGAGGCCGAGGCAGGTGGATCACTTGAGGTCAGCAGTTCAAGACCAGCCTGGCCAACATGGTAACACCCTGTCTCTACCAAAAATACAAAAAAAAAAAAAATTTAGCCAGGTGTGATGACACGTGCTTGTAATCTCAGCTACTCGAAAGGCTGAAGCAGGAGAATTGCTTGAACCCAGGAGGTGGAGGTTGTAATGAGCTAAGATCGCGCCACTGTACTCCAGTCTGGGCGACAGAGCAAGACTCTCTCTCTCAAAAAAAAAAAAAAATTAATTAATTAATTAAATAAAATAATAATAAAAGAATAACTTTTTTTTTGAGACGGAGTCTCGCTGAACAACGTCTTTTTTTTTTTGAGACATAGTCTCGCTCTCTCACCCAGGATGGAGTGCAGAGGTGCAACCTCGGCTCACTGCAAGCTCCACCTCCCTCGTCACACCATTCTCCTGCCTCAGCCTCCCAAGTAGCTGGGACTACAGGTGCCTGCCACCATGCCCAGCTAATTTTCGTATTTTTAGTGGAGATGGGGTTTCACCGCGTTAGCCAGGATGGTCTCTATCTCCTGACCTCATGATCCGCCCACCTCGGCCTCCCAAAGTGCTGGGATTACAGGTGTGAGCCACCGCGCCCAGCCAATAAAAGAATAACTTTTATGTGAGTTTTATCTCAATTAAAAAGCTCCAAAAAGAAAGGAAAAGAAAAACCCATGTAAAGTGCTTAGAACAGGCCTGGCCTTGCAGAAGCACTCAATATTTAGTACAGTTAATACTAACACTACTGCCATAATTATTTTCCTCATTGTAACAGAGTCTGGGTTTTTCAGCCTCATGCCTCCCTCCTCCCCTTCCATTCCACACCTGGGCAAGCGGATGAGCAAGCCTGAGTGCTCCCTCCTTTGGGGTCTGCATCCATAAGACTCAAACCATGCATGGTGTTGGCCTGTGTGGCGGAACCCTCAGCCCAGCCCCACCCCCAACTACAATGAAACACCTGGCCAGTCTCCTTTCCTCACTCTCAAGGCATCTCAGATCTGCGTGGGAGGCCTGCCTGCTCTCCACAGAGCCCCCCATTATATAAGCAATAAACCTCTCCTATCTTGTTGGTGCGTGTGTGACATCATCAACCTTGACGTTTCAACCAAATCTTAGGTGGGGATCCATCCTCTCTCTGCACACGGGCCAGAAAACAATCATCCTTAGCACGCAGCCCCTGGGCCTCCCACATGCCAGCAGCAGGCGGGCTGAGAAGGGGCACACTTCACACAGGGCACATGCCTTGCAACTGGCCGCAGTCCCCACCACGCCCAACTGCCTTACTCCAGCCTGCCGCACTCATTCCCACTGTTGCCCGGCCCTGCAGGTGGGTAGGCGCAGAGTCCTAGGTCTAAGAGAAAGTTGCCTAGCGGCAGGTCTGCAGCTAGGGACATGGCTTCCATTCCCATTCTCAGGAAGGGGTCCCCTCCCACTGTCCTGGTGCTGAGACGACCCAGTCCCCGGCCGCCCATGGACAGAGCGTACCTTCATAGAGAATGCCCTGGTCGTCCCTGGTCTGGAGGAACTTCAGCTTCCACTGTCGCCCACTCTTGTCTGTCAGCACTGTCCCTGTGGGCAAAGCTTCAAGTGAGGTGGTCACCCGGCTCCGCTTCAGCGTCTGAGGGCTCCGCTTCAGCGTCTGAGGGCTGCAGCTGGTCTTCTGAGGGCTCTGCTTGGTCTTCTGAGGGCTGCAGCTGGTCTTCTGAGGGCTCTTCCTGGTCTTCTGAGGGCTGCTTTTGGGGGTTGGGGGTCTGCTCCCGGAGCCTGCAGGAGGATGGTAAGAATAAAGCAAAAGCACCATCCAGGAGAGAAAAGTTGGATGGGCAGTGAAACAGTATGCAAACTACTGTTCCTTTATGAATTCATTCATTCAACAAACACTTCCTTGGACCTTCTATGAGTCAGGCCTTTGAGTGATGACACTGGGGTACAAGATAGGAGTCGGACCTGCATCCTTCCCTCAGGAGTGCCCAGTTTGGTGGGCAAGTCTACTCTAGACACAGCCAGTCAGATGCGGGTCTGAGACAGCGCAGCACAGACAGATATTAGGGCCCAAAAGAGAAAGAGATCCTGCCTGGAGAAGTCAGGGTAAGCTTCCTGGAGGAAGGGATTAGTTAAGAGTTGGGTCTTGTTGGATGAGTAGAAGTTTGCCAGGGAAAAAAGGACATTCTAGACATTTACGCAAAGACATCCTGAAAAAGGACTCAGTCCTGAGATAGAAAGGGGCCAAAAAATTTGTTAGACCAAAGCCCTGCCCTGGAAGGGTTCCTAGACTGGCAAGAGAATGGGGCGGTGTGGTGGCACACAGATTTGGACACAGGAAAAGACATCGTTTACTCCGTTCCTCCCACCCACCATCCCCTAAAGGCAAGTAATGGCAAGAGGCCTCCAGGCGCAGAGGACAATGAGGAGCAAAGGCGACACCTCACACTGCCACTGCGGCTATGGCTTCGGATCCAGAGGCCCAGCGAACAGAAGGAACACAGTCCTCAGGCCTCCCGTGTCCTGGGCACTGGCTGGGCACAGGGAATATACACAAGTTGTGCTGGGTCCTTGCCTGCAAAGGGCCCCCAGTCCAGAAAGTGAGGCAGAAAGGCCCGTGGAGCCTACAGTGACATGCGCTCCAATGAAGGCTGCAGCAGGCACGGGGGATGCCAGACAAAGAGGCTGGAAAGAGGCTCTGGTGGACGATGAGGAGCTCTGGATGCGAGCCTACGGCACTCAAGAGAAGCTTCCTAGAGACCAGACCGGCTGAGTGGCAGTACACAAGGCCAAGACGGAAGGTGAGAGTGTCCTGGGCTGAGGGAACAGGCTTAGCAAAGACCAAGGTTAATCCCCAAAAGTGTTTTCTGGGCAAAGACTGTGTTGAGGGCTAAAGCAGGAACCAGGCCACACAGATGCCAGACTGAAGAGTTTGGTCTGAAGGCACCAGGAACAGTAGGAGGCTGTGTGCAGGGAGAGGCCAGGGCAGCTCTGGGTGCCAAAAGACCCATCTGGGGCCATTCAGAGGCAGACTGGAGGGGGAGATGGGAAGCTGGAGTCAGAGAACAGGCAGAGATGGACGATGCGTGAGCCAGGACTGTGGCAGTTTTGTCCCAAAGATCATTAGACAACCCAACTTTGCTCCACTTAGAGTCAGGCCAGATGGACCTTAACTCTTACCTTTGGATCTCTCAGAGGAACTCAGAGTATCTTCAGACTCAGAACTGTCACCATCTGAGAATAGGGATAATCGGGGAGAGGTGACGGTGCTGGACCACTTCACTTTCTTAGGAGAGGTTTCAAAACTGGAGTTCAGCCCTCTCTTTGAGCCTAAAGAAAGGCAGACAAAACGCAGACTGGAGTTACAAAGGCCCCTTTGCAGGCTCCACTGGACTGGGAGCCCTGAGGTTATATTCAGCTATGCTCTTCTCTTTGGCCCTCAACACCAATTCTTGCTTCTTCTATCACATAAATATCTAAGTAAACTGTTCCTCTTAGTTGTTCTCACCTTCTTAGGTCTTAGTCTCTCTTGTATCTTCCAGCACTTTGCCACTCTGTGTCCTTTCTATATAATTTCTTTATATGTACGTATATTTGAGATGGAGTCTCACTCTGTTGCCCAGGCTGGAGTGCAGTGGTATGATCTTGGCTCACTGCAACCTCTGCCTCCTGGGTTCAAGCAATTCTCCTGCCTCAGCGTCCCAAGTAGCTGGGATTACAGGCATGCATCAACACATTCAGCTAATTTTTATAGTTTTAGTAGAGACAGGGTTTCACCATGTTGGCCAGACTGATCTTGAACTCCTGACCTCAAGTGATCCACCAGCCTCAGTCTTCCAAAGTGTTGGGATTACAGGCATGAGCCACCATGCCCAGCCTCTTCCATGTAATTTCTTAAAATTTATCTTCTGGTTAACTAATTCTCCCTTCAGCTATGTCTAGTCTGCTGTTTTAACCACCCACTGAGGTTCTGATTACAACGATTTTATATATATATACACACACACATATACACACAATGATTGCGTATATATATACACGTACATATATATACATATATAGACACATACATATACATATATACACATACAATCATTAGAGTTTTTATTTGGTTCCTTCTCTTATTTGCCTGTGCAACTTTAACCTATTCCTTCATTATACTTTCAATTTGTTATTTTATTTATTTAAATGTATTAAGCATGTTTTGTAAACATTCTCATCTATTAATTCTAAGGTCTGTGGTCTTGGCAGGTCTGATTCTGTAGTTTGCTGTTTCTGCTGACTCTCAGGCTAGCTTATTTCCAGATGTCTTTGTAAATCAACAGAGACTGGTGCTTATGTTCCTTGGACATTGACCTGTGGTAATTCCCTAAGGTTTGTCTTTAAAGGACGTTTTCCAAGAGAAGATTTGTTTATATCAGGCAGGAAGTGGTACCCACATCTCACCACTTTAAGTTAAATGTTCAGCTTGCATTTTGGGGGACCACACAGATCAGTGTGAATTCTGGCTCCAAACTGGTGAGAATGTAAATTCTTGATTAGGAATTCTCATAGAAGGCTGGGTGTGGTGGCTCTGCCTGTAATCCCAGCACTTTGGGAGGCTGGGGCGGGTGGATCGCCTGAGGTCAGGAGTTGAGGCCAGCCTGTCCAACATGGTGAAACCCTGTCTCTACTAAAAATATAAAAATTAGCTGGGTGTGGTGGCAGGTGCCTGTAAACTCAGCTACTTGAGAAGCTGAGGCAGGAGAATCACTTGAACATGGGAGGTGGAGGTTGCACTGAGCCAAGATTACACCACTGCACTCTAGCCTGGGTGACAGAGCAAGACTGTTTCAAAAAAAAAAAAAAAAGGAATTATCAAAGAAGACATTCCTCCTTTTTTTTTTTTTTTTTTTTTTGAGACGGAGTCTCGCTCTGGCACCCAGGCTGGAGTGCAGTGGCCGGATCTCAGCTCACTGCAAGCTCCGCCTCCCGGGTTCACGCCATTCTCCTGCCTCAGCCTCCGGAGTAGCTGGGACTACAGGCGCCCGCCACCTCGCCCGGCTAGTTTTTTTTGTATTTTTTTAGTAGAGACGGGGTTTCACCATGTTAGCTAGGATGGTCTTGATCTTGTGACCTCGTGATCCGCCCGTCTCGGCCTCCCAAAGTGCTGGGATTACAGGCTTGAGCCACCGCGCCCGGCCGACATTCCTCCTTTTTTTACCCACCACCAAGGCTGACAAATGTCTCCACCAATTTTCTCAGTGGAACAATTACTTCTGCTGTAGTTCGCCCACTGAGGAGCCCCAGATTTAAAAGGAGCTTAAGAAACATGTCCTTTCTTTTTAGTTGACACTGACTAACTCAGCCAGCATGGTTGGTCCCTGGGCTACTGGAATGGCCTCCTAACTGGTTTCCATGCCTCGAATCCATTTTCCACACAGAGAAGCCACAGAAGTCTTTCCAAAACGCAAAGCCTATCGTGTTGCCTACTTGGCAGAAGCTCTTCCGCAGCTCTCCACGTCACCAACGGTTAAAACCAAACTCCTTCCCATGGCCTTGCCTGTCTTCCCCCAGGCGGAAATGTTTCTTACTCCTCCAGTGTGCCTGGCTCCCTTCACCTCACATCTGCTCCCCATATCACGTCCCAGTGCCTGGAACACACGTGCCAACTCCCACCTTGCTCATTCTTTTTTTTTTTTTTTTTGAGACGGAGTTTTGCTCTTGTTGCCCAGGCTGGAGTGCAATGGCACAATCTCGGCTCACCACAACCTCTCCCTCCCGGGTTCAAGTGATTCTCCTGCCTCAGCCTCCCGAGTGAGTAGCTGGGATTACAGGCACGCGCTACCTCGCCCGGCTAATTTTTTATTTTTAGTAAAGACAGGGTTTCTCCATGTTGGTGAGGCTGGTCTCAAACTCCCGACCTCAGGTGATCAGGCTGCCTCAGCCTCACAAAGTGCTGGGATTACAGTTGTGAGCCACTGTGCCCGGCCCATTCTTTTTCATCCCTAGCTCAGTTCAAACTTCACCCACTTAGGGAGGTTTTCCCTGATCCCCTGAAATACATGTTCCCTTATATGTGTTCCAGGGTCCATTCAGTTCCCCTCTGTTATCATGCAACCTACTGATAATCATGTACTCAATGTCTGTCACCTTACTGAGCTGTAAAAACTATGAGAGAACAGAAACCACGGCTGTCTTGTTTCTTACCATAATCCTCAGGACAAATATAGCACCTCAGCACATGGCCGGTCACTCACACATATTTGCCATCTGAGGACTGAGGGAGTGAATAACGAACTGGGCTCTAGGTCAGCATTAGGAAAGGCAGAGGTTGGGTTAAGAACTGACTCTGGCCGGGCACGGTGGCTCATGCCTGTAATCCCAACACTTTGGGAGGCCAGATGGGTGGATCACCTGAGGTCAGGAGTTCAAGACCAGCCTGGCCAACATGGTGAAACCCAGTTTCTACTAAAAATACAAAAATTAGCCAGGTGTAGTGTTGCACGGCTATAGTACCAGCTACTAGGGAGGCTGAGGCAGGAGAATCGCTTGAATCTGGGAGGTGGAGGTTGCAGTGAGCCGAGATTGTGCCGCTGTACTCCAGCCTGGGCGACAGAGCTAGACTCTGTATTAAAAAAACAAAAGCCAGGCACAGTGGCTCACGCCTGTAATGCCAGCACTTTGGGAGGCCAAGGTGGGTGGATCACGAGGTCAGGAGATGGATACCATCCTGACTAACACAGTAAAACCCCATCTCTACTAAAAATACAAAAAATGAGCCGGGCGTGGTGGCGGGTGCCTGTAGTCCCAGCTACTCAGGAGGCTGAAGCAGGAGAACAGCGAGAACCCGGGAGGTGGAGCTTGCAGTGAGCCAAGATCGCGCCACTGCACTCCAGCCTGTGCGACAGAGCAAGACTCCATCTCAAACAAAATGAAACAAAACACAACAAAAAAATCACTCTGACTCTCAAGTTGGGCCAAGGCCAACGCTGTTCACATTTGCCCAGAACCGTGGAGATGAAGAAGTCAACTTGAGACCTCAAGGCAGTAAGCATGGGAACAAAAGCTATATGCTAAGGATGGCTGAGTGGAAAGACAGAGGAGCCTGGGTCCCTTAGGGCATCATAGGGACACTATCCCAACACGCACTGTCTCCTTTTTTCAGTAAGAAAAATACTGCTCTACATACTTGCCAGTGAAAGAAAATAAAAATAAACCCAATCATTTGTTTAAACCCTTGTCATAGCATTTTCTGTTATTTGCAGCTAAATACACTCCCAAATGATAAAACGAATGTCACTCAACTCCCCGCCATGTATGCTGACTGCCTTCTGCACAACTGTCCGATGGGTAAACCCTCTTTGATTTACCAACATTGTATCTGGGCTTGGGCCTTCCAGTGAGCAAGACCGACTATTGATATTTAATTCATTCAACCAGTCAGTAAGATTTCTCAGCACCTGATACCGTGCCAGGCACAGACCCAGGTGCTGTGCTAACAGCAGGTTACAAAACCACAATCAACACAGGTTACAGAAACACAAAAAGTTTCTGTCCTCATGGAGCTTACAGAAGAAGCAATATAAGTAAAATACTGTATTTAATAGGGTTGAGACAAGTACCAAAAACAAATACACGGCAAGGAAGGGGGACAGGATCATTGCATAGAGGGAAGATGCAACTTTAATTAGTAGTGGCAGAGAAAGTGTCTCTGAGAAAGTGACAACTGAATAAATACCTGAAGGCATGGATGGGCGCAGTGGCTCATGCAATCCAACACTTTGGGAGGCCGAGGCTGGTGGATCACTTCAGGTCAGGAGTTCAAGACCAGCCTGGCCAACGTGGTGAAACCCCATCTCTACTGAAAATACAAAAATCAGCCGGGCATGGTGGTACATACCTGTGATCCCAGCTACTTGGGAGGCTGAGGCACAAGAATCACTTGAACCCGGGAGGCAGAGGTTGCAGTGAGCTGAGATTGTGCCACTGCACCCCAGCCTGGGCGACAAAGCCAGACTCAGTCTCAAAAACAAAAACAAAAACAAAAACAACAAAAAACAAAACCTGAAGGCAGTGAAAGAGTGAGGCATGCAGGCCCATAAGGGAAGAGGCATCCAGGAGGGAGCGGCAAGCGCACAGGCGGAGGCCCAGGCATGCTGAGGCGTGGAGGGGCAGCCGGGAGGCCGGTGCAGCTGGAACAGCACGGGCAACAGCAGGAGGGTCGGGAGGTGGAGTCTGAGGGGAAATGGGGACCTGGTCCTGTCGCCTCACGTGGGAAAGTACGAGCAGAGGAACGACGGGCTCTGACTCTGTATTCACAGGACCCCTCTGGCGGCTGCGTGAAGAGGACTACAGGGACAAGAGAGGGGAGCCGAGGGCAAAAAGGCTTCTGCACAAGAGAGGCAAGGGCAAGGGATGTGGGAGGTGCGGGGAAGGAAGTGGGCTGATACTGCACTGATTGTAGAGGGAGCCAACAAGATTTGCTGAAGGGGTGGGCGGGTCAAGGGGTTGGAGACAAAGAGAACTCATGCATGACCCCCAGGGTCCGGCCTGAGAAACTGGACGGAGGGCTATCCTCGGCAACGGGGAAGTCTATGGCAGGGCAGGCGGCAGGAACACCAGGAGCTCAGGTGAAGGCAAGTTCAGACTGAGATGTGATCAGGACATCCAACACAGGTTAAGCATCCCAAATCCAGAAATCTGAAATGCAAAATGCTCCAAAATCTGAAACTTTGAGTGCCAACAGGATGCTCAAAGGAAATTTCACTGGGCTACTGTGGAGTTCAGATTTTTTTTTTTTTTTTTTTTTTTTTTGAGACGGAGTCTCGCTCTGTCACCCAGGCTGGAGTGCAGTGGCCGGATCTCAGCTCACTGCAAGCTCCGCCTCCCGGGTTCCCGCCATTCTCCTGCCTCAGCCTCCCGAGTAGCTGGGACTACAGGCGCCCGCCACCTCGCCCGGCTAGTTTTTTGTATTTTTTAGTAGAGACGGGGTTTCACCGTATTAGCCAGGATGGTCTCGATCTCCTGACCTCATGATCCGCCCATCTCGGCCTCCCAAAGTGCTGGGATTACAGGCTTGAGCCACCGCGCCCGGCCTTTTTTTTTTTTTTTTTTTTTTTAAATCGAGTCTCACTCTGTTGCCCAGGCTGCAGTGCAGTGCCACAATCTCAGCTCACTGCGACCTCTGCCTCCTGGGTTCAAGCGATTCTCCTGCCTCAGACTCCGAAGTAGGTGGGATTACAGGTGTGCGCCACTATGCCAGCTAATTTTTGTATTTTTAGTAGAGATGGGATTTCAGGATGTTGGCCAGGCTGGTCTCGAACTCCTGACCTCAAGTGCTCTGCCTGCCTCAGCCTCCCAAAGTGCTAGGATTACAGGCATGAGCCACTGTGCCCAGCCAAATTTCAGATTTTTGAATCAGGATGCTCAACCAGTAAGTATAATGCAAATATTCCAAAATCTGAAAAAATCCAAAATGAGAACACTTCCGGTCCCCAACATTTCGGATAAGGGATACTCAACCTGCAGGTGCCAAGCAGGCAGGCTGCACATATATCTCCTCCAAGCAGGGGAGTCCAGGCTGGCTGGAGATAGAAATGAAGGAATTATTAACATGGAAACAGTGTCCAAAGCCATGAGGCCAATAAGAGGCCAAGGGACTGAGAGTAGGCAGAGGGGTCCAGTCCTGAGGCCTGGGCTTCTCCAGTATCAGGACAGGGTCAGACAGGCTGCAAAGGCATCCTCCCTCCCCACCTCCCCAGACACACACGTGCATGCACCTCATCCCCACTGCAGAAATGGGCTCAAAGCTCTCGTTCTTACCTCGGAAGGATGACACATGTGAACTGACAGAGGTTTCGGACCCCACATGCTCCTCCTCTGTGGGCAGAGAATTTCCACAGTAGGGGCAGAACTTGAATGCCGCTTGGATACTTTTGCCACAGTCTGGACAGAAGGAGATCATGCTACAAAACAGAATGAACAAACACAAAGTCAAACGGGCCAGCTGAAGGTCAGTGGAAGTATTGTTGGAGAACTGCTCTTAATCACAGGGTGAGTGTGCAGGAGGCATAGCCAGGGTCTTCAACTATGTTTGTGACGTTCATTTTTTTTTTTTTTTTGAGACGGAGTCTCGCTCTGTCACCCAGGCTGGAGTGCAGTGGCCGGATCTCCGCTCACTGCAAGCTCCGCCTCCCGGGTTTACGCCATTCTGCTGCCTCAGCCTCCTGAGTAGCTGGGACTACAGGCGCCCGCCACCTCACCCGGCTAGGTTTTTTTTGTATTTTTTAGTAGAGACGGGGTTTCACCAAGTTAGCCAGGACGGTCTTGATCTCCTGACCTTGTGATCCGCCCGTCTCGGCCTCCCAAAGCACTGGGATTACAGGTGTGAGCCATCACGCCCGGCCACAACTGACTAATTAAAAAAAATTTTTTTTTTTGTAGAGACGGTGTCTTACTATGTTGCCCAGGCTGGTCTGGAACTCCTGGCCTCCAGCAACCTTCCTGCCTCAGCCTCCCAAAGTGCTGGGATCACAAGCATGAGCTACCATCCTGGTTGCAAGAGACCATTCTGATCAAACCTTTTTCCTTCATTCACTGTAAAGGCTGGCTTCGTTGCAAATGCAAACAGTGGGGTCCTTAAAATCACAGGTTTGGCCCCAGGCTGCCAGATTTCAATCCCAGATCCGCTACATGCTGGGCAAGCTACTTAACCTCTCTGTGCCACAGTCCACCCCATTGTAAAATAGGGCTTCTCCCAGCACCTATCTCATAGAATGGTTGATGAGGTCTAAATGAATATGAGGTGCTGAGAACAGGGCCTGGCCCACAGAAAGCCTTTTATGAGTGCTTGCTGTGACCATATCATGCCTTGTACCCAAGTTACTATATTCCAGTCATTAATATTTCTCTTCTTCCCCTTCTTCTTCAATAGGAAGTTCTGAGCTTCTCAGGCCTGTCTATTTCCTCTAGGTACTAACTTCTGAAATTCTAGAGCTTGTCCTTAAAAACCATAGGCCATTCCATCAGCTGGTGAAATAAATCTCAGTCACATGGGGAGAGAACAGGTCCTGGATTTCTCTTCCTCAGGCTGCAGAAGAGCAGAAACACTCTGTGGCATAAATCTGCCCTTGTTTTTTCAAACCAAGGAGTCGTATAAGACATCTGGACTGCAAAGGCTGTCGGTCAAGTATCTTTTACCGTCTAGAAAACCAGTCATTCCGAGTTGATGGGTGCAGCACAGCAACATGGCACAAGTATACATATGTAACAAACCTGCACGTTATGCACATGTACCCTAGAACTTAAAGTATAATAATAATAAAAAATAAATTAAAAAAAAAATTAAAAAAAAAAAAAAGAAAAACCACCTATTGGGTACAATGTACACCACTTGGGTGATCAGTGCATTAAAACCCTAGACTTCACCACTATACAATTCATCCATGTAACAAAAAAACATGTGTATTCCTAAAGCTATTGAAATAAAAAATATTAAAAAAAAAAAAAAAAAAAAAAGAAAGCCAGTCATTCTGACTGGTTGTCCAACTTAGTGATTTGTCGTCCTGCTAATAATATGTAAAAGAACATCTCTGCCTTCTCAAAGGCATAAATACCAGTGAGCATTTTTGTTAAGGTAGAGGTCTCACTGCCTCTTCCCTCTCCCCCAGGCACACCTGGGTGTCTGACACTGGCGTCACAAGACCAAATTGCCTAGATGTACCCAATAAATATATACACCTACTATGTATCCCGGTAAATTAAAAATTAAAAAAACAATTTTTTTTTTTTTTTGAGATGGAGTCTCTCTCTGCCACCCAGGCTGGAGAGCAGTCGTGCGATCTCGGCTCACTGCAAGCTCTGCCTCTTGGGTTCAAGCGACTCTCCTGCCTCAGTCTCCCGAATAGCTGGGATTACAGGCGTGAGCCACCATGCCTAGCTAATTAAAAAAATATATATATTTTGGCCGGGCGTGGTGGCTCACACCTGCAATCCCAGCACTTTGGGAGGCTGAGGTGGGCGGATCACAAGGTCAGGAGCTCGAGATCATCCTGGCTAACACGGTGAAACCCCGTCTCTACTAAAAAATACAAAAAATTAACCGGGTGTGATGGCGGGTGCCTGTAGTCCCAGCTACTCGGGAGGCTGAGGCAGGAGAATGGCATGAACCCGGGAAGCGGAGCTTGCAGTGAGCCGAGATCATGCCACTGCACTCCAGCTTGGGCGACAGCACGAGACTGTGTCTCAAAAAAAAAATATATATATATACATATACACACACACACACACACATATGTGTATATATATATAGTAAAAAAAAAGAAAAAATAGCCAGTCATGGTGGCACATATCTGTAGTCCCAGATACTTGGGAGGCTGAGGTGAGAGGATGGCTTGAGCCCAAGAGCTCAAGGCTGCAGTGAGCCATGATTTCGCCATTGCACTCCAGCCTGAGTGACAGGCTGTGCCAATATTTGGAGTGCAAATATATATTACATATATATTTATATACACATATTAAATAACATATTATATATATACACATTATTAAACTGCATAGAGGCTGGTGCCTGGAAAGTTGTATTAGTGAGAAGTCATGTGTGATTGTGTGAAACCACTAAGATTTAGAAGTCGCTTGTTACCGAAGCCTCGCCAGTCAGACTCTGCTATACTTCTTTTCTATTTTCTTTCTTTTTTTTCTTTTGAGATGGAGTCTCGCTCTGTCGCCCAAGCTGGAGTGCAGTGGCCGGATCTCAGCTCACTGCAAGCTCCGCCGCCCGAGTTTACGCCATTCTCCTGCCTCAGCCTCCCGAGTAGCTGGGACTACAGGCGCCTGCCACCTCGCCCGGCTAGTTTTTTGTATTTTTTAGTAGAGACGGGTTTCACCGTGTTAGCCAGGATGGTCTTGATCTCCTGACCTCGTGATCCGCCCGTCTCAGCCTCCCAAAGTGCTGGGATTACAGGTTTGAGCCACCGCGCCCGGCCTTCTTTTCTATTTTCTAGCAACAGGGTCCCACCCTGTCACTCAGGCTGGAGTGCAATGGCATGATCATGGCTCACTGCAGCCTTGAGTTCTTGGGCTCAAGCCATCCTCTCACCTCAGCCTCCCAAGTTATTTGGGACTACAGGCATGTGCCACCATGACTGGCTTTTTTTTTTTTTTTTTTTTTTGAGACGGAGTCTTGCTCTGTCGCCCAGGCTGGAGTGCAGTGGCACGATCTCAGCTCCCTGCAAGCTCTGCCTCCTGGGTTTACGCCATTCTTCTGCCTCAGCCCCCCGAGTAGCTGGGACTACAGGTGCCCGCCACCTCGTCCAGCTAGTTTTTTTTTTTTTTGTATTGTTTACTAGAGATGGGGTTTCACTGTGTTAGCCAGGATGGTCTCGATCCCCTGACCTCTTGATCCGCCTGCCTCGGCCTCCCAAAGTGCTGGGATTACAGGGTTGAGCCACTGCGCACGGCCTCTTTTTTTTTTTTACTTTTTGTAGAGATGGTGTCTTGCTATATTGCCCTGGTCTCGAACTCCTGAGCTCAATCTTTCTGCCTTGGCTTCCCAAAGTGCTGGGATTACAGGTGTGGGCCACTATGCCTAGATTTCTTTTTTTTTTTTTTTTTTTTTTGAGACGGAGTCTCGCTCTGCCGCCCAGGCTGGAGTGCAGTGGCCGGATCTCAGCTCACTACAAGCTCCGCCTCCCAAGTTCACACCATTCTCCTGCTTCGGCCTCCCGAGTAGTTGGGACTACAGGCGCCCGCCACCGCGCCCGGCTAGTTTTTTGTATTTTTTAGTAGAGACGGGGTTTCACCATGTTAGCCAGGATGGTCTCGATCTCCTGACCTCGTGATCCGCCCGTCTCGGCCTCCCAAAGTGCTGGGATTACAGGCTTGAGCCACCGCGCCCGGCCATGCCTAGATTTCTCATGTGAACAAAGGGTTTGTTTAGAAATCTGTGATGGTTTGTTTTATTTATTTATTTATTTTGAGACAGAGTTTCACTCTGTCACCCAGGCTGCAGTGCAGTGGTGCGATCTTGGCTCATTGCAACCTCCGTCTCCCAGGTTCGAGTGATTTTCCTGTCAGTGTCCTGTGTGGTTGGGACTACAGGTGTGCCCTACCACACCTAGCTAATTTTTTTTTCTTTTTTGAGATGGAGTTCTGCTGTTGTCGCCCAGGCTGGAGTGCAGTGGTGCGGTCTCGGCTCACTGCAACCTCTGCCTCCTAGGTTCAAGCGATTCTCCTGCCTCAGCATCCTGAGTAGCTGGGACTACAGGTACACGCCACCACACCTAGCTAATTTTTATATACAAGTATGCGCCACCACACCCAGCTAATTTTTATATTTTTAGTACAGATGGGGTTTCACCATGTTGGCCGGGATGGTCTGGAACTCCTGACCTCAAGTGATCCACCTACCTCAGCCTCCCGAAGTGCTGGAATTACAGGTGTGAGCCTCCACACCTGGCAGAAATCTGTGACGGTTTTAAATGGCTTCATGTTACATAGAATTTCCCCAGATGCTGGCTGCCCTCCGGGAAAGATGCCTCCAGGATGCAGCAAGTGCCTAAGCACGCGAGCCCTGCCATACCCACCACAATGTTCTTTCTGGGAGTAAAGCTGGCCAGCAGCAACCCAGAGGAGACAAGCAGGAGCCAGCTGCTGGTGGGAAAAAGGAAAAAGGCCTTGAGAGGCTATGCCCAAGGGATAATACCTTTATGAGGTCACGGTCTGGCCCTTGGATTTACTGGGCTGGAAACTCCATTTTGACAGCGACCTGTAAGTGAACAAAAGTGGAGTGGCTGACTCATGCTTTCACACAGAAAGGAAAGATAATAGCTAATGTTTATTGAGCACTGGTCATGTCACCAGCATGTGCCAAATCCATTCGTTTGTTTATTCACTCATTCATTCACTCGATCATTATTCACCGAGTTTCCTGTTTATGCCGGTCACTGGGGAAACAGCAGCAAAGGAAACAACCCAGCCCCTGCCTTCAGGATGCTCAAGTTCTGGTGGGGAAGAGAAGCTAACAAACAAATGAGCAAGGAACCGCTGAACAGGTCATATGGAGAAAGTGCTATGGAGGACAATAAAGTACCACAGAAGAAAACAGGATGCCACAGAGTTTGATGGGTCACTATTCACACAGGGTGGCCAAGGAGGGACTCACCCAGAGGGACGCATCTGAGCTGAGACCCAAAGGAAACCAGGGAGCGAGCTGTCAATATCTGGGAAGGAGTCCTCCAGGCAGAGAGCTTTCTATGCATTATCCTATTTAGTCTATACAACAGCCCAGGACGCCAGCTCCAGAATTATCACCACTTCATAGGAGAGTATGGCACTCGTATTTTCCAAAGCAGGTCACAGCAGTATTTCTGGTCCTGTATGCTCTTTGGAACCTTGTAACCTCTCTTCCCAGGAGTCAGGGTCTCTGTTCCTCCCCCTTTGGAGCTGGGCAGAGCCGTGACTGCTCCTACCAACAGAGGACTGGCAGCAGTAAGGCCATGAGACTTCCAAGTCTGGGTCATAAAAAACAACTCGCACCTGGCTGGCTCACTCAGGCTGCTCACCCATGGAAGCCAGTTTCCATGGCATGAGGCAGCCTAAAGGAGCCGAGGCAGAGAAACCACAT
Source organism: Macaca mulatta (assembly GCF_049350105.2). Classification (NCBI taxonomy): domain Eukaryota; kingdom Metazoa; phylum Chordata; class Mammalia; order Primates; family Cercopithecidae; genus Macaca; species Macaca mulatta. The sequence goes on from NC_133424.1 coordinate 62,482,420, forward strand.
GGAGAGGCTCAGGTGGAGAGGAACTGAGGCCCCCGGCCAACAGCCAGCATCAGCTGCTGGGTGACTGAGCAAGTCCTTAGACCACTTAAATCCCAGCCTTCAAATCTTCCTGCTAAGGCACAGGCATTGGGGAGCAGAAACAGGCCACTCTGCTGTGCTCACTCTGAATTCCTGGCCCACAGGATCCATGGGCACAAGAAATGGCGGTTCTACACCAGTGAATTGTGGGATAATTTTTTCCTAGACACAGTAATCAGAACAGAGAGTCCCTGCTGCACAGAGGTTAAGTCACTGAAGACGGTTCTCATTTCATGACAGTTCAGTATGTGCAGATCACTGTGCTAAGTTCTCGGGAGGTATTATCTGTAGAACCTTCCCAATCACCCTTTCCAAGGTAAGAACAATTCCCCTTAGGGGAGATGAGAAGCAGAGGCTCAGGGAGAAAATGACTTGCCCAGGGCCACACAGCTCTTAAGTGGCAAGCCAGACACATGATTTTGTTTAATCTTCCCCTCCATTCTATGAGGTAGGGATGATCATCCCATCTTTGAAACCTGCAAAATGATGCTCAAAGGGTGACAATTCTCCTTCCCCCAGACCTGACTCCACTCACCTAGAAAACAGTGGGGACGCAGCTGGAATCCAGAACCTAAAAGCCCATGTTCTTAACCTGGTGCCAGTTCACACAACGAAAATGCAAAACTGGACTGGGATCTTGGGGCAGCAGGTCAGAACATTCTTGTAGATTTAAATCTGGAAGCTGATGTTGGGTGTGGAATCAGGGTAAGAGAGTCTTTTAACCATGTGCCATCCCCAGTTCTGACACCGTCACCAGCCTGGTCTAGGCCACCATCTCTCCCTTGTGCTACTGCAGCAGCTTCCTAACTAGACTTCCGGCTTCTACGCTTGTCCCTACATCGATTTTCAACCCAGTAGCTAGAGGGGTCCATTTAAAATCTAAGTCAGACCCTGCCCCTGTCAGACCCTGGCCCATATGGTGGGTCGGACACGGTGGCTCATGCCTGTAATCCCAGCACTTTGGGAGGCCGAAGTGGGCGGATCACGTGAGGTCAGGAGTTCCAGACCAGCCTGGACACCATGGTGAAACCCCGTCTCTACCAAAAACAAAAACACACACACACACACATCAGCCGGGTGTGGTGACAGGCGCCTGTAATCCCAGTTACTTGGGAGGCTGAGGTATGAGAGTCGCTTGAACCTGGGAAGCAGAGGTTGCAGTGAGCCAAGGTCGTACTGCTGCACTCCAGCCTGGGCGACAGAGCGAGACTCAGTCTCATAAACAAACAAATACATTAAAAAAAAATGTAAGTCAGTCCCTGTCCCTCCTCTACTCAAAACCATATGGTGGATTTCATTTTAGACAGAATCAACACCAAAATTCCTACCATGGCCCAGGAGCCCCTGTATGGTCTGCCACTTCCCTGTTCCCTCTCTGACCTCTCCCACCATCTCGCCTTGCTCATGCTGAGTCAGCCACACTGGCTTTTCCCCAATTGTGACAAGAACGTTTCTTCCCCAAGACCTTTGTACCTGCTCTCCCATCTGCCTGGAACACTGTTCCCCCAAGAGTGCACACACGTCACTTCCTCATCACCTTCTTTAGCTCTCTGTTCAAATGTCACCTTCTCAGAGATCTTCTTGGACACAATTTTACTGTGTTTTTTCTTTTCTTTTTTTTGAGATGGAGGTTCGCTCTTTTGGCCCAGGCTGGAGTGCAATGGTGCAATCCTGCCTTACTGCAACCTCTGCCTCCTGGGTTCAAGTGATTCTCCTGCCTCAGCCTCCCATGTAGCTGGGATTACAGGTGTGTGCCACCACGCCTGGCTAATTTTGTATTTTTAGTAGAGATGGGGTTTCACCATGTTGGCCAGGCTGGCCTTGAACTCCTGACCTCAGGTGATCCCCCCACCTCGGCCTCCCAAAGTCCTGGGATTACAGGCTCAAGCGACCGTGCCTGGCCCTGGACACCATTTTACTAATAGCGTGTTTTATCCTCCTTACCTTGCTTTATTTTTCTTCACAGTGGTTGTCACCACCTGACATACTCTGAGTTACTAGAATGTAAGCTTCATAATGGCAGGGACTTTTCCCTGTCTGGTTTGCCACAGTATGCCCAGAGCCTCACACAGGCCTGGCACAGAGCAAATGCTGGGTCTACGTTTGCTGAGTGAATAAATTATTGTCTCCTTTGCATAAGAAAACGTGCCAAGAAGGCAGGGGGGTCCCCAGCTGTGTCACACACATTCATCTTTCAGGCAAGTCTAGACATCTAGCCAGAGACTCAAAGCTCAGGGCCAGAATTATCTAGCTGGATGGTCCTTAAAAAAGACCTGCCACTTAGAAACAGATCTCTGTAGGGGTTAAGAGGATAAACTTGGGACATTATCTGCCTGGGTTTGGATCTTGCTTCTGCCATGTATTACATGATGGTGGGCAAAAAATATATGTTATTTTTTCCCTTTGGGACAGAGTTTTGCTATGTCACCGAGGTTGGAGTGCAGTGGCACGATCTCAGCTCACTTGCAACCTCTGCTTCCTGGGTTCAAGCGATTCTCCCTGCCTCAACCTCCTGAGTAGCTGGGATTACAGGTGCATGCCACCATGCCCGGCTAATTTTTTTAGTTTTAGTAGAGACGGGGTTTCACCATGTTGGCCAGGCTGGTCTCGAACTCCTGACCCCAGGTGATCCGCCCGCCTCTGTCTCCTAAAGTGCTGCAATTACAGGCGGGAGCCACCATGCCCAGTCAAATTTTTTGGATTTTAGAACCTATTACATATTACAACACCGGCGAGATCCAGGGGCAACTCTACATAAGCAAGTATATGATTTGCACAACAAAATCTTTAAAAATTCTAAATAGTCACACATCAGTTCAGAGTGGGTATTGCCAGCAAACAAGTTCAAAGCCAGGTGAGGTTGGGCTACCAGGTAAGTTGCAAAACAGAGAAAAAGATCTTTCAGTTTTTACAACGTTTTGGATTTTAAAGTCATAGATAAAGGATTGCAGACCTGTAAATACTCTTTAACATTTCTTTTTTAGTGTCTGGCATCCCCAACCACCCTGAAAAAGTGAATTAGCTGGGCAGGATTTTTGTTTTAGACACTGCTATAATAACGTGGGCTTGAGCAGTGCCTATTAGACTAGCACCGTTCAAGCCCCGGTTATAGTAGGGTAATATCGGTTGCACGGAGCCTTCCATATAGTAAACACTCAGTAAAAGTTGATGTGCTGAAGTCACCTATGCAATGGCCAGGTCAGGACTTGAAAGCCCAAGACTCCAACCCTCAGGCCAGTCTTTATCTTAATTTATTTGACTTACTCAACAAATGTTTAGTGAACAGCTGCTATGTGTCAACTACTGTATAGTGTTCCTCCTAGAAACTTCAGGAGACAACAGCAAAAAGGCTAAAGGTCAGACCCCACCCCAACGCAGGTGGGCGGTTGCCTAGGCGACAGAGACTCCCTTCGACCCCATCCTCCATAGAAACCATGGGATGACTTAGATGCCAAGTTTGACAGCGGAGGAGCCAAAGGTGGCTTCGGAAGCTCAAGAGAAAGCCAGTGAATCCCGCGACCCGGAGCCGCTCTCATTCCGAACCCCAACCGCAGGGGCCCCCACCTCCCACAAAGGGTCGTGCTGACGTCACGGACACCCCAGCCGAGCTGCGGCTAGGGGGTCGGGGGACGTACGGCCACTCCGCCTCGGTTCCCCTCACCTCTTTACTTACGGACGGGGTTGGGATTCTAGGGTTCTGCAGCCTGACCCTTCGGATCCTCCGCAGTTACCGGGACTCACCTTCTCGGTTGCCCCGCGAAAACTTCCGCTGGGCGGAGAGCGCTGCGCGCGCATCCTGAGCCTGTGGCGTCCGCGCACGCGCCGCGGACTTCCCGACGGCCCCTGGGCTTCGCCTACCTGGGAACTCCGTTTCCCAGAGGCCTCCGCGGCAGGCCCGCCCTCTGATTCCAGACGGAATGGGGATTATTCCGTCATTGCTCATCCCCCTCCCCACCGTTCTAGCCTCTTTGAAAGGCCTTCTGGTTCTACTGCGCATGTGTCAGTGTGAAACCAATCGGAATACACCGTAAGGCATCTCTCCACCAGTCAGAGGTCACATTACCACTTCTCCCGCCTCAACTTCGCCCCTTATTTCCGCGCGTTTTCTCAGAAATCCCGTCTCAACGCGTTTCCATGGCAACCTACCGCTTGCTCTTCGGAAGAGGGGAAGACTCCCAGTCATCTAGTAAAGGCAAGAAGCTAATTAGATGATTATTTAACAAGATAAAAATCTGGACTACAAACCCTGATGCCGCCTGGTCCTGATTCTGTTTCTACTCTACTCCCAGAGTGCTAAGGCTGAAGAAGCGAGAGGATATGGGAAGGCGAACGAAGTCGCCCGCACAGCCCTCTGGGAAATAGAGTCTTGGCGCTGGCGCGGAGGATCCTGGGTGCAGCCGCTCAGAGAAGCTTCTCGCGCGCAGAAAGTTACTGCGAAGAGGCGCGTGTGCGAGGAGTTGAATCTCCCGATCTCCCGCTCCCTCGAGGCTGGGGTTGCGTCTGTTGACGCGGCCGATTACAATCCCGAGGTACGGACACGCTGGGGTTGAGGGACTTGGGGGCTCGGTCCTTCCTGAGAGGTGACGGAATGGAAGTGGGGGCGACTGCGGCAAAGGGTGCGTCGTCTTGGGCGGCGGTTGCCTGGGTGGAGGTGTGAACCGTCTTTCACAGTCTGTTAGGAAAACCGCTCAAGGGCCGGGCACAGTGGATCACTCCTGTAATCCCAGCACTTTGGGAAGCCTTGGCGGGGGATCACTTGCGGCCAGGAGTTCCTCGAGCCCCCTGTCTCTACTAAAAATACAAAAATTAGCTGAGCATGGTGGCGGGCGCCTGTAATCCCAGCCACTCGGGAGGCTGAGGCAGGAGAATCGCTTGAACCCGGGAGGCGGAGGTTGCAGTGAGCCGAGATCGCGCCTGGGTGACAGAGCGAGACTACGTCTTAAAAAAAAAGAAAGGAAGAAAAGCACCTTGGGAGGCCAAGGCGGGCGGATCGCTTGAGCCCAGGATTTCGAGGCTAGCCTGGGCCACATGGTGAAACCCTGTCTCTACAAAAAAAGAAAAAAATACAAAAATTAGCCGGGCTTGGTGGCGCGCGCCTGTAGTCGTAGCTAATTGGGAGACCGAGGTGGGAGGATTGTTTGAACCCGGGAGGCAGAGGTTGCAGTGAGCCGAGATGGCACCACTGCACTCCAGCCTGGGCGACAGAGCAAGACCCTGTCTCAAAAAGAAAAAAGAAAACCGCTAAAGGGGTTTCCAGCCCTCCCTGACGGCCCTGAGAGGAGTGATTCTGTTTTATTTTGGTTTTGGTTGGGGAAGGAGGGAAATGAGTTACCTGAAGTTGGCAGAATGAGTTACCTGAAGTTGGCGGATTTAGGCAGAATCTTGCTGGAGGATGGATGAGAGTTCTTGGGGAAGTTGAAGTACTTAACATTTTCAGTATTTGAGCACTTTCTGTGTGCCAGGCGCCCTGCTGGAGTCCCTTTCCTCTCCTGATCCCTGCAGCAGCACTGACACATAAGTGCAGGTCCCCTTGGCAACAAGGCAATCTTGGGAATCAGAATTTTTCAAATTTTAGAAAGCTAATAGGGTGTGTATTTTATAATTAGTCAGCACCCCCCCCACCCCGAGGAATCTGGGCCAGTTCTTGGTCATAAAATGTTTCTATGGGTCAAGGTGTGGATATTCACACTTAGCAGAATATTAAGACCCTACATGGCCTGTGGCGATCCAGGTGAAGTTTTGCGGTCAGTTTATAAATCAAGTTCCGTTCTTTGGGGCATTTAAAGGACCGTGGATCTGTTGTATTTGTTCCATTTGGTACATGTGGAAACTGAGGCTTAGAGAAGGTAAATGATCTGGAAGGAGGTGCAAGACTCTCAGGCCCAAGGTTTTCAGCCCGATAATTGTTTGGCTTAAGTCACTCTGGGCTGGATGACCTTGGGCTCCACCTCTGGGCCCTCATTTCTTTCCTCCCAGGGCTAAGAGTATATGAGATGTGGACAGAATGTGATTTGGTAACTGCACACAGGGGTCTCAAGCTCAGCTGTCTGTGAGGGCCAGGCAGATAACATACAGGAAAGAAGAGAATTGGTCCAAGTGAGGCTGCGGGGCCTTGGAGAGCACTTGCCTCATATAAAGGGAGAGTTGTGTTTGTTTTTTGTTGTTGTTGTTCTTTGTTTGTTTGTTTTGGAGACAGAGTCTTGCTCTGTCACCCAGGCTGGAGTGCGGTCTCACTGGAACCTCCACCTCTCGGGTTGAAGCGATTCTCCTGCCTCAGCCTCCCAAGTAACTGGAATTACAGCCATGCACCACCACGGCTAATTTTAGTATTTTTGGTAGAGACGGAGGTTTCACCATGTTGACCAGGCTGGTCTCAGACTCCAGTTCAGGTGATCTGCCCACCTCGGCCTCCCAAAGTGCTGGGATTACAGGCATGAGCCACTGCACCCAGCCTCTTTTTAAACTTAAATTTATTTATTTATTTTTTTGGAGGCGGGATCTTTCTCTGTCACCCAGGCTGGAGTACAGTGGCACAATCATAGCTCACTGCAGCCTTGTGATCCTCCTACCTCAGCCTTCCAAGTAGCTGGGACTACAGGCATGTGGTACCACAACTTGCTTATTTTTAAATTTTTTTGTAGAAACAAGGTCTTGTTATGTTGCCCAGGCTGGTCTCGAACCCACTTCAGCCTCCCAAGGTGCTGGGATTATAAGCATCCCCCACTTGCCTAGCACTGGTCGGAGAGCTTTTTTTTTTTTTTTTTTGAGACAGAGTATGGCTCTGTGGCCCAGGCTGGAGTGCAGTGGCCGGACCTCAGCTCACTGCAAGCTCCGCCTCCCGGGTTTACGCCATTCTCCTGCCTCAGCCTCCCGAGTAGCTGGGACAACAGGCGCCGGCCACCTCGCCCGGCTAGTTTTTTTGTATTTTTTAGTAGAGACGGGGTTTCACCGTATTAGCCAGGATAGTCTCGATCTCCTGACCTCGTGATCCGCCCGTCTCGGCCTCCCAAAGTGCTGGGATTACAGGCTTGAGCCACCGTGCCCGGCCGGTCGGAGAGCTTTAAATGGGCTCCAGTGAACTAACTTCGTGGGATGTAGACCCAGTGTTGCCAAATCCTAGGGTGTTTCAGAAGTTGGAAACCTAATTTTTAGGTGAAATTTTCCAGTTTTCAAGTTTGAGACTAGTGAGCCATGCTTGAATTTTCTTTCAAAACATTCTGTCTGCCAACAAACATTATGGACCAAATATCTGTCAACTGAGTTATACTCATAGATTGAGGCTTAACCTCTGACATGTAAAAAAACTCATTGTTCAGTAGAATTAGCATTTATTGTAGGTCTACCATATTCCCATATCTGTAGTCTCAAAAATCTGGAAAACTCAGAACAAATTTTTTTTTTTCCATAAATTTAGTATTCATGCCTTACCTGAACTACTACAGGGTATTTTTTTAAAATATAACTTTAAATTATTCTACCTAGAATGAATAATTATTCCTTTCTCTAGAAATGGTAAAGTGTTCAATTATGAAGTACAGCCTGATCCACACTGTGCTGAGATTTTGTTTTGTATTGTTTCTGTTTTTGAGACCGAGTCTTGCTCTGTCGCCCAGGCTGGAGTGCAGTGGCACAATCTCGGCTCACTGCAAGCTCCACCTCTTGGGTTCACACCATTCTCTCACCTCAGCCTCCCAAGTAGCTGGGACTACAGGCGCCCGCCACCACACCTGGCTAATTTTGTTTTTGTATTTTTAGTAGGGATGGGGTTTCACCGTGTTTGTTAGCCAGGATGGTCTCAATCTGACTTCGTGATCCGCCCGCCTCAGCCTCCCAAAGTGCTGGAATTACAGGTGTGAGCCACCACGGCCAGCCCTGCACTGGGATTTTAATGAAATATGCCATATATATATGCCATATCACCTTTTTAAAATAAAAGTTGAATGTCAAAGCACATCTGGTGTTGGAGTTTGAAGAATTTGTGGACTTGTGTCATTGTTAAGTGATCCGTGCTGCTTTGTGCTTTCAGCACTCCGCAGATATATGCCACTTGGTCCAGGCAATGGATACAAATGGGTAAAGATGTCTGTGGTACGATGTTTTGCATATTATGGGTCATGAAAATAACTGGGTGCAGTGACTATGTTTTTTTTTTTTTTTTTTTTAGACGGAGTCTTGCTCTGTCGCCCACGCTGCAGTGCAGCAGTGGCGCAACCTCGGGTCACTGCAAGCTCTGCCTCCCGGGTTCACGCCATTCTCCTGCCTCAGCCTCCCAGGTAGCTGGGACTACAGGCGCCAGTCACCACGCCCGGCTAATTTTTTGTATTTTTAGTAGAGACGGGGTTTCACTGCGTTAGCCAGGATGGTCTCGATCTCCTGACCTGGTGATCCGCCTACCTCGGCCTCCCAAAGTGCTGGGATTACAGGCTTGAGCCACCGCGCCTGGCCAAGTTGAAATATTTCTGTTGTAGAGATAGCGGCCAGGTGCGGTGGCTCACACCTGTAATCCTAGCACTTTGAGTGGCCGACGAGGGTGGCTTACTTGAGGTCAAGAGTTTGAGAACAACCTGGGCAACAAGTGAGATCCTGTCCCTACAAAAAGTGAAAAAGATTAGCTGGATGTGGTGGCACATGCTTGTAGTCCCAGTTACTTGAGAGACTGAGGTTGGAGGATTGCTTAAGCCCAGGAGATTACAGCTGCAGTGAGCCAAGATTGTGCTGCTGTAGTACTCCAGCCTGGCAGCAGAGCAAGACCTTGTCTCCAAAAAAAAAAAAAAAAAAAAAAGAACAGTTTTGGAGGCTGGTTTACGTGAACTCAGATTCTAGAGATGATAACCAGAAATCCCAGAAGCATTGTTCCATTGGTTCTTTAGACACCTTCATTCTGTCAACAACTGTAGGTGCTTTTACACCTACTGTTAAAGCACCTACTGTACACTAAGCGACACAGCAGTGAGCAAGACAGAAGTTCCCACTGCAGCCATAGACTTTCCTCACCAAATCTCCTAAACATGTTTTTACTGACTATGTTAGGTGCTAACAGTGGTGGCGAAGCTGTTCTGTAGGTTCTGAAGCACAGGGGAGATGTGGGGCTGGGGTAGCTTCAGTAAATACAGTTGTTGTTGTCCCCTGCAGGGAGACTCACATTGGGACTTGTCTTCCTCCTCCTGGACATTTTGGGGGCTCGGCAGCATGGACAGCGAGTCAGCCAAGGGCGGAAGGGAGACTTTCTCACAGCTCCCTTGTGCTTCCCACAGCCCTGCCAGCCGGGAACACGGAGGGGAAGGAGGAGGAGCTTAAAAGAGGCTACTGAAGCCCAGTTGGCCATGACTGAGGTGAGTTGAATGTCACTCTGTTTTAATTGGTCACCCCCAAAGGCAGGAAAGTTGGCTTTCCTTTGTGGCTGAGGCGAGTTGAAGGCCGCTCTGTGTTAATCAGTCACCCCCAAAGGCAGGAAAGTTGGCCTGCCTTTGTTTTGGCCTCGCTGTCCCATGGTGGCTCCCAGGCGATCTTTTTTTTTTTTTTTTTTTTTTTTTTTTTTTTTTTTTTTTTTTTTTGAGATGGAGTCTCACTGTGTCTCCCAGGCTGGAGTGCAGTGGTGTGATCTCGGCTCACTGCAAGCTCCGCCTCCCGGGTTCACGCCATTCTCCCGCCTCAGCCTCCCGAGTAGTTGGGACTACAGGCGCCCGCCACCTCGCCCGGCTAGTTTTTTGTATTTTTAGTAGAGACGGGGTTTCACCATGTTAGCCAGGATAGTCTGGATCTCCTGACCTCATGATCCACCCGCCTCGGCCTCCCAAAGTGCTGGGATTACAGGCTTGAGCCACCGCGCCCGGCCCCAGGCGATCTTTTTTAAAGGAAAGCTCACATGCTGTTCTTTTCTGCTTGTACTCTTCTGGGAACCCCTATTGCTTATAGGATAAATTCCAGGTTTTTCAGCCTTCCTGTGTGTTCTAGGTTCTACCCACCTTTGCACCATCTTCTCCCATTTCTCTAGATGACCAGTACTCCCTTTGGCCTAGTAGTAAAACTTGATTCTGTACTTTCCAGCAGCTTCCCTGCCTTTGCTCAGGTTGCGTCCTCTGCTGGAATCCCCTGCCCCTTTTCCATCTGGTAATGTCTCCACAGCCTTTAAGACCCGGCTCAGTTCCCCAACCCTTCCCTAGGCACTCAGCACTTTCCCACTCTGACCTTCCATAGCGCCCCCTGCTGCCTCCACTGTAGCACAGATCCACCTAGATATGGATGTTCCTGCCCATACCTGTCATCCCGACCAGACTAGATGCTCCTTGGGGACACGAACTGATGGGGATTCATCTCTGGGTCCCCAGGGCCCAGCACAGGCCAGGCACACAGGAAGCCTCATGAGGTATTAGGTGAATGTATGAATGAATCAATGAATGATGCATGAAACCATCTATCTGGTAAATATCTGTTCATCCTTAGTGATCCAGCTTTAATGACCTCCCCTCCAGGAAGCTTTCCCTGACCTCAAGGCAATGGCCTCCCTCCTTCCTCTGGCCCACACAACCCTCGATACCTCCCTGTGCCACAGTCCTACCTCCCTCATGTCTCTTCATCAGACCATGAGCTCCATGAGGCCAGGAACCAGGTCTGACACACATCCGTGTCCCTAGTGCCCACAGTGTGGTCTGGCACACAGGGTAAATGGTTGCCACATATGTGCTCTGACCTTGTCACTTTCCTGTGGCTCCCCAGTGCCTCAGGCATCAAGTCCGCCCCTGTCTTCCCACCTCCTCCATCACTGAGACCAGGGGCCCTTGTCCAGCACAGTCTGGGAGTGTGAGGAAAGGAAGCCCCTCAAAGGTCCTCTGTGATCTGGCTCCTGCTGAAAAAACTGCTCGACTGGTACTCTTGACAGGATATAGACAGCAACAGTTTCTATTATAAGTGTCAGAAATCGACTTACGCAGTCAGGAGACTACTAATTATATAACCAAAAGTCCAGAGGTAGGGCTGTCATCATCGGCAAGTGTGATTGGGACTTAGTTTATTGTCCCCACCTTGAACCTCGCTTAGTATGGGTTCCATCGTTGATGAGCTCCTTCCCTTGTCCCAAAACAGCTATCAGGACCACGTGCTGCTTTGCCTCCTTCGACAAGTATTTACTCTGTGCCTGCCATGTGTGGGCTTTGTTATAAGTCTGGACTAGGGAAACAGTTTAGGTGGTTCCTGTCCTCATGAAGCTCGCGTTGTTGCGAGTGACAGTGTATAAGCTTGCTAGGGCTGCTGTCACAAAGTACCACACGCTGGGTGGCTGAAAACAACAGAAATGGATGGTCTCGCAGTCCTGGAGGCCAGAAGTCTGAGATCAGGGTGTTGGCAGGGCTGGATCCTTCTGAGGCTGCAAGCCAGGCCTCTCCCCTATCTTTTGGCAGTTTGCTGACCAGCTTCAGTGTTGCTTGGCCTAGAGAGGCATCACCCCAATCTCTGCCTTCACCTTCCCAGGATGTTCTTCTCGTATCTTCACATTGTTTTCCCTCAGCCTGTGTTTGTCTTTTTGTCCCCATTTCTCCTGTTTATAACAACTTCAGTCATGTTGGATTAGGACCCACCCTGGTGACCTCATCTCAGCTTGATCACCTCTGTAAAGACCCCATTTCCAAATAAGGGCAAATTCTGAGGTACTGGGGATTAGAACTTCATTGTATCTTTTTGGAGGGTTACAGTTCAACCCATACCACACAGTAAAATGCATGAAGTAAATCACAGAATGCAGGCAGTATTAACGATTATGGAAGAAAGGGATAGGGAGACCTGGGGTGGATTTGCTGTTTTATATAGAGGGGTCAGAGAAGGCCTCATGGAGAAGAGGCATTTAAGCAGAGAACTGAGGGACACAATCTTGACTGTAAGATGGGAGCTGGCAGGTGTGTTCGGGGAGCAGCAAGGAAGCAGGTGGGGCTGGAGGAGAGTGGATGTGCAGGAAAGGGGGAGAATGTAAGCCCTGAGGGATAGCTGGGGCCTGATCTTTAGGGCCCTGGAGATCATTGTATGGCCTTTGTCTTTAAATGCGACGAATTCGGAGGCCATCGGAGTGTTTGGAGCAGAGGATGGACGGGATCTGTTGTAAGTAGAAACAGGATCCCCGTGGCTCGTCTACCCAACTCCTGCTTAGCATCACATTGGGACGACTGTTTCAGGATCTTGCTGCTGCTGTAACAAATCACACAAACCTGGGGGCTTAAAAACAACACAAATTTATTATTTCACAGCCTCTAGAACTATAGGAAATAAATTTCCTTTCTTTATAGATGACCCAGTTACAGCAACAGAAGATGGACTAATACACTGTGTGACTTGGAGAAAGTAACTATTTGGGCCTTGATTTTGTTTTCTATAAATTGGGGATAATCCTGCCTCAGAAAGGAGTCAGGCGGTTTAGTGACTCACTGCACCTAAAGCATTGAACCATTGCCGGCATGCAGAATGCTCTTGGCCAAAGAAGGGCTTTTGCAGTCATGCCTGGAGGGTTGGGCTGGGCAGTGTGAGCCAGAGTGGAATTGCCCCCTTGTGGAGCTCTTGCTTTGTGCTAAGTACTGTGCAGTCACCTCCCAGCAGTATTTCAGTTGCTTCCTGTAGCAGCCCTGATGAGATGGGACTCATTGGTCCCATTTCACTAGGGGAGCAGGAATTGGGGCCACAAGAGACATGCAGCTTACTTGCCAGTAGTCACTCATAAGTGAAGGTAGTAGGGCCAAACCTCAAAGCCAAACAACTAAAGAGAGGTGGTTTTCATTCTTCCTTAAAATGTGCTGTGTGTGCACGTGCGCATATGTGCCTGTGCCCACATTGATGGAGATTTGGAAGAGAGACAGCAGTCATGGTTTCACCTAGAGATGGGGTGTGTGGGGGCAGGCTTTCACGTTTTATCGTCGGTACTTCTCAAGTATTTGAATTTTTATCCTAAACACCCATTAACTGGCTAGGTACAGTGGCTCATGCCTGTAATCCCAACACTTGAGGAGGCAGGGGCAGGAGGATCGCTTGAGGCCAAGAGTTCTAGACCAGCCTGGGCAACATGGCAAGACTCCTACTCTACCAAACAAACAAACAAACAAACAAAAAATTAGCTGGGTCTGGTGGCACATGCCTATAGTTCTGGCTACTTGGAGGCTGAGGCAGGAGGATTGCTTGAGCCCAGGAGGTCGAGGCTATAATCGTGGCACTGCACTCCAGACTGGGCAACACTGTGAGACACTCTCTCTGTCTCTCTCTCTCTCTACATATACATAATATATATAATAAGTTATATATAAAATTTACAAATTACCAGATTTATAAATTACCATAATTTATAAATGATAGAAAGAAACCGATTCCTTATAGTGAAAACTAGCAAATAAAAGGAGAGTCAAGCATTTACCCTACCTGTCCTATATGAACTCTTCCACTGACTAGCCAAATAATAGAAAAATTTTTCTTTTAGGCAGGGTCTCACTGTCACCCAGGCTGGAGTGCAGTGATGCGATCACAGCTCACTGTAGCCTTGACTTCCTTGGGCTCCTGTGATACTCTCACCTCAGCCTCCTGAGTAGCTGGGACTACAGGTGCATATGTAAATTATAATATATAAATATATATAATTATATATAAAGTAAAATTATATAGAATACATATCTATATTATATATACATATGATGTATAAATATACACTATATACACGCACACATACACATAAATAATAATAAACACCTATTAACTAGGAAAGTTTTAAAATGAAAGATGGCATCACTAAAAGTTGGACAACCAGATAAGAGCCTTAGGTAGTCATGGGGCCTAAAGTGGACCTGGTACCACCTGTGAGTGGGTCTTTCCCCCAGAGGCTGTACTGACTCAGTCAGGCCTCTGCTCCCCTGACCAGCTCACAGGAAATGCGCAGCCAGAGGAGCAGCCAGGTGATACTGCATAGAAGCAGCTCGCCACATTCAGAACGTGGGATCTCAAATCAGGAGCATGGAGGATGAAGAAGGCACAGGGGTACAGCTGTAGATTTTACAACCTCAGAGCCACATCAGTTACATGCAGGGTATGGGCTCCCCTGGATTCTGATTGAGACAAGCTAGCTATAAAGACACACCACTAGGCTGGGCACGGTGTCTTATGCCTGTAATCCCAGCACTTTGGGAGGCTGAGACAGGCAGATCACGAGGTCAGGAGTTTGAGACTAGCCTTGCTCACATGGTGAAATCCTGTCTCTACTTAAAAATGCAAAATTAAAATTAGCTGGGCGTGGTGGTGTGCACCTGTAATCCCAGCTACTCAGGAGGCTGAGGCAGGAGAATCGCTTGAACCCGAGAGGCAGAGGTTGCTGTGAGCCGAGATCGTGCCATTGCACTCCAGCCTGGGCAATGGAGTGAGACTTTGTCTCAAAAAAAAAAGAAGGGACACCACTGAGACGTCAGCCTAATCTGTATACAGATTTCGAATGTGGTCTAGGTGTTCTAACTAAGTAAGGAGTTACTGCTCATACTGAAGTATTCACAGGTGAAATCAGATGACCCCTGGTGATGGGTTCATGGTTGTTAATTATATACATCTCTCTACTTGTATGTATGTTTGAAAATTTACAAAATAAAATCTTGAATGAACACTAAAAAAAAAGCAAAAGTGTGAAATAAATAAGATTTTTAGGACCAGACAGACCTGGGTTCCGTCTCACCTGTGTTAACCTTGGTTGACATTCTGTCCTCTGGTCAAGACTCCTTTTCTTTGCCTACAAAATACAGGGGTTTCCAGTCTCTTACGTCTCAAGATTCTTGTGAGGCTGAGGATGGGATGGTTTTTGCCAAAGGCCTGGCAGATTGAGGGCTGGGGGTGCCCTGAGTGAGCTGTTGGGCTCCTCCCTGACCCCAGCCTCTGAGTGACCAATAGTGTATTGTGTTTCAGGAATTTGTGACCCTCAAGGACGTCGGCATGGACTTCACCTTGGAAGATTGGGAGCAGCTCGGGCTGGAGCAGGGGGATGTGTTCTGGGACACAGCGTTGGACAACTGCCAGGACCTCCTTCTGCTGGGTGAGTGTTCCCTATCCCCAGGGGCCTACTCACTGTCCTGCTTGGTGATCACCTGTGCTCTCCCCCAGCCACAGGGTGAAATCCTGGGCTCCTCTGAATCCACATGACCTAGCCCAGCAGTTCTCAGCTGGCCAAGGAGACATTGGCAATGTGTGGAGACATTTTTGATTGTTACTTCTTGGGCCAGCAGCGTGCTGCTAACATCTAGCCGGTGGAACCCGGGGAGGCTGCCACACATCCTGCTGTGCACAGGAGAGCCCCACAACCAAGGACTGGCCTATGCCAGTGTCAGTAGTGCTAAGCCTGGGAAACCCTGCTCTGGCCCCATCTGCCTCCCCAGCCTCGTCTTCACCACTTTCCTGCTTGTAGTCAGTCATTCTTCAAGCTGAGACTTCAGGGTCTTCCTGTTGCCCTCCCCTCTGCCTAAGTGGCTCTCAGGGCTTACCTTCTTCAATCTGACCTGGGACCCTGTGAGAACTCCGTATCTCCTCTCCTGCTCATCTTGGCCATCGCTCCATCACGTTCTAACTACCATTTTATCATCAGAGCGGGAGCCATGTGAGGACAGGGGCGTGTCCCCAGTGTTTGGAACAAACAGTTCCTGCTCCAGGGCCCAGCGGACAGCTCTAAATTAATGGAACGATTGAGTAGCAGCTCTTCGGACTTGCTCGTTCAATCCTCCAGTCACCCCACGAGGAAGCTGGGTTGTCCCTCTTGTGCTGAATGGTCTGAAACTGAGGTTGAAAGAGAGGCAGTCACCTTCCCAGCTGTGCCAGTGTCCCCAGGACACCCACAGCTCCAGTGATTGACTAGGATTCCCAGGACTCAGCCTGTGGTCAGACTCATGGCTAAGACTGACTACAGTGAAAAGAGTCAGAGCAGTCAGCAAAGGGAGGAGGTACATGGGGCAAAGTCCAAGGGAGCCAGGCACAAACTTCCAGAATTCTCTCTCAGGGGAGTCACATGGGACATGCTTAATTCCCCAGCAATATTGTAGAATGTGATATCCTGTGTGAATGCTGCCCACCAGGGAAGCTCATCAGAGACTCAGGGCCAGGGTTTTTACTGGGGTCTGGTCACGTGGTCCCCTTTGCCTGGCACATACCAAAACTGCAGACTCCCAGGAGGAAAGCAGGTGTAAGCCACAGTGTTTGCAGAGTTTAGGTCCAGGGAGCGTGTCTCTCCCGTTCTGGAGACATGGGGTACCTGCCTGAAATCCAGCCTTGCCAGCAGACCTTTCCCAGGAGAGCAGCCAGCCTGCTGTGTCGCCCTCTTCTGCACACCAGTGTCACACAGTGAGAGAGCAGCAGGGCCCAGACTCCAGCTAAGGTCTGTGCAGCCCCAAGGCCACATCACCCCAGCTCCCCATCAGTGTCACCTCATTAGCTCATTTTGCCTCTCTGTTGCCTCAGTTCTTTCTTTTTGAAGAACCAGGAAAATAATTTACTTCAAAAGATGAAAGCAGTAAAAGATAACACACTGTGGAAACTGTCATTTGATAGAATCTCATCACATTGGGGCAGACTTTCTCCAGACTGACCAGTGTGTGCTAAGAAGCATGTAATGAGGCCGGGCGCGGTGGCTCAAGCCTGTAATCCCAGCACTTTGGGAGGCCGAGGCGGGCGGATCACAAGGTCAGGAGATCGAGACCACAGTGAAACCCCGTCTCTACTAAAAATACAAAAAATTAGCCGGGCGCGGTGGCGGGCGCCTGTAGTCCCAGCTACTCAGGAGGCTGAGGCAGGAGAATGGCGGGAACCCGGGAGGCGGAGCTTGCATTGAGCCGAGATCGCGCCACTGCACTCCAGCCTAGGCAACAGCGTGAGACTCCGTCTCAAAAAAAAAAAAAAAAAAAAAAAAGAAGCATGTAATGAGAGGTCCTACCTCAGTGTCGTTTGGAATTTTTAAACTACAGCCCACAGTAAGAAGTGTGTTTACCTCGACTGCCCCTTCGCCCATTTGCGTGTATGTATGAGTAGTGTATCCGTGTCCTATTGCTGCTGTTACACATAGCACAAACGCAGTGGCTTCCACCAGCACGCTTGTATTATGTTACAGTCCTGGAGGCCAGGAGTTCCAAATGCATGTGGCTGGGCTGGAGGCGAGGTGTTGGCAGGGCCATGTTCCTTCTGGAGGCTCCAGCACATGCAGTCCTCTCCTGGCCCGTTGCCAGCTTCTGGAGGTCACCTGTATTGCTTGACTCATGGCCTCTCAGTCTTCAAAGCCAGCAGTGGCGTTTTCTCCGCTGTAGCCTGTATCCCTCCTGGATGGTGACTCTGGTCCCTTACTTGGGGAAGCTTGTGGAGGGTAGGGCTCAGGACTGCTTGGACCCTGGGACCCTGACATCTTCTGTCCTTGGCCCATGGAGGCCTCAGGCGTTGTGTGGCCCATGGCTCAGTGAGTGAATCATGAATGGCTAAGGAAGTGCGTGCCTCTCCACCTGGCAGATTCTGCCCATTAAAGAGCTGTCACAAGTCCTTTGTGTCCCCAGCCCCAGCTGTCACAGCTTTGATCACCCTGGATTGTGATTGTTTGGCTCCCTCTCTATCACTGGACTGGGAACCCTACAGGACAGGCATCCCCAGAGGCGCCCAGGCAGCACCTGGCCCACAGGAACCATGTGCAGGATAAAGCATAGAAAAGTCAGGAGAGCCAGGAGTTTCTCACTGAGTGTCTGGATGACCCTCCATGTCCTGGTTAGATGACAATGCTGTTCTCTCCCTGCAGACCCCCCAAGACCCAACCTGACCTCCCACCCAGATGGCGGTGAAGATCTGGAGCCTCTGCCAGGAGGAAGCCCAGAAGCAACGGGCCCTGGTGAGTGGATGGAGAGGGGCCTCCTGTGTACCTTCTGTCCTCCAGACCTCCATCCTGGGGCTGCCGCCAGCTCTCCCACAGGTCTACCCAGACATTACAACGCTCAGCTTCAGGACTTCACTCGCCACTCGCTGGCTTCCACCCCCTCATCCTGGGAGCTGGGGGCGATCCGGACATTTTTATAGTCCCTCACTCTGGTGTCTCTCCACCTTGCCCTTCAGCACAGGGCTATCCTGGTGCCTCTCCGCAGCTCCTCTTCCTTCCAGACTCAACAAGGAGACGCCCTCCACTCTCTGAGTTGGTCTCTACTTTCCTGCCTTGTGCTCCCTGGGTGTGTTGACCCTCATTCTACTTCTTTTACCTCCTTTCCTTCAGGTCCATTTTTCCTTCCTATCCCTGGGGCACAGCAAATGGCCACATTAGGGAGTAACTTAAGCCTAGGCCTGAATGCTGCCGAGAGCATCTGCCCTGCCATCTCCCAAGCCAGGGTTCCTCCAGGTGGATCAGGTTAGGTGGTGAGGATTCCTGGGGTGTTACCCATGGTAGAGACATCCCCAGTAGGAGAAAGCAGAGGCAGCTGCCTCGCCTGGCATGGGAGGCTTCTCTCCTTGTTTATTTATCTGCATGAGAAGCAGGGCCCCGAGCCAGAGACCACAGGAGTCTCAGGCTGTACCCAACCCAGTCAGTCTGTAGCTCCCTTCTTGGCTCACCACACTCAAGCTCGTGTACATGAGGCCTCTGCAGCCTCCTGTTCAGCACATCAGTGTCCCTCGTAGGTGACTAACCCATGCACAGGCTCTCACAACCTCTGCTTTCTGTTTCTGTCACCTCAGCATAGTGGCTGTTTCCAAGCATGGGTAGCCGTGCCTTTACTAACAAATGTACCTCCATATCCTCTAGTAGTGACACTCGAGTTGCAGTTACCACGTAAGCGTCTTTCCCCTTTAACGGTGTGCCTCTCTTGGAAGCAGGGCTTAGCTGATTCACCCTGTATTCCCAGCTCCTGACATCATGCTTGGCACATAAGGGGTGCCTATTACATGTCTGTCGGTGCATTTGAGGCAGGGGGAACAACATGAGCACCGGTGTGGTGAGGAGAGTGAGCTGGATATCTGGGAGAGATGAGCAGAGGCAGAGGTGACAATTCAGAACAAGGTGTGATTTCAGAAGGCTTTCATTTGCAAGTTTTAATTCCAGGTGGAGAGACTTAAGCAGTCTCATAGATACTCAGATGGTGAGCCAAGAACTGCAGAAGGGACAGGCTGGAAAAGGTATGATGATGGAGGAGAGGAGAGATGGGGAGACTGGAGAGCATACAGCAGAGCAGTGACATTCATGTTTTGTGAAGGATCCCAGAGAGCATACAGCTTGGTAGTTAAGAATATGGGGGCCAGGCATGGTGGCTCATACCTGTAATCCCAGCACTTTGGGAGGGCAAGGCAGGCAGATCACTTGAGGTCAGGAGTTCGAGACCAGACTGACCAACATGCTGAAACTCCGTCTCTACTAAAAATACAAAAATTAGCTGGGCGTGGTAGTAGGCACCTGCAGTCCCAGCTACTCAGGAGGCTGAGGCAGGAGAATCACTTGAACCCGGGAGGCAGAGGTTGCATTGAGCTGAGATCGTGCAGCACTTTAGCCTGGGCAACAGAGCAAGACTCAATCTCCAAAAAAAAAAAAAAAAAAGATATATATATGGGGTCAGAGGGGTTCAAATCCTCATTCTGCTGCTCACTTAGCTTTAAGAAGCAGAAACGTGCCTACCTTATGGGAGGTTGTCGAGTGTAAGAGAGTGCCTGAGGCACTCCTGCCTGTGAGTAAGCATGCCATGAATGGGATTTACTGTCTGTGAATCTGTCCCGTGGCTGCCGCTGTGGCAGTGGATGGATGACCAGTGGAAGGTCCCCGTTAAAGAGCTTACCTTCTGGTAAGGGTCAGGGGTCAGACCCTTTCATAACTTGTCAAGGTGGAGGATGGTAAGTGCTCAGCTGTTTTTCAGAGAATATAGGGCAGGGGACTTAAAGCAGAATGGGGATGGGGTTGTCAGGGAAGCCTTTCAGAGGACGGTGATACTCAAGCTGGGTATTAAAAGACTTAGAGGAGTTAGCCCAGGAAGTGCCATCCAGCATGAGGGACCATTAAAAGCACAGAGGAGAAAGTCTGGTAGATTTAGGGAACCGCAAGAGTTCTATGAGGTCAGCACAAAGAGCGCTGGGCTGATACACTCATTTCTCTTCTCTAGGCAAGAAGCCCTGGAAGGGTTTAATCAGAGGAGTGATATAGTCAGATCCATTTTTTTTTTTTTTTTTTTTTTTTAAGACGGAGTCTCGCTGTGTCTCCCAGGCTGGAGTGCAGTGGCGTGATCTCGGCTCACTGCAAGCTCCGCCTTCCGGGTTCACGCCATTCTCCCGCCTCAGCCTCCCAAGTAGCTGGGACTACAGGCGCCCGCCACCACGCCCGGCTAGTTTTTTGTATTTTTAGTAGAGACGGGGTTTCACCATGTTAGCCAGGATAGTCTCGATCTCCTGACCTCGTGATCCACCCGCCTCGGCCTCCCAAAGTGCTGGGATTACAGGCTTGAGCCACCACGCCCGGCCCAGATCCATTTATTAAAAAACCCTTTAGGGCTAGTGTGGAAGACTGGAGAGAGAGACAGACAGACAGAGACAGGAGACCAATGAGCAGCCTGGTGTCAGATGGAGTCAGTGATAAAGAGAGGAGAGGAAGGGAGTTGAGACATTTCGATAGAGACCAAATGAAAATAGTGCCAAGTTGAGGGAGAGGTAGGGAGGAGGTTGACTCCTAGGATTCTAGCATGGAGAACTGGATGGATGGTGGAGTGAGGGGAGTGGGGTGTTGTCTGGTATAGAGGATGCAGGATATGGGGAGGAAGATTTTGGTGACAGTGCAGGATAGAGTGGAGAGTAGAAGCAGGTGAGTCCAGGCGACTTTTTAGGGAACTTGGTCAGTCACCTAGGTGTGAAGGTAATGGTCGGATCTCCCTCCTTGTTGAACCCCTATGGTTTCCCAGCTCCCCTGTTGACCCTCCTGGGAATGGGCTCTCTCTGTTTTCTGTGATGCTAGTTCCACATGGGTCACCCCTTTGGGTCCCTTAATGGATAGGCTGGACTCAAGATCCATCACCCCTACTTGCTCTTGTCTGTGTTCTCACCCTTGGTGAACAGGAGACATTTGCACTTACTCTTTCAGATGCGACTGAGACCAAGAACTCTCCTCTGATGGAGGATTTCTTGGAAGAAGGATTCTCCCAGGAGATTATAGAGATGTTATCCAAGGATGGCTTCTGGAACTCCAATTTCGGAGAAGCCTGTGTAGAGGACACCTGGTTAGATGGTTTGCTAGGCGATCCAGAAAGTCTTCTGAGGTCTGATGTTGCCACCAATGGGGAAGGTCCCACGGAATGCAAGAGTTATGAATTAAAGAGAGGCCTCAGTCCTGTGTCCACCCTTTCCACGGGAGAAGATTCCATGATACATAATGTTTCTGAAAAGACCCTCACACCAGCTGAGTCTAAGGAATATAGGGGTGCGTTTGACTCCTACTCGGACCACAGCCAGCAGGATTCTGTTCAGGAAGGGGAGAAACCATATAAATGTAGTGAATGTGGGAAAAGCTTCAGTGGGAGTTACCATCTTACCCAGCACTGGATTACTCATACTGGGGAGAAACCCACTGTCCATCAAGAGTGTGAGCAAGGTTTTGACCAGAATGCTTCCTTTTCTGTGTATCCGAAAACTCACACGGGCTACAAATTCTATGTATGTAATGAATATGGGACAACTTTTAGTCAGAGTACAAACCTGTGGCATCAGAAAACTCACACTGGAGAAAAACCATGTAAGAGTCAATACAGTGACCACCCACCCAGTCATGACACACAGCCTGGTGAGCATCAGAAAACTCACACAGATAGTAAGTCCTACAACTGTAACGAATGCGGCAAGGCTTTCACCCGGATCTTTCATCTTATTCGGCACCAGAAGACCCACACTCGGAAACGCTATGAATGTTCCAAGTGCCAGGCGACCTTCAGCTTGAGAAAACACCTCATCCAACATCAGAAAACTCACACTGCAAAAACTACCTCTGAGTGTCGGGAGTGCGGGAAGACTTTTCGGCAGAGTTCGCTGCTCATTGAACACCAGGCTCTTCATACTGGAGAGAAGCCTTATAAGTGTAACGAATGTGGGAAATCCTTCAGCCATAACTCTACCCTAAAGATCCATCAGAGGGTTCACAGTGGAGAGAAGCCTTACAAATGCAGTGAGTGTGGGAAGGCCTTCCGCCGGCACACTCACCTTAATGAACATCGGCGAATTCATACAGGCTACAGACCCCACAAATGTCAGGCATGCATCAAGAGTTTCAGCCGGCCCTCACATCTGATGCGACATCAGGCCATTCACACTGCAGAAAAGCCCTATCGCTGTGCTGAATGCAAGGAGACTTTCAGCGATAACAGTCACCTTGTGCAACACCAGAAAATGCACACTGTCAAAACCCCGTATGAATGCCAGGAGTGCGGAGAACGCTTCATCTGCAGCTCAACGCTGAAGTGCCACCAGAGTGTTCACACAAGAGAAAAACAAGGATTTGTTGTGAGTGGGAAGATCTTGGATCAGAACCCACAACAGAAAGAGAAGTGCTTTAAGTGTAACCAATGTGAGAAAACCTTTAGCTGCGGCAAATACCTAACTCAGCATGAGAGGATTCACACCAGCGGGGTGAAGCCCTTTGAGTGTGACCAGTGTGGGAGAGCCTTTGGCCAAAGTACTCAGCTCATTCACCATCAAAGAATCCACTCTAGAGTGAGGCTGTATAAATGGGGTGAGCAAGGGAAAGCCATCAGCAGTGCCTCCCTTCTCAAACTTCAGTCCTCCCACACAAAGGAGCACCCTTTTAAATGTAACGAATGCGGAAAGACCTTCAGCCAAAGTGCACACCTCTCAAAACATCAGTTAATTCATGCTGGAGGGAATCCCTTTAAATGTAATAAGTGTGACAGAGTCTTCACCCAGCGAAACTACCTTGTTCAGCATGAGCGAACTCATGCCAGAAAGAAGCCCTTGGTGTGTAATGAATGCGGGAAAACGTTCCGTCAGAGCTCGTGCCTTTCTAAGCATCAGAGAATTCACTCAGGTGAGAAGCCCTATGTATGTGACTACTGCGGGAAGGCCTTCGGCCTGAGTGCGGAGCTTGTCCGCCACCAGAGAATTCACACTGGAGAAAAGCCTTATGTTTGTCAGGAGTGCGGGAAAGCCTTCACCCAGAGCTCATGCCTTTCTATTCACCGGAGAGTTCACACTGGGGAGAAGCCCTACATATGTGGTGAATGTGGGAAAGCCTTTGCCCAGAAAGCAAATCTAACACAGCACCAGAGAATTCACACTGGCGAGAAGCCTTACTCCTGTAATGTGTGTGGCAAAGCTTTTGGCCTCAGTGCCCATCTCAACCAGCATCTGAGAGTTCACACCCAGGAGACACTTTATCAGTGTCAACGTTGCCAGAAAGCCTTCCGGTGCCACTCGAGCCTCACCCGCCATCAGCGTGTACACAACAAGCAGCAATACTACCTGTAGCCATTGGGTGGCAGCAGAGTCCCAGAATATGAGACTTCATCCGACGTGGAAAGTTGGAAACCATCCATCCTATTGCAAGTTTCTCTCCAAATAAATACATCTAAAGATTGATTAGAAAGTTTGTGAACATGTTTCATTACAACAGTGAAAACACAAAAATGGAGAAGCTGTACAACGTCAGGATACAGAGGTAGGCTCTGGAGCCAGTCTACCTGAGTTAAGTTCCACCTCTGCCATCTACTACCTAAGTGACCTTGGGAAAGTCAGAAAAATCTCTCAGGGCCTCGGTGTCCTCATCTGTAAAATGGGCATCACCTACCTCAGAGGGCTTTTCTGAGGATTAAATACATAAATGTGGAGCACTTAGAACTGATGGCCAGCACATGAGGACTCACCAAGTGTAAGCCACAAATACACATCAGCCATAGCACAAATATACTCGTGTTATAAGAAAGGAATTAGTAATCTCTCTGTGTTTACTGTAGTTAATATTCTTACAATGTATCGCTTTTAAGTTTTCCTTTTTTAAAGTTTTTCTCCAGCACCTTACTCTTCTTAAATGCCTGGCCTTTTTTGTCCCTTTATCTCTCTTTCCTGTTTTTTTTTTTTCTTAACCCCCAGAAAGCCAAAAAGAACATGTAAACTCAACCTCAACTAGCTACAACCTTCCACTCCTAACCTCCCAAGCGTCTCACTCAGAGAGGACTCCCTATCCCACAAACACATGCTTCCTCTTCCCATGACCTTCCTCCGTTTAACAGTGTTGGCTATGCAGTAAGACACCCAATTTGTCATGGGAGTTGACACCAAAACACAGCTGGATTCATTCAGGAAAGCTGTGTTGATCAAGGTGTTAACCGCATATGAAACAACCCATATGGAAGACATGCTTGGGGGTCAAACCTGTGGTGTGTGGAAGTGACCGCTGGGATGTCATCATTCACTATTTATCCAAGACAGCCGCTCACCAGGCAATTTGCTAGGCTCAGGGACGGGTGGTATCAATACACTATGCACTGCTACTACTCTGAAGCTTCTGGAATCAGAGAAATGAATGAACCTATTTTCATAGACGATTGCTGTTAGTTGACAAGTGACATCTTAAAAATGCCCCATTCCCTCATGTCACAGGGAGTTCTGGGATCACCAAGGAGTGTTGGAGAGTCCAGTGAGATGGAGCCACACAACCAGTTCCCTCCTGACAGTGTCTTGTCAGCTCTGGGCGTCTGTGCCCTACCACTAAGTGGCTCAGTCACATTTGCTGACACAGTAGTCTTATGAAAAGCATTGGCCACATACTTTCAATGTCTTTCAGATTTTAGGTGCTTCAAATGGTTAGGGGGTAAGTGCTCTGTACCCTTGGGCTCTTCAAGTCTTGCACCTGGAGTTCTGCTGGTTAAGTTTGTTAAACTTAGTTGAAACTGGGAACCTGTTGGCTAACCATTGGGCCCTTATGCTGTTTTTCAAATGGCTGCAACATTTAACTTCTTGCACATGGTTCCCGTCCTCTGGAGCTCTGTCTTGTCTGGGAGATGGGCATGTTACATACCAAAAGAGTGGACAAAGTGTTGCATGGCTGGAATACAATGGGGACTCTGGAAAACTGGCAGCCATTGGGGGTGAGGGACAGTCTATAAATCAGTCACCTGTGTTGCTGCAGGCCATGGTAGAAACGCCCTCCATGTGTGCATATTTGTTGGTTCTCTGATTAAAGTTTTGAATCTAAAAGCATTGATTCCTTCTCTCAGCCTGCTGCCATGCAGCCACACATCAGTCCCTGCCTGCCAGGCCTCACGTCTTTGTGGGGGAGGGCTTCTGATGGTGATCATTGGCCAGTAAGAAACAGCTCAGTCTGTTTTCCCGCTGTCTGGGCGGGGCATGCGCCACTGAGGAGGCACACAAGTTCACCTGGTCCTCAGATGCATCATCAAACAACACTTTTCAGTCTGTGTGTGAGCCTAAGTCATCAAGGAGAGAGCACAGGCAGCCTGCAGTTCACTCTTCACAGACACGTCAGGCCCCAGGCTTGGGGAGTGTTTCTAGTTAGCATCCAATAATACACATAACTTTGCTTAGTACTTTAATTTTTGTCCCCGCCTTTTTCCTTTAGTGACAAGTGACAAGAGATACTAGTTTCCTGCTTATGGTAGTAATAGAAAGTTGTCTTTTTTTTTGATAAAGTGAGCTGATCCGGCCGAGTGTGGTGGCTCATGCCTGTAATCCCAGCACTTTGGGAGGCCTAGGTGGGAAGATGACTTGAGCCCAGGAGTTCGAGACCAGCCTGAACATGATGAAACCCTGTCTCTACAAGAGAAGTATGCAAATTAGCTGGGTGGTGACCACTGATCACTTAAAAATGATTAAAATGGCAAATTGTATATTTTTACCGCAATTTAAAAACATTTACATAAAGTACTACATTTTTAAAGTTTGTGTGGTAGGCTGGGTGTGGTGGCTCATTCCTGTAATCCCAGCACTCTGGGAGGCTGAGATAGGTGGATTGCTTGAGCTTAGGAGTTTGAGACCAGCCTGGGCAGCATGGTGAAACCCTGTGTCTACAAAAATTACAGCTGGGTGTGGTGGCACACGCCTGCACTCAAGCTACTAGGGAGACTGAAGTGGGAGAATCACAAGCCTGGGAGGTTGAGGCTGCAGGAAGCTGTGATCATGCCACTGTACTCCAGCTTGGGCGACAGAACAAGATCCTGTCTCCGAGTAAAGGAAAAAAATGTGACTGGAAAAAGAAATGAGCTACAGGAGCCTAAACCAAGCAAGGTTAAGATGGCAAAACCCAGCACCTCTGAGGCTGGTGCGAAGACAAGCTCAAACGAGGTCAAGGTATAAAGCAGCAGCAGAGTCTTCCAGGGCCAAGGTCTCCCCAACATTTCAGAGGTGGGGACCCCTTGTCGGAACTGATACCCCAGCTAAATTCCAGCTTGACCTCTGGAAGGGCTGGAGACTAAGGTCAGTCAGGGTGATCAGCCTTGTCAACATAACCAACCTCATAACCCTATGTACCAAGGCGTGGTGAGCTTCTCTGGCAACACTTTGTGTGTTGTCACACGTTATTGTTGAGTGCATTAAGTGCTCTCCATATGACTCTACTGGCAGAGGACACCTGGAAGCTCACGCTTAGTCTCTCCTAGACTCCATCCTTTGCATCTTTTCCCATGGCTGATTTTAATCTCTATTTTTAGCTGTAATAAATGCAACCAAGTATAGCAGCTTTGCTGAGTTTTGTGAGCCCTTCTAATGAATTACTGAACCTGAGGGTCCACTGCCCTCTCTGAGACCGTTTCTCCAGTGGACTCAAGAATGATACTCGGTTTAAGGGTTCTCAAAACGAGCATCAGCGGGTTCTGCCCAGGCCGGCCCCATGGGCTAAATTCTCTAATAACCACCTCCCTTCCCCGCCTACTGCAGCCAATCATTGCGCTGACTCGGCTCCTGGCCACGCCCTAACCCCGCCTCCGCTGCTTCGAAACCCGTCCCAAGCCCTGCAGCCCTATAGGCTGCCGCCAGATTCTCGAGCCCCTTTACCTCTCGGTGGCCTAAATCCCTGACTGCTCGGAGCCACTCTTCAGGCCAAAATGGGCCCAAAATGGGGAGGGCAAGTGAAGAATGTCACTAGACAGTCGGGCCCTCAAGGACCTGGCAACTGGAGGTTTGGACCTCGGGTCGGCTTCCCACGCGAAGCTTGCTCCCCACCTGCATCCGCACGTTGGTGGAGACGCTGCCCCGGCCCCACGGATGCCTCTGCGCATGTCAGACTCCCTGATGAACTACCCTTCCCAGAATCCCGCGGGAGCTGCTTAGGGCGACGGTCCTCTGATGGCCGATGCGGGAGAAACCCTGGCGTCAGGCGGCCCTCGAGTGGGGCACACGAAGTCGTGGCTTATTCTGGCTTCAGTATGCGGGGTGGAGAAGGCGATCCACGAGGCTGCCTCTGTTTCCTATGGATCAAACGCAGAAATCGTTCTGTAAGCCCCGCCCCCACTGCGTGCGGGAGGCTTTTGTCTCCATGGCAACCGTCAACTCTGGGAACGCCTGTCTTTCTCCATGGCAACTGTCTACACTGCAGGCTGGAGCCGCCCATTACTGGAGCCTTTAAGCAGTATGGGTGCTGGACAAACAGCGTGATCGGGTCGTAAAACTTGATGGAACGAATATTAGAGCACAAGGAAGAAAAAACCGGGCTAGGTGGGACTGAAATAGTTGATGTGAGGGACGATTTCTCAAAGGAGGGAGCCTATTTTTTTGTTGTTTGTTTTTTACTTTTAGTTTTTCAAGACGGGGTCTCTCTCTGTTGCCAAAGCTGGAGCACAGTGGCACGATCTCGGCTCACTGCAACCTCCGCCTTCCGGATTCAAGCGATTCTCCTGCTTCAGCCTCCCGAGTGGCTGGGATTACAGGTGCCCGCCACCACGCCTGGCTAATCTTTTGTTATTTTTAGTAGTATGAGAAATGGGAAAGTTCTTCTTCAAAGATTATAAAAAGTCACAATTTCTTACTATAAGATTGCTATCCACTATTATATATTCCAAATCAGCTGTCCTAGCTTGCTTTGGCATGCCTGGACAGAACTAGACAAGCCCCAGCCCATAGTGCATAGTTAAGGAAACATCCTTAACTATCCCTGGGTAACTTCCTTTTCTTTCTTAGTTCTGTTCCCCTTACCCAATTAAAAACGTTTTAAACTAATAGCCAAACGGGTAAAGTGTAAAATGTGAGGTCCCATTCCAGCCAATGGAAACTGGACACAACAGTAGGGTGGATGCCTTAGGTTATAAGTAACTCTGTCTCCTTTCTTCGGTGGGGTCTCATGGCTGGACAGCTATTGAGTAGCACCCTTTCTGCAAAAAGTAAAGCTTGCCTTGCTGAGACATCATTTGTTCCCGCATTCTTTCTTTCTTTCTTTTTTTGTTTTGCAACACCAAAAACTTCATTCCCAACAGCAGAGACGGGTTTCCACCATGTTGCCCAGGCTGGTCGCCAACTCCTGACCTCAGGTGATCCACCCGCCTCGGCCTCCTTAAGTGCTGGGATTACAGGTGTGAGCCACCACTCTTGGCCCAGGAGGCGACCTTTGAATAAGGCTTTGAGGGATGAGCAGGAGGTTGCCTGGAAGAGAAGGGAAAATATAGTATATCTAGAGATCTGGCCCAAATTAAAAGTCTTAACGAGGGTGTGGGGAAACCGCCATTCTCCTACCCTGCTGGTAGGGAGAGGAATGTCTTCAGCCTTTGAGGAAGTAAATCAGTCAGTCAGCGGGTGACTGCTGAGAACCTACTGTATACTGGGAAGTGCTCCAGACACTAGGGATACAGTGGGGAAAGATATACAGGGGGGCAGGCAGTAACCACGAGACATATGATTGGAAATTGTAAGTGCTGTGAAGTAGGCCAGGTGTGATGGCTCACACCTGCAATCCCAGCACTTTGGGAGGCCGAGGTGGGTGGATCACTTGAGGCCAGGAGTTTGAGACCAGCCTGTCCAACATGGTGAAACCCCACCTCTACTAAAAATACAAAAATTAGCCAGGCGTGGTGGCCGGAGCCTGTAATCCCAGTTACTCAGGAGGCTGAGGCAGGGGAATCACTTGAATGTGGGAGGCAGAGGTTGTAACCGAGCCGAGGTCACACTACTGCACTCCAACCTGGGTCACAGAATGAGACTCCATCTCAAAAAAAAAAAAGTGCTGTGAAGTAAACAGGCAGGGGCTGAGATAGGAATGAAGGAGGGACTGTGGGATCAAGAAACAGAATTCTTTGAGAACATAGTGTGAAATAACATAAATAATATCAACCTCAAGAAAAATGTAGAGGAATACTATGAATTGCAGCTGGAATCTGCCCTAAATGTATATTTCTTCTTCCTGGTGTCTGTGACACTTTGAGTTGGGGTTTTCTTTTAGTTTCTTGAGTGTCTTGCTTTTGATGCTTTTAGCTACTCAAGCCAGTAAATTATCATTCTTGTTTGAGCTATGTGAGAGGTGGTCAAGTTCAACATTTGAAGGAAGAGTTGAGAGATTCACTGAATGGGAGAGAGGGATAAGAAAAACATACCTTCTTTCTGTTTAGGTTTCTAAGGTGATAGGAGGTAAGCCTGGAGCTGCTGGTGGCCACCTTGCCACCATGGGGGGAGAACCTGCCAGAAAATGAACCTAACCAAAAAGGAAGCTAAACTAAGAGGAGTGACCAGATTACTGACATGTCACTTAAGCAACTGGATCTATCTGTTCCTGAAGGCAAAACTGTTCAATTACACAGGCTAATAAATTCCCTTTCTTTCTTAAGCAAGCAGAATACTCTTGGCTGGAAATGAATCTCTACCAGAAATTATTTAAAAATCCAGATGGATCGATGGCCAGGTGCGGTGGTTCACACCTGTAATCCCAGCACTTTGGGAGGCTGAGGCGGGTAGATCACGAGGTCAGGAGATCATGAGGTCAGGAGATCAAGACCATCCTGGCCAACATGGTGAAACCCCATCCCTACTAAAAATACAAAAAATTAGCCGGGCGTGGTGGTGGGCGCCTGTAATCTCAGCTACTAGGGAGGCTGAGGCAGAAGAATGGCGTGAACCCAGGAGGCGGAGCTTGCAGTGAGCCGAGATCGCGCCACTGCACTCCAGCCTGGGCGACAGAGCGAGACTCCATCTCAAAAAAAAAAAAAAAAAAAAAAATCCAGATGGATCAAAGTTTTCATTGTGAAAAAAATCATAAAAGTACTAGATTAAAATATAGCAGAACTTTTTTTTCATAATCTTGGGGGTGAGGAAAGCCTTTGTTAGCATGATAGTAGATCCAAGAACTATAAAAGCAAATACAGATAGATTTAAAAATTTAAATTTAAATCTAAAAATTAAAAACTCTGTATGATAAATGTGAACAAAATTGAAGAGAAACTGGGAGAAAATATTAGTCACTTATACACCAAAGTGTTAATATGCGTAATATATAAGGACTTGTCATTATAAATCAATACAAAAAGGCTTCTCAATTAAAAATGGGCAAAATACATAAATAGGCAATTCACAGAATACAAAATATCAATTAATGCATAAAAAGATAATCTTACAACCAGGAGGCATTTTACCTATCAGATTAAAATTGCTTTAAAAAATGACCAGGGCCGGGCACGGTGGCTCAAGCCTGTAATCCCAGCACTTTGGGAGGCCGAGACGGGCGGATCACAAGGTCAGGAGATCGAGACCAGCCTGGCTAATACGGTGAAACCCCGTCTCTACTAAAAAATACAAAAAACTAGCTGGGTGAGGTGGCGGGCACCTGTAGTCCCAGCTACTCGGGAGGCTGAGGTAGGAGAATGGCATAAACCCGGGAGGCGGAGCTTGCAGTGAGCTGAGATGCGGCCACTGCACTCCAGCCTGGCCGACAGAGCGAGACTCCGTCTCAAAAAATAAAATAAAATAAAAAAAAATAAAAAATGACCAATACCAAGTATTTGAGAAGGAAGTAAAGGAACAGAGAAATAGTCACTCATATATACTTCCAGGAGTTATGCAAATTGTTTCACCCCTTTTGGAGTACTACTTAGTAATAACTATGAAAAATTTAAATGTAGGTGTTCTGTGATCCTACAAGTACACTTGTAGGAATTCGTTTTGTACATAAGTCAAATAATAAATATCCAATGATGGAAAAGAAAATGAAAACAACTTAAATAGGCCGGGCGCGGTGGCTCAAGCCTGTAATTCCAGCACTTTGGGAGGCCGAGACGGGCGGATCACAAGGTCAGGAGATCGAGACCATCCTGGCTAACACGGTGAAACCCCGTCTCTACTAAAAACACAAAAAATTAGCCGGGCGAGGTGGCGGTGCCTGTGGTCCCAGCTACTCGGGAGGCTGAGGCAGGAGAATGGCGGGAACCCGGGAGGCGGAGCTTGCAGTGAGCTGAGATCTGGCCACTGCACTCCAGCCTGGGCGACAGAGCGAGACTCCGTCTCAAAAAAAAAAAAAAAAGAAAACAACTTAAATATCCATCAATAGGGATTGCTTAAACAAATTAAAGAAACCCTAGCATGAAATATTACGCAGCCGTGAAAAATGAAGATACCTATGTATGTATATATTTTTGTATAATATGTACAACATGTATATATTTTGCATTATCATGGGAAAGTATCCACATTATATCAAGTGAGAAAAGCAACTTCTTAAAATTATGTTTGCATGTAGTTATGCCATATACACCATACATATGTGAATATATATACATATAAAATCAGTTTCATAAAAACAGAAAGGGAGATTTCATATTTATAGAAAAAGTAGGAGGTCTTTGGACTGAAGGGTTTTTTTTTTTTTTAAACAGATTTTGCTCGTTGCCCAGGCTAGAGTGCAATGGCACAATCTCAGCTCACTGCAGCCCCTGTCTCCCGGGTTCAAGCAATTCTCCTACCTCAGCCTCCCAAGTAGCTTAGATTACAGGCACGCACCACCACACCCAGCTAATTTTTTATTTTTAGTTTTAGTAGAGACAAAGTTTCACCATGTTAATCAGGATGGTCTCGATCTCCTGACCTCAGGTGATCCACATGCCTCGGCCTCCCAAAGTGCTGGGATGACAGGCGTGAGCCACCACACTCGGCCTGGAACAAAGATTTACGGGGCACTAAAGATTTCTTCACTTTTGTATCATCTGAATTATTCACAATGAATATTACTTCAATCATTAAAGAAGCCACAAAAAATTAGGAGAAATACCTGGGCAATGATTTTAAAATACGATAATAGCACAGAAGACGGCTAGTGAGACACAGCCCCATATATTCACAGAAGTTCCAGCTGATACAGAACTTCTGGCAACCCATTGGCAACATACTCGAGGTCACAGAAATCCTCTCCCTGTGGCCCCATGACCTCACTGCCAGGATTTCACCTGGGAAATGGTTAGGCACTCATCCCTTTCATAAAAGGGAATGTTCCATACTATACATATATAAGTCAAAAGTGGCCAAGTGCGGTGGCTCACCCCTGTAATCCCAGCACTTTGGGAGGCCGAGGCGGGCAGATCACGAGGTCAGCAGATCGAGACCATCCCGGTTAACACGGTGAAACCCTGTCTCTACTAAAAATACAAAAATTAGCCGGGCGTGGTGGCAGGTGCCTATAGTCCCAGTTACTCAGGAGGCTGGGGTGGGAGAATGGCGTGAACCCGGGAGGTGCAGGTTGCAGTGAGCTGAGATCGCACCACTGCACTCCAGCCTGGGCAACAGAGCGAAACTCCTTCTCTAAATAAATAAATAAATAGTCAAAAGCTAGAAACAACAGCGAAACGCCTTCTCTAAATAAATAAAATAAATAAATAGTCAAAAGCTAGAAACAACAGCCTGGGCAACAGAGCGAAACTCCTTCTCTAAATAAATAAATAAATAAATAGTCAAAAGCTAGAAACAACTAAAATGTCCAACAAGGGACTGGATAATATGTTGACTGAATATGCATAAGCTACGTGAAACAGCAAGACATCAGGTCGTTAAAGGTGACTTAATGATATGTTAAATAGCTGACACTCATTGCTATAAAAACGTCTTGCATCCATGGGCTGCATGCCGAGCCGCGGCAGGTAGGTCAAGTTCAGCCCTTTGGACGGCAATATGGCAACATGTGTGAGGAAATCAGGAAAATGGCTGGAGCCTTGGTTCCCATCATTGCCATTATGGGAATTTTACTTTGAGGAATAATCACCCCAAAGGGAGAGAGGAGGTGAGCACGGGCATGTTCATTATAACATTATTTGTAATTGGGATAACTGGTGAATAACCCGTCAGTGAAAAGCTTAAAGAAGAATCCAAATGGAGAATGGATTTGTAAATTACACCTTCTCAATGGCGTATCATTATCCTTAGTAATGATAAAAGCGTATGGGACAGTGACAATGCTCATGGCATAATGATGGCAAAAATGGTCTCTACATGGTGATTACAATGAAATAAACTTGTATTTGTTTAAAAGATTTGAAAAGAAATATAAAAACTAAAAACAATATGACTTCTAAGGATGGCCAAATTGTCAGTGACGGCTTTTATGTTTTTGACCCAAAATTTCTGACAACTAAACCTATAGATATGGGATATAGATTTTAAAAACCATAAAGAGGATGGGTGCAATGGCTCTCGCCTATAATCCCAACACTTTGGGAGGCCCAGGTGGGTGGATCACGCAGGAGTTCAAGACCAGCCTGGCCAGGATGGTGAAACCCCATCTCTACTAAACCTACAAAAATTAGCTGGGTGTGGTGGCAGGTGCCTATAATCCCAGCTACTTGGGAGGCTGAGGCAGGAGAATCACTTGAACCTGGGTGGCAGAGGTTGCAGTAGAGATCATGCCACTGCACTCCAACCTGGGCGACAGAGTGAGACTCCATCTCAAAAAACAAAAAACATAAAGAAACACACCCAAGAATGACTGGCGAGTCTCTCTGAGCTGCAGAATTACAGAGAATTTGTCTTTTATTTCATACTTCTTTACACTTTCCAAATTATCCTTAATGATGAGCGTATGGTATTTCACTAAAATTTTTTCTGTTATAAAAATATATGGCTGGGCACGGTGGCTCAAGCCTGTAAATCCCAGCACTTTGGGAGACTGAGGTGGGCGGATCATGAGGTCAGGAATTCGAGACCAGCTTGGCCAATATGGTGAAACCCCGTCTCTACTAAAAATACAAAAATTAGCCGGGCATGGTGGCACACACCTGTAGTCCCATCTACTTGGGAGACTGAGGGAGAAGAATTGCTTGAACCTGGGAGGCAGAGGTTACAGTGAGCTGAGAGCCTGCCATTGCATTCCAGCCTGGGAGACAGAGCGAGACTCTGTCTCAAAAAAAAAAAAAAATATATATATCTATATATGTATATATATATACACACACACACACACACACATATATATAATTATTAAATTAGAAATAAAACTATGTTTTAAAAATATGATTAAAAGTCTCCCCTTGGGAGGCAGGGCCTGCAGTGAGCCAAGATCGCACCACTGCCCTCCAGTCTGGGCGACAGAGCGAGACTGTGTCTCAAAAAAATAATAATAAAAAATCTCTCCTTGGTCATGAATAAATAGTGATGCTTAAGAACAATAGAACAATCACTTTGCAGGCCAGGCACGGGAGCTCACACCTGTAATCCCAACACTTTTGGAGGCCGATGGAGGAGGATCACATGAGGCCAGGTGTTTGAGACCAGCCTGGCCAACATGGTGAAACCCCACTTCTACCAAAAATACAAAAACTAGCTGGGAGTGGTGGCAGATGCCTGTAATCCCAGCTTCTTGGGAGGCTAATGTAGGAGAATCGCTTGAACCCTGGAGGTGGAGACTGCAGTAAGCTGAGATCATGCCACTGCACTCCAGCCTGGTAACAGAGCAAGATTCCGTCTCTAAATAAATAAATAAATAAAATAAAAGAACAATAGCTTTGTAAAGTGTAGATCCTGGAAACATAATAAACAGAAACAATAGGACATTAAAAATGTCTATAAATATGTGAAACATATTTATATTTATATCCATATTTATATGAAACATTTATTGTTTAAGCCAACTGCAGATTCTGATATTTGTACCTTAAAGTTTTAAAGAAAACTAAAAATGTTACTTTAAAGGGTTAATCTTTACAGCTGTCTTCCCCCACTGAATATTCAGGCTCCAATTTAAGGAAGGATGAATCAGTTTAAAAAGCTTGGAGAGGCCAGGCGCAGTGGCTCATGCATGTAATCCCAGCACTTTGAGAGGCCGAGGTGGGTGGATCATGAGGTCAGGAGATCGAGACCATCCTGGCTAACACAGTGAAACCTCGTCTCTACTAAAAATACAAAAAATTAGCTGGGCGAGGTGGTGGGCACCTGTAGTCCTAGCTACGCTGGAGGCTGAGGCAGGAGAATAGCGTGAACCCAGGAGGTGGAGCTTGCAGTGAGCTGAGATCGCGCCACTGTACTCCAGCCTGGGTGACAGAGCAAGACTCCATCTCAAAAAAAAAAAAAAAACAAAAGCCGGGCGTGGTGGCTCACACCTGTAATCCCAGCACTTTGGGAGGCCGAGACGGGTGGATCACGAGGTCAGGAGATTGAGACCATCCTGGCTAACATGGTGAAACCCCGTCTCTACTAAAAATACAAAAAATTAGCCGGGCGTGGTGGCGGGCACCTGTAGTCCCAGCTACTCGGGAGGCTGAGGCAGGAGAATGGCATAAACCCGGGAGGCGGAGCTTGCAGTGAGCTGAGAATGCACCACTGCACTCCAGCCTGGGTGACAGAGTGAGACTCTGTCTCAAAAAAAAAAAAAGCTTGGAGAGAGCTGTTGTTGGTGAAGGTCCCAGATGAAATGGCATCCCTTTTGGACCACCCCCTAACTATACCACGACCTAGGGACATGGCAGCATGGAGGAAATACGCAAGGGAAGCCCCTGGAATGATCAGAACCTGTCCCAGTTAGTGAAAAACTGTGCCACCTTCCCTCTAGGGAACAAAGGAACAAACCATCTCAACATATGGCGCCAGCATCCTTCTCTGGGGAGTTCCTAGTGTTGATGAAGAGCAGATTGCCAAAAGGCCGTTTATGCACCTGGATCCATCTGTTCCTGAAGGCAACATTTTTCTTAAGGTTCCTAGTGTTGATGAAAGTGGGATGGAACCCAACAGCAGGACAGCCGGCTCATTACACACTCAGGTTGTCTCGTCAGCATGAGTTCTCTGATGATCGGCAAGCTGTGTGCCCCAAGCAAAGGCTTTCTCAAAATCATCACAGAGGTAGGCATCCTAGCCAGTGTGAAGCCTCCGGTGTTCAGTCAGGTGTGAACTCCAGCTGAAACCCTCTCCACACTCCTCACATGCGTAGCATTTGCTGCCATTGTGGACCTTCTGATGTTGGAGAAGGTGTGAGATCTGGGTGTAGGTTCTCCCACAGTCGCTACACTTGTAAGGCTTCTCTCCAGTGTGAATCCTTTGGTGTTGGATTAAGTGGATGCTCTGGTTGAAGGCCTTCCCGCATTCCTTGCAGGTGTAGGGCTTCTCGCCGGTGTGAATCCTCTGATGTTGAGTGAGGGAGGAGTTGTGACTGAAGGTTTTCCCACACTCCTTACACTTATAGGGCTTCTCGCCAGTGTGGATCTTCTGGTGCTCAATGAGGTGCGTGCTCCGGCTGAAGGTTTTCCCACATTCGCTGCACTCGTAGGGCCTCTCTCCGGTGTGAATCCTCTGGTGTTGAATGAGGTGGGAGATCTGGGTGTAGGCTTTCCCACACACTTTACATTCGTAGGGTTTCTCCCCCGTGTGAATCCTCTGGTGGCGTGTGAGGGAGGAGTTCTGGCTGAAGGTTTTCCCACACTCGGTACATTTGTAGGGCTTCTCGCCGGTGTGGATGGTCTGGTGCTGAGTGAAGGATGAGGTGTGGCTGAAAGCCTTCCCACATTCATTGCATACGTAGGGCTTTTCCCCCACATGAGTGCTCTGGTGCCTCATGAGGTGGGAAATCTGCGTGTAAGCCTTCCCGCACTCGTGACACACATAGGGCTTCTCGCCGGTGTGAATTCGCTGGTGCTGAGCCAGGGACGAGCTGTGGCTGAAGGCTTTGCCACACTCAGTGCACTCATAGGGTTTTTCTCCAGTGTGGACTCGCTGGTGCTGAGTCAGGGACGAGCTGTGGCTGAACGTTTTCCCACACTCGTTACATTTGTAGGGTTTCTCCCCGGTGTGGATGGTCTGGTGCTGGGTGAGGGAGGAGGTGTGACAGAAGGCCTTGCCGCACTCTCCGCATTCATAGGGCTTCTCCCCCGTGTGGATTTTCTGGTGGCGGGTGAGATGGGAGACCTGCGAGTAGAACTTCCCACACTGGCCGCATTTGTAGGGCTTCTCGCCGGTGTGGCACCGCTGGTGTTTGATGAGGGATGAGCTCTGTGTGAAGGCCTTCCCGCAGTCCTTGCATTTGTAGGGCTTCTCTCCGGTGTGAATCCTCTGATGCTCGGTGAGCGAAGAGCTCTGAGTGAAGGTCTTGCCACACGCGTGGCAGGCGTAGGGCTTCTCACCTGTGTGGATGATGTGGTGCTGAATGAAATACGAGCTGTTGCTGAACGCCTTCCCGCAGTCATGGCACTTGTAGGGCTTCTCCCCGGTGTGAATTCGCTGATGGAGAATATAGTCCGAATGGTAAATGAAGGCTTTCCCGCATTCCATGCAGTTCAATGGTTTCTTCTCCACGAAGGTCCTTTGGCGTTTCAAGCTCTTCCAGGGCCTGCCCCACTTCCGGGGCCTGTCTCCACGGGGCACTCGTTGCTTCCTGATGAGGGCAGAGGGCTGCCAGAGGCTTCTCTCAAGCTCGTTACATCCAAGGCCTCTCTCCCCCAAGGTGTCTCCCTTGGAAGTAGCAAATAAACACGTCAGATGCGTCTCCTGCTTTCTTGGGTCCTCCAGTGGATAGTGACATGCCAAGGGTTTCCCCGCCTGGGCATCTGCAAGCACAGCCCTTGAAGGTCCCTCTACTGGGGAAGCCGAATCTTCAGAAATGCTCTTTTTTCGAGGTGTCTCTAGAATAGTCACAGAGTTCGTCTCCAAGTCTGAAAGAAATGGAAAATACCAACACCATCTGTCCCAGGACAAAGCAAGCTGATTACTTGGAAGTGGCAGTGTAAACCTAAAAAAAAAAAAAAAAAAAAAGGTTTCAAACTTGATGTTGCTATTTTTTTTTTTTTTTTTTTTTTTTGGGGGAGAGTTTCTCTTTGTTGCCTAGGCTGGAGTGCAGTGGCGCCATCTCCACCTCCTGGGTTCAAGCAATTCTCCTGCCTCAGCCTCCCGAGTTGCTGGGACTACAGGCACCCGCCACCACGCCTGGCTAATTTTTTGTATTTTTAATAGAGATGGGGTTTCACCATATTGGCCAAGCTGGTCTCAAACTCTTTTTTTTTTTTTTTTTTTTTTGAGACGGAGTCTCGCTGTGTCGCCCAGGCTGGAGTGCAGTGGCCGGATCTCAGCTCACTGCAAGCTCTGTCTCCCGGGTTTTTTTTTTTTTTTTTTTTTTTTTTTTTTGAGACGGAGTCTCGCTCTGTCGCCCAGGCTGGAGT
The DNA here is from genome assembly GCF_049350105.2 of Macaca mulatta. NCBI lineage: Eukaryota > Metazoa > Chordata > Mammalia > Primates > Cercopithecidae > Macaca > Macaca mulatta. The sequence goes on from NC_133424.1 coordinate 62,521,029, forward strand.
GCAGTGGCGCGATCTTGGCTCACTGCAAGCTCCGCCTCCTGGGTTCACGCCATTCTCCTGCCTCAGCCTCCCGAGTAGCTGGGACTACAGGCGCCCACAACCGCGCCCGGCTAATTTTTTGTATTTTTAGTAGAGATGGGGTTTCACCGTGGTCTCGATCTCCTGACCTTGTGATCCGCCCGCCTCGGCCTCCCAAAGTGCTGGGATTACAGGCGTGAGCCACCGCGCCCGGCCTGTCTCCCGGGTTTTTACGCCATTCTCCTGCCTCAGCCTCCTGAGTAGCTGGGACTACAGGCGCCCGCCACCTCGCCCGGCTAGTTTTTTGTATTTTTTAGTAGAGACGGGGTTTCACCGTGTTAGCCAGGATGGTCTCGATCTCCTGACCTCGTGATCCGCCTGTCTCGGCCTCCCAAAGTGCTGGGATTACAGGCTTGAGCCACCGCGCCCGGCCGGTCTCAAACTCTTGACCTCGTGATCCTCCCACCTCGGCCTCCCAAAGTGCTGGGATTACAGGCATGAGCCACAGCGCCCAGTCAATGTTGCTATTTTGAAAGGCATGGTGTACGTAGATTGATTCATGTTCTGACACGGAAGGATAGTCTCAATACACTCTAAAAATGAAGACAACCAAGTTGCAAACAGTTTATGTACACAGAGTTGCGTAGCCATGCTATAGAGTACATTTTTTAACAAATCAATATGAAAAATGATAGAAAAAAATCTAAGAAAATAGAGAGGCAAGAATATGAGTAGACAATTCATAGAAGAAAAGTAAGAGGCTGATAAATACATGTTTAGATGCTGAACGTCAGCAATAGTCAAAACAATCATATCATTAGGATGCTATTTTACCCATTTTAGATTGGAAAATATTAAAGATATCCAGTGTTGCCAAGGGAGCATGGCACAGATCTTCTCACACTATATTTGTAGGAATGTGCAAGAAAAGAGTGAACAAAAGGTCCATCTCACTCAGTGTTTTTTTTTTTTTTTTTTTTTTTTTTTGAGACAGAGTCTCACTCTGTTGCCCAGGCTGGAGTACAATGGCATTATCTCAGCTCACTGCAACCTCCATCTCCCAGGTTCAAGCCATTCTCCTGCCTCAGCCTCCCAGGTAGCTGGGACTACAGGCATGTACCACCACACCTGGTAAATTTTTTTTTTTTTTTTTTTTGTATTTTTAATAGAGATGGGGTTTCACCATGCTGACCAGGCTGGTCTCGAACCCCTGACCTCAAGCCATTTGCCTCCCTCGGCCTCCCAAAGTGCTAGGATTACAGACATCAGCCACCGCGCCCAGCCCATCTCACTCAGTCTTTGTTTGTCTCTGCAGACATGGCAATGACCCTTGGCCAATCTCTGGGAACTAAAGTCCCGGGATGTTTACAAAGGTGCTGGGTCAGATGTTCTTCCATATGCTCAAGACCACGGGTCAAGATGTACTAGGTTGTCAGCATTGTTAACTGTCAATAGGAAGATGCATGATGGGCACCTGGTACCTGGATTGGGGTCCTCACCGTGGCTGGTCGTGTAGCAGGTATGTGCATACGTGACCAACTCTCTTCAAGAACTCTGGACTGTAAGACTCCAAGTGAGATTCCCTGGGTGGAGACACCTCATACGTGTGTCTGTGGTTTTGCATTGGTAGAAAAAAGCACATCCGTGTGACCTGCACAGGGAAAGGGAGGGCTGGAAACCTGTGTATGACCTCTCTTGCCTTTGTTAGTTCCTACTGTTCCTGTGTTACAAACTTTGCTGTAAACCATCAATACAACTTGCCAAGTCATGTGACTCCTTCCAGAAAATTGCCAAACCAGTGGCTGGTTGTGGGACCCCCAAAACAGAGACATGACAACTAAATGCTATGTGAGATTCCTGAAATTATCCTCTTATCATTGGATTAGGCAATGGTATCTTAGATATGATGTCAAAATCACAAAGCAACACAAGCAAAATAGATAAATTGGACACTCAATATTAAAACCTAGGCCGGGCACATTGGCTCACACCTGTAATCCCAGCACTTTGGGAGGTCCAGGTGGGTGGATCGCTTGAGTTCAGGAGTTCAAGAACAGCCTGGGTAACATGGCTGAACCCTGTCTCTACCAAAAATACAAGAATTAGGTAGTGATGGCACATGCCTGTGGTGCCAGCTACTTGGGAGGCTGAGGTGGGAGGATCATCGAAGCCCTGGAGGTTGAGGCCACAGTGAGCCATGACTGCGCCACTGCACTCCAGCCTGGGTGACAGAGTGAGACCCTGTCTCAAAAATAACAATAATTTAAAAATGTAAACCTTTGTGCTTCAAAGACACTAACAAGAAGTAAAAAGACAACTAATAGAATGGGAGAAAATTTTTTCCAATCATATGTCTGATAAAGAACTTGTTTCTAGAATATATAAAGCATACTTACAACTCTCTCTCTCTATATATATATATATACACACACACACACACATACATATATATATATATATATATTTTTTTTTTTTGAGACAGAGTCTCGCTCTGTACCCCAGACTAGAGTGCAGTGGCACGATCCCGGGTCACTGCAACCTCTGCCTCCCAGGTTCAAGCGATTCTCCTGCCTCAGCCTCCCGAGGAGCTGGGATTACAGGCACCCGCCACCACGCCTGGCTAATTTTTGTATTTTTAGTAGAAACGGGGTTTCACCATGTTGGCCAGGATGGGCTCAATCTCTTGACCTCATGATCTGCCCGCCTCAGTCTCCCAAAGTGCTGGGATTACAGGCGTGAGCTACCACACCCGGCCACAACTCAATATTTTTAAAAATTCAATTAAAAAAGGGCAAGGTTCTCAATAGTCATTTCTTTAAAGATACACGAATGGCCAATAAGTACATGAAAAGATACTCAACATCATTAGACATCAAGGAAAATAAAATGAAAATCATGAGATTCCACTTCACACTCACTAGTTACATAATTAAAAAGACAGATAATAACAAGCATTGGTGAGGATGTGGAGAAATCAGAGCCTTCACACACTGCTGGTGGGAATGTAACATGGTACAGCCACTTTGGAAAATAGTCTGGCAGTTTCTCAAAAGGTTAAACATAGAATTACCCTATGATTCAACAATTCCACTCCTAGGTATCTACCGGAAAGAAATGAAAACATGCATTCACACAAAAACTTGTGCATGAATGTTCATAGAAGCATGATTCATAATAGCCAAAAAGAAGAAATAACTCAATGTTCACCAACTAATGAATAAACCAGTTGTGGCACATTCATACAATAAAATATTATTCAGCCATAAACAGGAATGAAGCTCTCATACATAATGCAATGTGAATGACTCTTAAAAATATTATGCTAGGCCGGGCGCAGTGGCTCATGCCTGTAATCCCAGCACTTTGGGAGGCTGAGGCGGGTGGATCACAAGGTCAGAAGTTCGAGACTAGCCTGGCCAACATGGTGAAATTCTGCCTTTACTAAAAATACAAAAATTAGCCAGGTGTGGTGGCAGGCACCCATAATCCCAGCTACTTGGGAGGCTGAAGCAGGAGAATTGCTTGAACCCGGGAGGCGGAGGTTGCAGTGAGCCGAGATAGCGCCACTGCACTCCAGCCTGGGTGACAGAGTGAGACTCCTTCTCAAAAAAAAAAAAAAAATCTATCTATCTATCTATCTACGAAGAAAGAAAGAACATACTTGAAGGAATTCCATTAAAATGTCAAAAGTTAATTTTTGGGAGACATGAGGATTATGAGGGATTTTCATTCTTGCTTTATTCTTATTTAGATGTTCAAAGTTTCATTTATTCCTCCCAACCCTAGATACTCATGTCACCCCCTTTTCACAGACAAAAAAAAATCAAAGCACAGAGAGGGTAAGTGACTTGCCCAAGGCCACACAGCCAGGAAGCAATCAGCTGGAATTTGAACCACACAACCCGACTCTAGAGCCCATGATGATCACCCATGTGTTCCACTGCCTCACCCCTGACTGAATCTCACTGACCATGAGAGATGGGGTGGGAAGAGGGCTTACACCTGCTGGATATCAGCACCCACCTGGACAGGTAACTCGCCAGGCCTCTCTCTCCTCCGGCCTCGGCTCTTCCCCTCGCTCCAGACGGGAGATCACGTCGGGTTTGGACCCAGGCAGCCCTGCCCCTGGGGAAAGATACAGGAGTTGGCTGTGGGTGCTAGGATCACAGGGAGGTCTGCAGGGAAGGTGCACGCATTGAGTGCCTAATGGTTAGAAGCACCATGGCCAACGCAAGACTTATTTTTTGAGTGCTTAGCACCCTGCAGAGAGGCTGAGCCGACTTATTTGTTGCGTGCTTAGTACACTGCAGAGAGGCTGAGCTCTGACAAGGCTGTTTAAGGCTCCAGGTCTGTGCTGTTCAAGTTAACTGCACTGTGACAGCGTAAAAAACATTGTCTTCTATGTTTCGAAGACTTACTAAAGAAAAAAACCGTAAAATCTCTCAATCATTTGTTAATCGATTATGGTTAAATCTCTCAATCATTTGTTAATCGATTATGGTTTCAGTGTGTCAAGATGATACGATTTTAGATAGCTTGAAGTGAATAAAATGTATTGTTAAAATTAATTTCATTTCCTCTTTTGTTTTAACATGACCACCAAAAAAATGTAAAATTACCTAAGTGGGTTTCTTATTTCTGATGGACAACTCTGGTTTAGATTCACTGGTGCGCAAAGCTTCCATCTCAAGGCTTCTAAATACATAAGTTAAAAACATACGCATTTTTTTTTTTTTTTCTGGGACAGGGTCTCGCTCTGTTGCCCGGGCTGGAGTGTGGTGGCACAATCAAGGCTCACTGCAGCCTCGACCTCCCGGGCTCAAGTGATCCTCCCACCTCAGCCTCCTGAATAGCTGGGACTACAAGCATACACCACCATGCCTGGCTAATGTTCAAATTTTTTGTAGAGATGGGGTCTCACTCTGTTATCCAGGCTGATCTTGAATTTCTGGGCTCAAGTGATCCACTCACCCCGAATGTTTCCTTTTTTTTTGAGATGGAGTTTCATTCTTGTTGCCCAGGCTGGAGTACAATGGTGTGGTCTCAGCTCACTGCAACCTCCGCCTCCTGGGTTGAAGCGATTCTCCTGCCTCAGCCTTCCAAGTAGCTGGAATTACGGGTGCCCGCTACCATGCTCGGCTAATTTTTTATATTTTTAGTAGGAATGGGGTTTCACCATGTTGGCCAGGCTGGTCTTGAACTCTTGGCCTCAGGTGATCTGCCCACCTTGGCCTCCCAAAGTGCTGGGATTACAGGCATGAGCCACTGCACCCGGCCTGAACGTTTTCATTTTGATGAAACTGTCTTGAATCACTGTAGACAAACCTACCATCCCTGATTATAACATGAGATAATTACAACAATAGTTAGGGTGATACTAAAAAGCAAATATCTATTAAGGGCAGACTGTGTGCCAGGCATGTTTCTAAGCTGGTTAAATGTATTAGCTCATTTTCACCCTTCGGGCAGGAAACCGAGGCACAGTCTAGTGTTGTGTGAGCAGGAATGGAAGAAACACACAACACTGCAGGAAGTCACCGAGGGTGGAGAAATCAAAGGAAACTTCCTGGAGGAGGTGAGCCAAGAGGTGACTAGACTAGGGGTGAGGAGGAGACGAATTTTGGTTCAACAAACATACCCGGCCAGGCACAGTGGCTCACGCCTATAATCCCAGCACTTAGGGAGGCTGAGGCGGGTGGATCATGAGGTCAGGAGTTCAAGACCAGCCTGGCCAAGATGATGAAACCCTGTCTCTACTAAAAATACAAAAATTAGCCGGGCATGGTGACGGGTGCCTGTAATCCCAGCTACTCGGGAAGCTGAGGCAGAGAATTGCTGGAACCCAGGAGGCGGAGGTTGCAGTAAGCCAAGATCGTGCCACTGTACTCTAGCCTGCGTGACAGAGCAAGACTCTGTCTAAAAACAAACAAACAAACAAAAACAAACATGCCCAAGGACCTCCCGGTCTCCCTGTGCCAGTCCCTGGCATTGCTGGAGATAGAGAAATGATCTGGACACTCCCCTGTGCTTGAGGGGGTCTCAGGCTGAAGGGGGAGGCAGACCTGGACACAGTTAAAATCCAGGGTGACTCCGAGATTCCTCTCCAACAAGGATCCCATCCTCCCTCTGCCTTAGGTGCCCAGGCCTGTGGTCACAGCCTTCATCTCCGATAATGACACCAATCTCCCCATCTCGGTGTCAGACACCCCCTCCCACCTCCCAGCCTCCCAGGGACTTTCTCCACTATACTTTATCTTATTATTTCAATTTTATTTTTTGAGACAGGATCTTGCTCTGTTGCCCAGGCTGGAGTGAAGTTGCACAGTCACTGCTCACTGCAGGCTTGGCCTCCTGGGCTCAAGCCGTCCTCCCACCTCAGCCTCCCGAGTGGCTGGGACTACAGGTGCCCACCACCACATCTGGCTAATTTTTAGTTTTTTGAAGAGACAAGGTCTTGCTATGTTGCCCAGGCTGGTCTCGAACTCCTGACCTGCTGAGCACCCCTACCTGCCCTGCCCCTCTCGGCCTGCACTGAGCTCAGCACATAACAGCCCTGCCGTGGTTAGAACCAAACAGCCTCCGACCTGGGTGCTGGCGCCCAAGAAGCCTAAGGACATTGCCGCTAAGGCTTTTTTTTTTTTTAAGACTGTCTCTCTCTCTTCTCCAGGCTGGAGTGCAGTGGCATGATCTCAGCTTACTGCAACCTCCACCTCTCGGGTTCAAGATTCTCCCACTTCAACCTCCCGAGTAGCAGGAACTATTTGAAAAGGGTAGAAACTGAGGATCCGAGAGGTGACAAGGATTATCTGGGCCTCGAGATGGCGCTGCTGAGGGAATGAAGAGGACAACATAGCTGGAATGAGAGCCAGAGAGGCCGCAGTTAGACACGAAGTCTCAGCAGCCTGGGAATGGACGGCAGAGGCGCACTGCTCCCTCCTACCCAGAGGACCTCCTGGCTGCTGGTCCCAGGCCTGCGGGGGACGAATGTCCCGGTTGACCTCAAATACCTCTCAGATCCTTCCTCCCTCCATTTTCTCTCCTCTCCTCTCTCCTCTCTTCTCCTTTCCTTCTTTCTTTCTTTTTATTTATTTTTTTTTTTGAGTCTGGGGTCTCTGTCACTCAGGCTGGAGTGCAGTGGCGTGATTTCGGCTCACTGCAACCTCCGCCTCTCGGATTCAAGCGATTCCCCTGCCTCAGCCTCCCGAGTAGCTGGGACTACAGGTGTGCACCACCACACCCGGCTAATTTTTCGTATTTTAATAGAGACGGGGTTTCACCATGTTGGCCAGGCTGGTCTCAAACTCCTGACCTCAAGTGATCTGCCCTCTTTGGCCTCCCAAAGTGCTGGGATTACAGGTGTGAGCCACCGCCCCCAGCCTCCACCAGGGGCTTCCTTGGAGCTTGGATCCAGAATTTGCAACAGACAACTGTATGTTTTCTCCCCACTCTCCAAAATGATCGTTTTGTCATTTCTTCCTGCTCTGTGCTACACGTCACCCTCTCTTTTCAGCTGTGGCCCTCCCTTGTCACTCAAAGAAGCCATTGGTGTAAGAAGCTCCACCTTCCCCACCATGCATCCGGGCAAGGAACCGACATCTCTATCCTACATCCCGCCTCTGCTCTGGGTTTCTTGGAAACCGTCCCTGCTCCAGGCCCGGGCCTGCCGTTCTGCTGGCGCCCGAGCTCACCCCACCTCACCCACTCAACAGGCAAGGCCTTGGCTCCTCCTATCAGCCCTGCTGTCTATGGAATTGCTAATTTCTCCTCTCCTATCCTGGGTTGAATGACGTTCCACAAAAATTACGCCCATCCAGAACAGCAGAACGTGCCCTTATTTGGAAATGGGGTCTTTCCTGATGTAATTAGCTAAGATGAAGTCCTACTGGATTAGGGCAAGTCCTAAATCCAGAGACTGGCGTCCTTTTTTTGAGACAGAGTCTTACTCTGTCACCCAGGCTAGCGTGTATGCTGCGATTTCAGCTCACTGCAGCCTCTGCCTCCTGGGTTCAAGTGATTCTTGTGCCTCAGCTTCCCCAGTAGCTGGGATTACAGGCGTGCGTCACCACGCCTCACTAATTTTTGTATTTTTAGTAGAGCTAGGGTTTCGCCATGTGGGCCAGGCTGGTCTCGAACTCCTGACCTCAAGTAAGCCTCCTGCCTCAGCCTCCCTGTCTCTACTAAAAATGCAAAAATTAGCCGGCATGGTGGTGCGTGCCTGTAATCCCACGACTCGGGAGGCTGAGACAGGAGAACTGCTTGAACTCAGGAGGAGGAGGTTGCAGTGAGCTGAGATCACGCTACTGCCCTTCTGCCTAGGTGACAGAGTGAGACTCCGTCTCAAAAAAAAAAGAAGCTGGGGGCACAGGCTGAAGAGTGTGTGGGATCCACATTTTACAGGACAGGCCAAGAGACTTGGGCCTTCCTAGCTGCTGGGACTCCAGGATCAGCTGGCAGAAAGAGAGGAACAGAGAGGCCAGGCACGAGGGACCAGCGAGAGGAGCACAGAGGCCCCCAGATGGCAGGGGATGGACGTGAATGAGAAGGGGGTGCCAGGGGGCATCAGAGAGAGTGCTGGGGGCATCAGAGAGGGATCCAGGGGGCATCAGGCCTCCCCCAGGGGGAGGGCAGGAGGAGGGGTCTCACCCAGGGAGAGAAGGTTCCGGTAGTTCTCTAGCATCACGTCTCGATACAGCTCCCTCTGGTCAGGTTCCAGCCAGCCCCACTCCTCCAGGGTGAAGTCCACGGCCACATCCTTGAAAGTCACTGATTCCTGCAAGGGCCAATTTCATTCCGTGGAGGGGCACGTCCTTCTGGAACTCGGGGGCAGAAGTGTCAGGGGTCAAGATCCCACAACAGCCCCCTGGGCTGGAACATTCTGACTGTGCAGAATCAGGATGCCTGAATCCAACTGGCCTATGGGAACCCAACGGAGGCAGAAACTCCATAGGCACCTTGGTAGAAAGTAAACAAGGAGCCCTTTCACGTGACTCTTTACTGCCATCTGTTGGGAAGTCATTGTAATATGCCAATTAATTTAGCGTATGACAGTTTACCACACTGTCTGAAAACTGCTACCAGTGTAAGAGGTGTAAGCTGTGAGTCCTGCCCGGGATGAGGCATCCTTGTGCAGTGCATAACCTGCACAGCTCTAAGTGACAGTCCTAAGAAATACTTAAAGAAAAAACCGTCAAGCCGTTGTGTGCAGGAGATATTCGCAAGCCCTATTCTATCCCAGACCCCATCCCTGATCCTGACCCCCATTCCTGACTCCAGGGATGAGGCTCAGGGGTGAAGCAAAACCATCCAGTGCCCACTTTGCCTGGGACCCGAAAGGCTGCAGGGTTAGATGAAAGACTTTTAGACTGCATGACGCGGTCCCAGCTCAGAGCATTCTGCCTCTGGCCCCTGCTCTTCTGCACTGCCCAGCTCCCCTCCCCTCATGCCCCCTTTCCCAGAATTGGAAGAGTCAGGAGACCTTGAGATCATGAGCAGGGATGAAGAGGGCCCACTGGAGTCCACAAAGTCATCTTGGGGAAGAGAAAGCCCAGACTCACCTGGCCCTCGGCCATCAGGGTCCCATTGGCCATTGCTGGGTCCTGGGCATGTGCCTCTGGGAGAAGGGTCCAGGCCAGGGCCTGAAGAGCTGGAGGAGGAGACCACAGCAGAAAAGGGGTGATTCGTGACCCTGACAGACAGACGCTTTCCCCAAGACTCCTGGTCACAGAAGGGGCCATGGTCCCCTAAGAGTCAAAGCAAAGACCCAGGACAGGCTACCTGAGGCCCCCATTCCATACCAGTGACAACAGCCAGCAACCATGAGGCTGTCTCACCTTCCCAACACAAAAGCTCTCGGACACAGGAACTATGGTGATCCCTAAATGAGGACATTGAGGCACAAGACGTCAAGACTTGCTCAAGTTCATGGAGACAAAAAGTATCAGAGAAGTCTAGCCACAGGGTCACACCTATCTTTTTTCTTATCCTTTTTTTTTTAGATGGAGTCTCACTCAGTTGCCCAGGCTGGAGTGCAGTGGCACCATTTTGGCTCACTGCAACCTCCACCTCGCAGGATCAAGCAATTCTCTTGCCTCAGCTTCCTGAATAGCTGGGATTACAAGCACCCACCACCATGCCTGGCTAATGTTTACATTTTTAGTAGAGATGAGGTTTCACCATGTTGGCCAGGCTGGTCTCAAACTCCTGACCTCAGGTGATCCACCCACCTTGGCCTCCCAAAGTGCTGGGATTACAGGCGTGAGCCACCACAGCCTGCCTTATTTTATTTTTGAGACACAGTCTTGCTCTGTCGCCCAGGCTGGAGTGCAGTGAGGTGATCTTGGCTCACTGAAATTTCCACCTCCCGGGTTCAAGTGATTCTCGGGCCTCAGCCTCCTGAGTAGCTGGCGTTACAGGCACCCGCCACCATGCCTGGCTAATTTTTGTATTATTATCATTATTTTTATATGAGATGTAGTCTCGCTCTGTTACCTAGGCTGGAGTGCAGTGGCATGATCTTGGCTCACTGCAACCTCCACCTCCCAGCTTCAAGCAATTCTCCTGCCTCAGCCTCCTGAGTAGCTGGGATTACAGGTGCGCACCATCACACCAGGCTAATTTTTTTGTATTTTTAGTAGAGATGGGGTTTCACCATGTTGGCCAGGCTGGTCTCGAACTCCTGACCTCAGGTTATCCACCCCCCCCCCCTTGGCCTCCCAAAGTGCTGGGATTATAGGTGTGAGCCACTGCGCCCAGACCAGGGAATTTTTAGAGAGGAGAAACTTGGCAGATGCCACCTTACCCATGTGAGTGAGGCTGATGTGGTGTATGGTGGGACAAGCCGAGCCCAGGGTCCCCAATCTGATGAGGAGACAGCATTACTCCTAGGGCATCCCTGCCAAAAGCGCGTGACCTAAATCTTATTATGAAGAAGCACCAGACAAACCCAGACCGAGGGACATTCTGCAAGTACATGGTCTGTAATCTTCAGAACTTCCAAGAGGAGACTGAAAACCGGTTCCAGATTGAAGGAGGCCCAACAATGCGTGCAATGTGTGACCTAGGATTTCCTGTGGCCATTAAGGACATTATTGCAGCCAGCTGTAATCCCAGCACTTTGGGAGGCTGAAGTGGGAGGATGGCTTGAGCCCAGGAGTTTGAGACCAGCCCAGGCAACATAGTGAGACCCCGTTTCTACAAAAAAAAGTTAAAAAATTAGCCGGGCATGGTGGCATGTGCTTGTAATCCTGGCTACTCAGAAGACTGAAATGGGAAGATCGCTTGAGCCCAGGAGGTCGAGGCTGCAGTGAGCTATGATTGCACCACTGCACTCCAGCCTGGGTGACAGAGCAAGACCCTGTCTCAAAAAAAAAAAAAAAAAAAAAAAAAGAAAGAAAGAAAAAAAAAAGAAAGAAAAAGAAAAAAAAGACAAAAAGACATTATTGGAAGAATCATCAAAAATTTGAATAAAGTCTATAGATTAGCTATTAGTATTACATCAATATTTCCTCATTGTGATCGTGGTGCTATGGTTATGTAAGAAAATGACCTTGTCTTTGGAAAACACAGAGATTCGCTAGGAGGGCTGGGGAGTGGGAGGACGCAGAGACCGAGAGAGAGCGACAGAGACCCACAGGGATGGGGACAGAGAGGCAGAGAGACGGGGCACAGAGATTCAGCGAAAGGGGGACAGGACCTGGGGCGGCAAGGGTGAGGGGAAGATCAGAGAGAGATAGGAGACTCAGAGAGAGAAGAACAGATGCTCAAGATAAGGGGAGCCGAGACCGAGTCTGTGCCAGTGCAGTGCTGCTCTCAGGCTCTGGGGTCAGAATCTGGGTTGCAGCTCTACCAGCCTGAGAGAAATCGCGGAGTCTCCCCGAGTCTCAGTTTCTTCAGCTGCAAAGTGAGGAAAGATAGGTTCCCCTTCCTGGGAGAGCGCAGCAGTCCCAAGGTCCGCCGGACTCCTTGCAAACAGCAGGCGCCCAATTCCTGCGCGCTGAGCCGTCTGAGCCGCGCTGATACTAGGTGGGACTCAGGGAATGCCAAGAGGGGGCGGGGCGTCACCCACAGCGCCCTCCCCCCTTCCACCCAGACCCAACTCGGGCCCGCCCCCGGAGCTTCTGCTAGCCTGTCTGTCCCGGCCCGCACCCACCTGCTCCGGTCGGGTCCGCGAGGTCCGTGCGTTCAGGAGGATTTCGCTGGACAGCCAGGCCTTCCCTTCCTCCGACGGGCCCCGGAACGCGCCTGCGCGCTCGCTGTCTCGGAACTGTAAGTCCCGGTACTTTAAACTCGGCATCGCGACTGGACTACATTTCCCAGAAACAATTGAGGCTCAGGCTCCTCCCGGCCTAAGGGCTTCTGACTGCGGGGGAATGCTGGGAAATGGAGTCTGGGAGCAGGATGCGGAGCGGGAGTGAGGGGACTGTATTTGGATATATACACAATAGCTTTTGGAGGAAAACTGGTATTTGGGACATGCCTGACTGTACTGGCACGCGAATATCCCTGTTTTAGGCAGAGGCGATGCCACAGTCCATTTAATCCAAATTTCTCCTACCATGGCTGAAGTATTCAGGATAGAAGTTGGCGCCATGTAAACTGATGGTGAATGAATTGAACCACTGTTATTCAATTTCCCTGGGCATCTGCCTTCCTGTTTGCTCAGTTTCACCCATCACTTCTTAAAGGGCAGTGTGGTAAAGGCAATGGAGCCTATCCTGGGAGCTTGGAGATGTGTGTTCAGGAGTGCAAGGATGGTTTGATATTAGGACATTACACAATTTATCTTTTGACCTTTCCGAATATATCAATATGCAACCATGTCTATAGATACTAAAAAAACCTTTGGTAACATTCAGTAACCCTAGATGCTGAGAAAGCTTACAAAAAAAAATTCTGTAACCAGTCATTTCTAGATAAGCTGAATAAATTGAGCATATATTTATACTGAACAACAATAGTGACAATGTTAAAGAATTACTGGCCTCTTCTTGTGTTTATGTCCATATAATCAAAACCTCATATCAGGCTTTATCATAAAACACTAAAAGAATTGCCAGGCTGGGTGCAGTGGTTCACACCTGAAATCCCAGCACTTTGGGATTTCAAAGAGGGAAGCTAAAGAGGGAGAATCACTTGCACTCAGAAGTTTGAGACCAGCCTGGGCAACATAGTGATACCCCCAACTCTACAGAATATAGAAAAGCTAGCTAAGCACAGTGGTGAGCATGTGTAGACCCAGCTACTCAGGAGGCTGAGGTAGGAGGATCAATTGAACACAGGATGGCAATGCTGCAGTGAGCTGTGATGGTGCCAGCCTGGGCAAGAGACCAAGACCCTGTCTCAAAAAAAAAAAAAAAAAAAAAAAAAAAGTAAACCATATATGTGCTCATGAGCAAAAGCTAGGTGGCCCATTGCCAGAATGAAATAATAATAGGTGTTACTTATTGACAACACGTTGTGAGCTTTACTAGTTGACTGAGCTGGCACCACCACCCTATGAAGAAGGCGTTGCTCTCCCTATTTTACAGACAAGGACACTGAGATAGAGGATTTATGTCATCCCCCCAAACTCCCAGAGCTAGTTGAGGATGGAGGCAGGATTTGAATCCAGGTCCAGCCCATATTTGCAACCACTTCATTTTACTGCTGCCAAGTTTGCTCCTTTTTCCTTGCATCCTGATAACCAAATGCTCCAAGCACAGGTTGTACTGTCAGCTGAGGCTCTAGAGTCAGGGTGGCATGGAGCAGAGCCTCAGCTAATCTATAATAGGCATGTCATATTGTGGAGACAAAGGTGACTCCATCTTGGATGGTAATCTGCCTTGTTGACTTCTGATTAATCCTAGTCCTGGGAATGCCTTCTTATTTCTACTTTACTTACTGTCTCTAGTGTAAGAACATGTCAACCCTGATGTTTTCACACTAATTATAGGCTATGACACAAACAGCATTCCTTTTTTTTTTTTTTTTTTCTGAGACGGAGTCTTGCTCTGTGCCCCAGGCTGGAGTGCAGTGGCGCGATCTCGGCTCACTGCAAGCTCCGCCCCGCCGGGTTCACGCCATTCTCCTGCCTCAGCCTCCCAAGTAGCTGGGACTACAGGCGCCCGCCACCTCGCCCGGCTACTTTTCTTGTATTTTAGTAGAGATGGGGTTTCACCGTGTTAGCCAGGATGGTCTCGATCTCCTGACCTCGTGATCCGCCCGTCTCGGCCTCCCAAAGTGCTGGGATTACAGGCTTGAGCCACCGCGCCCGGCCTCACAAACAGCATTCTTGCCTGTTCTGGAGGGTTGTCTTAACCCTTGTCTTGCTAAAGCAAGTATTCCCCTTCCGTATGTGAGATAAGCCTTGGGATTAGGGAGTAACTGTGTGGAGATAGATCTGTCCTGCTGCCACCCAAGACCCCATGCTTCCCTTTGTAAGTTCCCCAAATAAATCACCCCTTACCAACGAACTGGGTTTGTCTCCCTCTTTTTTGGTTTATTGGATCCTTCCACATTTGGGGATTATTTTGCATAAATAGTCCTTATATGGAACACACATGAACAAGGAGTAAGCCTTCATCACTATAAGCCATGAAGGAGGTTGTGGGGGTGTTACTGAAGCACAACTACTTATCCTGGCGGATACAACTGTCTCCAAAGGCTTTGATGAAGCTGAAATTTGATATTAAATACAAGTTATTATCAGAACTTTGCAAGTCATTAACTGCTCTGTGCCTCAGTTTCCTCATTGTACATGGGGCAATAATAAGTACCCTCTTAATCAGGTTATGAGATTTGAATAGGTAGATAGAAGTAAAGCCATTAGAACAGTATGTGACAGATAGAAAACACCATGTAAGTGTTTGCTATTATTAAAAACGCGTTAGGCTAGGCACGGTGGCTCAAGACGGAGTCTCACTCTATCGCCAAGCCGGAGTGCAGTGGCACGATCTCGGCTCACTGAAACCTCCGCCTCCAGGGTTCAAGCGATTTTCCTGCCTCAGCCTCCATAGACGCGCGCCACCACGCCCTGATAACTTTTGTATTTTTACCAGAGACGGGGTTTCACCAACACGCCCTGCTAACTTTTGTATTTTTACTAGAGACGGGGTTTCACCGTGTTGGCCAGGATGGTCTTGATCTCTTGACCTGGTGATCTGCCCACCTCAGCCTCCCAAAGTGCTGGGATTACAGGCGTGAGCCACCGCGCGCGGCCCCAACTGTGACTATTTGCTCTTCCTTCCACCTTTTCCCACGACTGCTTTCGGAAAACACCTACTTTTCTTACAAGAACAAGTTCTTACAGCCTCTCCTGCAGTAAACTTTCTCTGATTTCCACCGAGCTCAGCCGGAGCTGGCAACTCGCTCTCCTGGGTTCGCACAGGAACATTCCAGTATCTTAGATCCTATAGGGCTATGTGCTAACCGCCGTGTTGTAATTCTTTGTAACTGTCCGTCTCTCTCGCTCCAGTCTCATCACACTATAATTTATGTAAGTCTTAATTATCTGTTTATTCCGCACTTCTCCCAGGAAATTTCCAGGAATTTGAGGAAATGTCTGGACCTGCAGCATGAAGACGTTAAAACAAACCCGTAACACTGCTCACCACTGGCCAAGCAAAAAGTATTTTGGGACCACTAGTTTGCGACCCTCAAACTTGAGTTTTTCCCAGGTGCTGCAGTCCGGCTACCAGTTCACAGGTGCGCGTGAAGTCAAGAACCTCTGACGCATCTGCGGTAGCCACGTCCCCGGCCAGCGCACAGGCGACGGTGACGTAGCGCGCACCAGGAAGAGAGTCGTCATGGCAACCAGCGTTCCGTCGCCCGGCCACGTCAGCAGGAGACTGGAGCCGGCTCCCTGCGGAGGCGCGGAGTCGAGAAAAAGAGGAGGGTGCAGTTCTCGGATATAGCGAGGCCCAGACATTAGGGCCTAGTTCCCGCGGACTTTCAACGGGGAGTAATAGCCAATGCCGCGTAGGACAGTGCGCCTGCGCAGGCTGAGTCCGTAAACTACCATTCCCAGAGTCCTTCCGGTTGCAGCCAGATCAATTTCAGAGGTTGACGCCAGTGCTCTACCTCTTCAAACCTGCTCATTCAAGGCGCACGTACTGCGCATGTGCTAAAATGGTATCTTGGCAACGGATGGCTGGAACAGAGAAGTCAAGGTTTCGACCAATCAGAAGTCGCGCTCGGCCGGGCGCGGTAGCTCGCGCCTGTAATCCCAGCATTTTGAGAGGCCGAGGAGGGCGGATAACTTGAGGTCTGGAGTTCGAGACCAGCCCGGCCAACATGGTGAAACCCCGTCTCTACTAAAAATACAAAAATTAGCTGGGCATGGTGGCACATGCCTGTAATTCCAGCTATTCCGGAGGCTGAGGCAGGAGAATAGCTTGAAACCGGGAGGCAGAGGTTGCAGTGAGCCGAGATCATGCCACTGCACTCCAACCTGGGCGACAGAGCAGGACTCCATCTCCAAAAAAAAAAAAAAAAAGTATCCGAATCTAGTATTCAGGTGCACAGAGGGTGAATAATTGCAGTTCAGATAGAGAAGAAAACCTGCGCCTTCCACATTGACCACCGCTCTTCCTGTTTAACCATCCTCGAGGGTTACACTGAGTCATGTCCTTTCAGATGCATTTCCTTCCCAGAGGAGAAATGGTTGTCCCTTCAAACCCTTACAATATGCTGTCCATCCTTTTTGAAGGTCCAAGTCACTTCTACCTTGTATTAGGATAATGGGTGTCTACAGATGAGTGGGATCTGGTCCCAGCTTTTGAGGAGCATCCAGTCAGGTAGAGAAACACAGCTGGACGCCAACTAGGGGGAGGGTCCCCAGGAAACGGACAGAGACATTGATGGATTTGTCACCAATTTTATTAATTTTCCTTTCTCCTTATCCCCAAACCACCGTCCTACTGCAGCAGGAGTTTTCGGTTTTGTCTGTATGTACAAGCCCTGGTCAGAGAGAAAAAGCCTGTAGATTAGAATGAGAATTTCAGGCTCCTCCAGATCAAAGGACCCATAACTTCCCTCCAATCTTTGGCTTGATTTGGCTCATCCAGTGATGTCATGGGTATCTGGGCAGATTTTCAGGGTTCTCTGCCAATCGGAGTTGGTGAGGAGAGAGGAGAGAAAAGTTGGGACCAGGGGTGATGGTAAAATGTGGGAACAGAAAGAGTCTAAAAAGACAAGAGGAGACACAGGCAGAAATGGAGAGAGATAAGGTAGAGACAGGGTATAGTGGAAGCAGGTATAGTGGGCTACACTGTGTCACCCACCCCAAAGATATATCCAAGTCCCAACTCCTAGTATCTGGGAATGTGACCTCAATTGGAAACACAGTCTTTGCAGATGTAATTAAGTTAAGGTGACATGAGATTTAGGATGGGCCTTACATCTAAAGACAGGTGTCCTTAGAAGAGAAAGGAGAGGGAGATTTGAGACGGACACACAGGAAACAAAGCCATGTGAAGACAGAGGCAGGGATTAGAAGGGAGCCAAGGAATGCCAGCAGCCACCAGCAGCTAGGACACAGGCATGGGGTGGATTCACTCTCAGAGGCTCCGGAAGGAACCAACTTTGCCAACCCCTTGATTTCAGACTTCTGCTTTCAGAACCCAGAGAATACATTTCTTTTGCTTTAAGTCACCCAGTTTGTGGTGATGTTACAGCAGCAATAAGAAATGAATACACAGGGAGACAGAGAAATGAGGAGAGAGAGTTGGAAGAGAGGCTGAGCAAGTACACAGTGAGAGCTGGCCTGCAGGGAGCACTCCCCATGCGCTAAGTGTTATTAAGAGCGTTCACTGGCCAGGCATGGTGGCTCATGAGTAATCCCAGCACTCTGGGAGGACGAAGCAGATGGATCACCTGAGGACAGGAGTTTGAGACCAGCCTGGCCAACATAGCGAAACCCCGTCTCTACTGAAAATACAAAAATTAGCTGGGGTGGTAGAGGGCACCTGTAGTCCCAGTTACTCGGGAGGCTGAGGCAGGAGAATCGCTTGAACCTGGGAGGCGGAGGTTGCAGTGAGCCAAGGTTGCAAAATCACGCCACTGCCCTGTAGCCTGGGCCACAAAGCAAAACTCTGTTTCAAGAAAAAAAAAAAGAAAAAATTAAGAAAAAAAGAGCATTCACTGATTCACTGCTCATCACACCCCCCAGCGGGAGGTGGTGGCATTACTCCCTTTTTGCAGATGAAGAAACTGAGGCGTTAGGGAAAGGAGATTAATGGGACACTTGGAGGAGGCAGAGAGAGAGAGAGAGAGAGAAATTGAGACAGAGAGGGGAAGACAGGGGCCGGAGAAGGGGCTCGGGGGGGCACAAGTAGAAAGAGACAGGGAGATAAACTTAGAGGGGGAGAGGAAGGTGAAAGCCACTTCCTTCCTAGGCACAGGGCCTGGGGTCCATGGAAATGTTTTCACTGTAGTATCTTTGAAAGCCAGAAGAAGATAAATGAATGTAACAGTAATTATGATGACGAATAGAACATAATTAATCCAACTTGGATGATATTTGTCTTTCTACCAAGGAATCCACAAAACATAACTTTTAGGGTTTTTTTGTTTTTGGTTTGTTTTTAGTGTAAGAAGAGGCCCACAAAGGCAAAAGTGCTGAGGACCCAGGAAGGTTGTAATGTGACCCAGAGGTGGAGGAAAGGGGAAATGAGAAAGACAGACAGACAGAAATACAGATGAGAGAAAGGTACGGGGGCGGGGGCGGGAGGGAGAAGAGGGAGGAGAGAGACAGAGAGAGAAAAAGAGAGATAGAGACTAAAGTGACTGAAGAGGAGACTCTCAAAATACACAGTGACCCATCCAGGGAGTTGCCATTTTTGAGGGCCCCAGTGGGTCCCACGGGGGACTGAGGAGGGGGCAAGGATGACTCACGAGACCACGATGACCATGAACATAAAGACAGCCAGAGACACAGAAATGAAGATGCCCAACAGCGCCTGGTTCCTCAGGTATTTGTTGTCCATCTGGTACTGCAGGGCCACGCGGGGTTGCCGGTCGACTGGGGCGGGAGGGAAACAGCCCTGACCTCCAAGTCACCACCCCTCCTTAGCCTCGTACCCACCCCACCTGTTCATTCAGCAGCCTGGAGCAGGGGTGGGGGTGGGGCGCTCCCTCTTCCTATTTGTTCCCTGCCCTCTGCTGGGATCTGACTCTCCATTTATCCATTCCTCTAATGCTCTGTCTCAGGCACCATTGTAGGCACTTGGGATACAGCCAGGAACCAAGCTGGCAAACTGGCCTCATGGAGTTGACAGTCCAGCCTGCATACCACAGTTATCACAGTTACAGTGAGAGGCTAGTTCTAAAAGCATTTCATTTGATGGGATGGGGTGGGGTGAGGACGACTTGGGAAGTTCGACTCAAAACCAAAAGGTACAGATACAATGGCCAGGCATGGTGAGCTCGCGCCTATAATCCCAGTACTTTGGGAGGCTGAGGCAGGAGGATCACTTGAGCCCAGGGGTTCAAGTCAGTGTGGGCTGTGAGATCCTATCTCGACAAAAAAGAAAAAATTAGCTAGGTATGGTGGCACATGCCTGTAGTCCTAGCAACTCAGGAGGCTGAGGTGGGAGGATTGCTGGAACACAGGAGGTTGAGGCTGCAGTGAGCCATGACTGTGTCACTGCACCCCAACCTGGGGGATGAACCAAGACCCTGTCTCAGAAAACAAAAACAAAAACAAAAACAAAACAAACAAAAAAAACCGGAGACACTATGCACATGAGAGGGAGGTACAAAATGCGAACAGTTTCACAAGATAAAAGTCTTAGTTGCTACATCTTAGCTGTTGACCCTGAAGGTGGCCTTGGGAGTTGCTTTCTGCATCTTCCACTTACCACCCACCACCAACTCTTTCCTTCTATCAGCAAAGCCTCTTGGCTTGACCTTCAAACTGTAGGCAGAATCCAATCTACCTCCATGGCTACCAAGCGGGTCCAACTCCAGCCCAAGGCTTCTCTTGGGGGGGCTTCCTTGACTCCTCCTCCCACAGTTCCTCACATGGCCTCTGGGAGGCGCTGTTAACACCTAAGTCGGCTCCCTCTTCTCAGAGTCTTCCTGCTACTCTATGGCCCCCCATCTCAGAATAAAAGCTCAAGTTCTCACCATGCTCTCTAGCAAGCCCTGCACCATCTGGTTCCCACGTGACCTGGCCATTGCCACCCTACTATTCTCTTTCATTCACTGGGCTCTGGCCACACTGGCCTTCTCCTACTTGTTGCTTGATCATGTTGGATCTTTGCATGTGCTGTTCCCTCTGTCATTGACACTGTTCCCATCACTTGCTTACTTCCTTCAGCTTTCAAAAGTCACCTCTTTAGAGGGGCGCCCTACATCTGTACTTTCTTTTTTTTTTTTTTTTTTTTTTTTGAGACGGAGTCTCGCGCTATTGCCCAGGCTGGAGTGCAGTGGCTCAATTTCAGCTCACTGCAAGCTCTGCCTCCCAGGTTCACGCCATTCTCCCGCCTCAGCCTCCTGAGTAGCTGGGACTACAGGTGCCCGCTACCACGCCCGGCTAATTTTTTTGTATTTTTAGAAGAGATGGGGTTTCACCATGTTAGCCAGGATGGTCTCGATCTCCTGACCTCATGATTCACCTGCCTCGGCTTCCCAAAGTACTGGGATTACAGGCGTGAGCCACCGCGCCCGGCCTACATCTGTACTTTCTAAAGTAGCAGCCTCCCCCGAGGCACTATTTACCAAACCATTCTGTTTTCATTAGAACACTATTGCCACCTGAATCCAGCCTGTTTATCTGTTCATGTAATTACCATCTAACCCAGTGGTTCTCAATCAGGGATAATTTTGTCGCTCAGGGGACATTTGGAAATGTCTAGGGACATTTCTGATTATCATAATGGGGAGGGAGATGCTACTGGCATCTCGTGGATCGAAGCTAGGGATGCTGCTAAACATCCTACAATAACCAGGATGGCGTCCCTAACAAAGAATAATCCAGCTCCATATCTCCACAGTGCTGAGGTTGCAAAACCCTAGTCTAACCTCTGGCCCCATTAAAATGTGGGCTCCACGAGGGCAGGAACTACATCTGTCTCCCATTCCACTGTTCCTTAGTTTGGGACATCGTAGGGTGCTCAAAATATTTGTTGTCACCAAATACCAGCCAAAGGAAGCAAACAAGCAAATCCAAAAGTGGGACACTCTACAGGACACACTCCCTTCTTTTTCAATGCCAATGTCATGGAGGCAAAAAAAACCAAAAAACACAACAAAACTGGTAAGAGAAACTGTTCTAGGTCGGGTGCAGTGGCTCATGCCTGTAATCCCAGCACTTTGGGAGGCCAAGTTGGGCCAATCACTTGAGCCCAGGAGTTTGAGACCAGCCTGGCCAACATGGTAAGACCCAGTCTAAAAACAAAACAGAACAAAACTGTTCTAGATTTTAAAAAGAAGTGAAAAACCTAACAATTGAATGATATAAGAAGTCCTTTCATTGGACCCTGGTTTGAACAAATCAACTGTGAAAAATATTCTGGGGACAATTAGGGAAGTTGACAGTGGGACCTGGAATTATTTGACATTGAGGAATCATTGCTTGGTTTGGTGGGTGTGGGAACGACATTGTGGCTGCTTAGGAAAATGTGTTTATTTTTAGAGGTACAGTCTATGTATGGGGCATGGTGTCTGTGATTTCTTTTAAGATACTATGGCAAAGAATAAAGTAGGTGAAATAAATATGGAAGAATGTTCATTGTTAACATAATTTGATAGTAAGTGCTACTTTTGAGATTATGATCAGAGAGGCCTGTCTGAGGAAGTGACCTTTGAGACCTGAATTAAGTAAAGAAGTGATTGGAACAGTGTGACAGAGAGAGGGAGCAGCATGTGAAAAGATCCAGCATGACTATTCAACCTGGATAGATATATGTGGATTCATTGTACCATTTTTTTTTTTTTTTTGAGATGGAGTCTCGCATTGTCACCCAAGCTGGAGTGCAATGATGCGATCTTGGCTCACTGCAGCCTCCACCTCCTAGATTCAAGTGATTCTCCTGCCTCAGCCTCCTGAGTAGCTGGAATTACAGATGCCCGCCACCACGCCAGGGTAATTTTTTGTTATTTTAGTAGAGACGGGGTTTCACTATGTTGGCCAGGCTGGTCACGAACTCCTGACCTTGTGATCTGCCTGCCTCGGCCTCCCAAAGTGCTGGGATTACAGGTGTGAGCCACTGCATGTCCTGCCTCTTTGTACTATTCTTTCTGTTATGAGAATATATGTTTTTTAGGCTGGGCATGGTGGCTCATGCCTGTAATCATGGCACTTTGGGAGGCTGAGTGGATTACCTGAGGTCAGGAGTTTGAGACCAGGCTGGTCAACATGGTGAAACCCCATCTCTACTAAAAATACAAAAATTAACCGGGTATGGTGGTGCATACTTGTAGTCTCAGCTATTTGGGAGGCTGAGGCAGGGGAATCACTTGAAGCTGGGAGGCAGAGGTTGCAGTGAGCCGAGATCATGCCTATGCATTCCAGCCTGGGCGAGACTCCATCTCAAAAAAAAAAAAAAAAAAAAAGCCATGTGCAGTGGCTCACACCTGTAATCCCAGTACTTTGGGAGGCCAAGACAGGTGGATCACAAGGTCAGGAGATTGAGACCATACTGGCTAACACGGTAAAACCCCGTCTCTACTAAAAATACAAAAAATTAGTCGGCTGTGGTGGCGGGCACCTGTAGTCCCAGCTACTTGGGAGGCTGAGGCAGGAGAATAATGTGAACCCAGGAGGCGGAGCTTGCAGTGAGCCGAGATTGCGCCACTGCACTCCAGCCTGGGCAACAGAGTGAGACTTCATCTCAAAAAAAAAAAAAAAAAAAAAAAGTCGGGCGCAGGGGCTCACGCCTGTAATCCCAGCACTTTGGGAGGCTGAGGCGGTGGATCACCTGAGGTCAGGAGTTCAAGACCAGCCTCAACATGGAGAAACCCCGTCTCTACTAAAAATACAAAATTAGCTGGGCGTGGTGGCGCATGCCTGTAATCCCAGCTACTCAGGAGGCTAAGGCAGGAGAATTGCTTGAACCTGGGAGGCGGAGGTTGTGGTGAGCCAAGATCGCACCATTGCACTCCAGCCTGTCAACAAGAGTGAAACTCTGTCTCAAAAAAAAAAAAAAAAAAAAGAATGTATGTTTTTTAGATTTATGAATGAATGAATGAGTGAATTCAGCACAGCCTTCCAAATTCCCCAGGTACAGCAACGGCTAAGAAGAAAATGTTTTTCTGGCACCTGCCATTCTGGTGCTAGGGGCATTCTAAAGTTCCAGGGAGTCTCTCCATTTACCAGATGGAGGAAAGTGAATTTCAGAATACAGAAGCAACTTCTGGGCCACACTCTAAGCAAATGGTTAGGGCAGGATTTGAGGCTGCATGTGGGAGCCTCGAAACCCGTATCTAGCGGGTCATGGTTGTCTTAATCTCTCGCACGCCTGTCCCACGTCTTCCCCCACCCCCAGAAGCTTACCAAAGCAGTACTTTTTGTGGATACACTGGGATTTGATCCTCTGGCAATGTAAACAGTCCCACACCTCTTCTTTTAGCCAGCCTAGGCAAGGGGAAAGGGAGAAGTAAGACAAGGGCAGATATCAGAGGACCGGCAAGGGTGGGAAGGAAGAAGGAGAAAGAGGAGATGGGGTCCCTTGGCTCTCCTAAATTTCAGAGATTCCACTGCCCAGCAGAGGAACTGAGCAAAATGCACTGACAATTCACATAAAAAATAATTGTTATATAATCATTGAAGAGTTCAATTCAGTTGCAGTCATCCAGTAGATTCAGCAGTCTGTTTGTGGACATTTAATTAAACATTTGTAAATTCTGAGTTTGCACTTTTCTTTTTCTAATTTGGAGCCTCCTTTGCAGACACTGGTGAGATGTCCCCTCTTTGGGCCCACTGTGTCCTCCTCTACTGGTGCATACAGGAGGACTACATTTCCCAGGGTGCCTTTCAGTAAATTGTGACCTTGTGACCTAGTCCTGGACAATGGAAAGTCAGCAGGATCATGTGTGTCTCTTCCAGGCTTGGCTGTAAAACTCTCAGTGTGATTTCTATTGCTTTTCTGTTTGAAGCATGCTTAGAAGCTGCCACGTGTGTATAGCCTGGATCCCTGAGTCACCACCTGGACTGCCACTCAACTCTCAGTGAAATTTGGGTGAAAGAAAAATAAACCTTTGTTGTATTAAACCACTGAGATGTGAGGGTTTATTTGTTAATACAACATAGCCTATCTTATCGTGACTTACATACCTTCAAAATGTTGTTTTGCAGATAGTCGTTATTTTCATAAACCTTTAAAAAGCAAATCTCCCTAGGTTCCATGGCTTTGGGGTAAGGGAACTGCCAAATGGAGTAAGGAGTGGTAGCCAGGCTTGATTTGGGGAGACAGGGCAAAGGGGGTTAGGAGGGTAAAGAAGGGAGAGATAGATGATCCAGAACTCACGGCAAAGTTTGGGGTTGCAGGCTGCAAGAGAAAATTGCTGAGGTGAGTTAAATTGGGATGGTAACTTGATAATTTAATTGGTGAGGGATCAGGAGAGCAGGTAAGAGGTGAGGCTGGGAAAGGACAGAAGGGAAGATTGGGGAGAGATGAAGAAGGCTGAGTTATAGGAGAGGTGAAGAAGGAGTTTGGTTTGGGAGAAAAAGTGGTAAAAGTGGATCAAGAGGCCGGGCGCGGTGGCTCAAGCCTGTAATCCCAGCACTTTGGGAGGCCGAGACGGGCGGATCACAAGGTCAGGAGATCGAGACCATCCTGGCTAACATGGTGAAACCCCGTCTCTACTAAAAATACAAAAAACTAGCCGGGCGAGGTGGCGGGCGCCTGTAGTCCCAGCTACTCCGGAGGCTGAGGCAGGAGAATGGCGTGAACCCGGGAGGCGGAGCTTGCAGTGAGCCGAGATCCGGCCACTGCACTCCAGCCTGGGCGACAGAGCGAGACTCCGTCTCAGAAAAAAAAAAAAAAGTGGATCAAGAGATCAAGGGAGAAGGGGAGAGGGAATTGGTGGAGAGATATGCTGCACCTTTTAATTGATGTGAAATTAAAACTTTCTTGAGTTCCTTGATCACATTCGCCCTGAGGGTCACCAGCTCTTCCAGCAAAGGCTCATCTGAGGAGAGGAAGAGATCTCTGTGGGGTGGGAGGCACCCGGAAAGCCCACCCCACTACCTGCAGCTTCCAGGAGAAGAGATGAGGAAGTTCCTCTTCATTTATAAGGGGTAACCGAGACCAGGATTACTAAGGGTCTCCTGGGCAAATCTATGGCCGGGGAGATCCTGCATCTATATTCTGATTCACTGTGGGGCCTAGGCAAAGCCACGCTTCCTTGGCCTCACCTTCCTTATCTGGCAAGAGGATTTGATCTCTCTTCTCCTCTTCTTTTTTTTTTTTTGAAACGGAGTCTCACTCTGTTGCCCAGGCTGGAGTGCAGTGGTGTGATCTTGGCTCACTACAACCTCCACCTACCAAGTTCAAGCGATTCTCTTGCCTCAGCCTCCCAAGTAGCTGGGATTACAGGCATGCGCCACCACGCCCGGCTAATTTTTTCTATTTTTAGTAGAGATGGGGTTTCACCATGTTGGCCAGGCTGGTTTCAAACTCCTGACCTCAGGTGATCCTCCCACCTCGGCCTCCCAAAAGTGCCGGGATTACAGGCGTGAGCCACCGTGCCTGGCCTCTTCTTTTTTGTGTCTACACTCACTCCTTCATGATTTCAATCCATATGGCTTTATATATTACCTAGCCTTGCACTGTCCAGTGTGGTAGCCATTAGCCACACCTGGCTACTGAACACTTGAAATGGGCTAGTCTGAATTGAGATGTGCTGTAGGTATAAAACGTACACTGGATTGTAAAGATATTGTGCAAGAAACCTGTGAAATATATCGATAATTCCTATGTGGATTGCATGTTGAAATGGTGATATTTTATATATTGGATTAACTAAAATATATTATCAAAATTAATTTCATCTGTTTCTGTTTCCCTTTTTATTTATTTTTTTGTTTTTGTTTTTTTTTTTTGAGACGGAGTCTCGCTCTGTCGCCCAGGCTGGAGTGCAGTGGCCGGATCTCAGCTCACTGCAAGCTCCGCCTCCTGGGTTCACGCCATTCTCCGGCCTCAGCCTCCCGAGTAGCTGGGACTACAGGCGCCCGCCACCTCGCCCGGCTAGTTTTTTGTATTTTTTTTTAGTAGAGACGGGGTTTCACCGTGTTAGCCAGGATGGTCTCGACCTCCTGACCTCGTGATCCGCCCGTCTCGGCCTCCCAAAGTGCTGGGATTACAGGCTTGAGCCACCGCGCCCGGCCTCTGTTTCCCTTTTTAAAACACAGCTACTAGAATTTTTCTTTTCTTTTCTTTTCTTTTTGTTTCTGAGACGGAGTTTCACTCTTGTTGCCCAGGCTGGAGTGCAATGGCGTGATCTCTGCTCACTGCAAACTGTGCCTCTGGGTTCAAGTGATTCTCCTGCCTCAGCCTCCTGAGTAGCTGGGATTACAAGTGCCCGCCACCACACCTGGCTAATTTTTGTATTTTTAGTAGAGATGGGGTTTTACCATGTTGGCCAGGCTAGTCTTGAACTCCTGACCTTAGGCGATTCACCTGCCTCAGCCTCCCAAAGTGCTGGGATTACAGGCGTGAGCCACCACGCTACTAGAAAATTTAAAATTTAAATTTAAAATTGCATATGTGACTCCTATTTGTGGCTGACATTCTATTTCTATTGGATGGTGCTGTTCTATACACAGATGCCCCCCACATTTATATTACTATCCCAGAGGGCTCACCAAAGGTGGGATTTATATACCCAGCTATCTGGTCAAGATCTCCAGTTGGATGTCTAAGAGGCATCTCAAACCCACTAAATCCAAAACTGAACCCTCATTATTCTCCTCCAGACCTACTCCCAACCTCCCAGTCTACTCCATCTTAGTAAATAAGTGTGTCACGATTCTAATTGCTCAATTCAGAATCATTGGTGCTATCTTTGATGCCTTTCTCTTTTTCTTTTCTTTTCTTCTTTCTTTTTTTTGTGAGATGGAGTTTTGCTCTTGTTGCCCAGGATGGAATGCAATGGGGCGATCTCAGCTCACTGCAAGCTCCACCTCCCAGGTTCACACCACTCTCCTACGTCAGCCTCCCTAGTAGCTGAGACTACAGGTGCCCGCCACCACGCCCGGCTAATTTTTTGTATTTTTAGTAGCGACGGGGTTTCACCGTGTTAGCCAGGATGGTCTCAATCTCCTGACCTCGTGATCCGCCCACCTCGGCCTCCCAAAGTGCTGGGATTACAGGGGTGAGCCACCGCGCCCGGCCGACGCCTTTCTTTTTCTTATATCCCAGTGCAATTCGTCAGCATGACTGGCAACAAATCCTGTTTGTTCAATATTCTAAACACCCATTCCCTCCCCTTAACTCTAAGATCTCATCTTTCACAGAGACAATGTTGCCTTCTCACTCCACTCTGGCCTTCTTGGATGTTCTGTGAATATGCCAAACATAGTCCCATCTCAGGGATTCCACCAGCTGTTCTTTCTGCCTGCACCCTTCTACCCCCAGACCCCATCATGGCTGCTTCCCTCTCCCCTTCTAGTCTTTTCTCACATGCTCCCTTTTCAGGGACATCTTTCTTGGATGCCCTGCTTTAAGCTGCAATCCCCACCCCTACTCACAGCACTTGCCATTCCATGGTCCTTGCTTTATTTTTTTCCTCCTTAGTATTTCCCTCCATTTGACGTATTTTATTGGGCAATAAAGGATTAACGGAGCAGGCCTGGGTTGTCCCAACCCTGCACATTCCCACCCCTGCCACCACACACACACACAAAAATTTCGCTCTTGCCTGGCTCACGGAAGGTAACCTCTATGTCCTTGAAATATCCTGCCTGTTAAGAGTATCTTGGTTTGGCTGGCACGGTGGCTCACGCCTATAATTCCAGCACTTTTGGGAGGCCGAGGCAGGCAGATCACTTGAGGTCAGAAGTTTGAGAACAGCCTGGCCAACATGGTGAAACCCCGTCTCTACTAAAAATATAAAAATTAGCTGGGCATGGTGGTGGGTGCCTGTAATCCCAGCTACTTGGGAGGCTGAGGCAGGAAAATCGCTTGAACCCGGCAGGCGGAAGCTGCAGTGAGCAGAGATTGTGGCACTGCACTCCAGCCTGGAAGACAGGGCAAGACTGTCTTTAAAAAAAAAAAAAAAACAGTGTCTTGGATTATGATCAGGTGCAGCGGCTCACACCTGTAATCCCAGCACTTTGGGAGGCTGAGGCAGGAGGATTTATTGAGGCCAGGAGTTTGAGACCAGCCTGGGCAACATAATGAGACCCCATCTCTACAAAAAATTAAAAAATAGAAAATTAGCCAGGTGTGGTGGCACACGCCTGTGGTTCCAGCTACTTGGGAGGCTGAGGCGGCAGGATCGCTGGAGCCCTGGAGGTGGAGGCTGCAGTGAGCTGTGATGGCGCCACTGCACTCCAGCCGGAGCGACAGTGAGGCTCTGCGCCTTAAAAAAAGAAAGGAAGGAAGGAAGGAAGGAAGGAAGGAAGGAAGGAAGGAAGGAAGGAAGGAAGGAAGGAAGGAAGGAAGGAAGGAAGGAAGGAAGGAAGGAAGGAAGGAAGGAAGGAAGGAAGGAAGAAAGAAAGAAAGAAAGAAAGGCTACATTACATGCGTGTTTGCTCTTATTTTTATATTCAAAGGAGGTGATGCAGACCGGCGGAAAGGAGAGGGGTGCTGGAGCAGGCGTTCCCTCGGCTCTCCTACCTTTCAGAGAGTTATTCATTAAGTGCTGCGTTTGGTTCTTGACAAAGGACGCCACCAGGTCCAGTTGATTTGTCTCTAGGGGAGAAGGGAGAGGACACTCCAGTGGGCCCCCCAGAGAGTCAAGTGACCTCGCCCCCTCCAGGCCTGGCCCCGACCCCTCTTGGGGGCGTGGTCTCCGGCATCCCTCGCCCAGCCCCGCTGCCCAACTTCCAGCACGCACCCACTCTCCCCACAAACGCGTTCAGCGCGTAGTCCTGGAAGAAAGGCCCCTCCATGCCCATCAGGACGGCCCCGGCGCGGGCCTGCAGCTGCTCCAACTGGAAGCGACTGGGGATGAGGGCGGAGCGCAGGTGACTCAGGGCCTCCGGCACCGAGGGGTCGCACTGCAGGCAGCCCCAGCTTCCGGTGGCGCCCAGGCCCGAGAGCAGCAGAAGGGTCAACGCCAGAGGCATGGCGAGGCCTTTGTGACGTCACAGAGAGGGCCCGGCCGGCCCCGCCTCCCAGTCGAGGGCGCGGTCAGGAGGCCCAGGGAGCATCAGGGTGTTACAGGTCCGTGTTTGCTGAGCACCTACTGTGTGCCAG
Source organism: Macaca mulatta (assembly GCF_049350105.2). Lineage (NCBI taxonomy): Eukaryota > Metazoa > Chordata > Mammalia > Primates > Cercopithecidae > Macaca > Macaca mulatta. The sequence goes on from NC_133424.1 coordinate 62,550,389, forward strand.
GCATGGTTCTAGAACCTAGAGAGAGAGTCAAGAAAAAACAGAAAGCCTCTGCTCTACCCCTCTTGGAACTTACTAATTCCTCTTAAATTTATTCGTTCAACACATATTGTTTTGTTTTATTTATTTATTTATTTATTTATTTATTTATTTATTTATTTATTTTTTCCCGAGACGGAGTCACACTCTGTCTCCCAGGCTGGAGTGCAGTGGTGTGAATCGGTTAACTGCAACCTCCGCCTCCCGGGTTCAAGCGATTCTCCTGCCTCAGCCTCCCAAGTAGCTGGGACTACAGGCAGGCGCCACCAGGTCCAGCTAATTTTTTATTTTTAGTAGAGACGGGTTTCATCATGTTGGCCAGGCTGGTCTCGAACTCCTGACCTCAGGAGATCTGCCCGCCTCGGCCTCCCAAAGTGCTAGAATTATAGGCGTGAGCCGCTGCGCCCGGCCCACATATTTTTTGTTTGTTTGTTTGTTTGTTTGTTTGTTTGTTTTCAGACAGAGTCTTGCTCTGTCGCCCAGGCTGGAGGGCAGTGGTGCGATCCTGGGTCATGGCAAGCTCTACCTCACAGGTTCAACCTATTTTTGTGCCTCTGCCTACCAAGTAGCTGGGATTACCGTGCCACCACACTCGTATAATTTATGTATGTATATGTGTGTGTATATATATATATATAGAAAGAGAGAGAGAGAGAGAGATGGAGTCTCGCTCTGTGTCACAGGCTGGAGCTCAGTGGTGCAATCTCAGCTCACTCTATATACGTAGATGAATTAAATATAAATTTAATCATAGAGATTCAACTAAAAACATTATAATAGTATACACGGAGATATAGCAAATGTGAAATTAATATATATTAATATATAGTTAAATATTAATTCATAGAGATTAAATTAATTAAGACTAAATATTACTATGTGGAGGGAGAGAGGAGGAGAGAGAGAGACAGAGTAGGAGAGGGGAGTTGTCTTATTAATAGTTTAGGTGCTATAACAAAACACCATAGACTGGGTGGCTTATAAACAACAGAATTTATTTCTTGCAGTTCTGGAGGCTGGAAATCCAAGATCAGAGCGCCAACAAGATGTGGTTCTGGTGGATCTTTCTTCTTGTATCCTCACGTGGCAGAAAGAGGGTGAGAGGACTCTCTGGGTTCCCTTTTTTATTTTTTAATTTTTGAGATAGAGTCTTGCTCTTGTCACCCAGGCTGGAGTGCAGTGGCACGATCTCAGCTCACCGCAACCTCCACTTCCCAAGTTCAAGCGATTCTCCTGCTTCAGCCTCCTGAGTAGCTGGGACTATAGGTGTGTGCCCCCACGCCTGGCTAATTTTTGTATTTTTAGTAGAGATGGGGTTTCACCATGTTGGGCAGGCTGGTCTTGAACTCCCAACCTCAAGTGATCCGCCCCCACCTCAGCCTCCCAAAGTGCTGGGATTGCAAAGTGTAGGATTAGACCACAAGGAGGTGCTCACACCCAAGTGAAATTCTCTCTACTTCCGGACTGAAAGTCAGGGCCTTGCCGCCCACGCCTACCTTTCTTAGGATGATCCAGTTGTCTACCTATGTCGTGGGGGCCATAATTTGAGAAATGAACCTGAGATATTAACTCGCGCGTACTTTTCCTCATCCCCTATTACCATCTGCCTGTCATGCAGGGAGTCAAGGGGCTGCTGTTTGATCTAAGAAGTGATGGCTAGAATGGGATGGGAAGGCCGCTCATTCCTCAGCGTCCAAGCCCCAAACCCTGAGGCCCGGGTGTGAGGCAGGAAGGCTTGGGAGGCAGAACCGGTTTTGTTTATCGGCTGCAGCCATGCTAATTTGGTCAAACATAAGTTAAATGAACTATCATCAGATTTCACACCCCAGCAAAAGTGGCCAAGGAAGTTCCCACACTCACCCTCCAGGCGCACAGATGTCCATCACCATGTTATTGACGGCACCGGGAGACAAAGGCGAGCTGGGTGTCCTCACTGGGGAGGTGGGTCGCTGGTGGTACAGGACTCTGTAGCAGCTAGAAGATCAGACGAGTCTGTCCACATCATGACATGAATGGATCCAAGTGAAAACAGTAAAAAGCAAAACAAAGCAAGCAAACAAACGAAAAACCCACAGTGAAACATACAACTCAATACCATTGACATAATTTTTCTTTTTTTTTTTTTCTGGAGACAAGGTCTCCCTCTGTCGCCCAAGCTGGAGTGCAGTGGCACGATCTCAGCTCACTGCAGCCTCAACCTCCTGGGTTCAAGTGATCATCCTGCCTCAGGCTCCCACATAGAATAGAAAAAAATAGCTGGGTGTGGTGGCACGCTCCTGTAGACCTGGTTACTTGGGAGACTTAAGTAGGAGGATCGCCTGAACCTGGGAAATCAAGGCTGAAGTGAGCCACGATCTCATCACTGCATGCCAGCCTGGGGCACAGAGCAAGATCCTGTCTCAAAACATAAAAAGGAAAGAAAAGGATGATATGTTTGTTCATTTGTTTATTTTGAGACAGAGTTTTGCGCTGTTGCCCAGGCTGGCGTGCAGTGGCACGATCTTGACTCACTGTAATCTCGCCTCCCGGGTTCAAGTGATTCTCCTGCCTCAGCCTCCCGAGTAGCTGGCACTACAGGTGTGCACCATCACAGCCGGCTAATTTTTGTATTTTTTTAAATTTTTTTTTTGAGACAGAGTCTCACTCTTGTCACCCAGGCTGGAGTGTAATGGCATGGTCTCGGCTCACTGCAACCTCCGCCTCCCAGGTTCAAGCGATTCTCTTGCCTCAGCCTCCTGAGTAGCTGGGATCACAGGCGCCCACCACCACACACAGCTAATTTTTGTATTTTTAGTGGAAATGGGGTTTAACTATGTTGGCCAGGCTGGTCTTGAACTCCTGACCTCGTGATCCACCGCCTCGGCCTCCCAAAGAGCTGGGATTACAGGCGTGAGCCACTGCGCCTGGCCAATTTTTGTATTTTTAGTAGAGACGGGGTTTCACCACGTTGGCCAGGCTGTTCTCAAACTCCTGACTTCAAGTAATCCGCCCGCCTCGGCTTCCCAAAGTGCTGGGATTACAGTTGTGAGCCACCACGCCCAGCTGAAAAGGACTATATGTTTTATGTTCATCTGAGTTTGTGACTGTACAAAGTCGTGCCTGCTGCTCTAATATTTCCAGAGGGTTTTGGGGAGTTTTGTGAACCTCATGAAGTAATGTACATACACATGTGTATTGCCAGAATGAAGGCATGCCTTATCTCATTTCGTCCACACCCCATCTGGCTGAGGTGGATTGGGAGGCAGAGCAGGGACAGTCTACTCGTGTGAGGTTATGCAGGTAGAGACAGAGACAGATGTGGGGCCAGGCAGGCAGCCAGAGGTCCCCAGGCTGCAAAGCCCTGCTGAGTGACACTAATGGCCAGATCTGGCATTGGTGTGCAGCAGGCGGAAAAGAATGTCTGGGAAATGGTTAGAGGGATTTGGCTTCAAGCCCAGCGGAGGAGGGGAGTTAGAGGAGGCGGTTCCAGCGTTGGGGGTGGGGTGAGGGCTGTTTTCTCACCATCCACTTCCCCATGTCCAGCCCCCTCCCTAGTCCACATTGTGTGGCTACAAAAACAGTGACCTGTTCTCATGCACAGCTGTGGGGGGGCAGACAGGGACAGCCACATTGGAAAACTGTCAGGCTCTATGCAGGCTGGACATGTGCACATCCCTTCCTTCACATGCACACACGGGAAATGTGTGCACACATCCGCCAGGGCGGGCAGACACGCATCCCCTTGGCAGCGTCCTTTGTAAGGAGCTCAAGCTGGAGACAGCCCAAGTATCTGTCAACGGGAGACTCGCTAGATAAACCCACTGTGGCATGTTCCTCTGATGGAATCCTGCACGTCAGTGGGAGGATGATCTGGCTGCCCACAAATGTCTCTGGGGCATCGTTCAAACATGATGTTGAGCAAAAGCAGAAACAAAGGACGACATGATCTGCAATTCCTTTTTTTTGACAGAGTCTCACTCTGTCGCCCAGGCTAGAGTGCAGTGGTGTGATCTCGGCTCACTGCAACCTCTGCCTTCCAGGTTCAAGTGATTCTCCTGCCTCAGCCTCCTGAGTAGCTGGGACTACAGTCACGTGCCACCACACCTGGCTAATTTTTATATTTTTAGTAGAGATGGGGTTTCACCATGTTAGCCAGGATGGTCTCGATCTCCTGACCTCATGATCCGCCCACCTTGGCGTCCCAAAGTGCTGGGATTACAGTTGTGAGCCACCACGCCCGGCCTACAGCCTACTTTTTTAAGGCTGAATAATATTCCATTGTATTGGATGGGCCACATTGCGTGCATTCATTCATCGGTCGATAAGATACGTGGGTTGCTTGCACATCGTGTTTTGCATTCTTTTCTGGATATGTGTTATACTTCACTCACACAAGAACTTTAAAATAACATGCTTTGTTATTTGCATGGCCTGGGATTGAATGTCACCCCAAGGCAGAGGCAGGGCCCATGACCTGCCCCGCGGGACACTTCTCACCTAGTTCAGTGACTCTCACACCCACGGGTGGGGCATGGTCACGCCCACATTTCCTCTCACTCCATCACCAGCACCACGGGGTGACATCAGCTCTGCTCACACTCTGGGCCTGGAGGCTGCCACTCAGGCCAGAGTCCCCACACCTCCATGAGGCCCAGGGGTTCTCTGTACACTGCCTGTCTCCACCACCCGCTCTCTGGATGGAAAACTGGGGTGTGAGGTGACCACAGGCTATCTGCCCCCAGCCAATCCTAACTGTCCCTCTTGTTCCTCAAACCCTATCACTCATTCCCTTTTCTTTTATGCCTCCCTCTCTGCCTCTTTATCTCTCTCTCTCTGGGTCTCTGTCTCCTCCCCTGGTCTCCATCTCTCTCTCTCTGGGTCTCTGTCTCCCCCTCTCTCTGAGTCTCTGTCCCCCTCTCTGGGTCTCTGCCCTCCCAAGCTCTCTGGGTCTCTGTACCCCCTCTCTCTCTGGGTCTCTCCCTCTCTCTCTGGGTCTCTCCCTCTCTCTCTGGGTCTCTGTCCCCATCTCTCTGGGTGTTTGTCCCCTTGTCTCTGGGTATCTCTCCCCTTTTCTCTGGGTCTCTGTCCCCCCGACCCTCTGGGTCTCTGTCCCTCTCTGTCTGGGTCTCTGTCCCCCTCTGGTTCTCTGTCCCCCTCTCTCTGGTTCTCTGTCCCCCTCTCTCTGGGTCTCTATCCCCTGTCTCCTATCTCTGCCCCTCTCCATGTGTCTCAGTGCTTTGTCTCCTTTTTCCTGGCTTGCTCCTCCCTCCCTCCCTTCCTTCCTTCCTCCCCTCCCTCCCTCCCTCCCTCCCTTTCTCCCTCCCTTCCTTCCTCACTCCCTTCCTTCCTCCCTCCCTCCCTCCCTCCCTTCTCTCCTCCCTTCCTTCCTTTCCTCTTGCCTGCCTGCCTTTCAAACTCTGTTTGAGAGCCCCATATTCTGTGTGACATTGGGCAGGAAGCTTCCTCTCTTTGTCCTTCAGTTTCCTCACTGCACCATGGCACTCACTGGGCTGACATGAAACTGAAGGGAATCACTGTGTATCCCAGACACCTGGTATTTAGCGGCTGCTGAACCAGACCCATGGCCCACATGGGTTGAGAGTGTGGACTCTGTGCCAGGCCCCATGCCAAGACCTAGCACCTCCTTTCATCCTCCCGGCGCGCTGTAAGGGAAGCAATGGCATTGTCCCCGTCTGCAGATGAGGATGATGAGGTTGTTCAACTTGCCCCAGATCAGACAGTGAGTAGGAGGCAGGGCGAGAACTTGAACTCGGGCTGCCTGGCCTCAGAGCCTGTGCTCCTAACCCTACGCTCTGAGGGTTTCACATTGGCTGTTATGTGTATCGGCAAATCGGGATTTCCCAGCTTCAGCACTACTGACATTTGGGGCTGGACGATCTGTCCTTGTGGGCCCCGACCTGTGCACGGTGTAGGATGTGGGCAGCATCTCTGGCCTTTACTCACTAAATGCCAGCAGCACCCTCACTCCCAGCTGTGACAACCATAGATATATCCGTAGCTATTGCCAGAAGTCCCCCATCTGTCAATCGCTGTGTTCAACACAGCGTGCAGGGATCAAGAATACACGGGCCAGAGAGGACTTAACCAAAATAAAATATCTGACGTCCTTTGGGCTTCAGAAAGCACCATCCAGAAAGTTAATGGATAACCATATAATATAAAAATATATTTACAACCGGGCACTCATGCCTGTAATCCAAGCACTTTAGGAGGCCGAGGCGGGTGGATCATTTGAGGTCAGGAGTTCGGGAACAACCTGGCCAACATGGTGAAACCCTGTCTCTACTAAAAATACAAAAATTACCTGGGTGTGGTGGTGCATGCCTGTCATCCCGGCTACTTGGGAGGCTGAGGCAGGAGAATTGCTTGAACCCAGGAGGCGGAGGTTGTAGTGAGCCGAGATGGCGCCACTGCACTCCAGCCTGGGCAACAGAGCGAGACTCTATCTCAAAAAAAAAAAAAAATAAAAATAAAAAAAAAAATAAATAAGGAGAAAATACTCTGGGATTAGATAGTGGTGATGGTTGCACAACCACACGAATAAACTAAAACCCACCGAATTGCACATGTTAAAATGGTGCATTTTATGGCGTGTGAATTATGTTTTTAAAAAAGTTTAAAAGGTAGTTTTTTTTTTTTTTTTTTTTTTTAAGGAGTATGGGCTGTAGCGTCAGGATCCCAGCTTTGTTCCTTATGAACTGTGTGACCTGCGCATATCCCCCATACCTCAGTGTCCTCATCTGTAAAATGAAGACAACATTAGCATCTCTACAATAGTTTCACTGTGAGGGGCAAATGGGAAGATGAATTTAAAGTCCTTGTACACAGACATCGTTCTGTAAATGTGAGCTGGGAGCACAGACGTATCGCTTGTGAGTCACCTGAAAAATCTGGTGAGAAACTCAGCTCACACCCTCTCTCCCGCTAACCGCTGGCCCCAACCTGCCCCCCAGCCCCTCTCCCAGCCAGGGAAGTTTTATACTGCATGCATGCACTACTTTGGACCAAAATCTAGGGCCTTTCCTTTTTTTCTTTTTTTGAGACAGAGTCTGGCTCTGTCGCCCAGGCGGGAGGGCAATGGCGTGATCTCGGCTCACTGGAATCTCTGTCTGCCAGGTCCAAGCGATTCTCCCACTTCAGCCTCCTAAGTCACTGGGACTATAGGCATGTGGCATCATGCCCGGCTAATTTTCTGTATTTTTAGTAGAAATGGGGTTTCACCACATTGGCCAGGCTGGTCTCAAACTTCTGACCTCAGGTGATCCACCCGCCTTGGCCTCCTAAAGTGCTGGGATTACAGGTATGAGCCACCGTGGCTGGCCTCAGCTTCAATTTTTTTTTTTTTGAGATGGGGTCTCACTATGTTGCCCAAGCTGGTCTTGAACTCATGGCCTCAAGCGATCCTCCCACCTTGGCCTCCCAAAGTGCTAGGATTACAGGCTTGAGCCACCATGCCCGGCCAGGGCTTGTTTTATGGCACAACACCGCAAAGGAAAGAAAAATCTTAAAGATTGTAAGGCATTATGCAATTATGAAAAGCTAATTATTTTCTGTACCTCTAAGACCAAAGGTTATAATCTCAACCTAAAAAAACCCCAGTCGTGTAACATGCATTAAATATTTGACATAATGAGTGCCTGGATGTGCTTTTGAGTTGTAGAGCTGTTTGACTGTTAAAAGTACATTCAACCTGGTGGCTCACACCTGTAATCCCAGCACTTTGGGAGGCTGAGGTGGGCAGATCTTGAATCTAGGAGTTTGAGACAAGCCTGGGCAACACAGGGAGACCCTGTTTCTACCAAAAAAAGAAAAAAAAAAAAAAAAAAAAGCTGGATGTGCTGGCTCACAGCTGTATTCGCAGCTATTTGGGATGCTGAGGTGGGAGAATCTGTTGGGCCTGGGGGGTCAAGGCTGCAGTGAGCCATGATCATACCACTGCACTACAGCCTGGGTGACTGGGTGAGATCCTATCTCAAAAAGGAAGAAAAGAAAAAAGGAAAAAAGGGAGGAAGGAAGAAGGGAAGGGAAGGGAAGGGGAGGGGAGGGGAGGGGAGGGGAGAAGGAAAGAAAGAAAGGAAGGAAGGAAGGAGGCAGGGAGGGAGGGAAAAAATCCAGCCTCAGGGGCATTTCCAAGGAAAATGCTGTCCTGGTCACAGGACACTGCTCCACCCATGACTGAGGCAACTGTCCCTCCCTCACAGATCTTATCAGACTGCCGGATGGTATCGGTTTCTCTTTCCCTTGAGGACTCAGCCCTCCCCACCTCAGACAGCAGCTGCTCTAGGCCTTATCTGAGCTCCCTAGGTCTCCGGAACCCACCCCTGTTCTAGGCACACGGTAGACACGCTTGCTTCATGTGCACATTCATTCATACACACGGTGCATGCACACCTCTGTGCCAGGCACAGTCCTAGACACTGGGGCTACATCAGTGACCAGCTCAGACTCAAACCCCTGGAGCTATGTTCTAATAAAATAGGCACATGTAATATATAGTATATTTCATGGTCTTCGGCACTAAGGGGAAATAAAGCAGGAAGGGAGGGTGGGAGGAGGTGGCAGGGGTGCTGACAATTTCCAGCGTTCTGCAGAGGAGACCTCACCGAGGAGGTGATATCCAGGTAAAGTCCAGAAGGAAATGAGGAGCGAATCGTGAGGTCATCCCAGGGAGGAGCCTTCTGGGCAGAGGAAACAGCAAATGCAAAGACCCTGGGATGAGAACGTGCTTGGCAATTTTTTTTTTTTTTTTTTTTTTTTTGAGACAGAGTCTCACTCTGTCGCCCAGGCTAGAGGGCAATGGTGCAATCTTGGCTCGCTGCAGCCTGTGCCTCCTGGATTCAGGCAATTCTCCTGCCTCAGCCTCCCGAGTAGCTGGAATTACAGGCGTGGCCACCATGCCCGACTAATTTTTGTATTTTTAGTAGAGATGAGGTTTTGCCATGTTGGCCAGGCTGGTCTTGAACTGCTGACCTCAGGTGATCCACCCGCCTTGGCCTCCCAAAGAGCTGGGATTACAGATGGGAGGATCGCTTGCGCCCAGGAGTTCAAGACCAGCCTGGGTCACATGGAGAGATCTCATCTTCACAAAAAATACAAAAATTAGCCAGGGGTGGTGGTAGTCCCAGTTGCCTGTAGTCCCAGTTACTCGGGAGGCTGAGGTGGGAAGATTGCTTGAGGCCGAAAGTTTGAGTGTAGCACCTGTTCTGTGCATGCACCTTGTGTCCTTCTGCCACAGGACCTTTGCACGTGCTGTCTCTTCTGCCTGGACCACCTTACTCTCCCATTCTACCCAACGACCCCTACTCATCTTTCAACTTAAAGCTCAATGAGGACACCTTCTAAGACCTTGGGATGGTCCTGACAAGGTCAAATCCCTCTTGTTAGATGTTTTCAGAACACTATCCATTTTTCCACGGTAGCCCTCAGCAGGGAGGGGAGTTTCCACTTGTGGGTGTGACTGCCTGATTAATGATGGTCTTCCCCACCTCAATGTAAGCTCCACGTGGACATGAACTTGCTCCCTGCTGTGTCCCCAGCCCCTAGAACAATACCTGGTACACAGTAGGGGCTCAATAAATATTCGTTGGATGAATGAATGAATGTATGAATGAGAAAAATAACAAGAATGCAGGCTAACAACTAATGAGCTCAGACAGGAAGGGATAAATACAAGCTATGTTGCAAAGGAAGAATGGGTAGGAGACGGATTTGGAGAGAGAATAATAATGGCCTGACCGGGTGCAGTGGCTCATGTTGGTAATCCCAGCACTTTGGGAGGCTGAAGGGAGCAGATCACGAGGTCAGGAGATCGAGACCACCCTGGCGAACACGGTGAAACCCCGTCTCTACTAAAAAGTACAAAAAAACTAGCCGGGTGAGGTGGCGGGCGCCTGTAGTCCCAGCTACTCGGGAGGCTGAGGCAGGAGAATGGCGTAAACCGGGGAGGCGGAGCTTGCAGTGAGCTGAGATCCGGCCACTGCACTCCAGCCTGGGTGACAGAGCGAGACTCCGTCTCAAAAAAAAAAAAAAAAAAAGAAAAAGAAACCTCATCTCTACTAAAAATACAAAAAATTAGCCAGGCATGGTGGCGGGCGCCTGTAGTCCCAGCTACTCGGGAGGCTGAGGCAGGAGAATGGCGTGAACCCTGGAGGTGGAGCTTGCAGTGGGCCAAGATTGCATCACTGCACTCCAGCCTGGGCGACGGAGCGAGACTCTATCTCAAAAAAAAAAAAAAGTCAAATATTTCGTTATAATTTATTACAGTGACCGCATGTTAAAATAATGATTTACATATATTGTATTAAGTTAAAATATATTATTAAAATAAATATCACCTTTTTCTTTACTTTTTTTTTTGACACAAGGTCTCACTCTGTCACTCATGCTAGAGTGCAGTGGTGTGATCATAGCTCATTGCATCCTCTAACTCCTGGGTTCAAATGATCCTCTGACGTCAGCCTCCAGAACAGCTTGGAGTATAGGTGCGTGATCCCAGTGCCCAGCTAATTAGAAATTAATTTTTTTTTTTGAGACGGAATCTCGCTGTGTCGCCCAGGCTGGGGTGCAGTGGCGCAATCTCGGCTCACTGCAAGCTCCGCCTCCCGGGTTCACGCTATTCTCCTGCCTCAGCCTCTGAGTAGCTGGGACTACAGGCGCCCGCCACCATGCCCGGCTAGTTTTTTGTATTTTTAGTAGAGACGGGGTTTCACCATGTTAGCCAGGATGGTCTCGATCTCCTGACCTCGTGATCCACCCGCCTCGGCCTCCCAAAGTGCTGGGATTACAGGCTTGAGCCACCGCGCCCGGCCGGAAATTAATATTTTTTATAGATGGGGTCTTGCTGTGCTGCTCAGGCTGCTCTCAAACTCCTGGCTTCAAGTGATCCTCCCACCTTGGCCTCCTAATGTCACGCTGGGTTTGTAGCTGTTCAGGGTGATGATATTACCTGGCAAGCCCTGGCTACTTCATTATATCATCCTGGTCAACACTTCTCAAACTTTAATGCACACATGGATCTCCTGGAGATATTGATCAAATGCGGATTCCGATGTATGAGGTTTAGAGTGCGGCCTAAGGTTCTAAATGTTTTCCAAGCTTCCAGGAGTTGATGATGCTTCTGTTACCAGAAAAAGGGGTCTTGATCCAGGCCCCAAGAGAAGGTCTTTAAATCTCTTGCAGGAAGGAATTCAAGGACAGTCACAGAGTGCAGTGACAAGAAAGATTTTATTGAAAGCTGCTTTATTGCAGAGGAGGGCATCCTCAGAGAGCAAGCAGGAGAATACATCGTCCTTGTTTTAAGTTTTTCTTATACAGGGGTCTTGTCTATGTAAAGACTAAACTAGGCATGGTGGCTCATGCCTGTAATCCCAACACTTTGGGAGGCAGAGGGGGTGGATCACCTAAGGTCAGGAGTTGGAGACCAGCCTGGCCAACATGGCGAAACTCTATTTCTACCAAAAATAAAAAAATAATAATAAAGAAAAATTAGCTGGGTGTGGTGGCATGTGCCTATAATCCTGGCTACTCCGGAGGCTGAGGCAGGAGAATTGCTTGAACCCAGGAGACGGAGGTTGCAGTGAGCCGAGATGGCGCCATTGCACTCCAGCATGGGTGACGCAGCAAGACTCCATATCAAAGAAAAAAAAAAGACTAACCTAAGCTGTACCTGCGTGCACGGAATGTGCGTGACTGGCAAGAAATGTGCCTTGGTAGTCCCAAGATGGAGCAGAACTGAAAATGGCGTTATTCTGGCTCTCCTAGGCTCCTGTTTCCCTAATGCTTCTGGTCCATGGATCACATCTCAGGAGTAAGGCTCTAGGACTGGGTTTCTCAGCCTTGGCGCTGTTGACATTTGGGGCCATACAATTCTTTGTTGTTGGGGGCTGTCCTGTGTGTTGAAGGATGTTGAGCAGCATCCTTGGCCTCCACTTTTAATTTTTTTTTTTTTTTTGAGACAAGTGTCTTGCTCTGTCGTCCAGGCTGGAGTGCAGTGGCGTGATCTCAGCTTACTGTAACCTCCATCTCCTGGGTTCAAGTGATTCTCATGCTTCAGCCTCCCCAGTAGGTAGGATTACAGCCATGCAGCCCCAAACCTGGCTAAGTTTTTGTATTTTTAGTAGAGATAGGGTTTCACCATGTTACCCAGGCTGATCTCAAACTGCTAACCTCAGGTAATCCACCCACCTCGGCCTCCCAAAGTGCTGGGATTACAGGCGTGAGCCACCACATGCAGCCTATTTCTCCTTTATCTTTAAGTTATTTGATTTTTTAAAGTTATGTGTGTAAATAGTTTACTCATGGATTTTATTCCAGCAGGGTACAGAGGAAAAACACAACATTTGTAATAAAAGGGGAACACTGGCATACCCAACCACGATGCACATGTATGTTCACCAAAGTCCACTAAAACAGGGATTGGCCAACTACAGGGGCTCAATTCAGTCTCCAGCCTGTTCCTTTATGGGCCAGAGCTAAGAATGGTTTTTGTTTTCAAAGGGTTGTAGGTCGGGTGCGGTGGCTCACGCCTGTAATCCCAGCACTTTGGGAGGCCAAGGCAGGTGGATCACGAGGTCAGGAGTTTGAGAGCAGCCTGGCCAACATGGTGAAACCCCGTCTCTACTAAAAATAGAAAAATTAGTCGAGCATGGTGGTGGGCACCTGTAATCTCAGCTACTTGGGAGGCTGAGGCAGAATTGCTTGAAACCAGAAGGTGGAGGTTGCAGTGAGCTGAAATCACACCATTGCACTCCAACCTGGGCAAAAGAGCAAAACTCTGTCTCAAAAAAAAAAAAAGGGTTAAAAAAAATATATATATATATATATGACAAAGATCTTATATTATTCCCTAAGTTTAAAATATTTCCTCTCTGGGCCGGGCATGGTGGCTCACACCTGTAATCCCAGCACTTTGGGAGGCCAAGGTGGGTGGATCACCTGAGGTCAGGAGTTTGAGACCAGCCTGGCCAACATGGAGATACCTCATCTCTACTAAAAATGCAAAAATTAGCTGGGCATGGTGGCGCACCCCTGTTATCGCAGCTACTCAGGAGGCTGATGTGGGATAATTGCTTGAACCCGGGAGGTGGAGGCTGCAGTGAGCTGAGATCGTGCCACTGCACTCCAGCCTGGGTGACAGAATGAGACCCCGTCTCAAAATAAATAAAATAAAATAAATAAAATAAAATAAAATAATAAAATAAAATAAAATAAAAATTTCCTCTCTGGCTCTTTGTAGAAAAAGTGTCACAACTCCATACAAGAATGTCCTTAGAAACCCTATTGTAATAACCCGAAACTGGAAACTACAGAAACATCCATCCGTCCACCATTGAATGGATAAATAGATTGTGTTATGTTTGTACAATGGAATGCCATCTAGTAGGGGTTGACAAACTTTTTCTGTTAAGGACCAGATAGTAAATATTTTCAGTTTTCTGGGCCATGTGGTCTCTGCCGCAGCCATTGCTGGGCTTACACAGTTATAGACCACAGTGAATGAATGGGCATGACTTTGTTCCAATAAAACTTTATTTACACGAACAAGCAACAGTCTAGAGCTGACCCCAGGTTGTAGGTTTCCAGCCTGTGCCATTCAGCAATGAGAATCAGCAATCAACATATAACCTATGTTAAGTGGAGGAAGACAGACTCAAAGGAGTACAGACTGTACTGTTCCATTTATATAAAGTTCAAGAACAGGAAGAAGTAATCTATGGTGTTAGAAGTCAGAATAGTGGTGACCCTTGGGAGAAGAGGAGGGACAAGAGGGCTTGGGGATGTTCTGATTTTAAAATCTGGGTACTGGCTTGCTGGCTTCATGGGCTTGTTCACTGTGTGATAATTCGTTGAGCTGTACATTCACAATGTACGCACCATTTTTGTGTGCATGTTATTCTAAATAAAGCCGGGCAAGGGTGTTGCCTGTGACAATCTGATACCTGGCACGGCAGCTGCGCAGCAGAAACCCCCAAATTCTCCTCGGAATTGGGATCTGACAGCTTCTCAGCCTCACAGCTGTTGGAGCTTCTCAGATCCACTGATTTAGTGAATTTGACACGGCAGAAAAATTCTCAGCTTCTTACAAGAACCACACCTCAATGACTGTCCTCTTTCTTAATCTCACCACTTTCAAACCAGGAAATGAGCAGAAAAAAAAAAAAAAAAAAACAATAAACCCGTTTAAATACCTCTGAGACACCAAGGGAAATGTCCTAAACACCAGGCAATAAAGTCCATGTTCTTTCCTCCCGGGAAAGCGTCGCTGATTCATCTCCTTCATTCTGTGCCTCATGCATGTCTGATGAAGAGAGGCCTTCCCAGACCACCTGATCTAAGGGAGCACCCCCTCACCCCAGCATTTCCTGGCAGTCTTCTCTGCTTTCTGTTTTGCCTTCATGAGTGTAAGAAATTGAATTGTGTCTCCCCCTAAAAAAGAATTGTTGACATCCTAACCCCCAATACCTCAGAAAAGTGACCATATTTAGAAACAGGGTCATTGCAGATGTAATTAGTCAAGATGAGGTCATCCTGGAGCATCCTCTAAACCAATTTGACTGGTGTCCTTATAAAAATAATGCCATGTGGGCCGGGTGCGGTGGCTCATGCCTGATATCCCACACTTTGGGAGGCCGAGGTGGGCAGATCACTTGAGGTCAGGAGTTCAACACCAGCCTGGTCAATACGGTGAAAGCCTGTCTCTACTAAAAATACAAAAATTAGCCAGGCATGGTGGCGCACACCTGTGGTCCCATCTACTCAGGAGGCTGAGGCTAGGACAGAGGGCTGGGACAGATTCTCCCTCGTGGTCTTCAGCAGGAACCAGCTCAGGCAACACTGCAAATTTCTGGCCTCTGGAATTGTAAGACAATAAATTTCTACCATTTAAGCCACACAGTTTTTGGTACTTGGTTATGGCTAATACAGATGAATAAAATTCAGATATGTGGGAAGGGGAGGATGGGCATTCAAGGTGAAGGGAACAGCCTGGGCAAAGGTAAGGAACCAGGACACCACTAGGCTTCCACAGAGAAGGATGCACAGTTTAGTGTCACAGTGTTGTGGTGTACATTATTATAGGATGCCGCATCTTGAGGACACTTCACCCATGCCCACTGTCCCCTTCTCAGTTCCAGACGTGTGTCTCTGACAGGGTCTGGCCAGGCAAACAAAAATCACCTTAGGTCTTTCAACAGGAGGTAATTTAATATACAGGATTGATCACATAGAGGGTGGAAGGACTGAAGAGCTAAATGCTGCACAGGGAGGCTTTCTAGAGCGTCTATAGGTAGAGCACACCTATCTATCTATCTATCGATTGATCGATCGATTGATCTATCTTTTTTAATTTTTATTTTTGAGACAGAGTTTCACTCTTGTCGCCCAGGCTGGAGTGCAGTGGCACTTTCTCAGCTCACTGCAACCTCCGCCTCCCGGGTTCAAGCAATTCTCTTGCTTCAGCCTCCCGAGTAGCTGCGATTATAGGTGCCTGCCACCACGCCTGGCTAATTTTTGTATTTTTAGTAGAGACAGAGTTCTGCCATGTTGGCCAGGCTGGTCTTGAACTCCTGACCTTAGATGATCTCCCCGCCTTGGCCTCCCAAAGTGCTGAGATTACAGGCATGAGCCACTGTGCCCAGCCTATCTATCTATTTATCTATCTGTCTATATATCATCTATTGTCTATTATCTATCTATCTATTTATCTATCATCTATTATCTATTATCTATTTATCATCATCTATTATCTATCTATCATCATCTATCTATTATCTATCTATCTATCTATCTATCTATCTATCTATCTATCTATCTACCTTTTCAGAGACAAGGTCTCACTCTGCCACCCAGGCTGGAGTGCAGTGGCTCTATCACAGTTCACTGAAGCCTCAAACTCCTGGGCCCAAGCGATTCTCCCACTTCAGCCTCCTGAGTAGCTGGACTATAGGTGCATGTCACCACGCCTGGTTAATTTTAATTTTAATTTTTTTTTTTTGTAGAGATGGGGGGGGGGTCTTGCTCTGTTGCCCGGGCTGGTCTTGAACTTCCGGCCTCAAGCAATTCTCCTGCCTTGGCCTCCCAAAGCGCTGGGATTAGAGGCATGAGCCACCATGCAATCCATACAATCTGGATTTTACCAAGTCCTGGAGGTGGTTTTCAGCTTTGCTCAAGTTTAAGCAGTCCCAGCTTTGCTGCTTAAAGTGTGGTCCATGAACCAGCAGCATCAGCCTCACCTGGAGCTTGTTAAAAATACAGCCCCTCGGCCCCACCCTGGACCTGCTGAATCAGAATCTTAAGATCCCTCACAACGTTAACTGCGGGAGGGATGCTGCGTCCTTGATGCATGACATCAAGAGGTCTGTGATGTCAGCAGGTCCCACAACGGGTGATACTAACTTTGATCCCATGCTTAAGATGCCGTCTGCCCAGTTTCTCCGCTGTAAAGTTACTCTTTCTCACACAGAGCTCATTTGATGGCTCTTACCAAGGCACATTTTTAGAGCATATGAAACTGTGAGAATCCCTGGTCTAGAGAGTAATGACCGATGTTTGTAATAACAGCCCTGAGTCAAGGAAAGAGCTGATTAATTACGGCACCTGTGGGAGGTAATTTAGCTTAATGGGTAAGAGTACAGACTTGGAGGCACCAAATTAGGGAAGCAGGCAGCCAAAACGCAGAGGTTTTAAACTTCTACCTTCACTGTACTTCTGTTTCCTTTTCTCAGCGTTCAGCTCCTTACTATGTTCTCTCGATTCCCTTGTTGCCTTGTTTTGGTGTTTTTTTTTTTTTTTTTTTTTTTTTTTTTGAGACAGGGTCTCTCTCTCTGTCACCCAGGCTGCAGTGCAATGGCGCGATCTTGGTTCACTGCAACCTCCACCTCCTGGGTTCAAGCAATTCTCCTGTTTTAGCCTCCTAAACAGCTAGGATTACAGGCATGTGCCACCACACCTGGCTAATTTTTGTATTTTTAGTAGAGATGGGGGTTTCGCCATGTTGGCCAGGCTGGTCTCAAACTCCTGACCTCAGGTGATCCACCCTCCAGGGTCTTTCTCTGTTGCCCACGCTGCGGTGCAGTTTTGCAATCATAGCTCACTGCAGCCTTGAACTCCTGGGCTCAAGCGATCCTCCTGCCTCAGCCTCCAGAGTAGTTGGGACCACAGGCATGTGCTACCACACCCGGCTAACTTTTTGATTCTTGGTAGAGACAGGAGTCTCACTATGTTGCCCAGGCTGGCCTCGAACTCCTGACCTCAAATGATCCGCCCGCCTTAGCCACCCAAAGTGCTGGGATTACAGGCATGAGCCACCACGCCCCAGCCTTGTTCAGCATTTTTAAAAGCTTCACTGCCTGCCCAGCGCGGTGGCTCACACCTGTAATCCCAGCGCTTTTGGAGGCCGAGGGGGGCAGATCATGAGGTCAGGGATTTGAGACCAGCCTGACCAACATGGCGAAACCCCATCTCTACTAAAAATACAAAAATTAGCCAACTGGTGGCGGGCGCCTATAATCCCAGCTACTTGGGAGGTTGAGGCAGGACAATCGCTTGAACCCGGGAGGCGGAGGTTGCAGTGAACTGAGATGGCGCCACTGCATTCCAGCCTGGGTGACACAGCGAGACTCCGTCTAAAAAAAATAAAAAATAAATAAATAAAAGCTTCACCTCCTGCCATTATGTCAAATATTTTATTGTTTACTTGCTCATTGTCTCTTCCATGAGAAGTTGAGATCCAGGAGGACAGACACTCTGGCTTGTCCATGGAGGTATTCTCAGTTCGCAGCACTGTGCCTGGCACACAGTAGGTGCTTAAAAAATTGTGCTGAGTTTTTAAAAATGTGAGCACTGGAATCAGACTCACATGAGTTCAAATCCTAAGTCTGCCCCTTACTTATCTGTCCCTACGTCTGTTTCTGTGTTGGTGATATTGAGATAATGGTGCTGAAACGGTTAAAGAAATATGCATGGAAGTTTTTGCTATACATGGCTTTTTAAACACTTTATTTTGAAGTAATTTCAGACTTAACCAAAAATGTTGCAAAAATAATGCAAAGAATTCTCATGCAAAATAATGCAAAGAATTCTCACCCTTCACCCAAACTTCTCCAAAGGTTAAAACTTTTCATAACAACAGTAAAATATTGTGAAATAAACATGGTAACATTTCTATGGACTAATTTACAAATGCGTTTCTTTCCTTCCTTCCTTCCTCCTTCCCTCCCTTCCTTCCTTCCTTCCTTCCTTCCTCCCTCTTCCATCTTCCCCTCCTTCTCTCCCTCCCTTCTTTCTCTTTCTCTTTTCTTTCTTTCTTTCTTTCTTTCTTTTCTTTCTTTATTTCTTCCTTCCTTCCTTTCTTCCCCCTCCCTCTTTTCTTTTCTTCTTTTTTCTTTTTCCTTCCTTCCTTCCTTTCTTCCCCTCCCTCCCTCTTTTCTTTTCTTCTTTTTTCTCCTTCCTTCCTTCCTTCCTTCCTTCCTTCCTTCCTTTCTTTCTTTCTTCTTTCTTTTTCTTTCTCTTTCTTTCTTTCTTTCTCTCTCTCCCCTCCCTCCCTCCTTTGTTTCCTTCCTTCCTTCCTTCCTACCTTCCTTCTGACAGAGCCTCACTCTGTTGCCCAGGCTGGAGTGTGGTGGTGCAATCACAGCTCACTGCAGGCTTGACCTCCTGGGCTCAAGCAATCGTTGAGCCAAGACCTGGGTCACCCACTGATTTCTTTTTGTTACAGGCATGCGCCACCATGTCTGGCTAATTTTTTTTTTTTTTAATTTTGTAGAGATAGGGGTCTCCCGGCTGGGCGCGGTGGCTCGCGCCTGTAATCCCAGCACTTTGGGAGGCCGAGTCAGGCGGATTGCCTGAGGTCTGGAGTTCGAGACCAGCCTGGCCAACATGGTGAAACCCCATCTCTACTAAAAATACAAAAATTAACCAGCCATGGTGGTGGGCACCTGTAATCCCAGCTACTCGGGAGGCTGAGGCAGGAGAATCGCTTGAACCTGGGAGGCGGAGGTTGCAGTGAGCCAAGATTGTGCCACTGCGCTCCAGCCTCTGTCTCAAAAAAAGAAGAGAGATGAGAGTCTCCCTATGTTGCCCAAGCTGGTCTCGAACCCCCAGGCTCAGGGGATCCTCCTGCTTTAGCTTCCCAAGGTACTGGGATTATGAGCGTGAGACACTGTGCCCAGCCAAACCTTTTATCACATTTCACCGTATTCCCACTCATGCCCTTTTTCTGGTCCAGGATCCCATCCAGGGACCCACACAACATTTAATTGTCATGTCTCCTCAGTCCCCTCCAATCTGTGACAGCTCCCCCATCTTTCGTTGACTTTCATGACTTTGAGACTTCTACGAAAGTCTTCAAGGGAAAGGTCCTGGTCGTTTAGTTTGTGGAATATCTCTTGGTTTGCATTTGTCTGATTTTTTTTTTCCCATAATTAGATTCAGGTTGAGCACTTTGGGCAGAGACACTATGGGAGTGATGCTGGGTCCTACTTGGTGCGTGACATCACCAAGAGGATGTTAGAAACTGATGTTAGAAGGCCCCATCACCAGTGTGATCTTACCTCTGATCACCTGCTTAAGGTGTTGTCTTCCTCGATTCTCCTCTGTAAACTTATGATTTCTGACACAGCGTTCATTTGATAGTACCTATTATTAACCATTTTTTCTCCCAATATATATTTACTGAGCACCTATTATGTGCTAGGCCCTGTCCAAGATGTGGCAACCGTTTTCCCCTCCTGGAGCTTACGCTCTCACAAGGAAGACTGACAGGTAGTGGAAAAAACTCACAACAGAGAGAAACCAGTGGGTGACCCAGGTCTCATACGGTACTGCAGGAGACGGGAGGAGAGTGTGAAGGGATATTTGAGTTGGGTGTTGAAGGATGAGTAGGAGGTCACCAGGGAGGGAGAGTAAAGGAGTGGTACTTGTGCAGAGATGAAAGACAGCATTTCCAATGCCAGACTGAAGGGCTGGAGTGTGGTGCTAGAAGCCTGAGGAGCCACGGGAGGGCTATGAGTAGAGGATGAGTAGGATCAGTTCTAGGTGTAGAAAGATCCTCTTTGGCTATGTGGGGGGCAGGATGGACGGAGCAACCTACACGCCTGGGAAGAGGCTGGGAAAGAATGAGGCTTGAATGGAAGTGGTCACCCTGAGGATGGAGAAGATGGCTTGGGGCAGAGACAGGGGTAGGAGGCCCATGTGTGGGGGGTGGCAAGAAGGAGAGAGGCAGTGAGGATGATGGGGTTAGATATGCCCCCCCATATCTAACCTGGACACTGACAGATCTACAGAAACTATTATTGACCAAGAGGGGAAATGCAAGTATCAGAACAGGTTTGGCAGGGAAGATAATGAGCCCTGTTTTCCCATAAGTGGATGACAGATTTCAGAGAGATTTCCTTCCGAGATGGCTGGCCCCGAGAGGTGTGTGGAACTTAAAGAGTTAATCCCTCTGCTGTTTGGGAAAACAAGGGGCTCAGAATGAGTGTCTTTCTCTCTTGCTCCTCCTATTTCTCTGGGAATAAACATAAGTCAGATAACGTAGTCCAGAAAGTACTTGGAACTTCGTAAATGCTTATTAGATGGCAGTTGTATTTTTAAAAAATGTAATGACTGCTTACAAAGTGCCAGACAATTATTATTTTTACGGTTGGATGTCTTTTTCTCATTGTCTCTTATTTCTTCCTTTTCTCAGCCCCTCTGGGAAGGCAATTGTCTGGCATAATCATACATCTGTGCAATCCTGGGAAAGGTCATCACTGCAGGAGACAGGTTGATTTCCCCGTAGACTTGTAGAGCTTCCCATGATGCTGGAAATGTGGTATGTCTGTGCTGCCAACAGGGTAGACACCAACCTATACTAACCTATGTGGCTGTCAATCACTGAAGATGTGGCTAGTGGGACTGAGGAACTGAATGTTTTTTTCTCTCTCGCTTTTTTTTTTTTTTTTTTTTTAAGAGAGACAGGATCTTGCTCTGTCACCCAGGCTGGAGTGCAGCGGCTCGATCATTGCTCACCGCAGCCTTGACCTCCTGGGCTCAAGCACTCGTCTCTCCTCGGCCTCCTGAGTAGCTGGGACTACAGGTCCACACCACCATGCCTGGCTCATTTTTAAATTTTTGGTAGACACAGGATCTCACTATGTTGCCCAGATGGTCTCAAACTCCTGGAATCAAGTGATCCTCCCACCTTGGCCTCCTAAAGTGCTGGGATTACAGGCATGAGCCACAGTGCCCGGCTTTGAAGATTTTAATCTTATTTAATTTTAATTCATTTACATTTAAACAACCTCATGCGACTAGCAGTTACCACCTGGGACAATGCAATTCTACAGCTGAGCCTGCTCCCTAGAAGCATAAAAATTTACCCCATTGCCAGGCGCAGTGGCTTACGCCTGTAATCCCAGCACTTTGGGAGGCCGAAGTAGGGGATCACTTGAGGTCAGGAGTTCGAGACCAGCCTGGCCAACATAGTGAAACTCCATCTTTACTAAAATACAAAAATTAGCCGGGCATGGTGGCACATGCCTGTAATCGCAGCTACTCAGGAGGCTGGGGCAGGAGAATCACTTGAACCCAGGACACAGAGGTTGCAGTGAGCTGAGATCGGGGTCATTGTACTCCAGCCTGGGTGACAGAGCAAGACTCCATCTCAAAAGAAAAATAATAGGGCCGGGCGCGGTGGCTCAAGCCTGTAATCCCAGCACTTTGGGAGGCCGAGGTGGGCGGATCACGAGGTCAGGAGATCGAGACCATCATGGCTAACACAGTGAAACCCCGTCTCTACTAAAAAATACAAAAAACTAGCCGGGCAAGGTGGCGGGCGCCTGTAGTCCCAGCTACTCGGGAGGCTGAGGCAGGAGAATGGCATAAACCCGGGAGGGGGAGCTTGCAGTGAGCTGAGATCCGGCCACTGCACTCCAGCCTGGGTGACAGAGTGAGACTCCGTCTCAAAAAAAAAAAAAATAATAATAATAATAATTAATTTTAATAATTTATGTATAAAAAAACTTAGTGGTTGGCCGGGCGCGGTGGCTCAAGCCTGTAATCCCAGCACTTTGGGAGGCCGAGACGGGCGGATCACGAGGTCAGGAGATCGAGACCATCCTGGCTAACACAATGAAACCCCGTCTCCACTAAAAATACAAAAAAATTAGCCAGGCGTGGTGGTGGCGCCTGTAGTCCCAGCTACTCGGGAGGCTGAGGCAGGAGAATGGCGGGAACCCGGGAGGCGGAGCTTGCAGTGAGCCGAGATCGCGCCACTGCACTCCAGCCTGGGCGACAGAGCGAGACTCCGCCTCAAAAAAAAAAAAAAAAAAACAAAAACTTAGTGGTAATTTGTTATCGCAGCCATAGGAAGTTAATACAGCCACCTTGGAGTGAAGTCTGGCACTTTTTAAAAAAGTAAACCTGGGCTGGGCATGGTGGCTCACGCCTGTAATCCCAGAACTTTGGGAGGCCGAGGTCGGTGCATCATTTGAGGTCAGGAGTTCAAGGCCAGCCTGACCAACATAGTGAAACCCCGCCTCTACTAAAAATACAAAAAAAATTAGCCAGGCGTGTTGGTGCGTGCCTGTAATCCCAGCTACTTGGGAGGCTGAGGCAGGAGAATCTCTTGAACCTAGGAGGCAGAGGTTGCAGCAAGCCAAGATTGCATTACTGTACTCCAGCCTGGGTGACAAAGTGAGACTCTGTCTCGGAAAAAAAAAAGTAAACCCGATGCAGGGCAAGCTCTTGGCTTCTACCAGGGAGGAATTCAAGAGGGAGCCGGTGGTGGAAGAAAATAGCTTTCCTGAGGCGGTGGCAGACTTACAGCTCTGGGACCACAGGCTGTTCAACAAGCAGCGTGCTGAGTGGGAACAGCAGCTCAGCGCAGTGCTGCAGTCATACTTATATCTACGTTTAATGATATGCTAATTAAGAGAGCAGGTTATTCAGAATTAGCTAGAGAATGAGCTAGTAACTTCCAGGTGTTGCCATGGTTCGAGACCAGCCTGGGCAATATAGTGAGACCCCCCCCATCTCTATACAAATTTTAAAAAATTTATCTGGATGTGGTGGTGCAAGGCTGTGGTCGTAGTTACTCGGGAGTCTGAGGCAGAAGGATTCTTTGAGCCCAGGAGATTGAGGCTGCAGTGAACTGTGATTGAACCACTGTACTCCAGCCTAGGTGACAGAGTGAGACTCCGTCTCAAAAAAAAAAAAAAAAAAAACCATTGTGAAAATATACTCAAAAATTATAAATTCGTACATGTATTTAATAAGCCTGATTTAAAAAGATAATTCCGGGGGAAGGGTCTGTAAGATTTATCGGATGCCAAGGGACCCACGGCACGTGCGCAAAGACTAAGATTCCTGAGGGTGTTGACTGTGCACACCTGTGTCACCTGCCACGCTGGGGATGAAGGAAGGGGAGGAAGGACATTGCAAGGAAAGGACCCTTCCGGGGCTCAGGTTCAGGACAGGGGTGGCTCCTGGGCCAGGAGCCCGGAGTGCAGGGAGCTTGCAGAGGAGTGGTAGGGAGGAGGAAGGGGGTGGGTTGAAACCAGATGAGGACTCGGTTTCTACCTTTGTCACCGAGCTATCATCATCTACACCCCTCCATATATTCGTTAATCATACACCTGCTTTATCTGCCCTCCCAGCCTGCATTCCATTCAGGCAGACAGATGTCCCTGAAGGCCCGAGGGACACCAGCCGCTATGCCAGTCTCCAAGGAACCTGAGGGAAACCAACGCTGGTCCCGGTCTTTGAGGACTCCCCAGCGCAGTGAGGGAGACCGACAGGTAAGTAGGCAGTGTCCACGCCTGGGGAAGAGGCTGTAAGGGAGACACCGCAGGCACTGGCAGGGCTCCCTACGGAACAATCAGGGAAGACATCCTGAAGAAGGGGGCATTGGGGTGAGGCCTCTCCCCATGTCATGAGGCCAAGCCCAATAATAATAATGATGCTAATAGTAATGGCCACTGGCCGGGTGCAGCGGCTCACGCCTGTAATCCCAGCTCTTTGGTTTTGTTGTTTGTTTTGAGACTGAGTCTTGCTCTATCGGCCAGGCTGGAGGGCAGTGGCAACCTCAGGTTCATGTGATTCTCCTGCCTCAGCCTCCCGAGTAGCTGGGATTACAGGCACCCGCCAGCTCTTTGGGAGGCTGAGGCGGGAGGATCGCCTGAGGTGGGGAGTTCAAGACCAGAGTGGCTAACATGGTGGAACCTCATCTCTACCAACAAATACAAAAATTAGCTGGGCATGGTGGCGCATGCCTGTAGTCACAGCTACTCGGGAGGCTGAGGCAGGAGAATCACTTGAACCGGGGAGGCAGAGGTTGCAGTGAGGAGAGAGCACACCACTGCACTCCAGCTTGGTCGACAGAGCAAGGCTCTGTCTCAAAAATAATAATAATAGTAATAATAATAGCAGCCACCAACATTTATCGAGGGCTTGCAATTGGCCAAAATCACTACGCTAAGCACAGGACGTGGACTAATTAATTTAACCCTTCAACAGCTGTAAATGGTAGATACTTTTCCTGTCCTGCCTTACTGCCTTCTCCTCCCTCTCTCCCTCCCTCCCTCCCTCCCTTCCTTCCTTCCTTCCCTCCTTCCCTCCTTCAAGACAGCATCTTGCTCCGTTGCCCAGGCTGGAGTGTTCAGTGGTGCAATCACAGCTCACTGCAGCCTCAACCTCCTGGACTCAAGCGATCTGCCCACCTCAACCTCTCAAAGTGCTGGGGTTACAGGCGTGAGCCACTGCACCCGGCCAGCAGATACTTTGATCACCATCCCCCTTCTTACAGATCAGGAACATTGAGGCACACACTTGTTTCCTTCCCTCAAAATGTTCCTGCTGTGGCTGGGGAGATGGTCATGGACACAGTGTCAGTCTGGTGAAGCTGTGCATTGATGGTAGCAGCAGAAGACGTTGAAAGGAAGCGAGAGGAGAGAGGGACTGATTCTAGCTGGGGAAGGAATTGAGGGTTGGGGACGCCATTTGTAGAAGGCTTCTGAGAAGCGATTGCCCTCCAGGGACAGATCCTTTTATAGGGCGTGGACTTTGGTGCATAGAATTCCGTCATATATTCTGTTCCTGTTTCTCTATCATTTGTCCATATCCCGATTTTGCTTTCTTGCTTATTTTTCCCTTTAATACTCCAGACTCACTCCTGTTTCCTCTTCTGGTGCCCCATAAACAAACCCTAACACCTCTAACATTCACGCAATCTTGGGTAGGTAGAAATGCTTACAGACCAGACGGCATTGCTTTGTGTAATTATGTCTTCTAAATTGACACAAAGGATAAATGCTATCTTTTAAATTGTGCTATAGACTGTTTTGTTTCTTACTTTTTCAATTCAACATTAATTTTTTTGTTTCGTTGTTTTTGTTTTTTAAAACAGAGCTGGTGCCTTAGCCTCCCAAGTAGCTGCGATCACAGATACACACCATCAAGCCCAGCTATTTCTTATATTTTTTAGTGGAGACGGGATTTCGCCATGTTGCCCAGGGTGGTCTCAAACTCCTGGCCTCAAGCAATCTGCCCACCTTGGCTTCCCAAAGTACTGGGATTAAAGGCCTGAGCCACCGCGCCCGGCCCAGTATTATGTTTTTATGATCTCTCCATGTTACCAAGTGAAACTGATTTATTGCTTCTAGGACACCATGGAGGAATCCACTCCCTTTTGCTTACCAGCTCCCCACGAAACAGACCCCATGGTGGTCTCCACCTCCCCATTCCCACCCATAATGCTGCCCTGGGCATCCTGGGATATGTCCTTGTATGTTACCTGTGTATGCTTCTCTATGGTAGCTACTTGGAAGTGGGATTGCTGGATCCCGGGAGAAATGCACAGTGAATGTCACAAAATTCTACCCCATTATCTAAGGTGGGTCTTAAAGCTCTAGCAGCATGTCACCAGGCAGAGAAGGGTGGAGAAGGGACCAGCCAGTTCAAAGGACTGAGAGTCCACAGCATGTCCAGGGTTCAGGGAATTATAGGTGACCCACCCGAGGGGTGGAACCTTTCAGGGAACAGCCATGTAATAAATACTCGACTGCACTAGTTTCTTTTTGGTTTTTTTTTCCTAAAAAGGAAAATAGTCTTGTTGTGGGCGGCAGCTTGGCAACATCTATGAAAGTCTTAACTGCACATACTCTTTGACCCAGCAATATCACTACTCATGCATGAGGAAGTAGGAAGAAGGAGGCTCAGTGTGTTGTGGCTTGTAAAGGTGGAACGTGGAAAACCACCAACAGCCCTACCAATGGGTGAGGAGTCAAAGGAACCACAGCTAGGCTGCGGCTATTGAATATGGTGCGGTGTAGACAAGATAAAGGTGAATTAAAACATAGGAGCACGGGCTGGGCACGGTGGCTCACGTCTGTAATCTCAGCACTCTGGGAGGCTGAGGCAGGTGGATCATGAGGTCAGGAGATCAAGACCATCCTGGCCAACATGGTGAAACCCTGTCTCTACTAAAAATACAAAAATTAGCCGGGTGTGGTAGTGGGCGCCTATAATCCTACCTACTGGGGAGGCTGAGGCATGAGAATCGCATGAACCCAGGAGGTAGAGGTTGCAGTAAGCTGAAATTGCACCACTGCACTCCAGCCCGGGCGACAGAGTGAGACTTCTTCTCAAAAAGGAAAAAAAAAAAAAAAAAAAAAAAGGCAAGTCAAATGTCCCTATATTGAGTATCATCCCATATCCCTAAACTCAAGAAATGATAATATTTCTCAGTTCTGCATCTATATATGTAAAACAGGAGTTGGCAAACTTTTTCTGTCAAGGCTCAGATGGTAAATATTTTCAGCTTTGAACATATGGTCTCTGTCACAACTGCTTAACTGTGCCCTTATAGCATGAAAGCAGCCACAGCCACAGACAATACTAAACCAACAAGCATGGCTGTGTTCCAGTAAAAGTTTATAAACCCAGGCAGTGGGCCAGTGTGGCCTGTGGGCTGTCATTTGCTGACCCCAATGTAAATAAATGGTAAATGTTAGATCCGGCTCAGTGGCTCATGCCTGTAATCCCAGCACTTTGGGGAGCCAAGGCAGGAGGATCACTTGAACCCAGGAGTTCGAGACCAGCCTGGACAACATAGTGACACCTCATCTTTACAAAACAATAAAAAAATTAGCCAGCCATGGTGGTGAGTGCCTGTGGTCTCAGCTGCTCTAGAGGCTGAGGTGGGCAGACAGCTTAAGCCTGGGGTGGTAAGTTTAGGCTGCAGTGAGCTGTGATTGCGCCGCTGCACTCCAGGCTGAGTGACAGAGTGAGACCCTGTCTGAAAAAAAAATTTTTTTTGAAAGAAATTACACCAAAATATTATCAGGGGTACATCTGGAAGGCAGAGTGAAAAGGAAGGGCCTGGTCAAGGGAAATATTACCCTCGTGTTTACATTTTTTCTATTTTGTGTAGTTAAAATTGCTTTACATTAAAAAGAATAGCTTTGGTGACCTTCTCCTTTCTGATCAGTGTCTTAGAAATGCCAGCAGCAGCGGGGCCTAGTGGCTCACACCTTTTGTCTCAGCACTTTGGGAGGCCAAGAAGGGAGGATCGGTGGAGGCCAGGAGTTTGAGACCAGCCTGGGCAACGTAATGAGACCCTGTCTCTATTTATTTTACTATTACTATTTTTAACCTTTTGAGACAGAGTCTTGCTCTGTCATCCAGGCTGGAGTGCAGTGGCACGATCTTGATTCATTGCAACCTCCACCTCCCAGGTTCAAGCGATTCTCCTGCCTCAGCCTCCCAAATAGTTGGGATTACAGGTGCCTGCCACCACGCCCAGCTAATTTTCGTATTTTTATTGGAGATGGGGGTTTCACCATGTTGGCCAGGCTGGTCTTGAACTCCTGACCTCAGGTGATCAGCCCACCGTGGCCTCCCAAAGTGCTGGGATTATAGGCATGAGCCACAGCACCTGGGCCCCTCTCTTTAAAAAAAAGAAAGAAAATGCCGGCAGCATGTGAAAGCAATGAGGAAGTAAAGTTCTCCAGCACCCTACCAGCTAGAGCAGAATTTCTCAGGAGTTTCTTTTATTCACTGAACAGGTGAGAGAGAAAGAATAAAAGGTTTTATTCACTTATCCAGCACTTACCATGTACAAGGAACTGTCCTAGGTGCTAGGGACAGAACAGTAAATGAAACCGAGTCCCTCCCCTCTATAGGGTGGATATTCTGCAGTCAAAGAGAGACAGACAATAAATAACAAACACAACAAATAAATAAATGGTGTCACAGGTGAGAAGGTCAAAGGTGCTATGGAAACACAGAAACAAGTGGCAAGTAAAAGGAGGGGGGGGGGGTGCCTGGGCGCCAGGTGAGGCATTAAACAAATGACCAGAGAAGGCTTCAATGCGAACGTGACATTTAAGCAGTGGCCTGAATGAATGAGGTGAGAGCTAGGAGGACGTCTGAGAGGAACAGCATTCCAGGCAGAAGGAGCAGCCGTGCAAAGGCCCTGAGGTGGGAACGTATCGTTGCATTTGAGGAACAGCAAGGGAGAAAGTGTGGCTGTAGTGGCATGAGCCAGGGGGAGAGGGGGAGAGGTGAAGAGAAATAAGGGGCAAAGTGGGTCACTGATGAGGACTTTTGTTTTACTCTGGGCCATGTCGAGGTGGGGGCGGTGTCTGAGCAGAGGAGGGACAGGAGCTGACTTGAGGTCTAAGAGGGTCCCTCTGACTGCCCTGTGGGAGCAGACGCAGTGGGAAGTGAGGAGACCAGAGAGGAGGTGGTGGCAGTGGTCTAGGCAGGAGATGATGGTGGATTTGACCAGAGTGAGGCAGTGGGGGTGGCAAGAAGGGGTCAGATTCTGGAGCTAGAGCTAGAGCTAGAGCTAGAGATTATATAGATATAGATTTTTTTTTTGAGATAAGGTCTCACTCTGTCACCCAGGCTAGAGTGCAGTGGTGCGATCTCAGCTTAATGCAATCTCTGCCTCCCGGATTCAAGCGATCCTCTTGCCTCAGCCTCACCTGAGCCTCCTAAGTAGCTGAAACTACAGGTGTGTGCTACCACACCCAGTTCGCTTTTTTTTTTTTTTTTTTTTTTTTGTGATAGAGTTTTGCTCCTGTTGCCCAGGCTGGAATGCAGTGGCACAATCTCAGCTCACTGCAACCTCTGCCTCCCAGGTTCAAGCAATTCTCCTGCCTCAGCCTCCCAAGTAGCTGAGATTACAGGCATCCACTACCACACCCAACTAATTTTTGTGTTTTTAATGGAGACAGGGTTTCACCATGTTGGCCAGGATGGGATGGTCTCAATCTCCTGACGTTGTGATCTGCCCACCTCAGCCTCCCAAAGTGCTGGGATTACAGGTGTGAGTCACTGCGCCCGACTTTTTTTTTTTTGAGATGGAGTTTCGCTCTTGTCGCCCAGGCTGGAGTGCAATGGCACGATCTCAGCTCACTGCAACTTCCACCTCCTGGGTTCAAGCGATTCTCCTGCCTCAGCCTCTGAGTAGCTGGGACTACAGGCGTGTGCCACCATGTCCAGCTGATTTTTGTATTCTTAGCAGAGATGGGGTTTCACCAAGTTGGCCAGGCTGGTCTTGAACTCCTGGGTTCAAGTGATCCGCCTGCCTCGGCCTCCCAAAGTGCTGGGATTACATGGCGTGAGCCACCGCACCCAATCAGATTCTGGATGTATTTTGAAGGTCAAGTTGACTACTTTTGCTGATAAACTGGAAGTAGAGGTAAGAAGGAAAGAGGAATCAAGGATGGTGCTAAGTGTTTTGGCTCAAGTACAATCAACAGCCATCTGCCACAGATCACCTGGGGACTCGTAAAAATGCAGGTCTCTGCCCCCTGCCCCCGTATCTATGCAGCTGGCACCCCTGGGTGCAAGCCAGAAAACTGCCTTCTGAGTGAGCTGCCCAGGAAAAGACTGGGGACCCAGAGGTAACCATGATCCTCTCAGGGGTGGGGAGGCACCTTCTGAGAACATTAGAGTGGTTGCTAGACTCCCTAGGTTCAAATCCCAGCCCTGCCATTCCACCTATGTGAGCTGGAATGACACCTGAAATTCTCCCAGCCACAGTTTCTTCATCTCTAACAAGACTATCAATGGTACCTGCCTCACAGGGCTGACGCAAGGTCTGAATGAGTTCATGTGTATAAAATATATAAAATGGTGCCACCACATACAACTTCCCAATAAGGGCAGCTAGAATTAGCATCCAGTTCCAATGATAATGAATTCTTTTTTTTTTTTTGGGGGGGGTGGTTGGGGGACAGAGTCTTGTTCTGTTGCCCAGGCTGGAGTGAAGTGACGCAATCTCGGCTCACTGTAACCTCCACCTCCCGGGTTCAAGCATTTCTCCTGCCTCAGCCTCTCAAGTAGCTGGGATTACAGAAGCCTGCCACCATGCCCGGCTAAAAGATGATGAATTCTTCATAATAAAATCCACACCAAAACATTATCAGGTGTCAGAGGTACATTTTGTTGGTTAAGTGAAATAGAGGATATTGGTCAAGGGAAACATTTCTCTATCACTTGATTTTTTTCCATCTTGTGTAATTAATTAGAATTGTTTTAATTCAAAAATAAAATAATGTTTTAAAAATAGCTGTAGTGGGCCAGGTATGGTGGCTCACACCTATAATCAGCACTTTGGTTGGCCAAGGCTCAAGATCACTTGAGCTCAGGAGTTCAAGACTAGCCTGAGCAACATAGGGAGATCCCCATCTCTACAAAAAAATTAGCTGGGCATGGTAGCACATGCCTGTGGTCCCAGATACTCAGGAGGTTAAATGATTCAATATGTATGTATAAGTAAGCTCAAGCATCATCAAAGTATTAGCTATTATTATTTGGCCAAGCATAAGGAGTCACAGACATTTTCTCAAAGGGGGAACGTTTAGTTGGGTTTTGAAGTATGAGTAGGAGTTCACCGGGTGACAAAATGTCATACTTCCTTTCATTTTCTTAGTCAAGACCCTCTCTTGAGGCATGCTGTGTTCCAGATCTTGTGCTGAGAGATCCCAGGACTTAGCATGAGGCAGGAGGATCACTTGGGCCCAGGAGGTTGAGGCTGCAATGAGCTGTGACTGGATCACTGTACTCTAGCGTGGGCAACAGAGCAAGACCCCGTATCAAATAAAACAAAAGTAGCTGTAGTGATCCTGTTCTTCAGGACCTCACAAGTCTGAAATTTAAGTGTTGGCTGGCGCTGTGGTCTCAAGGCTCGATTGGGGAAGGATCAGCTTCCATGCTCATTCGTGGTTATTGGCAGGATTCAGTTTCTCAGCATTCTGTTGATGGGTCAGAAACCGTCATCACCTTGCCCCACGAATCTCTCCAATATGGCAGCTTGCTTTATCAAACCGGAGAGGAGGGAGAGGGTCAGCTAGCGTGATAGAAGTAATAGTGTTTTATAACCTAATCATGGAATCGACATCCCATTGCATTTGCCTTATTCTATTTGTTGGAAGTTTTTTTTTTTTCCATTTGTAAAAGGGAGTGAAACAACAGGACCTAACCCTCGAGGCTTGTGGTGAGTTAAATGATTCAATGTATGTATAAGTAAGCTCAAGCGTCATCAAAGTATTAGCTGTTATTATTTGGTCAAACATGAGGAGTCAGAGACGTTTTCTCAAAGGGGGAATGTTGAGTTGGGTTTTGAAGTATGAGTAGAAGCTCACCAGGTAACAAAAAGTCATACTTCCTTGCATTTTCTTAGTCAAGACCCTCCCTTGAGGCATGCTGTGTTCCAGATTTGTGCGGGGAGATCCCAGGGACCTAGCATGAGTTCGACTCGGACCTATGTGGAGCTACTAGTCCCAGGGATGGGTCAGACCCGAGCCCTGTCCTCTAGTGCCTCCAAGCTGGTAGGGGAGGCGGAGAGGGATACAATTCAGGGTGACCAGGGCAAGCAGAGAGAGGAACAGAGTGGGTCATGGACTCCTAGCAGGTCAGCACTGAACAAAAGCTTTGAAATGGCTAGTCTGACCCCCCTCTCCCATTTACTAAAGCCTGGAGAGGGACAGGGCTTGCTCAAGATTACACAGAATGAATGAATATCCTGATCTTGGAGTCTGGGGATTTCAAGGACCAAATGAGATGCCAGAGATGCAGACCTGTCTCCTCTCAGACCCTTCACCCAGATTCCGAACACACCCCAAATCCCCACTCAAATCTGCAGACCGCCCCCTGACCCCGCAGACAATGATGGTGTCAGAGATATCTGCCACCCCAGCCCTCAGGCTCAGAGACCCACTTCATCCCTCACCCACATGCACAGCACACATCCCTGCAAGCCCTCATCATCCTATGTGCCCTGTGCTGGGTCAGGCTGGACACAGACATGACTTAGATGCAGGTTGAGCCCTGGAAGGGCTGCTAGTGTGGAAAGGTGCCAGGAGACAGAGCATCCCAACCCAGTGTGAAGAGTGTGTGCAAGCCGTGGCAGGGCATGGGATGGAAGGAGGGTGAGATGAGGGAACCCATAACACACTTTGAACCTTGGGAAGTTCACCTGGAGTTTCCTGACATGGGGAGATGGAGAGAGGCAGTAACAGGCAGAAAGCCCAGCATATGCGAAGCCACAAAGGCATGAAACACTATTTATTCCTACATCCATCCATCCATCCATTTATCCATTACCCATTATCCATCATCCATCCATCCATCCATCCATCCATCCATCCATCCATCCATCCATCCATCCATCCATTTATCCATCCATCTATCCATTTATCTATCCATCTATCCATTTATCCATCCATCCATCCATCCATCCATTTATCCATCCATCTATCCATTTATCCATCCATCTGTCCATTTATCCATGCATCCATCCACTTATCCATCCATCCACCCATCCATTTATCCATCCGTCTATGCATCCATCCATCCATCCATTTATCCATCCATCTGTCCATTTATCCATGCATCCATCCACTTATCCATCCATCCACCCATCCATTTATCCATCCGTCTATGCATCCATCCATCCATCCATTTATCCATCCATCTATCCATTTATCCATCCATCTATCCATTTATCCATCCATCCATCCATCCATCCATTTATCCATCCATCTATCCATTTATCCATCCATCTGTCCATTTATCCATGCATCCATCCACTTTTTTTTTTTTTTTTTGGAGACGGAGTCTCGCTGTGTCGCCCAGGCTGGAGTGCAGTGGCCAGATCTCAGCTCACTGCAAGCTCCGCCTCCTGGGTTCACGCCATTCTCCTGCCTCAGCCTCCCAAGTAGCTGGGACTACAGGCGCCCGCCACCTCACCCGGCTAGTTTTTTTTGTATTTTTTAGTAGAGACGGGTTTTCGCCGTGTTAGCCAGGATGGTCTCGATCTCCTGACCTCGTGATCCGCCCGTCTCGGCGTCCCAAAGTGCTGGGATTACAGGCTTGAGCCACCGCGCCCGGCCGCATCCATCCACTTATCCATCCATCCACCCATCCATTTATCCATCCGTCTATGCATCCATCCATCCGTCTGTCCATTTATCCATCCATCCATCATCCATTTATCCATCTATCCATCCATCCATCCATCCATCCACCCACCCATCTGCCCATCTGTCCCTCTGTCTATCTGTATGTTTATCTGTTCATGCACTTATGCATTAATCGATTCTTCCATCCATCTTATTTATTTATTCATTGTGTATATCATTCATTCATTCATTCATTCATGCATCCATCTATTCAAATGATCATCTGCCCTTTCATTCATCCATTTATTTATCCACTCATCAGTCACACATGCATCCATTCATATATTTATCAGTATCAGCTGTCATATGATCCTTCCCCAGCAACACCTCCTCAGACAGCCTTTCCGAACTCTTTCTAAAATAATACCCAGCAACCTTGCCTCTATTACCCTCCTTTTTATTTTCTTCACAGCCCTGACCCAGACTTGCAATTTTGCCCTGTAATTGTATGTTTATTTGTTCGGTGTCTGTGGCTACCATGAGAACGTGATCATTTATTCAATGAATGTTTCTCTCTTTTTAAAATTTAACTTTTAGGGGTACCCGTGAGGGTTTGTTACATAGGTAAACTGTATGTCACAGGGATTTGGTGTATGTATTATTTAATCACCCCAGTAATAAGCATGGTAGACGAGACACATATTTCTTGATCATCACTGTGTGCCAGGCTCTGTTATAGACACTGGGAACACAGTAGGGGATAAGAGAGACAAAAATCCCCTTCTGCATGAAGCTGACATTCTAGTGGTGATGTCAGACAATAAACATAGAGATGATAAATAAATTATAAGGCAGATTGGAAGAAGGATGCTGTGGTAAAATAAAGCATAGAGCCAAATGAGGGTGTCAGGGGTCCAGGGGAATGGGTGCTCAAGGAAGACCTCACCAAGGAGGTGATAGCTGAGCAAGACTTGGGGGAGAGAAGAGGGCCAAGAGATTATCCAAAGGAAGAGCATTGCAGTTGAGAGAATGGCACATGCAAAGGCCCTGAGGCAGGAGTGAACCTGGTGTGTTTGGGGGAGGGAGTAGATTAATATCTGAGTTTTGTGAGAGCCAGGATCATGTCTTTGCACCTGTCACCTCCTCTGTGTCTGGGTGGAGTCTGGGTGGGATGCAGTGGCTCATGCCTGTGATCCCAACGGTTCTGGAGGCCAAGGTGGGAGGATCGCTTAAGCCCAGGAGTTCCAGACCAGCCTGGACAACATAGCGAGACCCTGTCTCTACAAAATCTTTTTTTAAAAAAATTAGTCGGCCGGGCGCGGTGGCTCAAGCCTGTAATCCCAGCACTTTGGGAGGCCGAGGCGGGTGGATCACGAGGTCAGGAGATCGAGACCATCCTGGCTAACACGGTGAAACCCCCATCTCTACTAAAAAAAAATACAAAAAACTAGCCGGGCGTGGTGGCGGGCGCCTGTAGTCCCAGCTACTCGGAGGCTGAGGCAGGAGAATGGCGTGAACCTGGGAGGCGGAGCTTGCAGTGAGCCAAGATTGCGCCACTGCACTCCAGCCTGGGTGACACAGCGCGAGACTCCGTCTCAAAAAGAAAAAAAAAAAAAAAAAAAAATTAGTCAGGGCCAGGCATGGTGTCTCACGCCTGTAATCCCAGTACTTTGGGAGGCTGGGTGGGTGGATCACGAGGTCAGGAGTTCAAGATCAGCCTGGCCAACATGGTGAAACCCCGTCTCTACTAGAAATACAAAAAGTATCCAGGCATAGTGGCTCGTGCCTGTAATCCCAGCTACTTGGGAGGCTGAGGCAGGAGAATCGCTTGTACCCGGGAGGCGGAGGTTGCAGTGAGCCGAGATCATGCCACTGCACTCCAGTCTGGGGGAAAGAGTAAGACTCCGTCTCAAAAAAAAAAAAAAAAAAAAAAAAAAAGATTAGCTGGGCATGGTGGCAAGTGCCTATAGTCCTAGCTACTCAGGAGGCTTAGTTGGAAGGATCGCTCAAGCCCAGGAGATTGAGGCAGCAGTGAGCCATGATTGTGCCACTGCACTCTGGCCTGGGTGACAGAATGAGATCCCATCTCAAAAAAACAAAAACAAAAACAAAAACAGGAGTCTGCAAACTACAGACTATAGCCCACTGGCCACATTCTCCCTGTCTGTATAAATAAAGTTTTATTGGAACACTACCTCACCTATCATTTGCATATTGTCTCTGGCTGCTTTCATACTACAAGGACAGCATGGAACAATTAGAGCCAAGGCTTCTGTCCCGCAAAGCTGACACTATCTACTGTCTGGCCTTTTACATGAAGTTTGCTGATCCCTGATCTAGAACAATGCCTGGCACACAGTAGGCACTCAAAAAATAATTGTTGCAGAACTGAACCTGTCACTCATCTGTGACCCACACGGGGTTGCCAGCTTGCTCTTGTCTCAGAGCCAGTTCCAGCTCCGAGTCACATGCAGGAAAACAACAGCCCAGCTACCAAAAATAAAATACTGGAACCATTCAAGTCTTTGCTACAGAGAAAATGCCCAGGCAGGATTGCAGTCAGGACTCAGGGCCAAACTTAACCACCTCTTCCTCCTTTTTCTCTAGTAAGACCCAGGCCCCTTTCCCTCCACCAGGCATGGAAGCTGCTCCCTAATTTATTTTTGCTCAAAAAATTCCCCCCAAAACTCTCTTCCACAAAGCTGCCCTGTCCTTGGTTCTCCTGTCTCTTCCCCTTTCAGCTCCAGCTTTTTATCTTCTGTTTCTTTTTTTCTCATCCTGTCTTTTGGCCCTGACAGTTTTTTATTTTCATCAGCTTCGCTCCTTGCTGGCTTCCCCACCACACCTGTGCTGCTCCTTACTCTGATTCTGCATAACAAGGTCACGTCTTAGGCCGGGCGCGGTGGCTCACGCCTGTAATCCCAGCACTTTGGGAGGCCGAGACGGGCGGATCACGAGGTCAGGAGATCGAGACCATCCTGGCTAACACGGTGAAACCCGTCTCTACTAAAAATACAAAAAACTAGCCGGGCGATGCGGCGGGCGCCTGTAGTCCCAGCTACTTGGGAGGCTGAGGCAGGAGAATGGCATGAACCCGGGAGGCAGAGCTTGCAGTGAGCTGAGATCGCGCCACTGCATTCCAGCCTGGGTGACACAGCGCGAGACTCCGTCTCAAAAAACAAACAAACAAAAAAAAACAAGGTTGTGTCTGGGGGCTGCGCCAGCTGGTGGGAATGCAGCTTCCCTGGCGGCTCAGAAGGCCCCCATATTCCCCTTTCCTTTACCCCAGCACACACCCGTCGTGGTATCCCATGCACCCTCATGGTCTGGGTTCCCTCTCTGCTGCTGATACCCACAGGGCCCACAGAGGGATCAGCCCTGGACAGCCAGGGACTCACAATTTAATGTGAACGATCCCAGTGTCTGGAGTTCAGAGAGGAATGGCTGCTGGGGTGGCCTTGATCCCTGAGATAATGAGTTTGGGAATTTTTTTTTTTGAGACGGAGTCTCTGT
The DNA here is from genome assembly GCF_049350105.2 of Macaca mulatta. Lineage (NCBI taxonomy): Eukaryota > Metazoa > Chordata > Mammalia > Primates > Cercopithecidae > Macaca > Macaca mulatta. The sequence continues at coordinate 62,587,327 of NC_133424.1, forward strand.
CGCCCAGGCTGGAGTGCAGTGGCGTGATCTCGGCTCACTGCAAGCTCCGCCTCCCGGGTTCACTCTATTCTCTTGCCTCAGCCTCCTGAGTAACTGGGACTACAGGCGCCCGCCACCACGCCTGGCTAATTTTTTTGTATTTTTTTTTTTTTTTTGAGACGGAGTCTCGCTCTGTCGCCCAGGCTGGAGTGCAGTGGCCGGATCTCGGCTCACTGCAAGCTCCGCCTCCCGGGTTCCCGCCATTCTCCTGCCTCAGCCTCCCGAGTAGCTGGGACTATAGGCGCCGCCACCTCGCCCGGCTAGTTTTTTGTATTTTTTAGTAGAGACGGGGTTTCACCGTGTTAGCCAGGATGGTCTCGATCTCCTGACCTCGTGATCCGCCTGTCTCGGCCTCCCAAAGTGCTGGGATTACAGGCTTGAGCCACCGCGCCCGGCCAATTTTTTTGTGTTTGCAGTAGAGACGGAGTTTCACCGTGTTAGCCAGGATGGTCTCAATCTCCTGACCTCGTGATCCGCCCACCTCAGCCTCCCAAAGTGCTGGGATTACAGGTGTGAGCCACTGCACCTGGCCTGAGTTTGGAATTTATCCTGAGGACCTTCTCTGGCAGGACTGGATGGAGGACAGATGGAGAACTCAGAGGCAGTAGAATGCCTCCTTTGGACTTGATTTTCTGGGTCTCAGCCTCCCTCTGCTGGCTTTGTGTAGCCCACGCCACCTTTAAACTGTGCCACCTTTAAACTGTGCAGACCACATTGATTGAAATGCAGGCTCTGCCGTCTTTAAACTGTGCAACCTTGGCCAGCTGTGCCTCAGTGTCCTCACCTGTAAAATGAGTTTGACATTAGTACTTACCACTTAGTGTTTTCAGGAGTATTATAGGATTTAACACACAGAAGGGGCTTAGAACTGTGCCTGGAACACAGTAAGCACTCAATAAATACCAGCAACTTTCAAAGTACTGATACAGGCGTCCAGCTCATAGAATGCCCTCAGCAAAAGAAAGCTCATTACTATCACTCAGTGATGTCATCAGTCAACTCATAGACTGAGCAGAATTAATGACATCTCCAATTATGAGGTCAATTTAGAACCTGGGTGGGCATGATGATATCACAAGTTGCCAGGTAGATTTAGCCCGGGGTAGTGTTGACATCACCAGTTACCAGGCAGAGTATAATTAAAATGTGGGTCCCCAGTGCCTTCTTCCCTGTTTGAAATTCTGTTGTGTCCCAGTCCACACTCCTTCCTAGCGCCCTTGGGAACAGGACTTTCATGTCTCTGGACCTCAGTTTTCTTTTCCTTTTTCTTTTCTTTCTTTCTTTTTTTTTTTTTTTTTGAGATAGAGTCTCACTCTGTCACCCAGACTAGAGTGCAATGGCACAATCTTGGCTTACTGCAAACTCTACCTCCCGAGTTCAAGCGAATCTCCTGCCTCAGCCTCCCAAGTAGCTGGGACTACAGACGCCCACTATCACGCCTGGCTAATGTTTGTATTTTTAGTAGAGATAGGGTTTCACCATGTTGGGTAGGCTGATCTCAAACTCCTGGCCTCAGGTGATTCTCCCACCTCAGCTCCTCAAAGTGCTGGGATTACAGGGGTGAGCCACCGTGCCTGGCCTGGACCTCAGTTTTCTATCCATCAAATGGGGATAATAAAAGCACCAGCCTCTTAGGGTTGTGGAGAGGATCCAATGAGTTAATATATAAAAGGGCATAATGTCCAGCACACAGTCAGCACTCCATACACAGCAGCACTCATTAGCTTTACTGTAGGATGTTTCCATGGAGAACACTCCAGCCAGAGTGACAGGAGCCCTCAGCTCTGTCTTGGTTAAGACAGATTCAGGGGTCTGATCCACAGGAGTTGGAGCCCAGATCCACCACTAGCAGCAGTCAGGAGACCCGGGACATGTTGCTGGCCTATAAAGTGGGGTAGTGCCCGTGCCAGCCTCACAGGGCTGGCATGAGGATGCACTGACATAATGACGGTCATGTTTCCAGCGCACAATCAGACCTCACAACCATGAGCTGTGTTATCACTGCGGGTACTCTCAGAAAGGTCCTTTCCTCCCCAGGATGTAGTTTCCCACCTGCAAAGAAGTGGAAGGTGGCTGTGGCAATCTCAAAGCCATGGCACTCTTGACACTATGACTGCAGGGACTGTCCTGTGATTCACCTTTGCTGTTGCTGAGCAAATGCATTGGGAGTTGGATGCTTGAATCTGTGTCTGCCCTCAGCATCCAACTCTAGCTTCTCTTGTCTCTGTGTCTGCCCATCTCTTATCTCCCAACTTTTCCTTTCATCTTTCTCTGGCTTCTTTCTCCTACACTAGACTTCGTATGTATATAGTTTCTCTCCTGCATGCTGTTTGAAGGACAATAAATGACAATAGTCATGATAATCAGCATTTTCTTTTTCTTCTCTTTCTTCTTTTTTGTTTGACATGGAGTCTTGCTCTGCCACCCAGGCTGGACTGCAGTGGTGCTATCTCTGCTCACTGCAACCTCTGCCTCCCGGGTTCCAGTGATTCTCCTGCCTCAGCCTCCTGAGTAGCTGGGATTACAGGTGTGAGCCACTATGCCTGAATGCTGTTTGTATTTTTAGTAGAGACAGGGTTTCACCATGTTGGCCAGGCCGCTCTCGAACTCCTGACTTCAAGTGATCTGCCCGCCTCGGCTTTCCAAAGTGCTGGGATTAGAGGCGTGAGCCACCGCTCCTGGCCAGTATTTTCTTATTCAGCCTTTCCCCCAGTGCCAGGATTGTACTAAGAGCTTTGTATGCACTAATTCACTTAATCCACTCAATACAAGCACTCATTACTATTTATTCAACAAACACTTATTAAACACCTACTGTGTGCCAGGCACTGATGATTCGGCACTGAACAAAATAAAGATCTTTGTCCTCGTGGGACTTAAATTCTAGCGAGGAGACAGATGATAAACAGCTAAATTAGCAAACACTCCCAGTGCTATGAGAAAAAGCAACGTGGGGTCAAGCGAGAGAGAGTGATGAGCGGAACTGTCTTATATAGGATGGCCAGGAAAGGCCTCTTGGAAGAGGTGATACTGGAGCAGAACAGATGATGTGGGAGGGAGGCTATCATGAAAATTCTGAGAAAGAGCATTCCTGGTGGACCTAACAGAGAATGCAACGGCCTTGGGGGCAGCGCCAGGCCTCAGGAGTGTTCGAGAAATTGAGCCAGTGTGGCTGGAGCAGTATGAAGGGAAGGGCCCGGGGGTGAGATCAGAGAGAGCAAAAGAGCCACATTCTGCAGGACCTCGTTGGCCGTGGTGAATTCTTAGACTTTTACTGAGTGAAATGGGAGCCATGGAAGGCTCTGAACAGAGGAAAGTCCCCATCTGAATAGAGTAGACTGTAGGGAAGGCAAGGGTGAAGGCAGACAGTCCATCACTCCCATTTTACGAGTGCGGAAATAAATGGAATCTCAAAAAAGTCCAGCAACTGGCCTGAGCCCACACAGCTGCTGAGCAGCCGAGCCAGGCTGGTAGGCCACCTCGGGTTCAGTGGAGCCATTCCTTCGTGCCCTTGGCTCTTTTTATTTTCCTTTTAAATAGAGGTGGGGCCTGTGTTACCCAGACTGGTCTTGACCTCCTGGGCTCAAATGATCCTCCTGCCCTGGCCTCCCAAAGTGTTGGGATTACAGGTGTGAGCCACGGCCCCCTTCCAACCTTGGGAAGTCTTTTGGCTCTCCTGAGCCTCAGTTTTCCCATCTGTAAATTGTAAATGGGGAATCATTACCACATTAGGGCATAGCATGGCGGTTAAAAGCACAACTTCTGGTTGGATCTGAGTTCTTGCTCTGCCGTCGGCCAGCTCTGTGACTTTCTGCAATTAACACCCTCTTTCTAAGCTTGGGGTTACCTCATCTAGAAGATGAAAATCTTAATAGCACCAATTTCAAGGGCTTCGTTGTAAGGATTAAATGAGATCATGCAGGTAACGCGCTTAGCACAGCTCCCGGTCTACATCGGGTGCTCGATAAACGATCATTGTTATTCTGATGGTATCACGGCCCACACCTCCCCGGTGGGTGAGAGCCTGGGAGGGTGCCTGGTACATGGTCTATGTTCGACAAAAGTGAATTCTCTCTCCTGTCTCTCCTGCCCGCCGGCTCCCGGGGGACCCAGGCATTCCGGCCTTCGGCTGGCCCCCCCACGCCGGCCCTTACAAAGGCCCCCATTCATGCCTTGCGCACAAAGCGGCCCATTCACCCGGGCCCCTTGGGCCTCCCGCCCCCGGCCGCCCCCCGTGCCTCGCTATTGGTGGCGCCCCGTGCCCGTCAGGCCTCGGCTTCCACCCCCGACCGCGCCGCTTAGCTCCGCGCTCGGGCCGCGTTCTTTTCCCACGGCTGGCACCCTTGGACAACTTCTGATTGGCCCCGCCCGCCAGCCGCTCTTTTTGATTGGCGGCTCCCGTCCCCCAGGGGCGGGGCCGTAGCTTGCCGCAGCGGGAGCCGATTGGCCCCTACTGCGCTCGTGGGGGCGGGGCTGTCCCTGCGGACCCGCCCCTCTTTCTCCCCAGGCCGAAGCCTCGGGAGGGCCCTGGAAGCCGGTGAGTGCCCGCGGCTGGCAGCCCTCCGGGGGCGGCAGAACGGGACTGGGCCAGGGGAAGCTGGAGCCTGGGGGCTGTGATCGGGGCCCGGGAGCCCGGGCAGGCGGCGGGGGACGGCGGGGAGGTGACGCGGGCACTCACCTTGGGCGCGCAGCGGGACGGCGGCGAGGGAGGTGGGGGGGCGGGACGTCTACACTCCCCCAACTCCAGTTGCCGCCGTGTGCGAGGCCGGGTCGGGGTCCTAGCTGGCAGCCCCGGGCCTGTTCCGCAGAACGGGAAACTGAGGCTGTCTTTGGAACCTCGGCCGCTTTAATACCTGAGTCATCGCCTCCAGTCCCCCGCCCCCAGCATGACATGTCTCTGTTCTCAAGTGTCAGAATCGGGGGCCAGAAAGAGGGGTCGTGACTGGAAGAGGCGGAGGGGTGGCGAAGGACATATTTGAGAACCATCGATTTACTTGGACGCTTTTATTTTCTATTACTAAATAATTTCCTTTCTTTATCATATTGACTCCTGGTGAGTTATATTGTACCCATTATACAGAGAGGGGGAGGCTGAGACTGGACAGAATTGGTGACTGCAGGGGGACCTGTGGAGAAGAACACTCCGGAGACCAACTGCGTCCTGGGTCCTTTAACCTTTTCAATCCCACAGGAGTCCCCCTAAGGAAAGCGTCAGTCCCTGTGGCATAGATGGGGAAGCAGGCTGGTAGTATCAACAACTGGGACGCAGAAATTGATGTCTTAGGGACCTGCTACAAGTTCTTCCCAGACCCCCTCCTTTAGAATGGCAGAAAACAGTCTGGGCTTGAATCCCAGACCTCCCTCTTATACTGTGTGGCCTTGAGTGCCTTACTTTGACCCTTCCTGCCTCAGTTTCCGCATCAGAGAAATGGACATGCTGATCGCCCCTATGCCATCGGTTGTTGAGATTATTCTAGGCCGGGGGCAGTGGCTCAGGCCTGTAATCCCAGCAGTTTGGGAGGTGGAGGCGAAAGAATCGCTTGAGCCCAGGAGCTGGAGACCAGCTTGGGCAACACAGCGAGACTTCGTCTCTACAAAAAGTAAAAGAGTTAGCTGGGCGTGGTGGCGCACCCCTGTCGTCCCAGCTACTCGGGAGGCTGAGCGGGGAGGATCTCTGGAGCCCAGAAGGTCAAGGCTGCAGTGAGCCATGATCATGTCACTGCACTCCAAGCTGGGCAACAGAGACAGTCTCTCTCTCTCTCAAATCATGTTATGATCTCAAAGAGCTGTTCTAAGAGGAGAAAATACCCCACACATAGTAGGTACTCTTATCACCATGTAGTCTTTATTTCACTCCCGAGACTGAAGCTCAGGACAGAATACCATTGTTCTCTTCTTTGGTTCTCTTACCGTCTACGGATTTGTTGTTCCGTTCCCGCAGGTGGGAAACTGAGGCTCAGGGAGATTAATGATGAAGCACTGGGCTGGGGAACTTTCTGAAAGTCGTTTTATTAATTTCACTGGCCGCAGTTCACAGCAGGGAAAGCTGAGGCCCATGAAGCTCCAGCGGGGTTTGAATCCCGGGAACCCTCAGCCTTCTCCGCTGCGGGCCCTCGACCTTTGCCCGCCATAAGGGGGAGGAGCCCCTGGCGCCGCCGCCGCCCACCTGGCAACAGGCTCAACCCCCGCCTTCCCCTGGCCCCCGTCAGAGGCCCTGAAGCTCCAGGCCCGCCCCGTCCCCAGCCGGGCAGGTGCTGGGTGACATCAGAGCTGGGCTCCCGCCCCGTGACGCGACGGGGCCCCGCCCTGCGCTGGACCGCGGAGGTCGCCGCACCTGAAGAGGACCGGGATTCCCGTGCCCTCTCCCCATCTCCCCGCTCCGGTCGGCGCCCCCAGGTAGCCCCGAGGATCTGCGAGTTGAGGGGGCGGTGACACAGGCGCTCGGGTCCAGGGGAATGGGTATTGGGCCCTCGGACTCCTGGATCCGAGGAGGGGCCTTGGGGGCCGGTTGTCCCGGGTCTGAGGAAGGACTGCGCTGCGAGCCCGAACTCGTGGGTCTTGGAGGAGGAAAGGACTCGGGTCAGGACTGCAGTTCTGGGGTCTCAGGGGAGGAGGCGGCTGCAAGCCCGGATTCCTGGGTCTGTAGGAGCAGGGGCTGGGGGCCTGAACTCCTGGGTCTGAGACAGGAGGGCATTGAGTACTGGGACTCCGGAATCCCAGCGCTAGAAGCCAGGGTCAGACGGCTGGATGCCAAGGGCCCCAACCTCTGCCCCAGGGCGGATCCCTGGCTGCTTTTCTTTTTCAAGCCCAGCAGTCTTGGCCCCTCCCAGGGCAGGTGCTTTCACCTGCCCAGGTGACAGTAATTAGCCCTGGCAGAGTGTTCCTGCTGGGTGAGGAAGGGTAGAGCAGCCAGAGAGGCTGGGCCACTTGGAGCCAAGGCCTGCAGGCCCTGCCCGCCCCATCAGGGCTGTGATCCATCTCCAGAACTCAGCATCCCCACCTCTAGTCCGGCTGCAGTGAGGTGAGGGGGCCTGCACTTCCCCATCCATAGGAGGAGGGGGCTGCGGGCTCAGACTCCTGGGTCCTGGGAGAGGAGGAGGCTGGGAGCCTGGACTCCTCAGCCCCCGGAAGGAAAAGGCTGGGGGCTTGGACTCTTGGCTCCAGGGAGGAGAGGCATAGGGCATAGGGTGATTGCAAAAACTCCCAAACCCTTCCTGGTCAAAGGCCACAGGGCTGGAGAGGAAGTGGATGGGGTGGGGTGGGGTGGGGTGGGGTGGGGTGGGGTGGGTGGGGGTGAGGGTAAAGTGCCAGGGATGGAGTTTGGGTCTGGTGTATCCAGGTCACACTGGAGGCCTGGGGTGAGCCTTGACGATTTGGGGGTCACGGGGTGGAGAAACTCCCTGCTGCATTCAGAGTGCAGGGGTCCAGCGTTTGAGGCCTGAGCGCCTCAGGGCCAAGAGTCACTGGAAGCTGGAGCTGCTGGGCTCAGGGATAAGAGGAGAGGGTCTGGGAGGAAGTGGGTCCTCTGAGCGGACCTGAGATTCCCGTGGGAGAGGCTTGAGGGAAAGGCAGGAGTCTGTTGGGACCAGATCCAGGGATGCCTCCAGGGCAGCTGGGCGTTTAGAAGGACTTTTCCAGGGGTATGTGGGAGCCAGGTGGGGATGGCAGGTGAATATAGGTCTGCTGGGCAGAGGTGAAGTCCTGCTGTTGGGGAGACAGAAATCTTCCACTGTTTCTGTGATTGATGTGCTGGGGCAGTGATGGGGACATTTGAGGCAGTGGATGAGAGTAGGGGCCGGGTGTGGTGGCTCATGCCTGTAATCCCAACACTGTGGAGGCCAAGGCAGGAGGATCACTTGAACCCAGGAATTAGAGATCAGCCTGGGTAACATAGTGAGACCCTGTCTCTACCAGAAAAAAAAAAAAAAAAAAAAAAAAAAATGCTGGGCCTGGTTTTGCGCGCGTGTGGTCCCAGCTACTCAAGAGGCTGAAGTGGGAGGATCACTTGAGCATAGGAGTTGAGGCTGCAGTGAGCTGTGATTGTGCCACTGCACTCCAACTCCGGCCTGGGCAATAGAATGAGACCTGTCTCTAAGAAAAAAAAAAAGAGAGAGAGAGAGAGAGAGAGAGAGAGAGAGAGAGAGAGTAGGGGCAGATTTCTTTAGCAGGATAGGGAGAATATTTTTCCTGCCTGGTGCTTGGACCACCTTGGAATTGCCACTACTGTCTATGACCCCCTGGATGGCGGGAGGGACCCAGCGCTTTCTAGTTCCCCCAGCACCTGGTTGCCTCCGTGATAGCTGGAGCTGGATCTACCCCTAAGCCAGGAGCTCCCCCAGGCAGGGCTCCCAGCCGACTTTTCTCTGGGTCCTCAGACCCACTCAGGGCAGAGTCTCGTACTTGAAAGTCCTCAGAGAGTTGAATGAATGGGGCCAGTTTCCCCATTTTACGGAGAAGGAGCCAGGTTCCCACAGAAGGAAGGAATTGTTCACTGAAGCAGTGAGATTCGAGTCTATTCGGCAGGCATGAGGTAGGCATGACCAGAGGTGATCAGGGAATCTGAATGACAAAAAATCAGGTCAATTCCCTCTCTGGGCTCACATCTTAGAGTAAAAGCAAGGTCGTACCTTTTGTTCCCTCTTTTATATTCCCTCCCACCCTCTGCCCCTCGATCATTTGGCTCTAGCCACGCTGCCCACCTCCCAGTGCCATAGCCACACAGGTGCATTGCAGCCCCAGGACCTTTCCACTGCTGTCTGGAATGATTTTTTTTCTCCCAACAACCCCTTGGCTCACTCCTGTCATCTCCCTTAGGTCTTAATTTAAATGTCACGCCAGACAGGCCCTCCCTGGCCATCCTAATGAAAACTTCAACATTCTCAACCCTAACATCCCCTGTTCCCTGGTTTATTTCTCCCCTTGGCATTTATTTACTTGGCATTTATTTACCATTTAACATACTATATGACTGGGCACGGTGGCTCATGCCTGTAATCCCAGCAATTTGGGAGGCCCAGGCGGGCGGATCACCTGAGGTTGGGAGTTCGAGACCAGCCTGGCCAACATGGTGAAGCCCCATCTCTACTAAAAATACAAAAATTAGCCAGGCAGAGTGGCATGCACCTGTAATCCCAGCTACTTGGGAGGTTGAGGCAGGAGAATCGCTTGAACCTGGGAGGCGGAGGTTGCACTGAGCCAAGATCAAGCCATTGCACTCCAGCCTGGGCGACAGAGCGAGACTCTGTCTCAAAAAAACGAAAACAAACAAAGAATCCCCCCAAAACCACCAAACATACTATATTTGGTTTTTGTAAAAAAAAAAAAACAAAAAAGAGAGAATTTTTAAAAAACAAAAACCATACTATCTAATTTACATTTTTAATCTTTTTATCTGTCTCCTGGGATTAGAGCAGCTGTGTCTAATAGCAATATAATACAGGCCAGACGTGTAATGTAACATTTTCTAGTAGCCACATTTAATGATAAAAGTAAAAAAGGAACGGGTAACATTAATTTAATGATATATTTTATTTAACCCAGTAGATTGAAAATATTATTTCAACATGTCATTAAATATTTAAAATCTCAGCGAACTATCTTTTTGTTGTACTAAGTCTTGAAAATCTGCTGTGTGTCTTACACTTAGAACACCAGATGGGGCTATTTATATTTAAATTTTAAGATGGGGTTCGGTGGCTCACACCTGTAATCCCAGGACTTTGGGGAGCCAAGGCAGGAGGATCACTTGAGCCCAGGAGTTTGAGACCATCCTGGGCAACAAAGACGACCTTGTCTCTACAAAATAAATTTAAAAATTAGTAGGCATGGTGGCATGCCTGTTAATACATTTATTTATTTATTTATTTATTTATTTATTTATTTATTTATATTTTGAGACAGAGTCTCGCTCTGTCACCCAGGCTGGAGTGCAGTGGCGCCATCTCTGCTCACTGCAAGCTCCGCCTCCCGGGTTCACACCATTCTCCTGCCTCAGCCTCCTGAGTAGCTGGGACTACAGGCACCCGCCACCACACCCGACTAATTTTTTGTGTTTTTAGTAGAGACGGGGTTTCACCGTGTTAGCCAGGATGGTTTCGATCTCCTGACCTCGTGATCTGCCCGCCTTGGCCTCCCAAAATGCTGGGATTACAGGCATGAGCCACCGCGCCCGGCCATATTTATTTTTTAATTAATAAATTTCAGACATGAATCACCTGAGGCCAGGAAGTTGAGGATGTGGTGAGCCATGATTGCACCACTGCACTCCAGCCTGAGCAACAGAGCGAGACTCCATCTCAAAATAAAATGATATAGATTTAATTTAAATGAATGAAATTGAAAATGTGTTTCCTCAGTGACACAGGCCACATTTCTAGTGCCCAGTAGGCACAGGTGGTGGTGGCTCCCGCGCTGGACAGCCCAGGGCTAGAAAGTAAACTTTTGAAGGCAGCCGTCTTCTTCCAGCTTGTCCAGTGCTCCATTGTCAATGCCCAGAACTGAGCCTGGCCGGGCGTGGTGGCTCACGCCTATAATCCCAGCACTTTGGGAGAGTGAAGAGGGTAGATCACTTGAGGTCAGGAGTTCAAGACCTGCCTGGACAACATAATGAGACCCTCATTTCTACAAAAATTGAAAATAATTAGCCGGGACTGGGTATGGTGGCTCATGCCCATAATCCCAGCACTTTGGGAGGCCGAGGCAGGCAGATCACCTGAGGTCAGGAGTTCGAGACCAGCCTGGCCAACATGGTGAAACCCCATCTCTACTATAAATACAAAAATTAGCCGGGCGTGGTGGCAGGCGCCTGTAATCCCAGCTACTCAGGAGGCTGAGGCAGGAGAATCACTTGAACCCTGGATGCCGAGGTTGCAGTGAGCTGAGATCGCGCCATTGTACTCCAGCCTGGGCAATAAGCAAGACTCTGCCTCATAAAAAAGAGAACTGACCCTCAGGGCCTGGTTCACAGCCCAGCTTATTAAAGAATGAATGAGTGGGTAAAGAGGTGAATGAATGAAATGAGTAAGCCAGGTCTGTTAACCCAGAAGGGTGGCAAGAGATCTGATAAAGGAAGGCAGAGGGGCTGCCTGGGGAATTTGGGGTAGGGAAGGGAGGCACTGGGGATGGAGCCTCATCTGACCTCCACCCTCTTTCTCTGCCCCCTGCAGACCATGGCAGCCGTGACCATGTCGGTGCCTGGGCGGAAGGCGCCCCCCAGGCCAGGCCCAGTGCCCGAGGCTGCCCAGCCATTCCTGTTCACGCCCCGCGGGCCCAGCGCAGGTGGCGGGCCTGGCTCGGGCACCTCCCCGCAGGTGGAGTGGACGGCCCGGCGTCTCGTGTGGGTGCCTTCGGAGCTTCACGGGTTCGAAGCCGCGGCGCTGCGGGACGAAGGTGAGGAGGAGGCGGAGGTGGAGCTGGCGGAGAGCGGGAGGCGGCTGCGGCTGCCGCGGGACCAGATTCAGCGCATGAACCCGCCCAAGTTCAGCAAGGCCGAGGACATGGCCGAGCTGACCTGCCTCAACGAGGCCTCGGTCCTGCACAACCTCCGGGAGCGGTACTACTCGGGCCTCATCTACGTGAGTGGCCTCCTGCTGGGGGGCGGGGGACGGGGGGCGGGGTTGCTGCCGGGTGGGGAGCCGGGTCCACACCCCAACCTGCATTAACTTGAGGCTGTGTATCATCTGTATCCCATGTCCCGTGACTATTCCTACACTTACTTGGTTGCCAAATTATGAATTAATTGTTGGATTACTAGGACAGCCTCGGGACCTACTGGGGACATCGCATGATATATATGGTAGATAAACTGTATTATTTTCCTAAAGTATAAAACGTTCCAATTTCTCAGATATAACTCATCCCGAGTTTTAAGGAACAGAAACAGATCTGTGACAATCATTAATGTGAATCACTGACTATAGAAATATGTTGCTTGAGGTTCAAGAGCAGCCTGGGCAACAAAACGAAACCCTGTCTCTTAAAAAAAGATAAATTAGCCAGGTGTGGTGGTGGCCCATGCCTTTAGTCCCAGCTTCCAGGGAGGCTGAGGCAGGGGATCACTTGAGCCCCGGAGGCCAAGGCTACAGTGAGCTATGATGGTACCACTGCACTCCAGCCTGGGTAACAGCATAAGACCCCATCTCAAAAACAGACACAAAGCAAAAAAGTATATGCTAGGCTCTGTGCTAAATGCCTATCTTTTAATTCGTTCAATCTCACCATAGGAAAGGTAGAGTCTATTATTATTCCCATTTTACGTAAGAGGCAAATCAGGCCCAGAGAGAGTTAATAACAATAAAAATGAACATTTATTAAACATTTACCAAGCCTTCTTCCAAGCTTTCTAAAATACATTGCCTTTGTACATTTTTGGAATTAGAAAACATCTGATCCTCATTTTACAGGTAAGAAAACTGAGGCACAGAGAGGCCAAGGTCACACAATTAGACCTGGCAGATTCAGGTGGTCCCAGGCATTCTCACTTTGCTGTGGTGCCTCTTAAGATTGAGATGGGGCTGGGAATGGTGGTTCATACCTGTAATCCCAGCACTTTGAGAGGCTGAGGTGGGTGGGTTGCTTGAGCCCAGGAGTTCGAGACCATCCTGGGCATGGCCATCCCTGCAAAACAAAAAAACAAAAAAAATTAGCTGGGCATGGTGGCACACTCTTGTAGTCCCAGCTACTTGGGAGGCTGAGGTGGGAGAATCACCTGAGCCCTGCAGGTTGAGGCTGCAGTAAGCTGTGATAGTGCCACTCTACTCCAGCCTGGCTAACAGATCAAGACCCTGTCTCAAACAAAACAAAACAGTACAAAAACCCATTGAGAAGGGATTGATGATAGCTAGGTTGACTATGGTAGTCTTCCCACATCTGTGCTAAGCGCTGGATGTTCATTGCATTTTTAAAACTCTTTAGAGCAAACAGATGGGGTAGGGCGGTGGTTCTTAACCCCACCTGCATGGTAGAGTCATTTGGGGAATTCTTAGAAAATACCAGTGCCTGAGCCCCACCCCAGAACTTTAAATCAAGCTCTCTGGGGCTGTGACATGAGCAATGGTTTTTTTTTTTTTTTTTTTTTTGAGATGGAGTCTTGCTCTGTCGCCCGGGCTGGAGTTCAGTGGCCGGATCTCAGCTCACTGCAAGCTCCGCCTCCCGGGTTTACGCCATTCTCCTGCTTCAGCCTCCCGAGTAGCTGGGACTACAGGCGCCCGCCACCTCGCCCGGCTAGTTTTTTTGGTATTTTTTTAGTAGAGACGGGGTTTCACCAGGTTAGCCAGGATGGTCTCGATCTCCTGACCTCGTGATCCACCCGTCTCGGCCTCCCAAAGTGCTGGGATTACAGGCTTGAGCCACCACGCCTGGCCAGCAATGGTATTTTTTTTTTTTCTTCTTTTTTTTTTTTTTTGAGACGGAGTCTCGCTCTGTCGCCCAGGCTGGAGTGCAGTGGCCGGATCTCAGCTCACTGCAAGCTCCGCCTCCCGGGTTCACGCCATTCTCCTGCCTCAGCCTCCCGAGTAGCTGGGACTACAGGCGCCCGTCACCTCGCCCGGCTAGTTTTTTGTATTTTTTTAGTAGAGACGGGGTTTCACCGTGTTAGCCAGGATGGTCTCGATCTCCCGACCTCGTGATCCGCCTGTCTCAGCCTCCCAAAGTGCTGGGATTACAGGCTTGAGCCACCGCGCCCGGCCAGCAATGGTATTTTTAATAAGCTTCCAAGGAGGTACTAATGGGCAGCCAAGGGGTTATTAATTTCATTTAACAAAAGAGCAAACAGGATTAGAGAGATTGACAAGGAATGTGGACAGTCATAATGAAAAATAATAATAAGAGGAGGCTAGCAAATATTTAATCGAGCACTCGTGATGTGCCAAGCACTGTTCTAAGTGCAGCGTTTGAGTTATCAGCTTCTCTCTGGGCCAGGGACTGCTGATATCACCTGATGTTCAGGAATGTTAAGTGACCCATAGCCATGAAGGAATCACGCCAGGATTTGAACCCAGGCAGCTGGTTCCAGAGTCATGCTCCAAACTCCAGTTTAGACTGGTGGGGTCTCACAGCTTTGCTCCAACATCCACCCCTTTGAGGGTCACAAAGCGGAAGATGAGAATATTTTTATGAAGCCTCACTCCTGCTTGGAGATCGAGGCTCTGAGATAAGCAGTGGCTGGCTCAGGGTCCCTCAGCTTGTGGTGGTAGGTGTGGAATTTGAATCGAGGGCTCTCGGACCCTGCACGGGGTTGGTGTCTTCTCCAGTCTGCACCGGCCCTTTCCAAATCCTCAGACGCCTTTACTAGTCCTGGAAAAGAGGCCTCTGCCTGAGCCACACCCCCCACATCTCACCCAAGGCCACAGAGATCAGGATGACATCCAAAACATGGATCCACTGGTTGCCTTTTATTCATTTTTATATATATATATATTTTGAAACAGGGTCTCACTCTGTTGCCCAGGCTGCAGTGGAGCAACATGATCTTGGCTTACTGCAGCCTTCACCTCCTGGGTTCAAGCAACTCTCCTGCCTCAACCTCCTGAGTAGCTGGGACTACAGGCGTCCACCACCATGCCCAGCTAATTTTTGTATTTTTAATAGAGATGGGGTTTCACCATGTTCGCCAGGCTGGTCTCGCACCCCTGAGCTCAAGTGATCTGCCCAACTCGGCCTCTCAAACTGCTGGGATTACAGGGGTGAGCCACCGCACCCAGCCACTCTTTGCCTGAGTGCTCCCGGCAACCTTGTAAGGTATCTGCTGTCATCCTCACTCTGCAGGTGGGGAAACTGAGCCTCAGATTGGGGGGTAGGATTTGAACATAAGCCTCATAACTAGGAACCAGCTAAGCTAGAACTTGAACCCAGGTCATTGTGACTGCAGACCCCAGGTCCTAGCCATTGCACTAGGAAGATTATTCAGAAAGTTCAGTAGAAAAAGTGGTAGGGCCTGAGCTAAGGTGGTGGCCAGGGAGCCAGACTTTTGGGGCCTAAGAAATGAAAGTAAGAGAGAAGATTCTAGAATTCCAGATGGGAAGCAAATTGGGCCTTAATAAAGATCATTAGCCCTTAGTGAATACCTGCTTTCTCTGCTGGGTGCTGTTCTAAGTTTCTTTCCAATGTGATCTTGTTGACCCCCTCCCTATCCACATCAGGTTGTGAGGTAGGGATTATCACCCTCTTTTTCCCACAGCTTGGAGAGGGGAAGCCATTGGCCCAACAGAAGCTGATAGTGGCTAAAATATTGAGCATGCAGTGTTTCAAGGTCCATGTTCTGTTTTTTTGTTTTATTTGTGTGTTTGTTTGTTTGTTTTAGACATAGCCTTGCTCTGTCACACAGGCTGGAGTGCAGTGGCATGCTTACAGCTCACTGCAGCTCAACCTCCTGGGCTCAAGTGATCCTCCTGCCTCAGCCTCCTAAGTAGCTGGGACTACAGGCACATATCACCACGCCTGGCTGATTTTTTAATTTATTGTAGAGACCGTGTTTCACAATGTTACCCAGGCTAGTCTCAAACTCCTGGACTCAAGTGATCCTCTTGCCTGGGCCTCTCAAAGTGCTGGATTTACAGGCTTGAGCTGCTGCTGCGCCCAGCTGGGGTTCACATTAAACCCTCTGTATGCCACATGAACTTGTGGATGACTCCCAGGCACCTTATGCAGGAAGCACTATTTCTGTCCCCATTTGCTAAAGACACTGAGACCCTGAGAGGTTCGAGCCACCTGGGCCAAAAATGTTAGAGGTGTGATTCAAACTCTGCCCTGTTTCAGACCTGCGCTTAGTACATGTTTGTTGACTGACCAACCGATGGTGGGGAAGGTGGTATTGCCCAGTGAAAAGTGGGACGTCCAGGGCTCCAGAAACCCAGCTTCTGCCACTAGTAGGCTTTTTGGCTTGGAGTTGCTAAGAGTCTCAGTCCCTTTCCTGGGACCCTTGGGGCAGGCAGAGAACCCCTTTGTAGAACACCCTGCTCTGAGAAACATGGAAGATGCATGATGTGATTTCACTCTCAGAACACTTCTAGGGGGTGGGTTAAAAGCTGCATTTTCCAGGGCTGGTAACTGAGGTTTAGAGAGGACACAGCCTTCATGCAAAGTCACACACAGCTCAAAAGTGCTGCATCTGAATTTGAACCCTAGATGGCTTCAAAGTCTGAACAGTGAGCCTGGGAGTTTGAGGCTGCAGTGAGCCGGGATCGCGCCACTGCACTCCAGTCTGGGCGACAGAGCCAGACTCTGTCCTGCCCGCCCCCGCCAAAAAAGTCTGAGTGAGCCCAGGGCTCCCAGGTACGATGGGTAACGTAAGAGTCTCAAGACCCATATCTGGTGTGGGACGCATGGGCGCCGCCTCGGCCTGGCTGGTTTTTATCCATGATCTCCCCTAATCCCTACAGCCTTTGTAATGGGGTAGGGAGTGTCGCCCTCGGTTTCCTAAGGAGGAAACTGAGACTATGGGGAAAGTCACCGGGCTGAGGGGGGGCGGGGGCAGGTCTGTCTTCAGAGCCCCAAGGGCTGGAGCAGCCATTCCTGACCCTTCCAGGCGGACTTCCCCAGCTGTCTCCCACCCTGTGGGGGTGCACCAGCCTCTGTTCTTTCCCCCCCAGCCTTGTTGACCAGCTCAGGTTTCCGTTCCTAGGGTGTCGCCCTGGAAACAAGGTGTGGCTGGCAGGAGGGGCTGGGGTGGGAGGGTGGTGTGGGGAGTGGGTTCCTCCACCAGCCAGGAGTGGGGGCCAGGGCGCCGGCAGCCATGAGATACCCTCCCAGGGAATGTGGTCCGGCCGCCCCACCCTCTGAGTGCTGAGGAGCTCCCGGAGCAGCCCTTTCAGGCGGGGAGGGCAGACACCCAGCAAACCGGTTGTTCCGCTCCTGGCCAGCCACCCAGGCCACCCACCCTCCCACCATTAGAAGGTTGGCACCTGGGACCAGGCAGCCTATGGTGGCCACACCCTACTCTGCCTGAGAAGCCCAAGCTCAGGCAGAGCTTAAAACAGTCCTGCTGGCCAGGCACAGTGGCTCACGCCTGTAACCCCAGGCATGCCGGGGTGGGAGGATCACTTGAGCCCAGTGGTTCAAGACCAGCCTGGGCAACGTAGTGAGATCTGATCTCCACGAAAAGTAAAAATTGACAAAATTGGCCAGGCGTGGTGGTGCCTACCTGTGCTCCCATCTGCTGGAGAGGCTGAGGCAGGAGGATTGTTTGAGCCCAAGAGGTGGAGGCTGCAGTGAGCTGTGTTCATGCCACCACACTCCAGCCTGGGTGACAAAGTGAGATCCTGTTTCTAAAAAACAAAAGAAAAAGATAGTCCTGCTGCTAACCAGCTTAGAAAGCAGCTAGCTGGGTAGCTAGCAGAGTAGGTTACCCTACTTTGTCACACACAGCTGGAAAACACATCTTAATTTGAATCCCAGATGGCTTCAAAGTCCAGAGTAGCTCACTAGCTAAGCCACTAAGCAGCTAATTCTCTGGCTAGTTTAGCTAGCTAACTTTAGAGAGCTTGGCTAGTCAGCTCTCTGGCTGGTTTAGCTAAGTGGCTAACTAGCTCTCTAGTTATATCTAACTGCTTCTGTGAGTGTTGAACCCCTGTTGCCTACATGATTACCCCTGTGAGCTGGACTTGTTCTTAAACTGTTACAGAGTCCTGAGGCTGGGTGTGGAGGCTCACGCCTCTAATCCCAGCACTTCGGGAGGCCGAGGTGGGCAGATCACTTGAGGTCAGGAGTTCGAGACCAGCCTGGGCAACATAGAGAGACCCCGTGTCTACAAAAAAAATACACCGGGTGCGGCAGCCCAAGCCTGTAATCCCAGCAAGTGGGGAGGCTGTGGTGGCAGAATTAGTTGAGCCCAGGAGTTCAAGAGCAGCCTGGACAACGTAGTGAGACCCCATCTCTACTAAAAATACGAAAAATCAACCTAGTGGATCGACACACACTTGTGATCCCAGCTACTCTCGAGGCTGAGGTGGGAGGATTGCTCGAGTCTAGGAGGTGGAGGCTGCAGTGAGCCATGATTGTACCACTGCACTCCAGCCTGGGTAACAGAGTAAGACGCTGTCTCCAAGAGAAAAAAAAGAAAAAGACTAGGCACGGTCATTTCAGCAGAACTGTTATGTGTCTATTATCACTAGAAACTGCAGGTATGTTCCTGTTGCATTTCGGTTATTGCAGATACCACAAGCACCCTTCCAGAAATATTCCATACATATTCAAGTGAATATATAAAAAGATTCCTACCGGGCGCAGTGGCCCACGCCTGTAATCCCAACACTTTGCAAAGCCGAGGCAGATGGATCATGAGGTCAGGAGCTCGAGACCATCTTGGCTAACACAATGAAACCCCGTCTCTACTAAAAAATACACAAAATTAGCCGGGCGTGGTGGCATGCGCCTGTAGTCCCAGCTACTTGGGAGGCTGAGGCAGGAGAATGGTGTGAACCCAGGAGGCAGAGCTTGCGGTGAGCCGAGATCGCGCCACTGCACTCCAGCCTGGGCGACACAGCGAGACTCCGTCTTAAAAAAAAAAAAAGATTCCTCTTCCAACCTTTCTAATGCAAACTGTAGCTCCTCACACAGTTCTCAACTCACCTCCTTTTACTCGATATTGATTTGAAGATAGTCCCATGTCTATACACAAGAGCCTTCTAGGAATCCATCATATGAAGGTGCATTCAGGTGATTTCCAGTCTTTTGCTGCTACAAAGAGTGCCTCAACCGGTCACCTCGCACACGGTCATTTCCTGTGGGTGAGTCCAGGCAACCACAGGCTGTGACCCAAGTCTGGCTGGCTGCAAAGGCCTTGTTCTCTCAGGGTAAATCCTCACCCAGACAGTGCCTTTGTGCAATTTGGAAAGATTCTTTGCTACCATCAGCCTGAAAATGCTCATAAAAAACATTCGAGTCTATATTGTTATGGTGTAAACATACCATGTGCAGATGCCCTTGTGCAATGCACGACCTGTTCAGTGGCCCCATGACGCCTTCCAGGCTGTGGGCAGGGATCTGAGACCCTCTCCCCTCTCACCCACTGCAGACATACTCCGGCCTTTTCTGTGTGGTCATCAACCCGTACAAGCAGCTTCCCATCTACACAGAAGCCATTGTGGAGATGTACCGGGGCAAGAAGCGCCACGAGGTGCCACCTCATGTGTACGCAGTGACCGAGGGGGCCTATCGGAGCATGCTGCAGGGTGAGTGCTGGGTGGGGCTGCAGGCCAGCGAGGCAGCTCTTCAACGGGGGCCTGACCTGGGGCTGCCGGAAGCCAGAGTCCAGGTCAAATGACAGCTTGGGGACTTGACTCTGTGGGGCTTCTTATGGGGCTGGAGGGAACACAAGTAGAGGCCTGAGTGGGTGAGGTGCCAGGTCCCAGAGTCTTTTTACCTATCTCTATGTTCACTGTCTCTTTATTATTATTTATTATTATTATTATTATTATTTTGAGACAGAGTCTTGCTTTGTCACCCAGGCTGGAGTGCAGTGGCATGATCTTGGCTCACTACAACCTCTGCCTCCTGGGCTCAAGTGATTCTCGTGCCTTAGCCTCCCAAGTACCTGGGACTACAGGCGTGCACCACCACGCCTGGCCTCTTTTCTTATTTTTAAATAAATTAGTTAATTTTTGGCCAGGCGCGGTGGCTTACGCCTGTAATCCCAGCACTTTGGGAGCCGAGATCAAGACCATCCTGGCTAACAAGGTGAAGTCCCATCTGTACTAAAAATACAAAAAAAAATTAGCCGGGTGTGGTGGTGGGCGCCTGTAGTCCCAGCTACTGGGGAGGCTGAGGCAGGAGAATGTCATGAACCCAGGAGGTGGAGCTTGCAGTGAGACAAGATCGCGCCACTGCACTCCAGCCTGGATGACACAGTAAGTCTTTGCCTCAAAAAAAAAAAAGTTATTTATTTTTTATTTCAATAGTTTTTGGGAAACAGGCGGTGTTTGGTTGCATGTAAAAGTTCTTTAGTGGCGATTTCTGAGATTTCGGTGCACTTGCCATCAGAGCAGTGTAGACTGCACCCAATGTGTAATCTTCTATCCCTCACCACCCCCCCACCACCCTTCATCCTGAGTCCCCAAAGTCCATTGTGTCATTCTTATGTCTTTGCATCCTCAGAGCTTAGCTCCCACTTATAAATGAGAACATACAATGTTTGATTCTCCATTCCCGAGTTACCTCACTTAGAATAATGGTCGCCAATTTCATCCAGGTTGCTGTGAATGCCATTATTTCATTCCTTTTTATGGCTGAGTAGTATTCCAGGGTGTATGTATGTATATATATCCCATGGTGTATATAACAAATATATATATACACACACCGTGGGATATATACTCTCCCTTTATATATACTATAGATACAGATATAGATATAGATACACACACACACCATGGGATATATATGTGTGTGTGTATAGACACCATGGAATACTCATATATATGTGTGTCTGTGTGTATATATACGTGTATATATATATACACACATCTCACAATTTCTTTATCCACTCGTTGGTTGATGGACATTCAGGCTGATTCCATACTTTTGCAATTGTGAATTGTGCTGCTATAAACATGTGTGTGCAAGTGTCTTTTTCATATAATAGCTTCTTTTCCTCTGGGTGGATACCCAGGGTGGGGTTGCTGGATCAAATGATAGATCTAATTTTGGCTCCTTAAGTAATCTCCATACTGTTTTTCATCTTTAAAAAAATAAAAAAATAACAGCTGTTAGTGTGGATATGGTGAAACGGGAACACTTTTACACTGCTGGTGGAATGTAAACTATACAACCACTATTGAAAACAGTATGGAGATTCTTTAAAGATCTCTGTTCACTCTTTCTCTGAACAATATTGGTTGGGTGTGGGGCTTCTGTGAACATTTTCCTTGAGACAGTAATTCCCAGAGTGTTCATTCATTCATTCAACACTTATTGTTGAATTGTAGATCTGATCTCCATTGTCATGGGTAAATGTAGCCTCTTAGACAGATGGCAGCACAAGGCAGTTGTGTACAGCTGGGCAGGTTGTACACTGAACAAGGGTATCCATCCAAGGGGCCGCCATTCACATCATGACAAAATAGATCAGTCTTGGCAAAATTACGTGATTATCATCTATTATATATATAATGCCCTTATTATATATTTGATATATTTCATCTATTTTAATAAACATTTAGTATTTATTTGTTTATATCTATTAAACATTTAAAAATTATATCTATTTATATCATATAACATATAATAGGCCGGCGCAGTGGCCCACGCCTGTAATCCCAGCACTTTGGGAGGCCGAGGTGGGCGGATCACGAGGTCAGGAGATCGAGACCATCCTGGCTAACATGGTGAAACCCCATCTCTACTAAAAATACAAAAACATTAGCCAGGCTTGGTGGTGGGTGCCTGTAGTTCCAGCTACTCGGGAGGCTGAGGCAGGAGAATGGCATGAACCCAGGAGGCGGAGCTTGTAGTGAGCGGACATCGCACCACTGCACTCCAGCCTGGGCTACAGAATGAGACTCCATTTCAAAAAAAAAAAAAAGTTTTTGTTACAAAAGGAAAAACCCCATGTAATAGTACACAACATTCAGACCCTTCAGTCATGGCTTCAAAACCCGTCTGTGCCACTCACCATTTCTGTCCCGCACCCCAGCCTCACCCACCTTCCTGTCAGACATCCCTAATCCAGTCCTACCTCAGGGCCTGAATATGAATATATTATACTTATTGAATATGCATATTAAATATGAACAAATTATTAAATGTATATATTTAATTAACTAGTGTAATATTGTGAAAATATCATGCTGATTTAATATGCATATTCAATAAGTGTATTATTTTATTATACTTTATTTTGTTTTATTATACTTCATTTTTATTTTATTATACTTTATATTTATTATACTTTATATTTATTTATTATATATGTGTAATGTTGATATAATAAATTATACCTATTTAATATGCATATTCAATAAGTATAATAAATTAATGTGTTAAATAGTATAACATATTAAATTAAATGGTATATTAAATAGCATAATATTGTAAACATATTATGCTTTTTTTTTTTTTTTTTTGACAGAGTCTCACTCTGTCACCCAGGCTGGAGTGCAGTGGCATGACCTTAGCTCACTGCAACCTCCACCTCCCAGGTTCAAGCCATTCTCCTGCCTCAGCCTCCTGAGTGGCTGGGACTATAGGCACATGCCACCATGCCCAGCTAATTTTTGAAGTTTTAGTAGAGACAGGGTTTCACCATGTTGGCCAGGCTGGTCTTGAACTCCTGACCTCAGGTGATCCGCCTACCTCAGCCTCCCAAAGTGCTGGGATTACAGGTATGAGCCACCGCGCCCAGCCTAATATGCTTATTTAATATGCATATTAAATGGGAGTATGAAATGGGAATATTGAAGTCTCCAGGTAGAATAGTGGATTCATCTATTTCTCCTGGCAGGTCTATCAGTTTCTGCCGGATGAATTCATTTAACCTCATAGTAAATCTATGAAATAGGTTATCTCCTTGTCCCTGATTTCTGGGTGGGGAAACTGAGGCACAGAGCAAAGCAGTCGCTGCCCATGGTCACACTGGTGGGTGTATGCTGAGGTGGGATTCGAACCCAGGGCCCCCGACCACCGCCTCCCTGTATGCCACACCGTGTTATATTTCCTCCTGTGCTGTGCACTGTGCTGGGTGCGTTTTGAACATTCTGAGTTCTGATTACAGCCCTGTGAGATGGCATCTGTTTTGAGCCCAATTTTTCAGATGGGAAAACAGGCACAAAGCAATTCAGAGACTGGCCCAAGGACACGCAGCAAGTCAGAGAGACAGCTGGGTGGTGAATCTGTGTGCATATTGTCCCCTATACCAGGCTGCCAAGTC
Organism: Macaca mulatta; assembly: GCF_049350105.2. Classification (NCBI taxonomy): domain Eukaryota; kingdom Metazoa; phylum Chordata; class Mammalia; order Primates; family Cercopithecidae; genus Macaca; species Macaca mulatta. Next base: position 62,610,224 of record NC_133424.1, read on the forward strand.
TGAGGTCCTACTGGATGCAGCTTACTCCCTGGTTTGAAGACACCCAGAGGATGTCTGTCCTGCTTAAAAAAACATTCAGACTCTTTGATCATAGCTTTATTTATTTATTTATTTAGAGATGGAGTCTCACTCTTGTCGCCCAGCTGGAGTGCAATGGCACGATCTTGGCTCACTGCAACCTCCGCCTCCCAGATTCAAGCGATTCTTCTGCCTCAGCCTCCCGAGTAGCTGGGGTTACAGGCAGCACCACCATGCCTGGCTAATTTTTGTATTTTTAGTAGAGACGGGGTTTCACCATGTTGGCCAGGCTGGTCTTGAACTCCTGACCTCAGGTGATCTGCTGGCCTTGGCCTCCCAAAGTGCTGGGATTACGGGCGTGAGCCACTGCGTCCAGCCTAATCACGGCTTTAAAACCCATCACACCACTTGCTATCTCTGCCCCATCCCCCAACCTCACTGGCCTTTCTGTCTCTCAAACATCCCTGACTCAGAGCCTTTCCCCTGGCTGTGCCCTCTACCTGAAATGCCACCTCCTCTGAGAAGCCTTCCCTGCTCCTTCCCCCAAGTCGATTCTAATTACCTAACACCAGGGTTTTGGAATCCTGGGTCTATCGACATTTGGGGCTGGATGATTCTTCGTCGTAGGAGGCTGTCCTGGGCATTGTAGGTGTTTAGCAGCACCCCTGGCCTCTACCCACTCAGTGCCCGTGGAACTCCCTTCTCTCAGGGTAATAACCAAAAACGCCTCCCAGACATTGCCAGGTGTCTTCTGGCGGGAATAGAGGACATAATTGCCCCCGTTTAAGAACCACTGCTTTATTCTATTCCTGATTTAGTTTTCTTCCCAGTGCTAATCGCTATTTGATTGTAGGTTTTTGTCCCCTGCATCTTAAGTGAAAGCTCTGTAGGGGCACACACCCCGCCAGCTCCCCAGTCCCCTCCATGCCTGGCGCTCAGTAGGTGGTCAGCATGCGGTTGTGGAATGGCTGTGTTAGGCCCAGGGCGGGCACTGGGGTAGACACCTTATATCACAGGACCTTGCTCCTGTCTTTGAATCTCACACGCCCAGCATGAGGCGGCACACAGTAGGGTCTCATGTTGAGGTTGCTGAGTGAATCCTATTCTGTTCAGTTGAGGGAGGCTGTCTCCATTGTACAGGTGGGGAAACCAAAGGTCAGAGAGGGGCAGCTGCTTTCCCAGGGTCACACAGCAAGCAAGGGGCTGAGCTGGATGGGGAATTAGAATCCAGGAGTATTACACATCAAGACCCAAGCTTTTCCTCACTCCTTGGGAATAATTTTAAAAAGGCAGCAGTGAATGTAAGGGACCAGAGAGCCCTGCTAGAGACTCTCTCAAATGACATATCCCCCCACTCTGTCCCCTACAGATCGTGAGGACCAGTCCATTCTCTGCACGTGAGTAATCTGGAAGGACTTCCTGGAGGAGGAGGGAGGGGTCCGGGTGGGGCGTGGCTGTGTTTGGAATGGGCAGGGCAGGTGGGGAGCTTGCCCGAGGTCACTGCCAACCCCTTTGCTTCCCCTTGTCATCCCCACAGTGGAGAGTCTGGAGCTGGGAAGACAGAAAACACCAAGAAGGTCATCCAGTACCTCGCCCATGTGGCATCGTCGCCGAAGGGCAGGAAGGAGCCGGGTGTCCCCGTAAGCACCCCAGCCTTGGGACACCCCCTGGGCCCTGCCACAGCATCGCCCCTTCCATCTTGGGCTTTCCTCACGATTGCCTCTTCCCCTCATGGAGGACCTTCTCCTGGATGCCTGTGCCACCTGAGCACCTACTGTGTGCCTGGGGTGGGGCTGGAAGCAGAGTCAGGGGGACACAGAGGTGTGAGGGTCAGTCTTGGTCTCACTGGCTCTCAGAATGGCTCCTAGTACTTAGTAGGTGCTTTATTTTCTGAGCACCTACTGTGTCAAGCCTGATTTTAGGTGATCATGATGGCTGGGTTTGTTGTCTAAGTGAATGTTACAAGGTGCCCCCCACTGTTCCAAGCCCTGTTCTCCCACTGCCTTACTTACCCCTTGGGTGGGGTGGGTGCTGTTTTTCTGCACTGAAGATGAAGAGCCCAGGCATGGGAGGGGTGAGTCAGTTGTTGGTCCCGCACCCAGGAAGACGTAGAGTGGAGGCCGGGCACAGTGGCTCATGCCTGTAATCCCAGCACTTTGGGAGGCCGAGGCAGGAGGATCACTTGAGCCCTGGAATTCGAGACCAGCCTGGGTAATACAGTGAGACCCCATCTCTACAAAATTTTTTTTAAATAAAGGAGGTAGAGTGGGATTCAAACCCAGGCGTGTGGTCCCCAGGCCACCCTACTCCACACACCCGGTTTCCCCAGTTCCCCTTCCCCCACCCCCCACGCCACCACCCGAGATCACCGGTTCACCTGTGTGTCTGTCCACGTTCCATGTGCTGTGTCCTGGTCCGTGTCTCGTGTCCCGTGACTTCCTCAGGCCTCCGTCAGCACCGTGTCTTATGTGAGTAGCAGGGGATCACCTCCAGTCTTGCTGCCCCTAATGCCTTCCCGGCCACCCAGTGCATGATCTTCTTGGTAGACAGGGCCCAAGGCAGCAGTGGTCCCACCTGCCAGGGATCCCCCTGGCCCCCCAGTGCTGTTCATGGAGGCCCTGCTGTGTGTGTGCAGACGGGCCACAGACACCAACATGAAACAATCCAGAGAACGAAACTACCACTTATTACTGATCTACTAAACATGTCCAGCCAGGTCCCACAGATGCTGCATGCACACAACCAGAGAGTAGACAGTGTAGCAAGGGAAATACACGCATGCCCCGTGTTCTTCGGTGTGCCAAGTCGTGTGCCCTTCACTTTGTGTATCTTTTTTCTTTTTTTTTTTTTTTTTTTTTTTTTTTTTGGGACGGAGTCTCGCTCTGTCGCCCAGGCTGGAGTGCAGTGGCTGGATCTCAGCTCACTGCAAGCTCCGCCTCCCAGGTTCACGCCATTCTCCTGCCTCAGCCTCCCGAGTAGCTGGGACTACAGGCGCCCGCCACCTCGCCCGGCTAGTTTTTTGTAATTTTTTAGTAGAGACGGGGTTTTACCGTGTTAGCCAGGATGGTCTCGATCTCCTGACCTCGTGATCCACCCGTCTCGGCCTCCCAAAGTGCTGGGATTACAGGCTTGAGCCACCGCGCCCGGCCATGTGTATCTTTTTTCATTTGACAAAGCATCCACCTAGCTAGATCATGTCATCTTAACACAAGCAAGACGTGGACTGAGAGAAAACACACACAGGCTGCCATTTACGAAGCACCTACTGTGTGCCAGGCTCTGACACCAAGGGGGTTGGAGGGAAGTTTGGAGTAGGGTTCCTGCCAAGGAGTAGCCTGGCAGGGCTAGGAACCCACTATTTTTTGAAGGCCTATTATGTGCCAGACTGCTTGAAGCACTTTACATAGGTGATACAGATTTTTGCCTTGGTTAAAAATTCTAGGCTGGGTTTGGTGGCTCAGGTCTATAATCCCAACACTTTGGAAGGCTGAAGTGGGAAGATTGCTTAAGGCCAGGAGTTCAAGACCAGGCTAGATAACAGAGTGAGACCCCATCTTTACTAAAACTTTTAAAAATTAATTGGGCATGGTGGCGCTTGCCTGTAGTCCCAGCTACTCAGGAGGCTGAGGTGAGAAGATTCCTTAAGCCCAGGAATTTGAAGCTGCCATGAGTTATGACCATGCCACTGCACTCCAGAATTTCTACAAGCAACACATGAGTACATATTCATTGTAACAACAACAAATCAGATGAAATGAAATTCCTGTTTCCTCCCCTCAGTCCCCTTCCTTGGAGTGCCTTATACTGTTGACAGTTTGGTGTGCATCCTTGCAGACCTTTCTCCATATGTTTACAAACATGTATATATCTGTAGATTTAAGAGTCTTGTTTTGTGGTGTTTCTTCCTTAATTCATATTTTATGAATGGGATAACATTGTAGACATTGTTCTGCAACTTGTTTTTTTGTTTGGCTTGGTTTGATTTGGTTTCCACTTAACAATATGTCTTGGAAATGCTTCCCTCTTCCCCTCACAATAGACAGATGGGCAAGACCCGGATACGGGAAGTGGGCACACACCCAGACACACAAAGGCCCCCCACACACAGATAACCAACTGGCGACACAGCCTGAGCTGGGCTGGCCTGGCCTCCTGCCCCATTCTCACTGATCTCATGCATCATCTCCTGTGCCTGGCAGGGTGAGCTGGAGCGGCAGCTGCTTCAGGCCAACCCCATCCTAGAGGCCTTCGGCAACGCCAAGACGGTGAAGAATGACAACTCCTCCCGATTCGTGAGTGCCAGGGGTGGGCAGTGCTGGCTGTGTCAGGGATACAGGAACTGGGAAACTGGGAGTGGACTTCAGGGGGAAAGACATGTGGCTCTGTTGAGGGAGGAGGGGCTGGGGTCCTGGACTCTTAAGTCTGAGGGAGGAGGGGCTGGGGGCCTGGACCCTTGGGTCTAAGAGAGGAGGGGCTGGGGGCCTGGACTCTTGAGTCTGAGGGAGGAGGGGCTGGGGGCCTGGACCCTTGGGTCTAAGAGAGGAGGGGCTGGGGGCCCAGATCCCTAGGTCTAAGAAAGGAGGGACTGGGGGCCTGGACTCTTGAGTCTGAGGGAGGAGAAGCTGGGGCCCTGGACTCTTGAGTCTGAGGGAGGAGGGGCTGGGGGCCCGGATCCCTAGGTCTGAGGGAGAATGGGCTGGAGGCTGGGTGCCTGATTCCAAGGGAGGAGCAGCTGGGGACCGGGGGTTGGGGAAAGAAGTCCAAGGAGCCAAGACCTTGAATTCCCACGGAGTCCCTCGCTGGGGACTCACCATAGGATGGGGTTCAGGTAGAGGCAGCAAGGAAGTGCGGAGGCAGCCCCAGCTCTGGGAGCAGTGGGTGTGGGGTTTGGGCTGTTCTTCAGGTCTGAGCGGGGAAGGGGACCCTCCGCTGAAGCCCACCCACCTTGGTCTCTCCCAGGGCAAATTCATCCGCATCAACTTCGACGTTGCCGGGTACATCGTGGGCGCCAACATTGAGACCTGTATCCTGTCACAGCCCATGGGGGTGGCAGCCGAGGGGGGCAGCCTTTCAGACAGCACTGAGTATGGGAAGCACCTCCCACCACAGGGACCCCCTCCCTGCTACTCAGATGGGACCCGTGTTCAGGCGGCATCTGCATGGGGAGGGGAGGGTGGGACTTCTGGTATGTATGAGGCCAGTACAGCCTTGCTATGGGGTGGTGGGTTGGTGTCCACCCAGTTCAGCCATAAGGGGAGTCCCAGCACTCAGCCTGCAGTGGCACTCATGGTGACCCATGACAGTGAAATGACATAGAGCAGTGTAAGCAAAGGGAAAAGGCACGTGGGGCCATGTCCCCCGGGGACCAGGCACAGGCTCCTAGAACCCTCTCCAGCAGAGGCGCACAGGACACCAGGCGGGGCAACACTTATGAAATGCTGTCCCAGAGAAGCGCAGAGACACTCAGTGTCAGGCTTTTCACTGGGGTCTGTTCACATCCCTGCTGTACCCCCATCCCCCGCCCTTAGTATGAACCTAAATTCCACATTCCCAGGAGGAAAGCAGGTGATCAGTGTAAACCAGGGTGTTTGCACAAACCCTTTAGGCCCAGTGAACCCCTCTCATCCTGTTAGAGGATGCTGGAACCCTCCCGAAATCCAGGTCCCCAGACGTTAGCCAGGGGCCCACCTGGCCAGCAGGCCTTTCCAGGGGAGCATCTCAGGCCGGCTGTGTTCACCCTTTTCTGTTCAGACGGCATATGGCTGTTTAAAGGAAATTAAACGATAAAACACAGGCACTCTGGGAGGGCAGGAATTAAGAGGATGGGCCAAGAAATTGTACCAACCTAGGTTCAAATCGCAGTTCTGCCACTTTGAGACACTGGGGACTTGGGTACGTGATTTGGCCTTTCCCTGCCTCAGTTTCTCCCTCTGTAGAAGGAGAAGGAACATAGAACCTACCCTAGAGGGGCTTGGAGGATTTTGGAGTTAAATGCTTGGCCACAGCACCTGCTACATAGCAGGCACTCAAGAACAAGCTATTGTTATTAGCAATTAGTGATTAAATTAGTGACCAGGCACGGTGGCTCAAGCTTATAATCCCAGTACTTTGGGTGGCCAAGGCAGGTAGGTCATTTGAGGCCAGGAGTTTGAAGGGTTAAGCAAAGTGTCTGGTGTTTTGTTTTACTCTAAGATGTCTTGGCTGGGTGCAGTGGCTCATGCCTATAATCCCAGCACTTTGGGAGGCTAAGGCTGGAGGATCGCTTGAGCTCAGGAATTTGAAGCCAGTCTGGGCATCACAGTGATACCTCATCTCTACTAAAATAAAGAAAATTTAAAAATTAGCCAGGTATGGTTGTGTACACCTGTAGTCCCAGCTACTCAAGAGGCTGAGGTGGGAGTATCGCTTGAGCTGGGGAGGCGGAGGTTATAGTGAGCTGTGCCTTGTGCTGCTGCACTCCAGCCAGGGCAACAGAGCCAGACCCCGTCTGAAAAACAAAAAACAAGAGTCTTGCCACCTTTTAATATGTAAGTTTGACACGTGATTTTCTTAGGAGGGAGAGTATGCAGAGACAGTCTAGTTGAAGATGGGAGCTGAGGTATCTGCATGGGAAAGCTGAGGCTGGGAGAGTACTAATGGCAGGAGACATTCTCACCCGCGGGTAAGTTTGAACCAGGCATTGTTCAGAGTGCTTCATGCACAGTAAGTCATTTATCCTCACAGCAACTCATCCAGGATCGATGAGGGTTTTTTTTGTTTTGTTTTGTTTTGTTTTTGAGACGGAGTCTCACTCTGTCGCCCAGGCTGGAGTGCAGTGGCGCAATCTTGGCTCACTGCAACCTCCTCCTCCCAGGTTAAAGCGATTCTCCTGCCTCAGCCTCCCAAGTAGCTGGGATTACAGGCACCTGTCATCACACCTGGCTAATTTTTGTATTTTTAGTAGAGATGGGGTTTCACCATGTTGGCTAGGCTGGTCTTGAACTCCTGACCTCAGGTGATCCACCTGCCTCAGCTTTCCAAAGTGGTGGGATTACAGGCGTGAGCCACCACACCCACAGGATTGATGAGTTTTTTAGAGACAGAGCAAGACCCTGTCTCTAAAGAGAGAAGAGAGAGAAAGAGAGAGAGAGAGAGAGAGAGAGAGGAAGGTCTCATAAAGGTGTTATTTTTGAGCCCCTTGAACAGGTAGATGAGGAAACTGAGGCACATCAGCACGGCTGCTCATCCAGTTAGTGGCAAAGTCACTAGCCTGGGCTGTGAACGACTCCACTGCTCCACAGGCGAGAAGGAGGCAGCGTGGGCAGGGCAGGCTCCTGTAGTGGCCTGGCAGCGTCAGGGCCGTCCCTTCCCCTCTATCTAGCACCTTGACTCGGTATGACCAGACCTGCTGGAGAAGTCGCGGGCCATCCGCCAGGCCAAGGACGAGTGCAGCTTCCACATTTTCTACCAGCTGCTGGGGGGCGCTGGAGAGCAGCTCAAAGGTCAGTACCGCCCCGTCTCACCCTGCTCACCAGGAAGAGGGTGGGGTCTCTCGGGGGACCCCCTCTGGGGAGGAAGCAAGAGGGGGGGTCTCTAATCTCTGTCAAACACCGACTTCACATGAGGCTTCCGCAGCCCCGGCTCTCACTGCGTAGTGGCGTCTGTCGCACGGTGGGTTCTGCTGCGCTCTGGTTCCAGCTCTGTCCCGGGTCTGGCTCGCGCCCGCTGTCAAGGCCACGCAGCCCCCGCCGCCTGGTGGCTCCTGCTCACGCTCGCTTCCGAAGCTCCGTGGCTTCTCTCTCGCGCGGCTTCTCCTCACTCCGGCGGGTGACTCCGGCTTTGCTGAGGCTCCTCCTGGTTCCTGACGACGCTGGTTTGTGTTGCTTCTCGGCTCCTGCTGCCTCGTGCTCCCCTCTGCTCTGGCTCCCAGGCCACGGCTCCTGCCGGAGTCCTCCTGTCCCTGCTCCCTGTTCCTCCTGCCCTCTGGCTGCCCAAGCGCCCTTGGCTCCTGTTTGCAGTGGCTGGCACTGCCCTGCGGCTCCCTCTGCTCCTGGCTCCTTCCTCCTGGTGGCTGAGGCTGCTTCCTGCCTCCTGCGGCCACGTAGCCCCTCCTCATCCAGGTTCCCACTCACTGTGGCCTTTGAGACCGCATGTCCTTGGGCGCCGGCCCCTGCCATCACATGGCTTGTGCTACCTTGGGCCTGAAGCCCCCCTGCTTCTGCCAACCAGTGGCCGCTGCCTGCTCTGGGCACTTTTGGAGACTCGAAAGTCCCTGCGGAGGGAGCAAAGAGGAGTGGTATAGGATGGGCGGGGGCTCATGCCTGCAATCCCAGTACTTCGGGAGGGCGAGGCAGGAGGATTGCTTGAGCCCAGGAATTCGAGTCCAGCCTGGGCAGCATAGTGAGACCCCATCTCTATAAAAAATAATAATAATAAGCTGGGCATGGTGGCACACAGCTGTAGTCCCACCTATGTGGAAGGCTGAGGTGGGAGGATTGCTTGAGCCCAGGAGTTTGAGGCTGTAGTGAGCTGTGATTGCATCACTGCACTCCAGCCTGGGCAACAGAGTAAGACCCTGTCTCTAAAAAATTTTTAAAAAGGCCGGGCACGGTGGCTCACACCTGTAATCCCAGCACTTTGGGAGGCCGAGGTGGGCGGATCACGAGGTCAGGAGATCGAGACCATCCTGGCTAATACAGTGAAACCCCGTCTCTACTAAAAATACAAAAAAATTAGCCGGGCGTGGTGTCGGGCGCCTGTAGTCCCAGCTTCTCAGGAGGCTGAGGCAGGAGAATGGCGTGAACCCGGGAGGCGGAGCTTGCAGTGAGCCGAGATCGCGCCACTGCACTCCGGCCTGGGCAACAGAGGGAGACTCCGTCTCAAAAAAAAAAAAAAAGAGAGAGAGAGCGTGGTGGTTTCATAGGTGCTAAACGCCCACTCCACCCCTGACCCTTTGCACCACACTTGTGAGTAAAGGCCTCCACCTGCTTGACAGAGAGGATGTGGCATGTCCTGGATTGCCACCGATGAATCCAGGATGAGTCCGACTCCACAGCCCACCCTTGACGTTGACCCCACTCATTGCCCCTGCAGCTGACCTCCTCCTCGAGCCCTGCTCCCAGTACCGGTTCCTGACCAACGGGCCATCCTCCTCTCCCGGCCAGGAGCGGGAACTCTTCCAGGAGACGCTGGAGTCGCTGCGGGTCCTGGGATTCACCCACGAGGAAATCATCTGTGAGTGAGCCCCATGGAGGCCAGGGTTGGGGGGGCACCCACGGAGAGCCGGGGACCTGGCCATTCATGCCCTGATCTCTTTGCTGAAGTGTTTATTGAGCACCTACTCAGTGCAGGCACTAGGGCCAGAGCAGGACATGAGACTCACAGACATCGCTGCCTTGGGGAAGCTGACAAAATGAGAGCCCCCAACCAAGTCAGTAAGGAATCACATGGCCTGTTAGTAGACTATGAGTGCAGCTGGGCGCGGTGGCTCACGCCTGTAATCCCAGCACTTTGGGAGTCCGAGTCGGATGGATCATTTGAGGTCAGGAGTTCGAGACCAGCCTGGCCAACATGGTGAAACACCGTTTCTACTGAAAATACAAAAAGGTTAGCCAGGCGTGGTGGTGGGCACCTGTAATCCCAGCTACTCAGGAGGCTTAGGCAGGAGAATCGCATGAACCTAGGAGGCGGAGGTTGCAGTGAGCTGAGATTGCACCACTGCACTCCAGCCTGGGCGACAGAGTGAGACTCTGTCTAAAAAAAAAAAAAAAGACCATGAGTGCCATGGAGAAAGATAACCAGGGGACTGGGGAGGGAGGGACACAGCTTTAAGCAGGAGCTCACGGGAGGGTGGACTGAGATGGGGATGTTTGAGTGAAGTCCTGAGGAAGTGAGGGAATGAGCACTGGAGATGCGGGGGAAGAGCGTTCCTGGCCGAGGGAACAGCCTGTGCAAAGGCCCTGAGGCAGGAAAGGGGTGGCATATTTGAGGAATTGACACTTCTGGTGGTGGGGCTGCAGAGGGGTGGGGAGTCTCACACACCAGCCTAGGAGGTTGGGACTTTATCCTGGGGTGCTGGGGAGCTGTGGGAGGACTGGGAGCAGGGGCTGGACAAAGTCAGCTCTGGGAGCAAGAAGACCCCTCGGGGGCCGTGTGAGGGACACGCTGGAGTGGGTGGTGCTGAGACCAGAAGGAGGCTGCTGAGGGTCTAGGGAAAGCCCAGGATGCTGGCCCAGGGCTGCAAGGTTGGCCCAGGCTGCGCGGCACTGGTTGTTTGGTGTTAAGTGCTCAGCTCATCACCCCCGTGTCAGGGTGCTGTGCCCAACCCCTTTTTTCTTCTTTTGAGATGGAGTCTCACTCTGTCGCCCAGGCCGGAGTGCAGTGGCACGATCTCAGCCCACTGCAACCTCCGCCTTCTGTGTTCAAGTAATTTTCCTGCCTCAGCCCCCCGAGTAGCTGGGATTACAGGCGCCCGCCACCATGCCTGGATAATTTTTCTATTTTCAGTAGAGATGGGATTTCACCATGTTGGCCAGGCTGGTCTCAAACTCCTGACCTCAGGTGATCCACCCTCCTCGGTCTCTCAAAGTGCTGGGATTCCAGGCATGAGCTGCTGTGCCCAGCCTGTGCCCCCACTTTTTTTGCCAAACAGCATGTTTTGACAGCAGCTCTGTTTCAGTGCTGCATTAGTTTGCTTAGGTTAACAAAGTACCACAAACCAAGTGCCTAAAATAACAGAAATTGATCGTCTTGTGGTCCTGGAGGCCAGACGCCCGGGATCATCGTGTTAGCAAGGGTGGTTCGTTCTGGGAGAATAGGCTCCAGGCCTCTCCCCCGATCATCGTGTTAGCAAGGGTGGTTCGTCCTGGGAGAATCGGCTCCAGGCCTCTCCCCGATCATCGTGTTAGCAAGGGTGGTTGGTCCTGGGAGAATCGGCTCCAGGCCTCTCCCCGGGCTCCTGGTAGTTTTCTGGCAATCTTTGGCGTTCCTTGGTTCATAGTCACATCACCCGATCTCTGCTTTTGTGTTCATATGGCAGCTCCCTGTGTGTGCATCTGTGTCCAAAATCCCCACTTCCCCTGCCCCCGCAACCTTTTTGTTTTTTTGAGATGGAATCTCACTCTGTCGCCCAGGCTGGAGTGCAATGGCGCAATCTCAGCTCACTGCAACCTCCACCTCCCGGGTTCAAGCAATTCTCCTGCCTCGGCCCCCTAAGTAGCTGGGATTACAGGCATACGCCACCACACCTAGCTAATTTTTTTGTACCTTTAATAGAGACGGGGTTTCACTAAGTTGGCCATGCTGGTCTTGAACTGCTGACCTCAAGTGATCCTCCCGCCTCGACCTCCCAAAGTGCTGGGATTATAGGCATGAGCCGCCACACCTAGCCTCCTACCCCACTCCGGTATGACTTTATCTTTACTCATTACATCCGTAATGACCCTGTTTCCAATAATGTCACCTTCTGAGGTCCTGGGGTTTGGATCCTCAACATACCTTTTTAGGTGGGGGTGGTGTCGACATGATTCAGTCCATAACAAGTACATAGGTGGACCTCCGCCTTTTCAGAGGCTGCATAATGTTTCATTGTTTGCACAAACTATGATTCTTTTAACCAAGCCCTCCAAAGAAAACCCTTTAGGTGTTTCCGGGGCTGAGCCGGGGCTGCCTCTGGGTCTAATTGGCCTCTGGCCTCTGGCGCTGTGGGAGGCCCCAGGAGCTATTGTTGGCTCCAGGGCCGGATTGGAAGGGCTGGAAATGGAGCTTAGCTTGGCTGTCTACCCAGGCTGCAAACAGCCGGGCCTCTTGTGGCCTATTGACACAGGGTCTCGGGCCTCTCCCACCCCCACCCCGCTGCATTTCCCAACCATGGTTGCATAATTCCCCGGCCTGCATGACTCCGCAGCTGGGCAGCTGGCACACAAATTCAGACTGTGACTGCAATGGGGACCTGGGCCTCCCAGCCTGTCCTCTTAGGTCCTGCCTGGCCTCTTGTCACCATGAGCTCATGTGACCCTCCTGGCAGCTGCCCTGCTGTGTGGCGGGTGCAGGCAGCAGCTCTGATTTTTGGAATTCAGAAATAAAAACTTTGCAGCAACCTATGCATGTAGTGACATAACCTGAATGTGGCTAAAGGTCGTACCAACAAAACCAAGCCTTCCCGCTCTTCCCTGGCCCTAGTTCCCCACTGTTAAGCTTCTTGTGTCTCCTTCCAGAAATATTTTAGGAATATAAGAAAAGACACATATTATTTTTCTTTAAGAGGAGGCGTTCTCTAGCCCCACAACTGATGTTCAGCTGTCAACATCACTGTGGTGATAAAAAAAATAAAAAGTGAAGCGATTTCTCTGTTGGTTCAAAAGTTCCGACCAGGCTCAGTGGCACATGCCTGTAATCCCAACAGTTTGGGAGGCCAATGCGGGCAGATCACCTGAGGTCAGGAGTTCGAGACCAGCCTGGCCAACATGGAGAAACCCCGTCTCTACTAAAAATACAAAAATTAGCCAGACATGGTGGTGTGCACCTGTAGTCCCAGTTACTCAGGAGGCTGAGGCTAGAGAATCACTTGAACCTGGGAGGCAGAGGTTGCAGTGAGCCAAGATCTCACCACTGTGCTCCAGATTGGAGCAGAGTGAGACTCCATCCAAAAAAAAAAAAAAGTTCCTGCATGTTGGTTGCTCCAGCTGGCTCCCTACCCTTCCACTGGAGACCCCCCTGAACTCTGGCCCAGCACTCTGGCCTAGTTTAGTCTGGGCCAGGCAGTGCTGGAGTTAAATTACAGGCTCACTCCTGTAATCCCAACACTTCGGGAGGCCGAGGTGGGAGAATCACTTGAGGCCTGGAGTTTGAGACCAGCCTGAGCAATATGGTGAGACCCTGTCTCAACTAAAAATTAAAAAAAAAAAAAAAATTAACCAGGTGTGGTGGTGCACACCTATAGTCCTAGCTGCTTGGGAGGCTGAGATGAGAGGATTAAGTACAGGAGTAGGAGGCTACAGTGAGCTATGATTGCACCATGTACTCCAGGCTGGTGATAGAATGAGACCCCATCTCAAAAAACCCCAAAACAAAGACACAAATTACTCACCCATGGAAGGATGCTCTGGACCACCCTCCCCCTCTACCCACCCACTGCCCTTTCCTACTGACTGGTATATTTGGGTCATAGTTTTGGTTCAAAATGTACAGATGGAGCTCACTCCTTTTTGCAGCTGCGTGAGGTTTTATTGTTTAAATAAAACTATGATTCTTTCAACCAATCCCTTGCAGATAGAGCCTTAGGTTGTTTCCATTCCATTACTATTGGAATAATTTAAAAAAAAATGCTAAGGCAGCGCAGTGGCTCGTGCCTGTAATCCCAGTACTTTCAGAGGCCAAAGCAGGCAGCTTGCTTGAGCTCAGGAGTTTGAGACCAGGCTGGGTAACATGATGAAACCCCGTCTTTACAAAAAACACAAAAAATTACCTGGGCGTGGTGGTGGGCACCTTTACTCCCAGCTACTTGGGGGGCTGAGGTGGGAGGATCGCTTGAGCCCAGGAGGTGGAGGCTGCAGTGAGCTGAGATCACGCCCCTGCACTCCAGCCTGGGCCACAAAGTGAGATTCTGGGCCCAAAACAAACAAACAAGTGACTGTGAATATCCTTGTAAGTAGGTTCTTGTGCTCATGTGGAAACAGACCTCTAGGTACAATTCTTAGAAATGAAATGCCGGCTGGGCGTGGTGGCTCACACCTGTAATCCCAGCACTTTGGGAGGCTGGGTCACGAGGTCAGAAGTTCGAGACAAGCCTGACCAACATGGTGAAACCCCGTCTCTACTAAAAACACAAAAATTAGATGGGTGTGGTGGCAAGACTCTGTCTCAAAAACAGAAAAAAAAAAAAAAAAAAAAGAAAAGAAATGAAATGCCGTGTCCAAAGAGATTTGTGATTCTTGTTTGTGTTCAGCATAAAAAAAAGAATCGAACAGCTTTAAGATATAATTCACATGTCACACCATTCACCTATTTAAACTGTGCAATTCCATAGAATTTTGTATATTCACAGAGTTGTGCATCTATCATACAGTCACTTTTAGAACACTTTCAGTAGCCCAAGAAGATAACACACGCCCCTTAGCTATCCTGCCAGGCCCTGTCCGCAGCCCCTGGCAACCACTCCTCTGCTTTCTGTCTCTATGGACTTGCCTATTCTGGACATTTTTGTTTTGTTTTGTTTTTTGAGACGGAGTCTCACTCTGTCGCCCAGGCTGGAGTGCAGTGCCGCGATCTCGGCTCACTGCAAGCTCCGCCTCCCGGGTTCAAGCCATTCTCCTGCCTCAGCCTCCCGAGTAGCTGGGACTACAAGGCGCCCGCCACCACGCCCGGCTAATTTTTTTGTATTTTTAGTAGAGACGGGGTTTCACCGTGTTAGCCAGAATGGTCTCGATCTCCTGACCTTGTGATCCACTCGCCTCGGCCTCCCAAAGTGCTGGGATTACAAGCGTGAGCCACCGTGCCCGGCCATGAGCATTTTTTAAATTGCAGAGAATCTACTTCGTCGCCATCCACAGGGTGGCGCTAGTTTCCAGTTCCTCCAGCCATATATGGGGAGCACCTGTGTATCCACCTGCACGCAGCAACCATGGCTGGAAGCTTTTTTGTGTTTACTGATGTGGCGGATGGATGAGCTCTCATTACAGTTGCTTTCTGTGTTTTGCTTACAAAGGGTGGAGTTGGTAACCTTTTCACAGACTCTTCTTTTGACAAGAGACAGAGGGTCAGGGAGGTGGGGTGTCCTGTCACCTCCCTGACCCTCCCTGACCCTGAATTGGGACTCACCCCAATTCAGGAGGAGGAGGCAGAGCCGTGGTGGAATCCACATCTGACCCCAAAGCCAGCCCATGATCCAGAGAGAGAGGCGGACACCTCAGTGTCACCCACAGGGAGCCCAAGGCAGAAAGCATTTGGGGCCAATCAATGCAGGGTGTCCATCCATCTCCTTCCCCACTTCACATCTCCAGCTGCCAGCCCTTGGCACCATAAATGCCATGCTGAGAGGTTCAGCAGGTAGCCTGGGACACAGGGAGGCGTGCCGGCCTCTCACATGAGGCGTCCGCAGGCCGGGCTTGCTAGTGATGGGCGAGTCTGATGTCAGCAACAAGAGCTGACTGCCAAGTCCTCAGGGCATCAGAGGCACCCCGGGGCCTGGCACAAACACAGCTTCGTAAGCCAACTGCAGGAGGCCATTTTATTTGTTTTTTTTTTTGAGATGGAGTCTCGCTCTGTCTCCCAGGCTGGAGTGCAGTGGCCGGATCTCAGCTCATTGCAGGCTCCGCCTCCTGGGTTTACGCCATTCTCCTGCCTCAGCCTCCCGAGTAGCTGGGACTACAGGCGCCCGCCACCTCGCCCAGCTAGTTTTTTGTATTTTTAGTAGAGACGGGGTTTCACCGTGTTAACCAGGATGGTGTCGATCTCCCAACCTCGTGATCCGCCCGTCTCGGCCTCCCAAAGTGCTGGGATTACAGGCATGAGCCACCGCGCCCGGCCAGGAGGCCATTTTAAAGGCCATTGAGGGAAGCCAGGTCTGGACGGGGTCTAAGCTGATGTTAAGGAATGATCACTAAGTTCGCTGGGCCAGATGTGCTGTGGGTCTGTGAGGATGTGTCCTTCTTTATTTATGGGTTTTTTTGTTTTTTGAGATGGAGTCTAGCTCTGTTGCCCAGGCTGGAGCAGAGTGTGGTGGTGTAATCTCAGCTTACTCCAGCCTCTGCCTCCCAGGTTCAAGCAAATCTCCCATTTCAGCCTCCCGAGTAGCTGGGGTTACAGGCGCTCACCACCACACCCAGCTTATATTTTGTATTTTTGGTAGAGACGGGGTTTCACCATGTTGGCCAGGCTGGTCTTGAACTCCTGACCTCAAGTGATCCACTCGCCTTGGCCGTTTAAAGTGTGGGGATTACAGGTGTGAGCCACTGCGCCCAGCCTAGGATCCTTCATTTAATCATATCTGCAAAGTCCCTTTTGCCATGGAAGATCACATTCACAAGTCCCAGGGATTAGGTTATGGGTATTGTTGGGGGCTGTTATTCATCCTGCCACCCCCTCTGAAAACATCAGTATGTATTTCCTAAGAACATTCTTTTACACAACCACAGACCCGCAGTGTCACCAGGAAATCGACTTCAGCACAGTACCATTATCCAGTCCACAGACCTTACACCAGTTGTCCCACAGCTCCAAAAAAAAAAAAAAAAAAAATTCTCTCTTGCGCATGATAGAGTTTCGCTCTTGTTCCCCAGGCTGGAGTGCAGTGGCCTGATCTCGGCTTACAGCAACCTCTGTCTCCCGGGTTCAAGTGATTCTCCTGCCTCAGGCTCCTGAGTAGCTGGGGTTACAGGTGCACGCCACCACGCCCGGCTAATTTTGTATTTTTCATAGAGACGCAGTTTCTCCATGTTGACCAGGTTGGTCTCGAACTCCTGACCTCAGGTGATCCACATGCCTCAGCCTCCCAAAATGCTGGGATTGTAGGCTTGAGCCGCTGTGCCCAGCCCTCTTGCTCTCTTTTTTTCCTTGTCATCACATCTCTTTTTTTTTTTTTTTTTTAGACGGAGTCTCGCTCTGTTGCCCAGGCTGGAGTGCAGTGGCGCAATCTTGGCTCACTGCAAGCTCCGCCTCCTGGGTTCACGCCATTCTCCTGCCTCAGCCTCCTGAGTAGCTGGGACTAAAGGCGCCCGTCACCACGCCTGGCTAATTTTTTGTATTTTTAGTACACACAGGGTTTCACTGTGTTAGCCAGGATGGTCTCGATCTCCTGACCTTGTGATCTGCCCGCCTCGGCCTCCCAAAGTTCTGGGATTACAGGCATGAGCCACTGTGCCCGGCCCACATCTCTTTACTCTCCTTCAGTCTGGAACTCTTCCTGAGTCTTTCTTTATCATTCATGGTTTTGACACTTTGGAAGATTACAGACTGGTTGTTCCGTCTCTATTTGGGTTTGTTTCCCTGCGATTACATTCTAGTTACACGTTTTTGGCAAGAGTATTCCAGAAGAAATGCCGACCTCCCACCCCCACTCACACACACCTTTTTCTAAGCCACCTTTGTGTTGAAGTACAGTATATACACCAATAAAATGAGCACAAGCCCTTGGCATCCAGCTTGGGGGAGTTTTGGGAGGGAACACTCTATATATCCAGCACCCGGGAGCCCCCCATGTCCCTTCCCACCACCAGTACCCCCTCAAGGTAACCATTATTCTGACTTCTTCTTCTTTTTTTTTTTTTCTTTTTTGAGACAGAGTCTCGCTCTGTTGCCCAGACTGGAGTGCAGTGGCGCTATCTTGGCTCACTGCAAGCTCTGCCTCCTGGGTTCATGCCATTCTTCTGCCTCAGCCTCCTGAGTAGCTGGGACTACAGGTGCCTGCCACCACGCCCGGCTAATTTTTTTTTTTTTTTTTTTTTTTTTTAGTAGAGACAGGGTTTCACCGTGTTAGCCAGGGTGATCTCGATCTCCTGACCTCGTGACTGTCCACCTCGGTATCCCAAAGTGCTAGAATTACAGGCATGAGCCACCGCGCCCAGCCCATTATTCCAACTTCTGAGTATGGAGTTGTGTTGCCTCTTCTTGGATTTGTTACAAATAGAATCACATGGTGTGCACTTTCTCACCTGGCTTCTTTCACTCGACCGTGTGTTTGTGACATTCATCCATGTTCAGTGAGGGAAGGGGGCTTTGGAGAGGCCGGTTCCACAGACACATTGGCTTTGTAAACGTTCCTGGAGCTGGACGTCTATAGTATGTGTCCCTTTCTGTATGTGTGCTGTGCATAAGTATTTACTTTCATAAACCTATGCTAACCTATGCTAACCAGTGCAAGTCACAAGAATCGACTATACTTTATATTTCCACCCTTTTGCACATAGATAGCAGTAAGCCGCTAGTTTTCACTCATTGTGGTAGAAGTCTTTCCATATCACTGTAGACCTTCGTTCATTTCCCTAAGTCCTTTTAAATTCTATTTGCACTGTTTCACAAAATACACAACGTAAGCAGACACTGGTTAAGTATCATAGCGATAGGGCAAACCTCAGATATAATAAACTCAAACCAGAATTCACTGATCTGTTCACATATTTCAAGGCCTGCCCAGTGTCAAAGATGGAGTCTTTTTTTTTTTTTTTTTTTGTTTTTTGTTTTTTGTTTTTTTTTTGAGATGGAGTCTTGCTGTGTTGCTCAGGCTGATCTCAAACTCCTGGGCTCAAGCGATCCTCCCGCCTCGCCCTCCCAAAGTGCTGGGATTACAGGTGCGAGCTATCATGCCGAGCCCACAAGTGGATTTTAAGCTGAGGGGTGGTGATATAATTTGCCTTAAGCTTTTTAAGTTACATTTTTAAGGAGCCAGTTAAGACCAAACATCAGGGTCCAGAGCCACACGTGACCTCTGTCCTTGTGTCCCCAGCCATGCTGCGGATGGTCTCAGCAGTTCTGCAGTTCGGCAACATTGCCTTGAAGAGGGAACGGAACACGGATCAAGCCACCATGCCTGACAACACAGGTACTGCCCCCGGCCTGCCTGCCCACGACCCCCAGCCCCCGCCCAGGTGGTGCCCAGCCCTCCTGCACCCCTGTCCCACATAGAAAGCATCTCCCTTCCAGCCACACCTGTCTCCATCCCAGGATCACTCTGATTTCCTTTTTTTTTTTTTTTTTTTTTGAGACAGAGTCTCGCTCTGTCGCCCAGGCTGGAGTGCAGTGGTGTGATCTCGGCTCACTGCAAGCTCCGCCTCCCAGGTTCACCCCATTCTCCTGCCTCAGCCTCCCGAGTAGCTGGGACTACAGGCGCCCTCCACCACGCCCGGCTAACTTTTTGTATTTTTAGTAGAGACGGGGTTTCAGCATGTTAGCCAGGATGGTCTCAATCTCCTGACCTTGGGATCCGCCCGCTTCGGCCTCCCAAAGTGCTGGGATTACAGGCATGAGCCACCGTACCTGGCCGATTTCCTGCTTTTTGCTGAGTCTTTGCCAAAATAACATCGACCGCTCTTTTCCTGATTCTGAAAGTGTGAAAGTGAACCAGGGCAGCACGACAGAGGGGAACGGCAGGAGCCCATCCTCCCAGACCCTCTCGCCCCACAGGGAGCCACCATTAGCATTTGGCATAGCTTCTCCAGCCTCTGCGCCCTGCAGAGACACTTCTTTTTGCCTTTCAAGAACAGAATTATAGTCAATATCCCCTACTTTAAACCAAAATAGAAATAGCTATGTTTATTATTATAAAATAATACAAGCTGGAAGGGGAAAAATCGGCATGACAGAAAAGTAGAAAGGAAGAAAGAAAATTACCCATAATCACCTGTAATCCCAGCACTTTGGGAGGCCAAGGCGGGTGGATCACTTGAGGCCGTGAGTTCGAGACCAGCCTGGCCAACATGGCAAAACTCCTTCTCTATTAAAAATACAAAAATTAACTGGGAATGGTGGCGAGTGCCTGTAGTCCCAGCTACTCGGGAGGCTGAGGCAGGAGAATTGCTTGAACCCGGGAGGCGGAGGTTGCCATGAGCCGAGATTATGCCATTGCACTCTAGCCTGGGCAACGGAGCAAGAATCTGTCTCCAAAAAAAAAAAAAAGGAAGAAAAAGAAAGACAATTACCCGTAATCATGCCCCCAGAGATAATTGCTGCTCACATTTTGGGATGTGTCTCTCTGGGCTTTGTTCTGTGTCTGTATCACTGTGGATATAGATTGTCACAGAGATGGAATGGTGCTTCACCCCCTCTTCCCCTGGAGACAGCAAGAGCTTTCTGTCCTGGTTATGAAATCCGACGGGCTCATTTCTAAAAGCTGCACAGCACAGAAGATAGGAGGACAGGAGGCATTACCCCACGATGCTGCTGGTAACAGCATTACCTGAGGCAGCTGGGGGCTCTGTTCACAGGCACCCGGCAGGTGTGCCGTGCACACGCACTTACTCATTTGTTTTACAAAACTGGAGTCAGACCCTGCAAACTGTTTTGAAACCTGCTTTTTTTCCCCCTGAATGCTTTGGAGATAATTTTCAGGTTATTCACAAGAACTCTACTGAGATCCGTTCCCTCCCTCCCTCCTTCCCTCCCTCCTTCCTTCCTTCCTTCCTTTTAGACAGAACTGTATTGGGATTCCCTCCCCTCCCTCCCTTCCTTCCTCCCTTCCTCCCTCCTTTTTTCCCTCCCTCCCTCTCTCCCTTCCTTCCTTCCTTCCTTCTTTCCTTCCTTCCTTCCTTCCTTCCTTCCTCCCTCCCTCCCTCCCTCCCTCCCTCCCTTCCATCCTTCCTCTTTTAGATGAAGTCTCACCCAGGCTGGAGTGCAGTGGCACCATCTCAGCTCACTGTAGCCTCCACCTCCCGTGTTGAAGCAATTCTCCCTGCCCCAGCCTTCCGATTATCTGGGATTACAGGCATGCACCACCATGTCAAGCTAATTTTTGTATTTTTAGTACAGACGGGGTTTCACCATGTTGGCCAGGTTGGTCTCAAACTCCTGACCTCAGGTGATCTGCCTGCCTTGGCCTCCCAAAGGGCCTCCCTGGGATTACAGGCAGGAGCCACCGTGCCCGCCTCCAGTGTAGCTTTTAGTGACTGCAGAACATTCTTTCAAATGGGCCAGGCACCTGTAATCCCAGCTGCTCAGGAGCTGAGGCAGGAGAATCCCTTGAACCAGGGAGGCGGAGGTTGTAGTGAGCTGAGATTGCATCACTGCACTCCATCCTGGGTGATAAGGGCCAAACTCTGTCTCGAAAACAAAACAAAACAACAACAACAACAAAAAACACATTCAGAATATTCTTTCGAATGGACGAAGCCCGACTCATCTAACCAACGCCCGCTTCTTGGGCCCTCAGGTTGTTTCCTGGTTTTCTCCGATTATAAACAACACTGCTCTGAACATCCTCATGGTGCGGTCTTTGCTCACGTGTGGGTTATTTTGCCAGTTCTGGTTCCTGGAAAGAGAACAGCTGGGCAGAGAACGTACACACTTTTGGGACTCGTAATGCCTCTCCTGGGAAAGGCAGGGCCCGTCTTCTGCTCCCCCAGCAGTGTGGGGAACGGTGCCCTCTCCCTTGCTGGGCAGCAAGCGCCTCTTCCCAGTGCTGATTGGATCTTGGTGCCTCTCGCCCTCAGCTGCACAGAAGCTCTGCCGCCTCTTGGGACTGGGGGTGACGGATTTCTCCCGAGCCTTGCTCACGCCTCGCATCAAAGTTGGCCGAGACTACGTGCAGAAAGCCCAGACGAAGGAACAGGTAGGCAGGGCTGGCAGTGGGCAGGCACAGGAAGAGCCAGGCACCCTGGCCCTGGGTCTTTAAACCGCGTATGCCGTTTTTCCCACCACGCAACAGACTTTTGCTGAGTGCCCGCTCTGTTACCGATCCTGGTCTAGGTGCCAGGAATAAAAGCAGTCGTCAAGACAAATACCAGGCCCTCAGGGACCTCAAGTGATAGTAAGGAAATGGATAATAAAAGTTAAACGGGATGTGGCTGAGAGTGGTGGCTCACGCCTGTAATCCCAGCACTGTGGGAGGCCAAGGTGGGAGGATTGCTTGAGCGCGGGAGTTTGACGCTGCAGTGAGCCGTGATTGCACTACTGCACTCCAGCCTGGGTGACAAAGTGAGACTGTCTCTAAAAAAATTAAAGTTAAAAAATTTAACAATTTGAAAAAACAGGATATAAATGCAACATGGTATTCTAGAAAAACAGAAAACAAAAGCTCAGGATGCTTTTAGATGGTGAGAGCACCTATGAAGGGGAGGTGTGGTTGGTCAGGAAAGTTCTCTCTAAGGACATAACATTCGAGGTGAGACCTAGACGGTTTGAGGCAGACGGAACCGCAAGTGTAAAGGCCCTGGGGGTGGAGCAGGCTTGGGGAGTTGGGAGCATTAAGCAGGTCAGTGAGGCCGGGTGTGGTGGCTCACGCCTGTAATCCCAGCACTTTGGGAGGCCAAAGAGGACAGATTGAGCTCAGGACAGATTGAGTTCAAGACCAGCCTGGGCAACATGGTGAAACTCCATCTCTACTAAAATACAAAAATTAGCTGGGCGTGTGGCACACGCCTGTAGTCCCAGCTACTCGAGAGGCTGAGACACGAGAATCACTTGAACCTAGGAGGCAGAGGTTGCAGTGAGCTGAGATCATGCCACTGCACTCCAGCCTGGGTGACAGAGCGAGACTCTGTCAAAAAAAAAAAAAGAAAAGAAAGGAAGGAAGGAAGGGAGGGAGGGAGAGAGGAAGGAAGGAAGGAGAGAGAGAGAGAGAGAAAGGAAAGAAAGAAAAAGAAAGAAAGAAAGAGAGAGAGAGAGAAAGAGAGAAAGAAAGAAAAAGAAGGAAAGAAGGAAAAGAAAGAAAGAAAGAAAAAGAAAGAAAAAGAGAAAGAAAAAATTGAAGGAGGTCAGGTCAGTGAGGCTAAAGAGGAAGGGAGAGAGGGTGGGTGAATCCACAGTCAGAAATATCAGCAAGGGGCAGATCATGCAAGGTCTTAGGGGCCACAGCAAGGAGGTGAGTTTTATTCAAAGTACATAGGAGGCCAGTGAGGTTTTAAGCCAGGGAGTGGCTTAATTCAGTTTGTCTTTCACAGAAAGATCCCCTTGGCTGCTGCATGGAGAACTGGGTTCAGGGATGCAGGTAGAGGCAGGGAGACTTAAGGAGGCTGCAGCCAGAGTCTTGGCAATCATGGGAGCTCACACCAGGGTGGTGGCAGGGAGGGTGGAGTGGAACGACCACAGGCCAGGGAGGGTTTCGGAATCCAGCTTTTGGGCAGAGGCCTCTGCTGGCCCTAGGCTGGGCAGTGAGGTGCCCAGATGAAGTAGATGCTGTGGGGGACAAGAGGAGTTTGGGAGCCACACTGACCCTGGTTCAAGCTCAGCTGGGGTACTGTTGTTAGTTCCCATTTTACAGAGGAGAAAACTGAGGCACAGAGAGGTTTATTCACATGCCTGAGGTCACACAGACCCCAAATGGCAGAGCTGGGATTCAAACCCAGGTTGTCCGGCTCCAGAGTCCCCGCTCTTAACCGCTGTGCAGTAGAAACTGGTTTGAGGGGTGAGGGGAGGATTCAAGGGCTGACACACCCGAGCCCGTCACATAGTACCTGACGCACAGTCGGACTTCAGGAATGTCTGCCTGTTGTTCGTGGCATCGTTCTTGATGGTATTTCTGGTCAAGGAGCTGGGAGGCGACCTTAAGGGGGATGAGCTGGGGGCCCTTCCCCGGTCCACCTCCGACGTCTTTCAGTCTGCCGATGTGCAGGCTGCGCCCTTACCACCAGCCCTGCCCCACAGGCTGACTTCGCGCTGGAGGCCCTGGCCAAGGCCACCTATGAGCGCCTCTTCCGCTGGCTGGTTCTGCGCCTCAACCGGGCCTTGGACCGCAGCCCCCGCCAAGGCGCCTCCTTCCTGGGCATCCTGGACATCGCGGGCTTTGAGATCTTCCAGGTCCGCCCTCGTGCTGGGAGGGGGATGCCGACTTCCTCACTCCGGTCCTGGTCCTTTCTGAAGCCCTGGGTCTCTCCCCTTCTCCCTGGTCTCTGTCCCCCTCTCTCTCTCTGGGTCTCTGTCCCCCTCTCTCTGGGTCTCTCTCCCCCCTCTCTGGGTCTCTGTCCCCCTCTCTCTGGGTCTCTCTCCCCCCTCTCTGGGTCTCTCTTCCCCCTCTCTGGGTCTCTGTCCCTCTCCATCCTCCCGGCTCATGTGTCCTGCGTCCCTGCAGCTGAACTCCTTCGAGCAGCTCTGCATCAACTACACCAACGAGAAGCTGCAGCAGCTCTTCAACCACACCATGTTCGTGCTGGAGCAGGAGGAGTACCAGCGTGAGGGGATCCCCTGGACCTTCCTCGACTTTGGCCTCGACCTGCAGCCCTGCATCGACCTCATCGAGCGGCCGGTGAGCCCAGGGCCCCTCCCAGCCCACAGAGGGTTCAGCTCCATCTCTCCCAGCATCTGCGTGACCACGGTCTAGCTCCTCCTCTGCTGGGCCTCAGGATGCCCCATGGGTTCTGTGAGGAAGGTGACAGCACCTGCTTCCTCGATCTTTTGTGACCATAGGTGATTAGGGCCCAGAACGTGCCTGTCACAGGGCCTGGCTCGAATCATTCAGTTAATCAGGGCTCTCACTGTAACTGTCGTTCTCACATTTGTTTTTATGTCCAAGTGTGACTTTTTTTTTTTTTGAGACGGAGTCTCGCTCTGTCGCCCGGGCTGGAGTGCAGTGACCGGATCTCGGCTCACTGCAAGCTCCGCCTCCCGGGTTCACGCCATTCTCCTGCCTCAGCCTCCCGAGTAGCTGGGACTACAGGCGCCCGCCACCTCGCCTGGCTAGTTTTTTGTATTTTTTAGTAGAGACGGGGTTTCACCGGGTTAGCCAGGATGGTCTCGATCTCCTGACCTCGTGATCCGCCTGTCTCGGCCTCCCAAAGTGCTGGGATTACAGGCTTGAGCCACCGCGCCTGGCCAAGTGTGACTTCTAAGAGCTAAAAATCAGCAGCCACCTGAGTGTTCAATATTTGGGGATCTGACTTACTCTCCCCCTGCTGTCGATGGCCAGGCCAACCCCCCTGGGCTCCTGGCCCTGCTGGACGAGGAGTGCTGGTTCCCGAAGGCCACAGACAAGTCGTTTGTGGAGAAGGTAGCCCAGGAGCAGGGCGGCCACCCCAAGTTCCAGCGGCCGAGGCAACTGCGGGATCAGGCCGACTTCAGTGTTCTGCACTACGCGGGCAAGGTAGGGGCTGGGGCCAGCCTTGGGGCATGTGAATGGGAGTGGGGATCAAGAGGTCTCCACTGGCTACAGATGGGGGGAGGGTCTAGAGGGAAAACCGGGTCCTCCTGAGGTCCAGACAAACAGAGCAGGGGCTAGGAGAGCCCAGGGAGGAGCAAGGACTCTGTCCGATGGGATCACCAAAAACTTCCTCAAAGAGGTGATATTTGCAGTGGGTTTTGAGGGATGGGTAGGAGTTCATCGGGAGGCGATCTATGTGCATTTTATCCACTTATTCAGCAGACGTGTGCGGGCTGCCATTTGTGTGCCCAGCTCGGTGCCAAGCAAAGCTGGATACACAGATCAAACATGGTTTCTCTCCTCACAAAGATCCCTATCTAGGAGGGAGGCAAATACAGACCATCAGGATATAAGGTCAATAGGTGTTTGAATGGAGGCAGCTGAGGGTAGTGTCAGAGCCCAGAAGAGAAATATCTGGGAAAGCTTCACAGAAGAGAATATGCTCAATCTCAAATCTCCGCCAAGGGCCAGCAAACATTTTCTGTGAAGGGTCCGATAGTAAATAGTTTCAGCTTTGTGGGCCAGACGGTCTCTGTCACAGCTACACAATTATGCTGTGGTCACACAAAAAGAACCACAGATAATACATAAGTATCTTCAAGTCCCCAAGGAAAAAGAAAGGAAAAACAGACTGAGATACAGTTTGGAGGGCTTTCCTGCCCCCCAAAAGGCCCCCATGAGTTTGACTATGAAGACATAAATGAAGGTTCTATTCCAATAAAACTTTTTTTTTTTTTTTTTTTTGAGACAAAGAGTCTCCCTCTGTTGCCCAGGCTGGAATGCAGTGGCGCAATCTCGGCTCACTGCAACCTCCACCTACCGGGTTCAAGCAATTCTTGTGCCTCGGCCTCCCTAGTAGCTGGGATTACAGGGGCCTGCCACCATGCCCGGCTAATTTTTGTATTTTTAGTAGAGATGGGGTTTCACCATGTTGGCCAGGCTGCTCTCGAACTCCTAACCTTAGTTGATCCACCCGCGTAGGCCTCCCAAAGTGCTGGGATTACAGGCGTGAGCCACTGCGCCCGGCCTGTTCCAATAAAAGTATTTGCAAAAAGAGGTGGCAGGCTGGATTTTGCCTGTGAGCCATAGATTACTGATCCCCGGTTTTGATGATGTGGACCAGGCAGCCCCAGAGGATGGGCGAAGGGTGGGAAGGGCTGTCCACGCGGAGGGAACAGCATAGACAATGGCTAGGAGGCAGGAGATTCCACGTGTTCTGTGTGTAGCCCTCAGTTTCTTCCCCAGACATACTCCAGAACTCCCCTTGTACCCAGCCCTCTGCTAGGCCGTGAGTCAGATCTGGGCCCTGCCCTCGGGGGGCCGCTGTCTGGTGGGGGGCACATATGCAGAGAATTGTAGTGGCCAAGATCGTGACTCTATGGAGCCCCAACGCAAAGCCCTGAGTACCCAGAAGGAGCCAGTCATGTGAAATCCAGAGACAGAACCCCAGGTGGCAGGAACCGCAGGGGTAAAACCCTGAGGTGGGAGTAAGCTCGCGTGTTTAAGGAGCAGTGCGGAGGCCAGGGTGGCTGGAGAGGAATGAGGAAGAAAGTGGTGGCAGTGGAGGTCACAGAGGTTTCTATGGCAGGGGACATAGAGAGGAAGGAGAGAGAGGGGGCCGTGCCGGTGGGGTGCAGTTCAGAATATGGACACAAGGTGGCACCGGTGCTCTCTTGTCCATGGTGAGCTCCAGACCTGGGAGTCTCAGAGCTTCTGGAAGGCTCCTTAGGAAATCCAGAGAATGTCTGAGCCTGCAAGTCATTGCCCTCCTCTACCTGACTTCATTCAGGTTGACTACAAGGCCAATGAGTGGCTGATGAAAAACATGGACCCTCTGAATGACAATGTCGCAGCCCTGCTTCACCAGAGCACAGACCGGCTGACAGCAGAGATCTGGAAAGATGGTAAGGACCTGCTTCCCCGACTCCGGCCTTGGGGGTCTGTGCAGCCATTCGCCCAACCCATAGTGTGAGCACTTTTGTTTCAGAGGCTGAGATCTGAACCTGAGTTTTCTGCTCAGACCCAGAGCAGCCCGTGTCACAAATAGTATTTCAAATCAGTGATGGATGGATCCATAGATTAATTGATTGATTTGATTGATAAGCCAGCATCCTTCTCAGAAATAAAACACTCCCCCTTAATCAGAAACAAGACAAAGATACCCACTAACACTGCTGTTAAACATCGCTTTTTTTTTTTTTTTAGCAATGCTAGCCTATGCAATCAGACCAGAAAAAAATATGAATGTCAAAAAGGAAGAGGTAAACTTATTATTTGTAGATGGCCTGTGTTCTCTAAAAAATTAAGAGATTTGGCCAGGCATGGTGGCTCATGCCTGTAATCCCAGCACTTTGGGAGGCCAAGGTGGGCGGATCACTTGAGGTCAGGAGTTCCAGACCAGCCTGGCCAACATGGTGAAACCCCATCTCTACTAAAAGTACAAAAATTAGCCAGGTGTGGTGGCACATGCCTGTAGTCTCAGCTACTTGGGAGGCTGAGGCAGGAGAATCACTTGAACCTGGGAGGTGGAGGTTGCAGTGAGCCAAGATTGTGCCACTACAATCCAGCCTAGGTGACCGAGTGAGACTCTGTCTCAAAAAAAAAAAATTCTACTGAAAAATAATTTATAACAACCAGAGAACACAGAATGATGATGTTTTGCAGGTCAGTCAACTTTTAGGCTTTGCTTTGTTTTCTTACAAAGTTCTCTTCAAGCCCCCAGGGAAGAAGAGAGAAAGAACAGACTGAGATACAGTTTTGGAGGGCTTTCCTTCCCCCAAAAAGGCGCCCATGAGTTTGACTGTCTTTTTGGATTGACACTTCTAGGGGTCATAGGCAGAGATGCCAAATGCCCTGTGGTAGGACTCTGACCTTTTCCAAGCCTTTTCTGCCACCGCCCCGTCCCCACCCCTATCCTTAAAGGAGGTTTGAGAAATGATTTTAGAAAGCTGGCAGAACTAGCATCCTGTTTTTTCCAGGTTACAACTTTCTGGCATTTGTCAGTTTGCCTTTATCTTTTATTGAAGTGAAAAGGCAGCTGTAGAAATACCAGTCCATGCAATTTGGCAAATTGAGCAAGACGAGTGGTTCCCAAAACACACTCACAGAGCAAAAGAACACGGAGGGTCTTGATCTTGTGAGCTGATGCTAGAGAGATAGATTTTATGTTTGTGTCTCATGTAGTATTTACACAGGAGATTGGAAAGCAGGGTTTGATGTTCAGGAACAGAACCAGATTACGCTATGAGAATCATCTCCCGGCTGAAAATCTGCTGCCCTTTTAAAATATTTGTGCCCTCTTCATAAACACCTGATTCTCTACAGTGAGCCCTCATTTGTCACACTCTGTGTGTGCCTGACTCTCAGAGGGTTCCAAGAGAAAAAGTGGAAGCCGCAAAACCTGCTGGCTCAGCCTCCCAAGTAGCTGGGGAGCTGCCACAATGTCACTTCCTTCATAATCCTCCTAAACAAAGGCAGTCACGAGGTCTTCCCAGATTCAAGGAGCTGCAAGACACAGGCAAGGGTGTCAATACAGAGAAAAGTGGGGAATCGGGGCCATTTTTGCCCAACCTATACTAGAGCTGCTTTGAGCCCAGAATTGTATGCCCATCATCCTGACAGCCCAGGGAAAAAGGTAAATGAGATTAGCTCTCCTCTGAGAGGCAAAAACAACAAGTGGCGTGGGAGCATCACGTTCATTCTTGAGCTTCCTGGCAGCCAGAGCAAAAAGGGCTACCTATTAAAACAGATACAACCTCTGGAGGGAGAGATTTTTTATTCTTTGCACTGAATTCTTACAGAGGACATTCGTCCTTTTGGCCAACAGTGTGTGGATACAAAGATGAATAGGAATTCAAAAGTTTATGGCCAACATTCTGGTTTTCCCTCTTGCTTTGCTCTGCTCTGTGCTGTTGACTAATAACCCTTTCCTCTCTTTCTTCTTGCCACCTCCTTTCCTTCCCCTCTTTTCATGCATCTCTCCCTGACATCTCTCTGCCATCTCCCCTCCACCCACCCACACATCTGTCCTCACTCCCCAGAACACGGGGGTTTCCAGCAGTTCTCTTTCCTTGGCTCCTTCCCACCGTCGCCCCCAGGATCTGCAGAGAGGTGCAGCTCTGCTGTTTCTCCGCCAGGGGGTGGGTGTCTCTGTGCATCAATGGGTGAGGCTTGCTGGAGGAGGAGGGTGGACCTGTTGGGCTGGGGACCTGGGTTTGAACATCTGTCCCCTCTCCTCTCACTATGGAGGTCTCTCACTCTTCCTATCCCTCCTTGTTGGCTCCCTCAGAAGTTTCCAGACTCTGTAGCAGCAGAACGCCTTCTTCTAACTAAACTGCATGTAAAAGTACAAACAAGTGTGATAGTGCCAGCTGGCATTTCTTGAGCACTTACTATGTGCCGTTCACCATGTGAAGCCCCTTTAGAATTATCAACACCTCATTTGTGTAATGGGGTAATAGTACTAACACTCACCTCATGAGTGAGCACAGAGAGGTTAAGTAACTTGCTGAGGTCACACAGCCAGTAAGTGGCAGAGCTGGGATTTGAACCCAGGACATCAGATTTCAGAACTTTAGCTCTTATCTGTGCTATGAGGACTTCATAAATGATAATTATCATTTTGAAAATGACAGGGAGTATGGGGTAGGGGAGACAGTTGAACCTGGGGAAGAAAATAACATATTTGAGCCCCTGCCATGACTTGGCCCTGCCCTAAGCACAGATTATCTAGTTGATGGCTGATGCCCCTTGAATGGGATGATTTTTGAAGGACATCAGATTCCACCCTAGCTGTGGGTTCCCGAGGAGCCTGGCATGATTTAACACATAGAATTTGGGCCAGGTGCATTGAGTCACCCTTATAATCCCAGCGCTTTGGGAGGCCAAGGTGAGAGGATCACTTGAGGCCAAGAGTTTGAGATTAGCCTGAGCAACACAGGAAGACCCCGTCTCTAAAAATAAATTTAAAAATCAGTGGTGTGCGCCTGTAGTCCCAACTACTTGGGAGGCTGAGGTAGGACGATCACTTGAGCCTAGGAGATTGAGGCTGCGGTGAGCTGTGATCACTCCACTGTACTCCAGCCTGGGTGACAGCGAGACCATGTCTCAGAAAACAAAGAAACAAAACAGAATTCGAGACAGTACCGATGGAGGGAGTGGATATTTTTTGGATATTTTTCACTACCGAAAGCAGCACCACCAAGTGGCAATAGAGAAAATAGAATCTTTTTGTTGAGACGGAGTCTCGTTCTGTTGCCCAGGCTGGAGTGCAGTGGCATGATCTTGGCTCACGGCAACCTCTGCCTCCCAGGTTCAAGTGATTCTCCTGCCTCAGCCTCCCAAGTAGCTGGGATTATAGGCACGCACCACCACACCTGCCTAATTTTTTGTATTTTTAGTAGAGATGGGGTTTCACCATGTTGGCCAGGCTGGTCTAGAACTCCTGACCTCAGGTGATCCACCCACCTTGGCCTCCCAAAGTGCTGGGATTCCAGGTATGAGCCACCGCGCCCTGCCAAGAAAATAAAACCTCTATGAAATCAGGCATTCTGGAAAAATGGTTAACATGGAGATCATTTGCCCTATTTCAAATATTGCATATAATGCAATAATTTATTACATCTTGTAATATGTTTCAGATTCCTAAAATGCAACTGCAGTGATTATGTTATCACTGTTTTCTCTCTCTGTGCCTCAGTTTCCAAATCTATAAAATGGGAATGATTCTTACAGGCTTATAAAGCCATTGATGTAAATTGCTTTGAGCAGTGCCTGCCAGAGCATCTATGCTAGGTAAGCATTTGCTGTTATTGTCATCATTTATTGTTAAGGAAAACAGAGATCATGTCCTTGAAGAGAAGAAGGGTCAAAGACCAGGGTTTGAGAGGACTCTTACTGTCTGGGTTCTAATCTTGGATCTTCAGTTTCTAAGCTGCGTGACCTTAAGCACATTCTCCCACCCTTCAGAGCCTCTGTCCAATGGAGCTGATAATATCTACCTTACAGGCTGTGTGAGGTCCTTCATATGTAAAGTGTCAGTTGTGATAAATGATAAGACCCTTGACCTTTGGCCCGGTCCCTAAAACTGATCCCTGACCTCCTTCTGTCTCTCTGTATCTCCATCTGACAGTGGAGGGCATCGTGGGGCTGGAACAGGTGAGCAGCCTGGGCGATGGCCCACCAGGTGGCCGCCCCCGCCGGGGTATGTTCCGGACAGTGGGACAGCTCTACAAGGAGTCCCTGAGCCGCCTCATGGCCACACTCAGCAACACCAACCCCAGTTTTGTCCGCTGCATTGTCCCCAACCACGAGAAGAGGGTGAGTGACTCAGCCTGGGGAGGAAGGGATGGCTGTGGCCGTGGGTTAAGGTTTGGCCTCTGGACTTGGCTGGAGCCACATCTGATTTGAGGACCCTCTCTGATTGACTGTGTGGCTTTGAGCAAATTGCTTCTGTTCCTAGGCTCAGGGTCCGGTTGGGAAAATTCATCCATTCATATAACTTAAATGTATTGAGCACCTACCGTGCTGGGAACAGGTACTGGGTGGGCATTGGAGAGAAAAGCACAGCCAACTCCTGTTCTCAGGGAGCTCACAGTCTGATGGGGAGCACAGGCATTCATCTAACCACCCACAATGAATGCCCAGTTAAATCTGTAGGGGTGGTAAGTGTCACATAGGGCTTGATCTGGTCAGTGAAGTTAGGGAAGGCTCCCTGGGGGAGGCGATGACTGAGCCCTGAAGGATACGTGGTATTCCAGACAGAGAACAGTTTGTACAAAGGTCCAATGGTAGGATGGAGCATGCGAGGTACAAGGGATAGAAGAAGGCCATCAGGGCTGGGGTTGTTGCATAGGTGCGACAAGACCATGGCCAGCCTCACTGGCCACTGATTTTCATGTTGAGAAAATCAGAGAATGGGCCCTACAGAGAAGGGTCAATGGGAATGGAAAACTACGCTGTTTGCCATGTTGCCCAGGCTGGTATCGAACTCCTGAGCTCAAG
This sequence comes from Macaca mulatta, assembly GCF_049350105.2. Taxonomy (NCBI): domain Eukaryota; kingdom Metazoa; phylum Chordata; class Mammalia; order Primates; family Cercopithecidae; genus Macaca; species Macaca mulatta. The sequence continues at coordinate 62,642,001 of NC_133424.1, forward strand.
CGATCCACCCACCTTGGCCTCCCAAAGTGCTGGGATTACAGGCGTGAGCCACCACGCTCGGCCTGAGATCCCATCTTTTATCAAATCTAAGACATGTATTCCTCCCCACTAGCGTCTCCGAAGTCGAAATGTAGCTTACTGTCAATGGCCTGTCGGGGTTTAATTGCCAGGCTTTTTCCTTTCTTGGTGGCATATTTAATGACAGCATGTGCCATTTGAATTTTTGTACTGTTTAGATTTTTGCCATTTGTGTATTACCGTTGAAAAGAGAAAAGGCGGCCTGGCACGGTGGCTCATGCCTGTAATCGCAGCACTTTGGGAGGCTGAGGTGGGAGGACTGCTTGAGCCCAGGAGTTCAAGACCAGCCTGGGCAATGGCAAAACCCCATCTGTACTCAAAATACAAAAATTAGCTGGGCATAGTGGCGGGCGCCTATAATGCCAGCTACTCAGGAGGCTGAGGCAGGAGAAGCTCTTGAACCTGGGAGGCGGAGGTTGCAGTCAGCTGAGATCATGCAAGAGAGCAAGACTGTCTTAAACAAACAAACAAACGAAACACCATGATTTACCAGCTTTGGACAGACATCAGCTTCCCAGGAGGCCTTTTGGCGATTCTCCTGCGTGCAAATTCAGCCCTGCCCGCCTCCCGCCCTGCGGATCTTTTCTCCTTAGCACTTAGTATTTCTTCTTTACTAGTGACTGCTTCACCTAGGGTATTTCCAGTTTCTCTCACTGAACTCTCAGTTCCCCCAGGGAAGGCATTTCCCCCTGGCTTAAGCATTGCTGTGTTCCCAGGGCCTAGAACAGTTCCTAGGCACCTAGTAGGTGCTCAGTAAATTGCATATGGAAACATAGGAAATTGCCACGCTTGACCGTTTGGCGCCCCCGTGTGGCCGCCGCTGACACGCCCCCCCCCCCCCCCCCGCCCCCCGCGTGTCCGTCCTCTCCCCAGGCGGGGAAGCTGGAGCCGCGGCTGGTGCTGGACCAGCTTCGCTGCAACGGCGTCCTGGAGGGCATCCGCATCTGTCGCCAGGGCTTCCCCAACCGCATCCTCTTCCAGGAGTTCCGGCAGCGGTGAGCGAGACCGGGGGCCCAGGCCCGGCGGAGGGGCTGGGTGGGACCCGGATTTGGAAGCCGACACACCTGCATTCAGGTCTCCACCCACTCTTGCTCCTTCCGAGCTGGGGAAGTTGAGGCAGATTACTCAGTTTGCTGAGCCTCAGTTTACTCATCTGTGGTATGGGAGAACAATAGCCCACTTGATGCACTCCCGAGAGAATGCACACAGAGTCTGTGGGGACCTGGGGTACATTGCTGCTGCTATTTAGGGCCGTGGTCCCCAGATCATGAACGTGAAATCACTGCATGGTGTTACAAATCTGCATGTCTTCAAAAATGAAGTAGAAGGCCGGGCGCGGTGGCTCACGCCTGTAGTCCCAGCACTTTGGGAGGCCAAGGCAGGTGGATCACCTGAGGTCGGAAGTTCGAGACCAGCCTGACCAACGTGGAGAAACCCCGTCTCTACTAAAAATACAAAATTAACTGGGCATGGTGGCGCATGCCTGTAATCCCAGCTACTTGGGAGGCTGAGGCAGGAGAATCGCTTGAACCCGGGAGGCGGAGGTTGCAGTGAGCCGAGATTGTGCCAATGCACTCCAGCCTGGGCAACAAGAGCAAAACTACGTCTCAAAAAAAAAAAAAGAAGAAGAAGACAGAACAGAAAATACCAAGGCCTAATGAGCAAGTAATACAGCAAATATAACAAAAAGGATGCTTCACGCAAGCTGTGTAGAGCAGCACCGTCCCTTAGAAGTAGAATGGAAACCTTGTACGCAACTGAAAATTTTCTAATAGCTACACTTTTAAAAGTGAAAAAAATGAAATTAATTGTAACAAGATATTTTACGAAAGCCAATACATCCAAAATACTGGCCAATACTGGCCGGGCACCGTGGCTCATGCCTGTAACCCCAGCACTTTGGGAGGCCGAGGTGGGTGGATCACTTCAGGTCAGGAGTTTGAGACCAGCCTGGCTGTCATGGTGAAACCCCGTCTCTACTAAAAATACAAAAATTAGCCGGGTGTGGTGGCACATGCCTGAATCCCAGCTACCCAGTAGGCTGAGGCAGGAGAATCGCTTGAACCCAGGAGACAGAGGTTGCAGTGAGGCAAGATCTCGCCACTGCACTCCATCCTGGACGGCAGAGCGAGACTCCATCTCAAAAAACAAACAAAACAAAAAACTGAAACAGCCAATCATTTCGATCATTGTCCATGTTGCTGTCCTTGGTGGTGGCATGAATGCTCAGATGTGAGTTTTGTGACTGTCCTTGTTATTGTCACCGTTGTTCCTGTTGTGTGTCACTCTGAGCCCAGTGCCTGGCCCGCAGCAGGCACTAGGTGAGCCTTTGCTGTAACTCTCTCCTCCCCACCCCTCCCTGCTCATTGCAGGTACGAGATCCTGACGCCCAATGCCATCCCCAAGGGCTTCATGGATGGGAAGCAGGCCTGTGAAAAGATGGTGAGTGGGACAGAGCCTGGCGTGTGTGTGTGCGTGCGTGTTTGTGGAGACATACGCGTGTCTGTGCAGGCGCGTGTGTCTGTGTCTGTATGTGTGTGTCTGTGTGTGTGTGCATGTGTTTGTGTCTGTGTGTGTGTATGCATGTGTGTGCAGGGGGCCAGGTGGTGGGGCAGTGGGGCTGGGATCTCCCCTTCATTGCCCTTCCTCATTACTTCTCCCTATCAACGCCCCCACCCCTGCTTCCTCATCATCCCCCATCAACCCCCTACCCGTCACCCCATCACCCCCTCTCCCATCACCTCCCTCCCCCATCGCCCCCTCCCTATAACTCTCCTCCCCATCACCCTCCTCCACATCACCCCCTCCCCCATCACCCCCTCTCCCCAATCACCACCCCTTCCCTATCACTGCCCCTCCTCCTCCATCATCCCCCTCCGCCATCACCCTCCTTCCTATAACTCCCCTCCCCATCACCCTTTTCCATATCACCCTCTACCCTATCACCCTCCTCATCACCCCCTCCCCGATCACTTCTCCCCCATCACCTCCCTCCCCCATCACCCCCTCTCCCCAATCACCACCCCTTCCCTATCACTCCCCCTCCTCGCCACCCCTCCCCCATTACTCCCCCTCCTCACCACCCCCACTCCCCCATCACCCGCCTCTCCATCATCACCCCTCTCCCACCCCTCACAGATCCAGGCACTGGAACTGGACCCCAACCTCTACCGCGTGGGACAGAGCAAGATCTTCTTCCGGGCCGGGGTCCTGGCCCAGCTGGAAGAGGAGCGAGACCTGAAGGTCACTGACATCATCGTCTCCTTCCAGGCAGCTGCCCGGGGATACCTGGCTCGCAGGTGGGCGGCCACGCTGTCTCCCGGGGTCCTGTTGGCCAAGGCTGGGTCAGGGAGGGGTTGACCAGATGGCTCCAGTGTCAGGGCCTCCAGGATGGGTGTAGGGCTGAGGAGCAGGTGGATGGAGCTGCCGGGTGCCCAGCCTTCTTGGTTCTGCAGTCCCTGAGGAGCCCTGTGGGCAGGCCCTGTACAGAGTAAGACTGGCAACACAGAGGCCAGACTTAGCCATAGGGTGACCAGCTGTCCTAGTGGGCCTGGGACGGGGTTTCCCAGGGTGCAGGACTTCCAGTGCTAACACAGAGAAAGCCCGGGGCAACCCGGGTCAAGCTGTCCGCTCTCCCTGCCCGTTCCCTCGAGGGGCTCCAGTCTGGAGGTGAGACTTGCATGGGCACAGAGTCCCAGTCCCGGGTGAGACCTGCTTTTCTGGGGGCCATAGAGGTGCAGCAAGGAGGCCCTGCTGCAGGCCGTGACTGCCCCAGGCCACTCCGGACCACCAGGTGGATGAAGGAAAATGGCAAAGGCGCTCAGGGCAGGAGGAAGCTTGTGCAAAGGTCCAACAGTGCAAGATCCTGGCGTGCTTCAGGAATACAGGGCGTTTGCGGGAGACTCTCCTTCCTCCTTAGAAGTGGCTCAGAGAGGCCGGGTGCAGCGGCTCACACCTGTAATCCCAGCACTTTGGGAGGCCGAGGCGGGTGGATCACTTGAGGTCAGGAATTTGAGACAAGCCTGGCCAACATGGTGAAACCCCGTCTCTACTAAAAATACAACAATTAGCCGTAATCCCAGATACTCGGGAAGCTGAGGCAGGAGAACTCAGGAGGCAGAGATTGCAGTGAGCCAAGATCATGCCACGGCACTCCAGCCTGGGTGACAGAGTGAGACTGTATTGGGGAAAAAAAAAAGCCTCAAAGAATAGAGTGGCAGGAAAGGATGGCCCAAACACCAGGCTGAGTGGGGCCTCGTCCAGAGGAGCTAGGGAGCCATGGAGGGCTGTGAGCAGGGGCGGGGTGGGTCAGCCCTGGGTGTAGAAAGACCCTCTGGACGCATGCTGGGATGGGCGGACAGGAGAGGCTGGAGAAGGAGGCTAGGCAGAGGGGCTGGGGCCGTGGGACAGGGCAGAAAGAGTCAGGGGCAGGGGGGCGAACGGCCAGAACACAGGTCTAAAAGTAATACGAATGCCTGCACACAGTAGGCATTTTATTTTTATTTTTATTTATTTTTTTTTTTGAGACGGAGTCTCGCTCTGTCGCCCAGGCTGGGGTGCAGTGGCCGGATCTCAGCTCACTGCAAGCTCCGCCTCCCAGGTTCCCGCCATTCTCCTGCCTCAGCCTCCTGAGTAGCTGGGACTACAGGCGCTCGCCACCTCGCCCGGCTAGTTTTTTGTATTTTTTAGTAGAGATGGGGTTTCACCGTGTTAGCCAGGATGGTCTCGATCTCCTGACCTCGTGATCCACCCGTCTCGGCCTCCCAAAGTGCTGGGATTACAGGCTTGAGCCACCACGCCCAGCCCACAGTAGGCATTTTATGATGGCTAAGTGAAAGGAGCTTGGCTTGGTCAGGCGTGGTGGCTCACGCCTGTAATCCCAGCACTTTGGGAGGCCGAGGCGAGTAGGTCACTTGAGGTCGGGAGTTCGAGAGCAGCCTAGCCAACATGGTGAAACCCCATCTCTGCTAAAAATACAAAAATTAGCCCAGTGTTGTGGCGCGCACCTGTAATCCCAGCTACTTGGGAGGCTGAGGCAGGAGAATCGCTTGAACCTGGGAGGTGGAGGTTGCAGTGAACTGAGATCGTGCCCTTGCACTCCAGCCTAGGCAACAGAGCAAGACTCTGTCTCAAAAAAAAAAAAAAAAAAAAGAAATAAAGAAAGAAAAAAAGAAAAGAAAAAAGAAAGGAGCTTGGCTCTCTTGCTAAGGGGATGGCACCTGGAGGAGCTGAGCCCCCACTCTGCCCCTCACCCGTTTCCCCACCCAGGGCCTTCCAGAAGCGCCAGCAGCAGCAGAGTGCCCTGAGGGTGATGCAGCGGAACTGCGCAGCCTACCTCAAGCTGAGACACTGGCAGTGGTGGCGGCTGTTTACCAAGGTGAGGGCAGCCTGGGGAGGTGGCCTGAGCAGGGAGAGGATAGGGCCTTGGGGCTTGCTCTGCTTGACAAGTGACTTCCTCCATGTGTGCCTCAGTTTTCTCCATCAGTAAAACGGGGCCAGTCGGCCCAGCCTTTGCTAGCTGGGAATCTTTAGTTAGGAAGCGACAAGAAAAATCTGACTCAAAACAACATGGATCAAAGATTCAAGACAATGTGGGCTGCACCTGGATCCAGGGGTCCGCAAGGATTTAAGGGTTCAAGGATTTTCTGGAAGGACTCACAGAACTTAGAAAAGCTGTTGTACTCACAGCTACAGTTTATCACAATACAAAGAAACAGATTGAAAATAGCAAAGGTGCCGGGTGCGGTGGCTCACACCTGTAATCCCAGCAGTTTGAGAGGCCGAGGGGGGCGGATCACTTGAGGTCAGGAGTTCGAGACCAGCCTGGCCAATATGGTGAAACCCCGTCTCTACTAAAGATACAAAAATTAGCCGGGCATGGTGGCGCATGCCTGTAGTCCCAGCTACTTGGGAGGCTGAGGTCGGAGAATCACTGAAACCTAGGAGGTGGAGGTTGCAGTGAACCAAGATTGTGACACTACTTGCTGGGCAACAGAGCAAGACTCTGAAGAAAGAAAGAAAGAGAGAAAGAGAGAAAGAGAGGAAGGAAGGAAGGAAAGGAAGGAAGGAAGGAAGGAGAAAGGAAGGAAGAAAGAAGAAAAGAGAAAAGAGTAAAGGTTAAATAGTAATAAAAAAAAAAAAGTGCATATCTGTCTTGGAGAGACCAAGCATGAGCCTACAACTGTTCTCTCCCAGTGGAGTCGTGTGGACAACACTTAGCTTTTCCCAGCAATGAAGTATGATAACATGCATGGGGTATTGCCAACCAGGGAAGCTCACCTGAACCTTGATGTTCAGCGTTTTTCCTGGGGCTGGTCACACAGGCATGGACAAGGTCACACACGGTGACCTCACTTACTCAGTCTCCAGCCCCTCCAGAGTCAAACTGATGCCATGTGGCCCAAGGCCCCCACCACAGATCCCACTGTTAGCATAGACTATCCAGGGTGGCCCAAGGCCCCAGGTAAACCAAGGCACTCTTATCAGACGGGACATTCCAAGGACTTAGAGGTTACCTCCCAGGAGCCCATCAAGGGCCAGAACTTTCTTAGGAATGTGTGGGATTTGGACAACCCAGGCCTGCTGAGTTAGCCCTTTACTGCACAAGGGTCCAAACGGTGACGTCAGTACCCAGTGTTCTACGTCTCCCACTTGGCTTTCCTCCGTGATGATCACCAACAGAGGCTTTCCACACAGGGCCCCCCAGCAGATGGAGTCTTACCCCCAACCACCTTGGCCAGCCTGGTCTGTCTTATCACAGAGCTCCAGCCAGATTCCCAGGTTTCATGCTCATTGGCCCAGCTGGAGTCATGTGACCATCCCAGAGTCAGTTAGTAGGGATCAGATGAGCCAGGCTGGCATCACATCCCTACCCAAAGCGGAGGGTGCAAAGCCAGGTCGCCATGCGCTGTGGAGCTCGGGGACTGGGTGTTTCCCCAGGGGGAAACTGGAGAGGAGAGAGGAGAATGGAGGGAGGTTTGGGCCTGATGGCTGCTTTTGCAAAAGCCCTTTCCTTAGCGTGGTGTCTGCAGCTGCATCTGAGCTACAACAGCTGAGTGGAGTAGGAAAACAGCCAGAAGCTGAGGGTAGTGGCTCACACCTGTAATCCCTGCACTTCGGGAAGCCAAGGCAGGAGCATCACTTGAGCCCAAGAGTTCGAGACCAGCCTGGGCAGCAAAGTGAGCTCCTCGTCTCTACAATAAATAAATAAATAAATAACTGGGTGTACTGGTGCACATCTGTAGTCCTAGCTACTTGGGAGGAAGCATTGCTTAAGCCCAGTAGTATGAGGCTACAGTAAGCCACGGTCATATCACTGCACTCCAGCTTGGGTGACAAGAGTGAGACCCTGTCTCAGAAAAAGAAATAAAAATTAAAACCTGGGGCTGGGCGCGGTGGCTCATGCCTGTAATCCCAGCACTTTGGGAGGCCGAGACGGGCGGATCACAAGGTCAGGAGATCGAGACCATCCTGACTAACATGGTGAAACCCTATCTCTACTAAAAATAATAAAAAAAAAAATTAGCCGGACGTGGTGGTGGGCGCGTGTAGTCCCAGCTACTCGGGAGGCTGAGGCAGGAGAATGGCGTGAACCCGGGAGGCGGAGCTTGCAGTGAGCCGAGATCGTGCCACTGCACTCCAGCCTGGGTGACACAGCGAGACTCCACCTCAAAAAAAAAAAAAAAAAAAAAAAAAAAAAAAAAAAAACTGGCCAGGCATGGAGGCATATGCTGTAATCCCAGCAGTTTGGGAGGCCAAGGTGGGTGGATCACTTGAGGTCAGGGGTTCAAGCCCAGCCTGGCCAATATGCTGAAACCCCGTCACTACTAAAAATACAACAGTTAGCTGGATGTGGTGGTGGGCGCCTATAATCCCAGCTACTCGGGAGGCTGAGGCAGGTGAATCACTTGAACCCGGAAGGTGAAGTTTGCAGTGAGCCAAGATTGCACCACTGCACTCCAGCCTGGGTGACAGAGCAAGGCTCTGTCTCAAAAAAAAAATAATAATAATAAATAAATAAATAATAAATAAACAGAGCCAGGGTGGCCTGTAAAGTCTCAAATATTTCCTGGCTGGCCCTTGAAGAAAAAGTTTGCCTACCTTAGGTGTTGGGGGTTGGGGTCAAGTAGGATTTGATTGGCATCAGTTCAGAAATGTGAATGATGCCTGTGAAAGATGCTAGGAGTTGAGGCAGAAAAGAAGAGAATAGAATGGATACAGAATTGGGTGGAGAGAAAAAGAATCAAGTAGACTTGTGTAGAACAGAGTAGAATATGATAGAACAGAATTTATCAGAGCGGATCTCACTTAGCAAGGGGAACGAGCTTTTGTGAAATTTTTGTTTCAGTACTGTGTTTACCTCTGTCACTGCAGCCTGAATCATGCCATGTAAAGCTCATCTCTCACTAAGGATCTTGGACTAATAGGCTTAAGAAACACTGGCCCTTGGCCAGGCACGGTGGCTCATGCCTATATCCCAACACTTTGGGAGGCTGAGGTGGGTGGATTACCTGAGGTCGGGAGTTTGAGACCAGCCTGGCCAATATGTCGAAACCCTCTCTACTGAAAACACAAAAATTAGCCAGACGTGGTGGTGCACGCCTGTAATCCCAGCTACTCGGAAGGCTGAGGCAGGAGAATCGCTTGAACCTGGGAGGCAGAGGTTGCAGTGAGCTGAGATCGCACTCCATTGCACTGCAGCCTGGCGAGATAGCAAGACTCCATCAAAAAAAAAAAAAAAAAAAAAAAAAAAGGCCGGGCGCGGTGGCTCACGCCTGTAATCCCAGCACTTTGGGAGGCCGAGGCAGGCGGATCACAAGGTCAGGAGATCGAGACCACGGTGAAACCCCGTCTCTACTAAAAATACAAAAAATTAGCCAGGCGCGGTTGTGGGCGCCTGTAGTCCCAGCTACTCAGGAGGCTGAGGCAGGAGAATGGCGTGAACCCGGGAGGCGGAGCTTGCAGTGAGCCGAGATCGTGCCACTGCACTCCAGCCTGGGCGACAGAGCGAGACTCCGTCTCAAAAAAAAAAAAAAAAAAAAAAAAGAAAAAGAAAGAAGGAAGGAAAGAAAGAAAGACTGTTCCACAGAATAGCAGCGGCCACAGTCCACAGTGCCTCTTGGATATGGAGGGATCCTTTAGCCAGCCAGATACATTAGATGGATCAATAGTGTATTTAGGGTGCTTGCCTGTACCTGTCAGTGTTCTAGGCCTGTGACCAAGGACTGTTGCCAAGGCGGGGACACACAGCTAATAGGTGGAGGAGATGGGATTTGAACCCAGAAACTCAGACCCGACCAAGAGTATGAGGCCTTGGCTCCTGGGTCAGGTGGCCTCGCACCTTGGAAGTCAGCCATTGCATCCTCTTTCACCTCCACCTAGGTGAAGCCACTGCTGCAGGTGACGCGGCAGGATGAGGTGCTACAGGCACGGGCCCAGGAGCTGCAGAAAGTGCAGGAGCTGCAGCAGCAGAGCGCCCGCGAAGTTGGGGAGCTCCAGGGCCGAGTGGCACAGGTGAGGGGGCGGGGGCAGGGCGTGGGAGCGTGTCTTGGGGGCGGGGCTGTGTCGCATGGGTGGAGCCAGGAGTGAGGGGCGGGGCTTCCGGCTGAGCCAGTCTGTGCGCCGGCACGGCTGTCGGGAGGATGGGAGCGAAGCTAAGGTGTACTGAGGCCTGGCGGGGATTGGGGCTGTTTAGTTTGGTTGAATCGTGACGTGCAGGGAGCAGGGCCCTGGGGGTGTAGCCAGGGTATGGGCCGGGTAGGGATGGGGTGGGAGAGTCCTGCAGAGCCAGAATGGAGCTAGGCTGCAGGATATGGGGGCAGGGGCCTCAGCTGTGGCCGGGCTATGGTATGCAGGCGGTGGACTTATAACTGTTTCCAGTATTTGGCTATCTTAAAATAATGCTAGAACATTTGGGAGGCTGACGCGGGCAGATCATCTGAGATCAGGAGTTCAAGACCACTCTGGTCAACATGGTGAAACCCCGTCTCTACTAAAAATGCAAAACTTAGCCGGGTGTGGTGGCGCACGCCTGTAATCCCAGCTACTTAGGAGGTGGCTGTTGCAGTGAGCCGAGATGGCGTCGCTGCACTCCAGCCTGGGTGACAGAGTGAGACTCCGTCTCAAAAATAATAATAATAATAATACTAGAACAAACCCCTTCTTGAGCATTTTTCTGTTCGCCTTTTCTGCATTATTTTCTGTGGTTACATTTCTAAGTATGGAAGTATTAAATAAAATGTGAGATGGTAGAAAGACCCTTCAGGGGTTATTTGAAGGATGGACTGGAAGGGGAAAGGCTGGAGGCTGGGAGGCTCAGGGGGGAGGCTGGGGAGGAGTCTGGAGAGAGACAGGTAAGAGAAGGCACACCTGAGCCTGTTGGGGCTGTAGGGACAGAGAGGAGGGGCCAGAGAGAGCAGGGATGCAGGCTGATGACTGTGAGAGGTGAGGGAGAAGGACATCCCCAGGATTCTGACTTAGTGATTAGGGGGATGTGGGCTCATCCTGAGACGGGGACCTGAGGGGGAGGAGGTGGGGACACTGTGTCCTCTCACCCCGCAGTCCTGCCCTGGAGGCCTTAAAGGCCAAAGCAAGTTACAAGGCAGCAGCAGGCACCTGGTGCAGGTTGCCCTGGGAGCCCTGCCTGCTGACCACTAACTTCCCACATACTCCCCAGCTGGAAGAGGAGCGCACCCGCCTGGCAGAGCAATTGCGAGCAGAGGCAGAACTGTGTGCAGAGGCCGAGGAGACGCGGGGGAGGCTGGCAGCCCGCAAGCAGGAGCTGGAGCTGGTGGTGTCAGAGCTGGAGGCTCGCGTGGGCGAGGAGGAGGAGTGCAGTCGTCAGCTGCAAACCGAGAAGAAGAGGCTGCAGCAGCACATACAGGTCTGGCCCCCTGCATGCCCACCAGGCCACCCTCCAGACCCCTCTGTGTACACCATCCACCTTTGCTTCTGCAAACCATGTGTCTTTGGGCCACGAATTTGTAGAAAACTCAGTTCTAAGTGAATTTGCAAAAAGTATACATTTTTGATTCAGATCACGGGAGACCCTAGAATGTGTGAGCTTCGTGTCTGGGTGGATTCAGACATCCAAGTGATATATTCAGCTTCAGGCATGGCTGGATCCAGGTGCCCAAGTGCTGTCCTCAGCTTCAGGCATGGCTGGATCCAGGCATTCAGGCAATGTCCTCAGTACTCCCCCTCTCTCCATCTCCTGGCTTCATTCACCGGCAGGCTGCCCTGATGGTTCCTCTTCAAAATCTAGTGTGTATTTTACAATACAGCACATCTCAATTCAGATGCTAAATTCTCATTGGAAATACTTGATCTGTATTTCAATTTCATAATTTCTGCAGTTTATAAAAACTAGATTCACATGGCCAAATTGTTCCAAACATGCTTAAAAAGCTTTTCAGTGATTGGGTGTCTCGTTTTAAATTTAAAATAAGTAAAATTAAATAAGACAGAAAATTCAGTTCATTAGTCCACATCAGCCACCTTTCAAGGGCTCAGTAGTGTTTTTTGGTTTTTTGTTTTTTGGTTTTTTGTTTTTTCGAGACAGAGTCTCACTCTGTCGCCCAGGCTGGAGTGCAGTGGCGCCATCTCAGCTCACTGCAACCTCCGTCTCCTAGGCTCAAGCAATTCTCCTGCCTCAACCTCTGCAGCAGTATCTGGGATTACAGGCGTGTGCCACCACACCCAGCTAATTTTTTTGTTTTTAGTAGAGACAGTGTTTCAGTATGTTGGCTAGGCTGGTCTCGAACTCCTGACCTCAGGTGATCCACCCGCCTCAGCCTTCCAAATTGCTGGGATAACACCGTGAGCCACCACACCCGACCTATTTACTATGTTTGTTGTTTATAATCTGTACCCCTAACCCCCACATAAGAAAGTGATTTCCACAAGGATAGGTGTCCATTTTTTTTCAGAGGCAAGATCTCGCTCTGTTACCCAGACTTCAGTGCAGTGGTGCGGTCATCTCTCACTGCGGAAGGCCAGGCACTTTTCCCCATCCTCAGTGCCTAGAACTGTGCCTGGCATACACTAGGCACTCAATAAATGCTTGTTGAGCTAATGAATAAAATGGGAAAGCCAATAAAGGTTTTATCCTTCCCAGCCTCACCCAGGGTATGCACCTCTCTGAACCACCCCGGGGATCCGCAGACTATGCCCGTCCCCATCCTTCCCATCACGCTCCATCTGTTGGCCCATGTATCCTCACTCCTCCTGCCTCCCCTCCCCAGGAGCTAGAGGCCCACCTTGAGGCTGAGGAGGGGGCACGGCAGAAGCTGCAGCTGGAGAAGGTGACGACCGAGGCAAAAATGAAGAAATTTGAAGAGGACCTGCTGCTCCTGGAAGACCAGAACTCCAAGCTGAGCAAGGTTGGGGGCCTGAGGGCAGCAGGGAAAGTGGGGAGCGGGTGCGTTGGTGCGTTAATGAATGGTGAACTTCAAACCGTGGGGGTTACCACGCTGCACTTCTCAGGTGTGAGCTGGTGGGGGTGGGATGGGTCTATAGACCCCAGGGAATGGGAAGAAGAGGGAGGTGTAGGGGGAGGAAGGTCAGAGAAGGGTGAAGAGGAGCAGAAACATAGATGAGAACAACACCAGAAGCTGCAGATCAGGTAGGGGCTACTCCTGGCCCGGCTCCTGACTGCCCCCCACCCCACCCCACCCCTCAGGAGCGGAAGCTGCTAGAAGATCGCCTGTCCGAGTTCTCATCCCAGGCAGCTGAGGAGGAGGAGAAGGTCAAGAGCCTCAATAAGCTACGGCTCAAGTATGAGGCCACAATCGCAGACATGGAGGGTGAGCTCCTGCCCAACCAGTGGGGAGCTGTAGGGGTCTGTGTGTGCTCTGATGGGGGACTTCAGGCAAGCCCCACGTGCTCCAGGGCCTCCGTGGCTGTGTCTGCTAAATGGGATAGGAAGGAAAGCTCAGGGCGGATTGAGTGTCCTCCCAGCTCTTGAGTTCTTCATGCATCTCTAAATCCAACTCCCTTTCTCTCCGTGGTGTCTTGGGTTATCCTGCTTTCTTCCCATCTGACTGCTTCACTGTCTGTCTGTTTCAGACACGCTTTTGTCTCCCTGTCCCTTCCTGTTGACTTAGAATCAGAAACAGAAGGGAAGAGGCACAGGGAGAGGCAGGGCTGTGGACACAGGGCAGAGAGAGTCAGAGGCAGGAGGCACGGGCTGTCAGTGGGGATGAGGAGGAGAGGACAGTGTGTAGGTGTCTGGCCGAGGGTCTAGGACAACATTGTGGGGAGAGTCCCTGAGATAGATGGGGAAGGTGGGAGGAGGAGAAGGTATTAAGGGAGGTGCTGAACTTAGCCTTATATGTGGCTGGGGGCCTGTGGTCTCTGTGGGAGCGGCTGAGTGCGCAGGCCTGGAGTCCTCATGCACGGCCCCAACCCTGCCTCCAGACCGCCTACGGAAGGAGGAGAAGGGTCGCCAGGAGCTGGAGAAGCTGAAGCGGAGGCTGGACGGGGAGAGCTCGGAGCTGCAGGAGCAGATGGTGGAGCAGCAACAGCGGGCAGAGGAGCTGCGGGCCCAGCTGGGCCGCAAGGAGGAGGAGCTGCAGGCTGCCCTGGCCAGGTGCAGGGTGGGGCGGGCTTGGTGGGGCAAGCATGGGGTGCCCAAGTCAGAAGCTCCTGGGTACAAACCCCGGTGGAGCCACTCACCAGCCACAGACAAGCCACATCCCCTCCGCACCTCAGTGTCCCCTTCTGTCAAATGAAGATAGTAAGAGTTCCAGGCCCACTAGCTTAAGCGAAAAGTGAAACGAGACTCTATGTGTCTGGTAACTTGCATAACAGTGCACAAACGGAACAAGAAAATGCTATTTCTAGGCCAGTTACAGTGGTTCATACCTGTAATCCCAGCACTTTGGGAGGCCAAGGCAGGTGGATCACTTGAGGTCGGGAGTTTGAGACCAGCCTGGCTAACGTGGCGAAACCCCGTCTCTACTAAAAATACAAAAATTAGCTGGGTGTGGTGGCAGACACCTGTAATTCCAGCTACTCGGGAAGCTTAAGCACGAGAATCGCTTGAACCCGGGAGGCAGAGGTTGCAGTGAGCCGAGATCACACCACTGCACTCTAGCCTGGCGACAGAGCAAGACGACGTCTCAAAAAAAACAAAGCTATTTCTTCCTCTTCCCCTTCTTGGCCTCGCCACACCAAACAGCCCAGAATCAGCTGAGATTTGACAAGTGGCCTATGTTAGGAATCATAATAATTATATTTACACTCGTTCACAATAATTGAGCTCCTACTGTATGCCAGATGTGGTGCTTAGTATTTCAGATGCTTTTTATGCGCTGTGTTCATGCAATCTAAGACCCCCTATCTGATTACAAGTACAGCTCCATTTCAGAGATGTTAAAATGTGAAAAGCTGTGCATCTTAGAGTTGGTGGAACATGGTGTGTGTGTGTGTGTGTGTGTGTGTAGTTAAGAACATATATATATATATACACACAATTTTTTTTAAGATGAAGTCTTGTTCTGCTGCCCAGACTGGAGTGCAGTGGTGTGATATTGGTCACTGCCACCTCCGCCACCCAGGTTCAAGTGATTCTCATGCCTCAGCCTCCCAAGTAACTGGGATTACAGGCCCCCGCCAACATGCCCAGCAAGTTTTGTATTTTTAGTGGAGATGGGGTTTCACCACGTTGCCCAGGCTGGTCTCAAACTCCTGACCCCAGGTGATCCACTTGTCTCGGCCTCCCAAAGTGCTGGGATTATAGGCGTGAGGCACTGCACCTGGCCGTGAACACACATCTTTGAGTCTGACTTCTGGGTTGGAATCCTGGCTTCTCCCCTTTCTAGTCATGTGACCTCACCCAAGTCACGTCACCTCTCTAGCCTCAGTTTTTTCATCTATAAAATGGGGTAATTATAGACGCTACTCCTAGGGTTAGTGTGAGGGTTAAAGAAGAAAGTGCTCCTCAGACGCTTGGCATACCCTGAGCCCTCAATAAATGCCGGATGTTTCTGTTACTGCTTTTATTCCTCTTGCTAATTTTTTTTTTTTTTTTTTTTTTTTACTGAGGTGAAATTCACATAAAAGTAACCATTTTTTAAATGTACAATTCAGTAGATTTTGCCCATTCACAATGCTGTGTAACCATCACCTCTATCTAGTTCTAGAACAGTTTCCCTTTTATTGAGATGGAGTCTTGCCCTGTCGCCCAGCCTGGAGTGCAGTGGCGTGATCTTGGCTCACTACATCCTCTGCCTCCTGGGTTCAAGCAATTCTCCTGCTTCAGCCTCCCAAGTAGCTGGGACTACAGGTGCCCACCACCACACCCAGCTAATTTTTGTATTTTTAGCAAGGACGGGGTTTCACTATGTTGTCCAGGCTGGTCTCGAACTCCTGACCTCAGGTGATCCACCTGTCTCAGCCTCCCAAAGTGCTGGGATTACAGGCATGAGCCACTGTGCCGGCCTCCAGAATATTTTTATCACCCCAAAAGGAAACCCTGTATGTATTAAGCAATCACGACCAGGCACAGTGACTCACGCCATAATCCAGCACTCTGAGAGGAGGAGGCGGGAGGGTCACCTGAGCCCAGGAATTCAAGACCAGCCTGGGCAATATAACGAGACCCTGTCTCCACCAAAAACTTACAAAGATTAGCCAAGCATGGTGGTGTGTGCTTGTAGTCCCAGCCACTTAGAGGGCTGAGGTGGGAGGATCATTTGAACTTGGGAAGTCGAGGCTGCAGGGAGCCACTGCACTCTGGTCTCGGTGACAGAACGAGATCCTCTCTCAAAAAAAAAAAAAAAAAAAAGCAGTCACTCCCCATCCCTCCTTCTCCCCACACTGGCAGCCTCTGATCCACTTTCTGTCTAAATAGAATTTGCCTATTCTAGATATTTCATACAACATGTGGCCTTTTTGTGCTTTATTTTTATCGTCATCCCCCCAGCAACCCTGGTAAAGGGGAGTGTTCATTGTCATGTTCTCCCACAAACCAGGACCCTGCCCTTCTTAAGTCACTTGCCGGAGCAGGGGGCCAGGAGAGGATACTGAGCCAGGTCTGTGTGGCTCCCTGAGCCATTAACCCCCAGGTCCCAGTTGATGCAGCCCCCGGATCCAGCTTCTCTTTGCAATGACACTGCATGAAGGGACAGGAAGCCACATCCCTGTAAGAGTTACGAGGAGGGACTCCGGGGCAACCCAGCCAGTCACGAACTGGGTAACCTCGGCAAGTGCTTTCTCTGTGCTGGGCCTCAGTTTCTTCATTTGGCAGGAACGTTAAATGAGGTGATACAAGTAAAGCACTGGCATGAAGCAGGAACTTACTAAGTAAGTGTCTCCTACGATTACTGTTGCTGTCATTCCCACTTTACAGCTAAGAAAACTGAGGTTCGAAATGAGTCAAACTGGGCGAAGTGGCTCACTCCTGCAATCTCAGCACTTTGTAAGGCTGAGGTGGGAGGATAGAACCACCTCCTGGCTTGAGGCCAGGAGTTCGAGACCAGCCCTGGGCAAGATAGTGAGACCCCGTGTCTTTGGGGAAAAGGAAAAATTAGCCAGGCGTGATGGACCACAACTGTGGTCTCAGCTACATGAGATGCTGTGGTAGGAGGATCACTTGAGCCCAGGAATTTGAGGCTGCAGTAAGCCATGACTGCACCACTGCACTCCAGCCTGGGTAACAGAGAAAGACCCTGTCTCAAAAAAATTAAATTAGTACTGGAGTCAAGTACCCAGTGGCAGAGATAGGATTGGAACCTGGGACTGGCCACCCCCAAAGCCCACATCCAGCCTCTCTGTCCCCAGAAATCATTGCCTCGCCCTTGCCTGCCCCTGTACCAACTCCATGGTTCTTGTCACCCCCAGGGCAGAAGACGAGGGTGGGGCCCGGGCCCAGCTGCTGAAATCCCTGCGGGAGGCTCAAGCAGCTCTGGCCGAGGCCCAGGAGGACCTGGAGGCCGAGCGCGTGGCCAGGACCAAGGCGGAGAAGCAGCGCCGGGACCTGGGCGAGGAGCTGGAGGCACTGCGGAGCGAGCTGGAGGACACGCTGGACTCCACCAACGCACAGCAGGAGCTCCGGTGAGGCCCGGGGGCAGCCGCTGTCACAGCCTGTGCACGTGCAGGGCTGGGGGAAGGACTTAGGTGCAAAGTCTCTGTCCTTACAGAGGCTTGCAGTTCGGCTGTTCTTGAACCACCGGCTCTAGGCCCAGCCTGGTCAAGCTGGGGACAGAGATGGATCAGACCCAGGTGTTACCCTTGGGAATTTCCAGTCTCAGGGGAGGCAGATTCAGGCACAGACAATCTCAACCCGGAACAAGGGGTGCTTTAGTGGAGCGACACAGGGCATTGTGGGTGCTAACTGAAGACCCCTAAACCAAGTCTATGGGAAATCCAGGAAGACTTTCCTGAGGAAGGGCCTTTTGGATAAGGGTTTTGAAAGGTGAATAGGAGTTCACCTTTAAAGCCACACTCCTTCCACAGTGTCACCACCCAGATCTCCTGGGGAGCATTACATGAGGCTCTCATGTTTTTAGGAAACATGGAAAGGAGAAACAACCAGCTCCCCCAAAGCCCCTGCCTTCCTCTGCTCTGAAATTCTCTTCCCCTCTCCCTTCCCCCAATAAAGGTCCAAGAGGGAACAGGAGGTGACGGCGCTGAAGAAGACTCTGGAGGAGGAGACTCGCATCCACGAGGCGGCAGTGCAGGAGCTGAGGCAGCGCCACGGCCAGGCCCTGGGGGAGCTGGCGGAGCAGCTGGAGCAGGCCCGGAGGGTGGGTTGGGGCAGGGGGACAGGGCGGAGGAGCCACGGGGAGGGCAGGGCAGGACGGGGGTTTGGAGGAGGTACCTCTGGCTGGTTCTAGGCCATCTCATCTCTCTGGGCTCCTTTCCTCACGCATTCATGTGCAGCTTTCATTCAGCAAGCATGAATACGGTGTGGACTATATTCCAGGAGCATTGCTGGAAAACCAGCCATGAACCCAACAACCAGCACTGCCTTCCCTTGTGGAGCTTTCCTTTTAGTGAGAGAGGCAGAGAGTAAACGATATAAATACCTTCAGTTTATATCGGGGTGATAAGTGCTATGGGGCCGTAATGAACAGAAAAAGGGGATCAGAATTCTAAGGCGGGTGAGTTTTTAAGTAGAGAGGCTGCGGAGGTATTCTGTGAGAAGGTGACATCAGGATAAAAAACTGAGGGAGTGGCCAGGCACGGTGGCTCATGCCTGTAACTTTGGGAGGCTGAGGCAGGCAGATCACTTGAGGCTAGGAGTTCAAGACCAGCCTGGGCAACATGGTGAAACCCCACCTCTACTAAAAATACAAAAATTAGCTGGGCGTGGTGGTGTACACTCCTGTAGTCCCAGCTACTCGAGAGGCTGAGGCAGGAGAATCACTTGAACCCAAGAAGCGGAGGTTGCAGTGAGCCGAGATTGCGCCATTGCACTCCAGCCTGGGTGACAGAGTAAGACTCCATCTCAAAAAACAAACAAGCAAACAAACAAACAAAAATGGGCCAGGCATGGTGGCTCACAGCTGTAATCCCAGCAGTTTGGGAGGCTGAGGCAAGTGGATCACCTGAGGTCGTGAGTTCAAGAGCAGCCTGGCCAACATGGCGAAACCCCGTCTCTACTAAAAACACAAAAAATTAGCTGGGTGTGGTGGCGGGCACCTGTAATCCCAGCTACTTGGGAGGCTGAGACAGGAGAATTGCTTGAACCTGGGAGGCAGAGGTTGCAGTGAGCAAAGATCACGCCATTGTATTCCAGCTTGGGCAGCAAGAGTGAAGCACTGTCTCAAAAAAAATAAATAAATAAAAAATAAATTTAAAAAATGAGGGAGGGAGGGGTGCACTATTTGTGCATTGGGAGAAGTGTGTTCCAGGCAGAGGGAACAGCCAGTGTGAAGGCCCTGAGAGGGGAGTGTGCCTGGCCTGGTCCAGGAAAGGCCTCACAGATCTTTGGTCATCTCCTTCCCACACCAGGGCAAAGGTGCGTGGGAGAAGACGCGGCTGGCCCTGGAGGCCGAGGTGTCCGAGCTGCGGGCGGAACTGAGCAGCCTGCAGACTGCACGTCAGGAGGGTGAGCAGCGGAGGCGCCGCCTGGAGTCACAGCTGCAGGAGGTGCAGGGCCGGGCTGGTGACGGGGAGAGGGCACGAGTGGAGGCTGCTGAGAAGCTGCAGCGAGCCCAGGTAAGTGGGGTGTACACCTAGGAGCGGAATTGTCGGGTCATGTGGGAACCCTGTGTTTAAGCATCTGAGGACCTGCCAGACTGTTCTCCATGGCAGCTGCACCTTTTTACATTCCCGCCAGTGTGGGAGGGATTTGAGGCACATGGGGTCGCTGAGTGGAAGCCACGATTATAGAGGGCTTCATTCCCCTGTCCCTTCCCTTCAGGCTGAACTGGAGAATGTGTCTGGGGCGCTGAACGAGGCTGAGTCCAAAGCCATCCGTCTTAGCAAGGAGCTGAGCAGCACAGAAGCCCAGCTGCACGACGCCCAGGTGACCCTGCCTGCCCTTCGGCTCCACCGTCACCCTCCCCTCCTTTCCTCCCGACCACACCTGACATTGCCGTCTCCTCCATTTACAGGAGCTCCTGCAGGAGGAGACCAGGGCGAAATTGGCCTTGGGGTCCCGGGTGCGAGCCATGGAGGCTGAGGCAGCCGGGCTGCGTGAGCAGCTGGAAGAGGAGGCAGCCGCCAGGGAGCGGGCAGGCCGTGAACTGCAGACCACCCAGGCCCAGGTGAGCAGCCCTACGTAAGACCTTCAGGGAAGCACAGCCCGCCCCACTGCTTCTCCTGGGTTCCCCAGCTCAGGGACGGCCACGCTGCCCACCTTCTCACAGGCCAGACCCATGGGTGCCTTTCTCATCTCTGACTCCCCTTTACCCCCCACAGCCTGTGCCCAGCCCTGGCTCTCCTGCCCCCTGACTCTCAGCCTCATCCCTTGTCCCAGCTCCAGCACCGTCCTCTCCCACCTAGATCCTCCTCTTGGCCTCTGGGCCTCCGACCTCTCCCCTAACAGCTCATCCCCTACACAGCCCCAGAAGCTTCTTTCTTCACCTGGAGCTGACCCTGTCCCTCCCCTGCTCACAGCTCTCCCATGCCTCCCCAGTACCCCTAGACAAAGTCCATGCCTCTTAGTTGGGCATTTGAGGCCCTGCGATGTCTGGTCCTTCCTGTGTCTTTAGCTGTATTCATCTCTGTCACTACTTTCCTATTTTATTTGAAAAAACCCTTTTATTTTTCCAGACTTAGCATTAGGCTCCCCTGTGGGAAGTTTCCTGACCCCTCTTCTCTTTCTCCTCTGTCCCAACTCCAGTCACCTTGGGCTGGGACTTTCTCTGCCCATGAGTCTCCCCACCAGACTGAGAGCCCTTGCAAACTAGAATCCCATTAGAGTTAGATCCAGGTCTGTAGCACAGCCCAATATAGAGCCTCATGTATGGTAGGCTTGGAGAAATGCTTATTGAATGAATGAGTGATGGTGCTTGCCTGCAGATATCCTTCAACTGGCAAACTCCTATGCATACTTCAAGACCCATCTCAAATGGTCCTCCTTCAGGAAGTTTCTCCTGAATGTTCTAAACAGATTCTGAGCCCTTCCTGTGGACTTCCATAGCTCCCATACTGCTACCTTAACCCCTATCACCCTGGCTGTGACGCTGTGTCTCCCCCAGCAGACGAGGGGCTCCCCAGGAAAAACTCCAGGTCTGATTCATCTCTGCGTCTTGGAGGGAGTCGTTTTAATTCCCTGGAAGAACTAGGGCTCATAGTACTCACAACTTCATGCCACTCAGAGGCAGAAGAGCCCAGCAGAGTGACCCTTTTCCCTCTTCAGGCCTCAGTCTCTTCATCCTGGAAATGGAGCACCACCAGCTCACACCTTGGTCACTCACGGCTGTGACCACCAACCACTCTCTCTCTCCTCCCCTCAGCTCTCCGAGTGGCGGCGGCGCCAGGAGGAGGAGGCAGGGGCACTGGAGGCAGGGGAGGAGGCACGGCGCCGGGCAGCCCGTGAGGCTGAGGCCCTGACCCAGCGCCTGGCAGAAAAGACAGAGACCGTGGATCGGCTGGAGCGGGGCCGCCGCCGGCTGCAGCAGGAGCTGGACGACGCCACCATGGACCTGGAGCAGCAGCGGCAGCTTGTGAGCACCCTGGAGAAGAAGCAGCGCAAGTTCGACCAGGTGGGGCACCTCAGTTCCCCCAGCTGGGGAATCAGCAAGTCCATCTAGGCTTCCCGTGGTCATTGTGAGGAACCAGTAATCCGTCACGGCTCAACTAGGCAGTTGTAGTGGACCAGGAAGCAAGACCCTTCTTTGCTCTGGGCCTCTGTAAAATAGGACATCCCTCTGTCCTGATTCATGCCTCTTGTCACAGCATAAGTCATCGTAGCACCCACATTTACTTTCAAAGCTGCCCTGGTTTTTGGATGACAAAATGTACGAATACCTTCAGTACCCCAGAGATTGCTTATGAGAATTAAATCAAATAACTCATCTCACTTCTGCTGATTCACTGGGTAACTCAGGCAAGTTGCTTTTTCCATCTCAGCTTCAGTTCACCCGTCTAGAAAATGGCAATAACACCAAGCATCTGGCAGCCTGAGGATGAAATAGAAATCACAGAACCTCAGAGAGCTCAGATCAGGCAATCCGGAGGTTCAGATCCCAACTCGGCCTCTTGATGGCTGTGTGGCTTGGGCAAATTGCTCAACCTCTCTGTGCTTTATTTTATTCATTTAGAAAATGCAGTGTGAGGCCGGGCACAGTGGCTCATGCCTGTAATCCCAGCACTTTGGGAGGCCAAGGCGGGCGGATTGCCTGAGCTCAGGAGTTCACGACCAGCCTGGGCAACACGGTGAAACCCCGTCTCTACTAAAATACAAAAAATGAGCTGGGCACCATGGTGGGCGCCTGTAGTCCCAGCTACTCAGGAGGATGAGGCAGGAGAATTGCTTGAACCTGGGAGGTGAGGTTGCAGTGAGCCGAGATCGCTCTACTGCACTCCAGCCTGGGCGACAGAGCAAGACTCCATCTCAAAAAAATAAAAATAAAAAATTTAAAAATTAAAAAGATTGTCATTTCCCTGTAGGTGGTGCAATATGTTTTTCTGGCTGACTTACGATTTCTCTCTTTATGCTTGGTTTTTAGCAGTTTGACTATGATATGCCCAGCTGTGGGTTTTTTGTATTTATCCTGCTTTAGATTCACCGTGCTTCCTGTAGCTGTGGGCTGATGTTTTTGATCAAATGTGGAAAATTTCAGCCATTATTTCTTCAAATATTTTTATCTCTCACTCTCTCTCCTTCCCCTTCTTCTTGGACTCCAAATACATGTGGTTAGGTTATAATACTCTTCTACAGGTCATTGAGGCCTTATTAATTTTTTGCATCTTCTAGAATTTTATATAAATTATTTTCACATAAATCTCTTTTGGGATGGGCTTATTTTACTCAAAAAAAAAATTTTTTTTTTTGAGACAAAGTCTCGCTGTGTCACCAAGGCTAGAGTGCAGTGGCACGATCTCAGCTCACTGCAACCTTCCACCTCCCGGGTTCAAGCAATTCTCATGCCTCAGCCTTCCAAGTAGCTGGGATTACGGGTGTGCACTACCATGCCTGGCTAATTTTTGTGTTTTTAGTAGAGACGAGGTTTCGCCATGTTGGCAAGGCTGGTCTCGAACTCCTGGCTTCAAGTGATCCACCCATCTCGGCCTCCCAAAGTGCTGGGATTACAGGAGTGAGCTACCGCACCTAGCCTCAAAGTAATTATTTTGAGATCCATCCATATTTTTGCATATCAGTAATGTATTCCGTTTTTTGCTGCTCAGTATTATTCCTGTGGTATAGATCAGCCACATTTTGATATTCATTAACCTTTCGATGAACATTTGGGTTTTTTCCAGTTTGGAACTATTACGGATAAAGCCTTAGTCTTTCTCAAAGGTGGTTTTAATTAACATTTCCCTAATGACCAATGATGTTGAGCATCTTTTCATACGCTTATTTGCCATCCACATATCTTATTTGCTGAAGCATCTGTTCAGATCTTTTGCCTATTTGTTAATTAGGTTGTTTGTTTTCCTATTATTGAATTTTGAAAATTCTTTACGGGCCAGGCATGGTGGGCTCGTGCCTGTAATCCCAGCACTTTGGGAGGCCGAGGCGGATGGATCACCTGAGGTCAGGAGTTTGAGACCAGCCTGACCAACATGCAGAAACCCCATCTCTGCTAAAAATACAAAATTAGCCAGGCATGGTGGCGCGTGCCTGTAGTCTCAGCTGCTTGGGAGGCTGAGGTAGAAGAATCGCTTGAACCTGGGAGGCGGAGGTTGCGGTGAGCCGAGATCGCGCCATTGCACTCCAGCCTGGTCAACAAAAGTGAAACTCCATCTGAAAAGAAAAGAAAGTTCTTTATATATTCTGAATGCGAGTTCTTTATCAGATATATGCTCTGCAAATATTTTTGTCCAGTCTGTGGCTTGTCTTTCCATTCTGTTAGTCTTTCAAAGAACAGAAGTTTTTAATTTTGTCCAGTTTATCAATTTGTTATTTTATGGATTGTGCTTTTGGTATTGTATATAAGAATTTGCCTAACTCAAGGTCACAAAGGTTTTATCCTGTTTTTTTCTTTTTCTTTTTCTTTTTCTTTTTTTTTTGAGACAGAGTCTTGCACTGTTGCCCAGGCTGGAGTGCAGTGGCACAATCTCAGCTCACTGCAACCTCTGCCTGCCTGGGTCAAGCAATTTCTCCTATCTCAGCCTCCCAAGTAGCTGGGATTACAGACACATGCTACCACACCCTGCTAAAATTTTTTTTTTTTTTTTTGTATTTTTAGGAGAGACAGGGTTTCACTATGTTGGCCAGGCTGGTCTCAAACTCCTAACCTCGTGATCCATCTGCCTCAGCCTCCCAAAGTACTGGGATTACAGGCATGAGCCACCGCACCTGGCCTATCCTGTTTTTTTTCTGGCAGTCTTCCAGTTAAAAGTTTACATTTAGGTCTGTGATCCATTCTGAGTTAATTTTTATATATGATGCTATCATGCTCCATGTTAATTTTTGTGAATATAGATATCCAAGTATTCCAACACCGTTTGTTTGTTCTCCACTGACTTGTTTTTGCATATCTATTGAAAGTCATTTTTCTTCTTCTTTTTTTTTTGAAGCAGAGTTTTGCTCTTGTTGCCCAGGCTGGAGTGCAGTGGTGTGATCTTGGCTTACTGCAACCTCTGCTTCCCAGGTTCAAGCAGTTCTCCCACCTCAGCCTCCCAAGTAGCTGGAATTACAGGTGTGTGCCACCACACCTGGCTAATTTTTGTATTTTTAGTAGAGACGGGGTTTCACCATGTTGGCCAGCTGGTCTTGAACTCTTGACCTCAGGTGATCTGCCCGCCTCAGCCTCCCAAAATGCTGGGATTACAAGCACGAGCCACTGCACCAGCCTTTTCTTCTTATTTGAAGTTGTTTTGCCGCTTCTAGTTCCTTTGCATTTTCATATGTATTTTAGAATCAGTTTGTCAATTTCTACCCCAAAACAAAAAGCCTTCCGATTTGGAACTGTGTTGAATCTATACATCAGTTTGGGAAGAATTGACGTCGTAACAATGTTGAGTTTTCTCACTGAGGAAGATGGTATATATATCCATTGAAATACCTTAGAAATGTTTTTTAGTTTTCAGTGTACATCTTTGACATCTTTTGCCAGATGTATTTCTAAGTATTTCATGGTTTTATGGCTATTTTGAGTGATGTTACTTTCATTTCCATATTTTATTGCTAGTATGTAGAAACACAATAGATTTTTGTATATTGATCTTGTATCCCACAATCTTGGCTAAACTCACTTATTAGTGCTAACAGAGTTTTTATATATTTCGTTGGATTCTCCACATAGATGATCATGTTTTCTGTGAACAAAGGCAGTTTTACTTTTCTTGACTTTTTCTTTACCCTTCTAGGACTCAAATGCATGTATGTATGACTGCTTGGTACTTTTTTCAGGTTGTTAAAGTTGCATTAATTTTTGTTACAATCTTCTTTCTTTCTTTCTTTGCTCTGTTTGGATAATTTCTATTGACCTGTTTTCAAGTTTACTGATTCTTCTGATGTGTCCAGTCAGCTACTAATTTCATCCAATGACTTTTTTATTTCAGCTATTTCATTTTTCAATTCTAGCATTTCTATGTGGTTCTGTTTTACAGTTTCAAATCTCTCCTGAAATAACTCTGCCTCTTCACCCATTATATCTGCCTCGTTCTGAAACTCATCGTGAAGTCCTTGTGTGCACATTCTAATATGTAGGTCATCTGTGGGTCTGTTTGTATGGACTGATTTTTCTCTTCACCATGAGTCCTGTTCTCTTTTCTTTGCATGTTTTATAAGTTTGTTTGCCAATTACTGTGTCTTAAAAAAACAGTGAAGGTTGAAGTTCATTTTCTACTGCCACTCTTAACAGGAAGGAATACCCTTTCTTCTGTTGAGCATAGAGAGTTAGGGACTGATCAGTTTGATCCATTCAAGAGTTGAGCTGGTTTGGGACACGGTTGCAACTTTAATCCCTCTACCTCCCTCTTGTGTCTCTGCCTTTGTCTGTCTCTTTCTCTCTCTTTCTCTGTTCCTGGCTGCTCCCTCTTCCCGTTCCCTTGTACACTCCTTTCAGCTAATCTATTTCCCCCCACCCCATCTCCCTCAAACTGGAAGCTTCTGGCAGAGGAGAAGGCAGCTGTACTTCGGGCAGTGGAGGAACGTGAGCGGGCCGAGGCAGAGGGCCGGGAGCGTGAGGCTCGGGCCCTGTCACTGACACGGGCACTGGAGGAGGAGCAGGAGGCACGTGAGGAGCTGGAGCGGCAGAACCGGGCGCTGCGGGCTGAGCTGGAGGCACTGCTGAGCAGCAAGGATGACGTCGGCAAGAGCGTGAGCAGGGCCCCCACTCCCCGGGACACACTGGGTGAGGGGAAGACACATACAGGCATGTATGCTTTCACACATAGAACATGAAAACAATCAGCCATCAAAGTCATATATTCACGCACAAAGAGAACAAGAGGGCCGGGCACGGTGGCTCACTCCTATAATCCCAGCACTCCAGCACTTTGGGAGGCCAAGGCGGGTGGATCACCTGAGATCAGGAGTTTGAGACCAGCCTGGCCAACATGGTGAAACCCCATCTCTACTAAAAATACAAAAATTAGCCAGGCATCGTGGTGCGTGCCTGTAATCCCAGCTACTTGGGAGGCTGAAGCAGGAGAATCACTTGAATTCAGGAGGCAGAAGTTGCAGTGAGCCAAGATCATTCCACTGCACTCCAGCCTGGGTGACAGAGCGAGACTCTGTCTCAAAAAAAAAAAAAAAAGAACCAGAGGAGGACTGTTCACCAAACATTTGCGTTCATATACACACACACAGATACACACACACAGTGTGAAGAGACTCTCCCACCAAATATGTGTGCTCATGCACACGCATAGAAAGTAAGGAGAGCCATTCACCAGAGGTAGGTCTTTGTGTAGACGTTCACGGAGCGTGAGGAGAATCTTCCATCCAGCACATGTGTTCACACACAGAACATGAGAGCTGCTCACAAAGCACACATGCTCACATTTGTGTACATGGGATATGAGGAGAATCTTCTATTACTTGTTTTTGTTTGTTTTTTGTTTTGTTTTATTTTATTTTTGAGATAAGGTCTTGCTCTGTTGCCCAGGCTGGAGGGCAGTGGTGCAATCATGGCACATTACAACCTCAGGCTCCTAGGCTCAAGCAGTCCTCCTGCCTCAGCCTCCCAAGTAGCAGGGACTATAGGTGCATTCCACCATACGTGGCTTTTAAAAAATTTTTTGTGGAGATGGGGTCTTGCTGTGTTGCCCAGGCTGGTCCTGAACTCCTAGGCTCAAACAATCTTCCCACTTCGGCCTCCCAAAGCATTGGGATTACAGGCATGAGCCATTGCACCTTGCTGAGAATTTTCCATTAAATACACATATTCATGTGCATATGTACACATACAGCATGAGAAAACTACTCACCACACATATGTGTGAATGCTCAGAGAACATGAAGACAATTTACTACAACACACAGCCTGAGAACCACTCCCCAGACATGACTATGTGCATGCATACATACACAACACCCACACACATGCACACACAGTTTGAGGACTCCCACTTTGCCTGCCGCCAACCCCACTGAGCACACACAGACTCTCCCACCAAGCCTCTGTCTTCCCTGAACTCATATATCCCTCCAGGGCCTGTAGGGTGGTGCCCCAAGGCTGCTCCCAGGCTCTCCTCACCCAGCCAGTGTCCCAGCCTTCCAAGTGGTCAAAATGACCCGCCACAGCCTCCACTCCATCCTTCCTTCATTCATCCTCTAAATACATTTATGGATCACACCCAGGGACACAGGTCACCCTCACTAATGATGGGAGGCACTGGCAGAATTTGTTGAGCTCCTGAACAGACGCCATCTCGACATCCTTATTTCTTTATTTTCCCACCAATGCGCTTCTAGGAGTCCAGTGGATGAGGGCTTTATCTTCTCCACACACTTAGACGTTGATCTGATTTTGCTTTTAGCCAGGCCTGGAGAGAGCCCTCTCTCCCTGACACAGACCTGGCCTGCGGCCCTAGGGATAATGGAGCTAAAACCTGGCTCTTACTTGAGCCGTTAAGGTCTGTCCCTTGGGAAAAATGTCATTATTTGTAGTGACTCCAAAGGCCCCTGTGGGAAACAGGATGTTGATGGGAAGAAAGTTTGATCCCTTCAAGTAAACAAAATTAATTGGCAACTACCAAACAGGAAGGGAGGCTAGAGGGCCCATTCCAAGGACTGAAAGTAGAAACTGTCAGTGAGCAGAATTGTAATGAGTATCATGTGGGCAGTGGTGATCCACAGACATAGGCCCTTCTCTGTGGATCTCACAGTCCAGTGCAGGAGGCGGGTGTTGCACAAAAAGCCACCTAAGCAAATGTCAAATGACCACTGTGACTAGGGCTAGATACGAGAGGGGCCCCAGTGCCAGGAGCATGGGTAGCAGAGAGGCCCTGATGGGTCAAGAGAGGCTTCCCTGAGGAGGTGATCGTTAAGTAAGGAGAGGAGTGAAGGAGGAGTCTCTGAAAATTCATAAGCCCAGCTCCATTTTCACAGTGTTTGGGGTTTTAATTCATACCTCCCTGAAAGATCGGGGACCCTCCCAGAAAACCCAATACAAGTAGATAGTAGGTTGGTGACACCCTGGGGAGTCTGGCAGACACCAGCACTGATGACCGTGGAGCTACCTGCCTTCGACCCATTCACACAGGATTCCTGAAGATGAATTCCCAGTGAGTGAGCTCACAATGCAAAATTACAAAACTCAGAGGGAATAATCCACCATGAGTGAGAGTCAGCTGACCTAACAGATGCTTGTATTAGACTTTGAAGTGCTTCAGCTGATAGAATTATGAAGCATCAGTTATTCATGAAATACATTTTGGGATGATGCTGAATGAGACACCTAGGAAGGAGTCGCTCAGTAGATTTTGAATGGATGAATGAACAAACTAGGATGGGCACACTGACTTGCCACCTCCCCATCCTCCATCAAAGCTTCCCCTACCATACCTAGGCACCTAACCTCCTCTGCCTCAGTGACCCAAGTGCCCAGCAGCCACTCTCCCTCCCCACCAGGTGCATGAGCTGGAACGAGCCTGCCGGGTGGCAGAACAGGCAGCCAATGATCTGCGAGCACAGGTGACGGAACTGGAGGATGAGCTGACGGCAGCCGAGGATGCCAAGCTGCGTCTGGAGGTGACTGTGCAGGCTCTCAAGACTCAGCACGAGCGTGACCTGCAGGGCCGTGATGAGGCTGGTGAAGAGAGGCGGAGACAGCTGGCCAAGCAGGTATTGTCACACGGAAGGCCACAGGGTGCTGGTCCAGCTGGGGTATGCCATGGTGTGTACAGGCAGCAAGAAGGTCAGCAAGGCGTCTCCCCACCCACCACTCTGTCTCCCCCACCCTTCCACTGCTCAGTGTCTCCCCACCCGCCTGCCACTCAGTATTTCTACCAGTCTCTCCTGCCAGCCAAACCATCTTCCTCCCACAAAACCATCTTCCTATTCCCCAACCTGTTAACCTGCCATGACCCATTAACCCACACACATATCCTGTTGACCTGTTGCTATACCCA
Organism: Macaca mulatta; assembly: GCF_049350105.2. Taxonomy (NCBI): domain Eukaryota; kingdom Metazoa; phylum Chordata; class Mammalia; order Primates; family Cercopithecidae; genus Macaca; species Macaca mulatta. The sequence goes on from NC_133424.1 coordinate 62,671,224, forward strand.
ATCATACATCCTCCATCCACCAAACAAACCATTCATCCATCCATCTGCCACCCCATCTGTTCAACCATCCCAACCACCCACATACAGCCTCTCCCCCAACCAGCGCTAATACCCAGCCAATGCCATGTCCAACTACTGCTCCATCCACCCAGTTACCTGCTTCCGACCCATCTCCTCTCCCCAACCCAACCCCTCCCCTATTTACCCAACCCCAGGCCCTCAGCACCCCCTGCTGTCTCCACTCAGTCACTCACTCACTGACCTGCTCATCTGCCCTCCCCTCCATCCGTATCCTTCCCCAATCCAGTCAGTCATCGCTCCCTCGCTTCCTTGTTTATTCCATTACTCTCTCCCTCCCTGCACCATTCATTCATTACTCATTCAGGAACTTCCCATGTCTTCCCTCTACTAGGTGGTGAAGGGCAGGGGCAGCTCTGGGTGTCATAAGACCCCTCTGGAGCCATGTGGGCAACAGACTTGGGGAAGAGGGTGCTAGAAGCTGGGCAGGCAGGGAAGAAAGGTGAATGGGTGACCTAAGGCCAGGGGTCTCCGCGGGGTTTTGTCTCCAGTAGCCCCTTTGACTTAGACATGGCTGAGTGTCCAAGACTTGGCCCTGGAGGCACTGGGGAACCATGGGAGGGCTATGAGTAGGGTCAGCTCTGGAGACGTGTTGGAATGGACTGGAGGGGAGAGATGAGAGGCTAAAAAGGAGGCTTAGGTGAGATGGGGGACTGAGCTGGGGCAGTGGAGATAGAGAGGGGACCAAGTAAGGAGAGTCAGGGAGTGAGAGGAACGGGGCTTGCAGCCTGGGCAGGAGCTCCGGGGTAGACATCTATGTCCCTAGCACACAGAGGGAGGCTGTGTTTCCTGTCCCTGACCCAGTCCCTCCTGACCTCTTGTCCAGCTGAGAGATGCAGAGGTGGAGCGGGATGAGGAGCGGAAACAGCGCACTCTGGCTGTGGCTGCCCGCAAGAAGCTGGAGGGGGAGCTGGAGGAGCTGAAGGCTCAAATGGCCTCCGCTGGGCAGGGCAAGGAGGAGGCGGTGAAGCAGCTTCGAAAGATGCAGGTAAGGGCAGGGCGTGAGCTGGGCCAGGGAGGGGAGGCTGTGGTATCTTCAAGCCCCGACCATCACTCCAGGGTCTGAGGCCAGCTCGGACCCCTCGCTCTCCCCACAGGCAGCATCCACATGGGTCAGCGCCTTTATAAACATCCATGCCCCAGAGGCTGGCTTCCTTCTTATATTTCACATTTCTTTCATTTAAAATGCTGCACTCTTAAGTCAAATTTCCTCATTTGTTTGTTTCTTTGTTTGTTCAGTTTTGGTTTTTTTTTTGACAGTCTCATTCTGTCGCCCAAGCTGGAGTGCAGTGATGTGATCTCAGCTCACAGCAACCTCCGCCTCCCGGGTTCAAGCAATTCTCCTGTCTCAGCTTCCCGAGTAGCTGGGATGACAGGCATGTGCCACCACACCCAGCTAATTTTTGTATGTTTAGTAGAGATGGGGTTTCGCCATGTTGGCCAGGATGGTCTCGATCTCTTGGCCTCAAGTGATCCACCCGCCTCTGTGGTTTTTGTTTTTGAAGTGAAAATACCCTGTGGTTTTTTGGCCAGACACGGTGGCTCACACCTGTAATCCCAGCACTTTGGGAGGCCAAGGTGGGCAGATAACCTGAGGTCAGGAGTTCAATACCAGCCTGGCCAATATGGTGAAACCCCGTTTCTACTAAAAATAAAAAAATTAGCCAGGCATGGTGGCACGCACCTGTGGTCCCAGCTACTCAAGAGGCTAAGGCAGGAGAATTGCTTGAACCCGGGAGGCAGAGGTTGCAGTGAGCTGAGATCCCACCACTGCACTCCAGCCTGGGTGACAGAGCAAGACTATCTCAAAAAAGTAAAAATAGAAATTAAATAAATAAATAAACAGTAGGCAAACTGAGGCTCAGAGAGGGGCAGTGGCCGGCTCATGGTCACCCAGCAAGGATATGGCCAAGTTGTAATTCAAACCCACGTCTAACTTGAAGCCAGGCTCCATCAGGCTTCCAGCTGCCTTCTAGGCTCAGCCAGATCAACCTCCTCCCTTGAGGACCAGAATGGAGAGGCTGGCCCAAGGTCACACAGCAAGTGGCTTTATACACAGGAGCCCAGGTCTGCAGGGTTCAGAGAACTCCCTGCTTGTTCACGGGAGCTGAGGAGCCCCCGTCGACCTGGCAAGGGGGTGGAGGAGTTCCCTGTGCTGTGTGGCCAGGCTGAGCCCATCTACCTATTCCATCCCACCCAGGCCCAGATGAAGGAGCTATGGCGGGAGGTGGAGGAGACACGCAGCTCCCGGGAGGAGATCTTCTCCCAGAATCGGGAAAGTGAAAAGCGCCTCAAGGGCCTGGAGGCTGAGGTGCTACGGCTGCAGGAGGTGAGGCTGGGGTGGGCTGGGCCCTGGGACAGGAAGCTGGGAGGCGGGCAGGGCTAACCTCAGGGCCCCTGGGGTGTGATGCTGAGGAGGTGGGCGGGGCTAACCACAGGGTCCCTGGGTGTGAGCCTGGGGAGGTAAGCGTGGCTAACCACAGGGTCCCTGGGTATGAGCCTGGGGAGGTGGGCGGGGCTAACCACAGCGTCCCTGGGTGTGAGCCTGGGGAGGTGGGCGGGGCTAACCACAGGGTCCCTGGGTGTGAAGCTGGGAGGTGGGCGGGGCTAACCATAGGGTCCCTGGGTGTGAAGCTGGGGAGGTGGGTGGGGCTAACCACAGGGTCCCTGGGTGTGAGCCTGGGGAGATAGGTGGGGCTAACCACAGGGTCCCTGGGTGTGAAGCTGGAGAGGTGGGCGGGGCTAACTACAGGGTCCCTGGGGTATGAGGCTGGGGAGGAGACGGAGGCTAACCACAGGGTCCCTGGGTGTGAGGCTTGGGAGGTGGATTGGGCTTACCATGTGGCCTCCAATGCCAGGCTAAGAGCAGGAATTTTGTCCTAGGGCACTAGGGAGCCATGGAAAGATCCAGAACAGAGGATGGGCAGGGTCAGCCTTGTAGCAGTTGAAATGGAGTGGGGAGATTGGAGGCGCAAAGGCTGTGGGAGGGGGAGTGGGAATGGGGAGAGAGAGAGACAGAACCCTCAGCCAGGGCCAAGTGGATGCAGAGGACAGAGAAAGCAGTGAGAAGGCAGGAGGGAGGAGGCTATGGTGAGGGGGTCCGGAGGAGGGGAGGAGAGCACTGGGGGTCTGGCTCGGTGACTGGGGGACCCTGGAGGAGAGGCAGGTTTGAGAGGAGAACCTGTGTGCAGTAAAAGGTGGAGAGGGTGAGGGGCCTGGAGGTTGGGCTGCAAGAGGTCAGGGGCTCAGGAGACAGATTTAGGAGACATCTGTGGATGTCATTCCAGGGTTACCCAGGGACAGCATGAGAAAAGAGCCAAGAGACTTGAGGTGTGAGGGACAGAGAAGGGGTTAGACCCGTGTCCAGATTGCTTCTCCTCACCCCCACTGGCCACCCCTCTCTCTCTCATCACAGGAACTGGCCGCCTCAGACCGTGCTCGGCGGCAGGCAGCGCAGGACCGGGATGAGATGGCAGATGAGGTGGCCAATGGCAACCTTAGCAAGTAAGTGCCCCGAGGGTGTGGAGGCTGAGGTGCTGCATCTGCAGGAGGTGAAGCTGGGGTAGGCTGGAACTGGCTGAGCTCTGGCACAGGAAGCTGGGAGGACAGCAGGGTTAACCTAGGGACCCCTGGGCTGTGAGGCTGGGGAGGAGGGTGGGGCCAACCACAGGGTCCTATAGTGTTACAGGCAAGGTACCCTCCTCTGACTGTCCTGTCCTGTCATCCCCACCCCTTCCTGTCTCCCTAGGGCAGCCATTCTGGAGGAGAAGCGTCAGCTGGAGGGGCGCCTGGGGCAGTTGGTGGAAGAGCTGGAGGAGGAGCAGAGCAACTCGGAGCTGCTCAATGACCGCTACCGCAAGCTGCTCCTGCAGGTGAGTGCGATTGACCACCCCCACCAGCCTCAGTCCCTATTGACCTGGGACTGTAACCTTCAGTCCTCTTATTCAACAAATATAGAGGCCGGGCGCGGTGGCTCAAGCCTGTAATCCCAGCACTTTGGGAGGCCGAGAGGGGCGGATCACGAGGTCAGGAGATCGGGAGACGATCCCAGCTAACACGGTGAAACCCCGTCTCTACTAAAAAATACAAAAAAATAGCCGGGCGAGGTGGCGGGCGCCTGTAGTCCCAGCTACTCGGGAGGCTGAGGCAGGAGAATGGCGTAAACCCGGGAGGCGGAGCTTGCAGTGAGCTGAGATCCGGCCACTGCACTCCAGCCTGGGTGACAGAGCAAGACTCCGTCTCAAAAAAAAAAAAAAAAAAAAAAATATATATATATATAGAAAGGGGATATTTGAGTTGGGTTTTGAAGGTTGAATACGAGTTCTAAAAAGGGTGGAAAGGCATGATTCACTTGTATTTCTGAGGGGTTTCTTCAGGGCTGGATCCAAAGATGAATTACATGGGGATTTTGTCCTATGAAGTTCTCTGGAGGAAACAGACATGGGACTATGCTGTCACATTATAGGCCAGCAGGTGTGATCATGGAAGTTTGAGCCCAGTATAGAGAGATAAAGAACTTTCTGCAGGAGTCGTAAGAAAACATTTGGAAAAAGAGACATTTGGCTGGGAGTTTTAAAGCATAAGTTGGAGTTCAGCAGAGGGAGAAAAGCATGTTTTCATTTGTATATTTATTTATAAATATTTTCTGAGGATTCTGGTGGCCCAGATCCTATTCTGGCTTATGCTGGGGACCTGGAGATGGATAATAGTAAGTCTCCACCCTCAAACACATCTTGGTCTAAAGGAGGAAACAGACCATCCCAATACAGAGACACAAGTGAAAATGGAGGAAACACGGGCACTGTGGGAACCTAGAAGGGACTACAGACCTAGCCTGGAGGATAGAGGCCATCAGAGAAGGCTTCCTGGTGGAGGTGATGCTTTGAGAGATCTTAAAGGAAGCGTAGGAGTTTGCCAAGAAGACAACAGAGCGATGGGATTTCCAAGGACAAACCAACGTCTGCATTCTTCATTAATTTTTTTCTTTTTCTTTTTCTTTTTTTTTGAGATGGAGCCTCGCTCTGTTTCCCAAGCTGGAGTGCAGTGGTGCGATCTCGGCTCACTGCAACCTCTGCCTCCCAGGTTCAAGCGATTCTCCTGATTCTCTAATTTTCTCTACAAAAAATGTAAAAATTAGCCAGGCACAGTGGTGCATGCCTGTAGTCCAACAACCTGGGAAGCTGAGGAGGGAGGATCACTTGAGCCTGGGAGATGGAGGCTGCAGCGAGCTATGATTGTGCCACTGCACTCTAGCCTGGGTGACTGGATGACAGAGTGAGACCCTGTCTCAAAAAAAAAAAAGGTAATAATTATATGCTCAACAGTTATGTGTAGTAAGACTACTTTTTAAATGGAGGGAATGGGGAAAATATGCAAAAAAGTTTTAGCCTACTTTCATTAATTGATGGTGATAGTATTAGCCTTGTTTTTCTGAGATACTGAGTTTATAATGTGGGATAAAGTGAATGATCAAAGATGGGGTACTCTGTCATCTACAACGTCCTTGACATCAGGGTACTCAGCGCCAAAGAACTTTGATATAGTTGTCCTACAGAAGAGATTAAGTTTTTTTAAAAAAAAAAAACAGACCAGGTGTGGCCGGGCGCAGAGGCTCATGCCTGTAATTCCAGCACTTTGGGAGGCCGAGGCAGGTGGATCACGAGGTCAGGAGATCGAGACCATCCTAGCTAACACAGTGAAACCCCGTCTCTACTAAAAATACAAAAAATTAGCTGGGTGTGGTGGCGGGCGCCTGTAGTCCCAGCTTCTCGGGAGGCTGAGGCAGGAGAATGGCGTGAACCCGGGAGGCGGAGCTTGCAGTGAGCCGAGACCCCGCCACTGCACTCCAGCCTGGGCGACAGAGCAAGACTCCATCTCAAAAAAAAAAAGACCAGGTGTGGTGGCTCATGCCTGTAATCTCAGCACTTTGGGAGGTCAAGGCGGAAGGATCGCTTGAGCCCAGGTGTTTGAGACCAGCCTCGCCAACATAGTGAGACCCCATCTCTACAAAAAGTATATATGAAATAAAAAGAGGGCCGGGCGCGGTGGCTCAAGCCTGTAATCCCAGCACTTCGGGAGGCCAAAACAGGCAGATCATGAGGTCAGGAGATCGAGACCATCCTGGCTAACACGGTGAAACCCTGTCTCTACTAAAAAATACAAAAAACTAGCCAGGTGAGGTGGCGGGCGCCTGTAGTCCCAGCTACTCGGGAGGCTGAGGCAGGAGAACGGCGTGAACCCGGGAGGCGGAGCTTGCAGTGAGCTGAGATCCGGCCACCGCACTCCAGCCTGGGCCACACAGCGAGACTCTGTCTCAAAAAAAAAAAAAAAAGAAAAAAGAAATAGAAAGAAAAGAAATTACGTTTAGCTGGGCGCAGTGGGTCATGCCTGGAATCCCAGCACTTTTGGTGGATTGCTTTTAGCCTAGGAGCTCAAGACCAGCTTGGATGACGTGGCAAAACTGCCTCCCTACACAAAATTTAAAAATTAGCCAGGTATAGTAGCACACACTTATAGTCCCAGCTACCCAGGAGGCTGAGTTGGGAGGATCACCTGAGCGCAGGGAGATCGAAGCTGCAGTGAGCCATGATTGTACCACTGCACTCCAGCCTGGGCAACATAGTGAGACCCTGTCTCAAAAAGAAAAGTGATAAATTATGTTTAAAAAATAGTTTAAGCCAGGCACAGTGGCTCACGCCTGTAAAAACAAAACTAAGCAAATCTGTAGTTCTCAATTTGACGTTATATTCACATGAACTCGTGATGTACTTTTTTTTTTTTTTTTTTTTTGAGAGGGAGTCTTGCTGTATTGCCCAGGCTGGAGTGCAGTGGCGTGATCTCGGCTCACTGCAAGCTCTGCCTCCTGGGTTCACGCCATTCTCCTGCCTCAGACTCCTGAGTAACTGGGACTACAGGTGCCCACCACCACGCCCGGATAATTTTAGTATTTTTTAGTAGAGACGGAGTTTCACTGTGTTAGCCAGGATGGTTTCGATCTCCTGACCTCGTGATCCGCCCGCCTCGGCCTCCCAAAGTGCTGGGATTACAGGTGTGAGCCACCGCACCCAGCCAACTGGTGATGTATTTTATACAGATCCAGTCTCTCTGACCACCCAAAAGGCCTAGAAACAGGCAACCTAGTAGCAATGAGTATCCCTGTGTCCACGTTGTGATCTGGAAATGCTGTTTCCCTGTAAAAGAAACAGGATGGCTGGGCACAGTGGCTCACACTTATAATCCCAGCTCTTTGGAAGGCTGAGGCAGGAGGATTGCTTGAGCCCAGGAGTTTGAGACCAGCCTGAGCAGCATAGTAAGATGCCGTCTCTACAAAAAAATAAAATTAGCCGGGTGCCATGGCACACGCCTGTGGCCCCAGCTACTCTGAGGGCTGAGATAGGAGGATTGCCTGGGCCCAGGAAGCAGAGGTTGTAGTGAGCCGAGATTGTGCCACTCCGTTCCAGCCTGGGCAACAGAGTGAGGGGCTATCTCAAAAAAAAAAGAAAGAAAAGAAACTGGAGCTTCTTCGAAAATGGCTGATTCCAGATCTGGAGCAGGCAATGAACAAGAGTAGCCCAGAACATTTTGTGATACCCATTAGTGGGAAAGGTAGTGTAGTTGTGTCAAGAGCACGTAGACGTCAGTGCGAAGAGCCTCCCGCTGGCCCAAAGTGGGGCAACTTCAGCTTCAATGAGGAAAATAACTGCGACTGATTTAATCCCTTGAAATCTGTTTACATTCATGAGTTCACAGCAACTTTAAAAAAATATTAATTAGTTGCTGTGTTAGTTCCCTAGGACCACCATAACAAATTCCCACAAATGTGGCTTCAAACAACAGGAATGTATTCTCTCTGTTTTTTTTTTTTCCTTTTCTTTGAGATGGAGTCTCACTCTGTCACCCAGACTGGAGTGCAGTGGTGCGATCTCAGCTCACTGCAACCTCTGCCTCCTGGGTTCAAGTGATTCTCCTGCCTCAGCCTCCCGAGTAGCTGGGATTACAGGCATGCGCCACCATGCCCAGCTAATCTTCGTATTTTTCATAGAGACGGGGTTTCATCATGTTGGCCAGGCTGGTCTCAGACTCCTGACCTCAAGTGATCCTCCTGTCTCGGCCTCCCAAAGTGCTGGGATTACAGGCGTGAGCCGCCACGCCCGGCCAGGAATGTATTCTCTTGTGGTCCTGGAGGCCAGAGGTCTGAAATCAAGGTGGCTTGCCTCCTCTTGTTCGTGCTCTATCCTGGCTTCTGGTGGGTGCTGGCAGTCCCTGGTGTTTCTTCATCTGTATATGCATCACTGCAATCTCTGGCTCTAACTTTACAAGGCATTTTCCTATCTTTGTGGCTCTGTCTCATGTCTCTCTCTTTTTTTTTTTTTTTTTTTTTTTTTTGAGACGGAGTCTCGCTCTTGTCGCCCAGGCTGGAGTGCAATGGGCCGATCTCAGCCCACTGCAACCTTTGCCTTCCGGGTTCAAGCGCTTCTCCCGCCTCAACCTCCTGAGTAGCTGGATCGTAGGCACCCACCACCACGTCTGGCTAATTTTTTTTGTATTTTTTAGTAGTGGCGGGGTTTCACCATGTTGGCCAGGCTGGTCTCAAACTCCTGACCTCAAGTGATTCACTGCTTCAGCCTCCCAAAGTGCTGGGATTACAGGTGTGAGCCACCATTGCCTGGCCCTCATCTCCTCTTAAAAGGACACCAGCCATACCAGATTTGAGGCCCACCCTAATCCAGCGTGACCTCACGTTAATCAATTACAACTGCAGAGATCTTATTTCCAACTAAGGTCACATTCCGAGGTTCTCAGTGGACGTGAATTTTGCACGGGAGTCTATTCACCCTAGTGAGACTCCTTTGGAGGATGCTTAGGGTACCATCTGGAAAAAACTTAAACCATTTCTCCTGTGATGTCACACAACCACAATCATCAACACAGAAGACGACTTCGGTGACCCAGTGTAGGGAGTGGGGTTCTCCCCATCACCAAGCGAGCCATCGGTTCTGCCGCAGACACCAAGGTGTCCTCCAATTCCATTCCAACAGTATCTACTGGGAGACACTGTCAGAACCCACAGATTGAGAGCTCAGTCCCCAAACCTGTCCCTCCCCCACACTGCCCCAGACACCAGTCTCAAGTCCAGGCCACTAGATCGTCTCCCTTCCCTTCCCTCCCCTCCTCTCCCTCCCTCCCCTCTCTTCCCTTCCCTTTTTCCTTCCCTTCCCTTCCCTTTTTCCTTCCCTTCCCTTCTTCCTTCCTTTCCCTTCCCTTTTTCCTTCCCTTCACTTCCCTTTTTCCTTCCCTTCACTTCCCTTTTACCTTCGCTTCCCTTTTTCCTTCCCTTCCCTTTTTCTTTCCATTCCCTTCCCTTTTTCTTTCCCTTCCCTTCCCTTTTTCTTTCCCTTCCCTTCCCTTTTTCCTTCCCTTCCCTTCCCTTCTTCCTTCCCTTCCTTTCCCTTCTTCCTTCTCTTCCCTTCCCTTCTTCCTTCCCTTCCCTTTCTTTTCCTTTTCTTTCCTTTTTTTGAGATGAGGTCTTGTTCTGTCACATCCCAAGCTGGAGTGCGGTGGCGCAATCTCAGCTCACTGCAACCTCTGCCTCCCAGGTTCAAACGCTTCTCCTGCCACAGCCTTCCGGGTTCAAGCAATTCCCTTGCCTCAGCCTCCCAAGTAGCTGGGATTGCAGGTGTGTGCCACCACAACCGGCTAATTTTGGGGGTATTTTTAATAGAGATGAGGTTTCACCATGTTGGCCAGGCTGGTCTCGAAATCCCAACCTCAAGCGATCCACCTGCCTCAGCCTCCCAGAGTGCTGGGATTACAGATGTGAGCCACTGTGCCTGGCCCGGGCCACCAGAACCGCTGACCAACCAGCTTCACGTTGGGGTTTCCACGATGTCCTCTGGGTTAATTTGCGGCTCACAGAACTCAGGGAAACACTTACCTTTACTGGTTTATTATAAAGAATATTACAAAGGATACAAATGAGGAGATGCATGGGGGTACGGGAGAGGGGCATGGAGCTTCTGTGCCCTCCTGGGAGTGCCACCCTCTGAGTACTGCACATGTTCAGCCTCCCAGAAGCTGCCCAAATCCTGTCCTCTTGGGCCTTTTGTGGAGATGTCACTGGATAGGCGTGATTGACAACCATGTAGAAATGTGATTGGACAAAAAGGGTCCGATCTAAACCCAGCGAGGCCTGTCTGTCGAGATTCTTCCTGGCGTCTCTCTGCAGCATTCCTTCCCCCTCTGAAATGAGGGTCCTGTGACCCACAGTCAGATTAGAGCGTCTGCCTTGTGCAGGTGAAAGAGGGGGCAGGAGGAAGTTAGAGAGAGCAGTTCTGTTTACTCTAAAAGGGCTATGTGAATTATGAGCAAGGAACCATGGACAGAACCCAACACACACACACACACACAAACACACACAGACACACAGACACACACAGACACACACACACACACACAGTATATACACAAAGCAATATCACAGGTACAAATTCCCTTGAAAATTCACAAATGAGGCCGGGCGCGGTGGCTCACACCTGTAATCCCAGCACTTTGGGAGGCCGAGGCGGGCAGATCACGAGGTCAGGAGTTCAAGATCAGCCTGACCAATATGGTGAACCCCTGTCTCTACTAAAAATACAAAAATTAGCCAGGCGTGGTGGCGGGCGACTGTAGTCCCAGCTACTCGGATGGGTGAGGCAGAAGAATCACTTGAACCCGGGAGGCAGAGCTTGCAGTGAGCCGAGATCGCGCCACTGCACTCCAGCCTGGGTGACAGAGCAAGACTCTGTCTATAAAAAAAGAAAAAAGAAAAAAGAAAATTCACAAATAAGAGAGAAAGATCGGGTGCAGTGGCTCATGCCTATAATCCCAGCACTTTGGGAAGCTGAAGCAGGTAGATTGCTTGAGGCCAAGAGTTCAAGACCAGCCAGGATGACAAAGTGAGACCCTGTCCCTACCAAAAACAACAACAACAACAAAATTATCAGGGCATCACGGTGTGTACCTAGAGCTCCAGCTAGTCAGGAGGCTGAGGCTGGAGAATTGCTTGAGCCCAGGAGTTTGATGCTACAGTGAGCTACGATTGTGCCACTGCACTCCAGTTTGGACAAGAGTGAGACCCTGTCTCAAAAAAAACAAAAAAGCAAGAAAAAAAGAATAAGTCCTTGAACACAGCTGCCAATTTCCAGGAGACATAGAGGAGAGAGAAATAAATGCTGAATTAGACCGTAAGTGTGTGATCAGAAAAATCCAGACCGAGAGGAACTCTGCGAGTCTCTAACAACCTAGATTCTTCAACAGATAAATTGTAAGAAATAGGCTGGGCGCGGTGGCTCACATCTGTGATTCCAGCACTTTGGGGGGCCGAGGCGGGCGGATCACTTGAGGTCAGGAGTTTGAGACCAGCCTGGCCAACATGGTGAAACCCCATCTGTATAAAAAAAATACAAAAATGAGCCAGGTGTGGTGGTGCGTGCCTGTAGTCCCAGCTACTTGGGAGGCTGAGGCCAGAGAATCACTTGATCCTGGACGGCAGAGGTTGCAGTGAGCTGAGATTGCACTGCTGCACTCCAGCCTGGATGACAGAGCAAGACTCCATCTCAAAAAAAGAAAAAAGAAAAAAGAAAAAAAGGTGTAAAGGAATAAAAGGGATGGAGGAGGGAACTACAGGTTAAAGAGACTTTAAAGACATATCTGGCCGGGCGCAATGGCTCACGCCTGTAATCCTAGCAATTTGGGAGACTGAGGCGGGTGGATCACTTGAGGTCAGGAGTTCAAGACCAGCCTGGCTAACATGGTGAAACCCCATCTGTACTAAAAATACAAAAACTAGCCAGGTGTGGTGGTGCGTGCCTATAATTCCAGCTACTCAGGAGGCTGAGGCAGGACAATCGCTTGAACTCAGGAGGCAGAGATTGCAGTGAGCCGAGATCACACCACTGCATTCCAGCCTGGGCGACAGAGTGAGATTCCGTCTCAAAACAAACAAACAAACAAACCAAAAAACCCCACGTACATCTACTTTTTTAAATGGGTAGGATTCAACTATAGGATCTAGGGATGCATCTGTGTGTAATAAAACTCTAAAGATATATAAGGAAGTGTGGACCTGAGAAGTCAGGATAACGTGCCATTTGGGGGAGAAGGAAGAGGTTGTCATTAGGATGAGTGTGTGAAAGGGCTTCTGGAATGGCAAAGTTCTATTTCTTTTCTTTTTTTTTTTTTTGAGACAGAGTCTCGCTCTGTCGCCCAGGCTGGACTGCAGTGGCCGGATCTCAGCTCACTGCAAGCTCCACCTCCTGGGTTGACGCCATTCTCCTGCCTCAGCCTTCCCGAGTAGCTGGGACTACAGGCACCCGCCACCTCGCCGGGCTAGTTTTTTGTATTTTTAGTAGAGACGGGGTTTCACCGTGTTAGCCAGGATGGTCTTGATCTCCTGACCTCGTGATCCGCCCGTCTCAGCCTCCCAAAGTGCTGGGATTACAGGCTTGAGCCACCGCACCCGGCCAAGTTCTATTTCTTGACCAAGGTGCTACTGACAGTCATGTTTCCCTTTTGTTAACTCCTGGCGCCTGTGTGGGATGACACCCACGCGCATCCACGTTCAGAGACAGGAAGCAGCAGGGGCATGGGGCCGAAAGGGTTCCCATCTCCAGCTGTTGGAATGATCAGGAACACCCCCATAATGTTCTTGGTTGAGAATTACTGTGCTAATAAAACTAGCAGAATATTTATTACTGATTTTTTTAATTTGATTAATGTTTGGCTCTCTGTATCACCATTTTATTTCACAATAAAAAGTTTGAGGCCAGGCATGGTGGCTCACACCTGTAATCCCAGCACTTTGGGAGGCCGAGGTGGGTGGATCCCTTGAGGTCAGGAGTTCGAGACCAGCCTGGCCAACATGGCGAAACCCCGTCTTTACAAAAAATACAAAAATTAGCCAGGCGTGGTGGCGGGCGCCTGTAATTCCAGCTACTCAGGAGGCTGAGGCAGGAGAATCGCTTGAACCTGGGAGGCGGAGGTTGCAGTGAGCTGAGATCATGCCACTGTACTCCAGCCTGGGCAAGAGAGCAAGACATGATCTCTAAATAAATAAAATAAAATAAAATTAGCAGAGGTGATGGTGTATGCCTGTGATCTCAGCTACTCAGGAGGCTGAAGTGGGAGGATCACTTAAGCTTGGGAGGTTGAGGCTGCAGTGAGCTGGGATTTTACCAGCTGGGCAACAGCTGAGCTCCAGCCTGAGCAACAGAGCAAAACTCTGTCTCAAAAAAACACTTTTTTTAATTAAAAAAGAAAAACGCAAAGGAGAATATGCTAATTACCCAGTCATTGTGTCCCTGCGAGGGTGAAATAAAGTATGAATCAGACTGAGTCTGACTCATTTCCATGGCTCCAGTAGAAGGCCTCGCTCGGAGTACAAGCTGAATAAATAAACGGGAACTATTATTAGGGGTGTGCTTACACATTTTCCACGTAGCAGCTACTGTTTATGAGGTCGTGTTTCTCAAAATCCTCCTGCGTATCCTTCCCATCTCAATCACCTGAGATGCCTGTTATAAATGCAGATTCCCGGACTCCGCTTTGGTCTTGCTGAGTCAGAGTCTCTGAAGGGTGAGACCCAGATGTCTGCATTTTTTTCACCAGCTCCCCCAGAAGATCCTGGTGCAAATAGAAGTGTGATAACTCTCGGAATAGACTCATTCACAGTCAGAAGTAGAATTTATGACATTTAAACAAGTTTGTGATGATCTCATGGACTTATTAAAGTAAGCAGAAAACCATCCACAATGTTAAAACCCAGGGCTGGCAGTGCTGTGGGTGATAAGTCAATAAACTATTGATAAAAATACAAGCGAACATTTGTTGAGGATTTAGTATGTTTCAGGCCCTGTGCGATGCGTGTGACAATCATCAGTGCGCTTCATTCTTGGAGGTGCCTAGATTTACCGGCCACCTTCCCTCTGAGATTCCACCATGGCATCCTTCCTTCCCCTCCCGCTACAGGTAGAGTCACTGACCACAGAGCTGTCAGCTGAGCGCAGTTTCTCAGCCAAGGCAGAGAGCGGGCGGCAGCAGCTGGAACGGCAGATCCAGGAGCTACGGGGACGCCTGGGTGAGGAGGATGCTGGGGCCCGAGCCCGCCACAAGATGACCATTGCTGCCCTTGAGTCTAAGTTGGCCCAGGCTGAGGAGCAGCTAGAGCAAGAGACCAGGTAGGTGAGAGTGGAGGCCACGGGAGAAAGGTGACCTCCACATTCTGGTGAGTGAGAGGAAGGACGCTGCGTTACAGACACCTAGTTTGAAACATCCAAAAGACATCATCATAGTAATGACTACTGGCCTGGCATGGTGGCCCACGCCTGTAATCCCAGCACTTTGGGAGGCAGAAGTGGGAGGATCCCTTGAGGCCAGGAGTTTTAAGATCAGTCTGGGCAACATAGCAAGACCTCATCTCTTAAAAAAAAAAAAAAAAAGCCAGGTGTGTTAGGGCGTGCCTGTAGTCCCAGCTGCTCAAAAACCTGAGATAAGAAGATGGCTTAAGCCCAGGAGTTCGAGGCTGTAGTGAGCTATGATCACAACACTGCAGTCCAACTCCAGCCTGAGTAACAGTGCAAGACCGTGTCTCTAAAAAAAAAAAAAAAAAAACAGCCAGGCACAGTGGCTCATGCCTGTAATCCCAGCATTTTGGGAGGCCGAGGCAGGCAGATCATTTGAAAGCAGGAGTTTGAGACCAGCCTAGCCAACATGGTGAAACCCCATCTCTACCAAAAAATACCAAAATTAGCCAGGTGTGGTGGCTCATGCCTGTAATCCCAGCTACTAGGGAGGCTGAGGCAAAAGTGTCATTTGAACTCAGGAGATGGAGGTTGCAGTGAGCTGAGATTGTGCCACTGCACTCCAGCCTGGGTGACAAAGCCAGACTCCATTTAAAAAAAAAAAAGGAAAAGAAAAAGATGCCAGGCACGGTGGCTCATGCCTGTAATCCTAGCACGTTGGGAGGCTGAGGCAGGCAGATCACCTGAGGTCAGGAGTTTGAGACCAGCCTGACCTACATGGAGAAACCCTGTCTCTATTAAAAATACAAAAAATTAGCTGGGCATGGTGACGCATGTCTGTAATCCCAGCTACTCAGGAGGTTGAGGCAGGAGAATCGCTTGAACCCAAGAGGCAGAGGTTGTGGTGAGCCAAGATCATGCCATTGCACTCCAGCCTGGTAACAAGAGTGAAACTCCATCTCAAAAAAGGAAAAAAAAAAAGAAAAAGAGGCCAGGCGCAGTGGCTCACGCCTGTAATCCCAGCACTTTGGGAGGCTGAGGCAGGCAGATCACGAGGTCAGGAGATCAAGACCATCCTGGCTAACACGGTGAAACCCCATCTCTACTAAAAATACAAAAAATTAGCAGGGCGTAGGCCGGGCGCGGTGGCTCAAGCCTGTAATCTCAGCACTTTGGGAGGCCGAGACGGGCGGATCACAAGGTCAGGAGATCGAGACCATCCTGGCTAACACGGTGAAACCCCGTCTCTACTAAAAATACAAAAAACTAGCCGGGCGAGGTAGCGGCGCCTGTAGTCCCAGCTACTCGGGAGGCTGAGGCAGGAGAATGGCGTGAACCCGGGAGGCGGAGCTTGCAGTGAGCTGAGTTCCGGCCACTGCACTCCAGCCTGGGCCACACAGCCAGACTCCGTCTCGGAAAAGAAAAAAAAAAAAAAAAATTAGCAGGGCGTGGTGGCAGGCTCCTGTAGTCCCAGCTACTTGGGAGGCTGAGGCAGGAGAATGGCGTGAACCCGGGAGGCGGAGCTTGCGGTGAGCCAAGATTGCACCACTGCACTCCAGCCTGGGCTCAAAAAAAAAAAAAAAAGAAAAGAAAAGGAAAAAAAAAAGTGTAAATGTATATAAATATTTAAATGATTGCTGATTTTCTGTATCATTTAGGATGCTTTGGGCTACAAGTAACTGCAGTCTCACTAAGAGTATTATTTACATAATAATGTGTCAGTTAGCTATAGCTGAATTACAAACCACTCTGAAACTTAGTGTCTTAAAACAACCACCATTTAGTTTTGCTCATGAGTCTTTGGCTAGTGAGTTCTGCTGCTTTGGGCTTGGTGGACTTCACTCATGCATCTGCTCAGTTGAGGCTCAGCTAGATGGATTCGCTAATCTTGGCTGGGCTTTCTTTTTTTTTTACTTTCTTATTTTCAAGAACAGCATGAGTGGTATTGGCTGGGCTTGTGTAACTCTAAGGCCTTGCCTAGGATAACTAAGCTAACTTTTCTCTGCTTTATGTGGCCGCTCATCCTCCAGGAGGCTAGCCCAGGGTTGTTCATATGACAGAGTAAAGGTTCTAAGAGCAAGGGAAAGTGCTAAAGACTCCTTGAGGCCCGCACTTGGAACTGGTACTGTGTCACTTCTGCCATATCCTATTTTTTTTTTTTTTTTTTTTTTTGAGATGGAGTCTCGCTCTGTCTCCCAGGCTGGAGTGCAGTGGCCGGATCTCAGCTCACTGCAAGCTCCGCCTCCCGGGTTCACGCCATTCTCCTGCCTCAGCCTCCCGAATAGCTGGGACTACAGGCGCCCGCCACCTCGCCTGGCTAGTTTTTTGTATTTTTTTTTTAGTGGGGACGGGGTTTCACCATGTTAGCCAGGATGGTCTCGATCTCCTGACCTCGTGATCTGCCCGTCTCGGCCTCCCAAAGTGCTAGGATTACAGGCTTGAGCCACCGCGCCAGGCCCTACCATATCCTATTAACCAAAGCAAGTCACTCAGTCTCAGATTCAAAGGAAAGGGGAAATAGATATGACTGTTTGATAGGAGCAGCTGCAAAGTCATATTGCCAAGGTATGGATACAGGAAGGGGTGAGAACTGGGACCATCTGTTCTATCAGTCTAGCACGAGGAATGTCTCTTTTTCACGTGATAAGAAGTCTAGAGCTAGGCAGCCCAAAAATGGTAGGGCTCTGGATCAACATCTGTGGTGTTTTTCAATCTTTTTCTCATGGTCACAAAATGGCTGCAATTGCACCAAGCACCACACCCACAGACATCCACGTTCAGAGACAGGAAGCAGCAGTAGTATGGGGCTGAAAGGGTTTCCATCCCCAGTTGCTGGAACGACCAAGAATATTCCCATAACATTCCTAGTTGAGAATTGCTGTGCTAATAAAACTAACAGAATATTTATTACTAAGCCTAATACCTTTCAGTCTTCCAATACAATAGATTTTTCTATTGCTCCATACTATTCAGCAACAATAATTACAACAATACTAATAGTTTCCATTTATTGAGGATTTACTATATATCAGGTGCTGGACTACCTGTATGTACCTGTATGATATCCCATAATCCTTGTGAAGGAAGGACCATTGTTATCCTGTTTTACATGTAGAAAAACTGAGGCTGAGATGGGTTATAAATGTAGGATGCTTGACTTGCTATTCATCATCTGTACATTATCTCATGGTGAGAAATGTTATTATACATCAAATTTATATAAGGTTCCCTTTTGTATTTATTCATTCATTCAACAAACAAATATTAAGAGTATACTATTGGGGCCAGGCATGGTGGCTCACGCCCGTAATCCCAGCACTTTGGGAGGCCAAGACGGGTAGATCACTGGAGGTCAGGAGTTCAAGACCAATCTAGCCGATATGATGAAACCCCATATCTACCAAAAATACAAAAATTAGTCAGGAGTAGTGGTGGACGCCTGTAATCCCAGCTACTCAGGAGGCTGAGGTAGGAGAATCACTTGAACCTGGGAAGTGGAGGTTGCAGTGAGCCGAGATCACACCACTGCACTCTAGCCTGGGCAACAGAGCAAGATTCCAACTCAGAAAAAAAGAGGAGTGTACTGTTGACCTTCCCATGTGCTGATCCCTGAAAAAATTATGAACAATTAGACATACCATGGAAGTATACCTAATTACCTCCATGTCTAATACCATGTCTGGTGGATTCCCCAAGGTGAAAGACTCATGAGCTGGACCTGGCAATGAAGGTCTATGAACTAGAAGGGCTGAAGGGACATAGATGAAGAAGAAGCTGCAATGCCCTGGGATGTAGTGGTTGGGGAAGGGTTTCTAGAGGAGGAAGCACTTGAACTGGAGCTGACAAGAATGGGATTTCCAGGGCTTGGAGTCCCAAGTCAGCTGGCAGCTTCGCGGGAAAGTGTCGGAGACATCAGGGCATTTGGAGGAATGTGATTGGTTCTGAGAGTCTGGGACCTGAAAGAGGGAGACAGGGAGGTAAATGAGGCTTGAAGCACACAGAGCCTTGAATACTGGGCCAAGGAACTCTGTTGCGTGGGCAGTGGGGAGCTCTGGGGGCAATGGGGAGGGAGCCATGGGAGGGCTGTGGGCTGGGGAGGGACACGGCCAGCTCTAGGTGTGGAAAGACCTTTCTGGGGCTACGGTGGGAATGGATCAGAGGAGAGAGACTGGAAGCTGGGAGGTTGGGAAGGAGTCTGCAGTGATGGTCCAAGCAGAACAAGATGAGGCCTGAGCTGGGGCTGGGGCCGTGAAGATGAACAGGAGAGGATGAAGAAGAGAAATTAGGGGCCAGAAGGAATGAAGCCAAGGCTATGGGTGGCGGCAGGGGAAGAAGACACTGGAGCTAAGGCCTGGTGACTGAGGAAATATTGGGTTTTGGGGGAAAGATGCTAAATTCGTTGTGGAATGTGATGAGAGTGAGAGGCCTCAGGGACAGGCAGAAGGAAACAGCCCCAGAGGTTCATGAGAGAAGTGGTTCTCAGTCCACAGGGTTACCCAGGGGCCCTAGGGCTCATGGGAACTGTAGTTTGAGGTCTATGAGGACCCCTGCTCCATTATACAAATGAGGAAACCGAGGTTCTGAGGGAGTAGAAGAGTTGCTTGAAGTCACCCCGCACCAAGTGTAATGGCTCATGCCTGTAATTCCCACACTTTGGGAGGCTGAGGCAGGAGGATCACTTGAACCCAGGAGTTCAAGACCAGCCTGGGCAACATGACGAGACCCCATCTCTACAAAAATAAAAATTAAAAATTAGCCCAGCATGATGGCACACACTGTAGTCCTAGCTACTCGGGACACTGAGGTGGGAGGATCTCTTGAGCCCAGCACATTGAGGCTGCAATGAGCCGTGATCACACCATTGCACTCCTGTCCAGTCAACACAGCAAGGCCCTTTCTTTTTTTTTTTTTTTTTTTTTTTTTTTGAGACGGAGTCTCGCTCTGTCGCCCAGGCTGGAGTGCAGTGGCCGGATCTCAGCTCACTGCAAGCTCCGCCTCCCGGGTTCACGCCATTCTCCTGCCTCAGCCTCCGGAGTAGCTGGGACCACAGGCGCCCACCACCTCGCCTGGCTAGTTTTTTTTTTTTGTATTTTTAGTAGAGACGGGGTTTCACCGTGTTAGCCAGGATGGTCTCGATCTCCCGACCTCGTGATCCGCCCGTCTCGGCCTCCCAAAGTGCTGGGATTACAGGCTTGAGCCACCGCGCCCGGCCGGCCCTTTCTCAGAAAAATAATAAAGTCACCCTGGGAGCAAAGAAAGACTAGATGATTCTTAGCTGAAGAAGCCTCTCTCCTTGCATCCTTTTGCACTGCTTAGTGCCCTGCCACTCGCCGCCAGCCCTGTGCCTTCCTCTCAGCACACCTGGGGCTGTTGTATCCAGTGTGGCTGTCAAGCAATACCGACTGCTAGGGGTCCTATCCCGTGGACTTCACCCCAGATGTGATGGTCCGTGCAGGAGAGGACAGGTGTAGGGGAAAAAGAGTGTTCCCTCCCGCTCTGAAGATTCAAGTCTGCTGAAATAAACTGACGATAAATAGATTGACAAAATAAAAGGCATACAAATATATTAATGTGCATGAACACAGAAGCCATATAAAATATAAGACTTTTTCTTTTTTTCTTTTTTTTTTTTTTTTTTTGAGACGGAGTCTCACTCTGTCGCCCAGGCTGGAGTGCAGTGGCCGGATCTCGGCTCACTGCAAGCTCTGCCTCCCGGGTTCACGCCATTCTCCTGCCTCAGCCTCCCCAGTAGCTGGGACTACAGGCGTCCGCCACCACGCCCGGCTCATTTTTTGTATTTTTAGTAGAGACGGGGTTTCACCGTGTCAGCCAGGATCATCTCGATCTCCTGACCTCGTGATCCGCCCGTCTCGGCCTCCCAAAGTGTGGGGATTACAGGCGTGAGCCACCGCGCCCGGCCTGAATGTAAGACTTTTTATACAGGGCCAGATGGTTGAGGCTTAAGTATCCTCTTTATAGGGGAGAGGGACAAAAAAGGATATATTCAATTGTGAGAGATAGTAAATGATTTTCAGGGAAAAATGAACGGGCCCAAAGAATAAACTAGTTTGTAAATGATTCTCTTTGGAAACTGAACGGGACTAAGCGTATACTTATTATAAATCACAGTATCATAGGAAACAGGTATGTGAGGTGTCCTAGTAGAAGCCAGGGACATGAATGCCGAGGAGAAGGGAGCCTGCATGTCAGTGTTTGGCCTCAGTAAACTGTGGGAACCAGTTAGGAGTTAGCAAAGAGGGAAGAAACCAATCTAAGAACAAGATGACAGCCACTGCATGAGTCTATGGGGACAACATCCTAAGTTGAGCCCCTCTACTGAGACTCCTCATCCCTCTCTTCAGAGAGCGCATCCTCTCTGGAAAACTGGTGCGCAGAGCTGAGAAGCGGCTTAAAGAGGTGGTGCTCCAGGTGGAGGAGGAGCGGAGGGTGGCTGACCAGCTCCGGGACCAGGTAAGCAGCTGACATCATTAGGGAGCGGTGGAGAGTGTGACCACTGACTGAGAGATTGCACAGGGCATCTCCAGAGGCAATGAGCTCCCATCACAAGAAGCAACTTGCAGGTGCTGGGCTGGAACTGAATGCAGGTACCATCCTGGCACGTGGCACATCAGCAGAGGGTTGGAATCAGTGAGCTTGCAATTTATAAATGCTGGCATCTAGAAAGGGCCCTGTAGGGAGCTGAGGCAGCCAGGTCAAGGGAAGAAGTGAAAGTCTACCCAGAAGCTAGACCAGTACTAAAATAACGAAAGATAATGTTTATTGAGTGCTTTCTATGTACCAGGCACTGTGCTAAAGACATAACATTTAGTGTGTTTAATTCTTATCAGAATGCTAGAAGGAAGGTGCTATTATTTATACTCTTATTTATGTGAGGAAACTGAGGTAGAGAAAGGTGAAGTAACTTGCTCAAAATTATTTAGCTGGTAAGAGGTGGGGTCAGTAGTCAAACCTCAGCATTCTAGCCCCAGAGTGTGTGTTCTTGATTATTTACTGAGCAGTTACTGTGTCACAAGCAACTGCTTTTTAAAAAATACACGGCCAGGCACGGTGGCTCACACCTGTAATCCCAGCACTTTGGAAGGTTGAGGCCGGCAGATCACAAGGTCAGGAGATCAAGACCATCCTGGCTAACACAGTGAAACCCCGTTTCTACTAAAAATACAAAAAATTAGCCAGGCGTGGTAGCAGGCGCCTGTAGTCCCAGCTACTCAGGAGGCTGAGGCAGGAGAATGGCATGAACCCGGGAGGCAGAGCTTGCAGTAAGCCAAGATTGTGCCACTGCACTCCAGCCTGGGTGACAGAGCGAGACTCCGTCTCAAAAAATAAAATAAAAATAAAAAATACACATTTGCATTTCCTCACCAGTTCCATTTCACAGATGAAGAAACTGAAACTTTAAGAGGATATATTTTGCATCAGAGTCACAGAGATAGAGCCTGGATCAGATCCCAGATCTGTCTGGACGGAGTCCCTCTGCCCTTAAAAGCTCAGCTGTGCTTTATTTACCATTCATTCCACGAACAATTATTGAGCACCTGCTATGTGCCAGATACTGTGGTAGGCATTAGGGATATGGATGTGAACGAAACAGAGGAAGTCCCTGCCCTCATGGAGCTTACATTTTCAGCATAGGATGAGACAATAAACCTGTACACCAGCAGATAATTACAGATTGTGACAAGGACTATGAAGAAAAAAAGTGAAGAGAGAGGAAGACACAGAGGACTGGTGAATCCTCTTCAGGTTGGGAGATCAGGAAGAACTCTCTGAGAAGGTGACATTTAAATTGATACCTGAAGGGTGAAGAAGAGCCAGTCAGAGGGAACAGCAAGTATAAAGGCCTTGAAGTACAGAAATAAGTTTGGTGAGTTCAGAACAAAAAGCAGACCAGTATGGTCTAGATAAACATCTGTTGTTATTTTAGTCCTGGTCTAGCTTCTTGGTAGAGTTTAACTTCTTCCCTCCCTTTGGCTGCCTCACCTCCCTACAAGGGCCCTTCCTAGATGCCAGAATTTATGAATTGCAAAGTCATTGATTCCAACCCTCTGTTGATGTGCCAAGTGCCAGGATGCTATCTGCACTCACTTCCAGTCCAGCACCTGCAAGTTGCTTCTTGTGATGGGAGCTCATTGACACCAGAAAATGTGGGGTAGGAGGGTTGAATGATAAGAAATGAGGTCAGATCATGTATGTTCCCTCCCTGAAGAGAGAGGTGGTGGGATCTGGGGAGGATCTCAGTGAAGTTGGTCTGGTCAGTGGGTTTATGGGAAGAGAGAATTGGACCAAAAAGAGACCCTGTGGGGCCTAGAGTGCAAGGCTGAGGGGCTGGACCCTTGTCCCAGGGGTACTGGGGAGCCATGAAAGGATTGTGAGCAGGAGGGTCTGGGTCAGCTCTGGGTATAGGAAGGCCTTTCTGAGGTCATGTAGAAGAAAACCTGGAGGGGAGAGACTGGAGGCCAGGGTAGAAGCTGGCATGAGGGATTTAGGGAAAAAGAACAAGGCCTGAACAGAGAACAGAGGATGGGGCAGAGAGAGTCAGGGGGCAGTAGTGGGCTGTTGGGGAGGGAGGGAGTGATGACAGTACCTGGAGATACAACCCGGTCCCCCTGCTCCCACCAAGCTGGAGAAGGGAAACCTTCGAGTAAAGCAGTTGAAGCGGCAGCTGGAGGAGGCGGAGGAGGAGGCATCCCGGGCTCAGGCCGGCCGCCGGAGGCTGCAGCGTGAGCTGGAGGATGTCACAGAGTCGGCCGAGTCCATGAACCGTGAAGTGACCACACTGAGGAACCGGCTTCGGTATGGTCATCCCACGTGTAGGCCTGACGGGTGGGCACCACCCTCACTCCACAAACCCCAGGGACGCGAGGATTTGTCAGGGGCAACAGGAGGGGGAAATGGGATCCACGGGGGCGTGGGGCTGTGGGAACAGCGGCTGTGTTGCCGGAGAGCCAGATCCAGGTAACTTCTTTCTTCCCACACGCGTTTCTCCCTGTCTCATCTCTGTGCCCTCCTTTCCCACCGTGTACCACTGCCTTTCTCTCCTTTCCTCCTCTGTGTGTCCATCTCTCTCTGCCCCCCCCATTGCTTCTGCCCGTCTCCCTCCATTTCTCTTGATCTCATCTCTCTCTTCTCCCTTATTTTGTTATCTCTCTCTCTTTCCTCCCCTCATTTCATCTCTGTACCCCGGTCTCTCCTTCCCACAGACGCGGCCCCCTCACCTTCACCACCCGTACGGTGCGGCAGGTCTTCCGACTGGAGGAGGGCGTGGCATCCGACGAGGAGACAGAGGAAGCAGAGCCTGGGTCTGGGCCATCCCCGGAGCCTGAGGGGTCCCCACCAGCCCACCCCCAGTAACCCTACCCTGTCCCCAGATGCACTAACAGATGGGGCCCAGCCCCCTTCCTCCCTGGACCCCACGGGCCCCTGTCCCAGGAACCCCGCCCTCTGACTTCCTGCCCTTTGGAAATGGTGCCGCACTCTGACGTTTATCAGACCCCACCTGGGTCCCCTGCAACCTCCCATCAAAGGATGACCCCTAAACACAGAGGAGCGGGGCAGGCAGTGGGGCAAGGACTGGAGCTACCTTGCTCGGGGGGAGACTGGGTGCAGTTGGCCAGCTGTGTTCCCGTCAGCTACCTGTCCTCCTTCCTTCCCTCGTTATTGATCTGTAGATACTAGGAAGGGAGTAACACGGCTCCTCCACCGTCCTCAGCCAGTACAGCCCATTCCCTCTGCTGCTCTCTCTCTCTCTCCCGCCCTCTCCCTCCCTCCCCTCTCGCCGTCTTTCTTGGCTTCTCTGAGGGTCTCTCTGTGCATCTTTTTAGGAGTCCTGCTCCCACTCTGTTTCTGCGTAGCCACTCTCCTTCCTCCATTTCTGCGTCCACCCCTGAACTCCTGAGTGGCCGAAACCCCAGGCCTCCACCAGCCTTGAACCCTTGCAAAGGGGCAGGACAAGGGGACTCCTCTCACTCCTGCTGCTGCCCATGCTCCGCCCTCCCTTCTGGTTGCTCTGAGGGTTTGGAGCCTCCCTCTGGGACTGAAGGAGTGTCCATTATCCTCCCAGCCTCCAGGCTCTGGCAGAAATAAACTCCAACCCAACTGGACCGTCTGTGTGGCTGTGTGTGTTCCCTCAGGGGGTCTCTGATGGGGCAGGATGGGCACAGGCTGCTGGGGCAGCAGGTCAGGCAGCCTGCTGGTTCGGATCACAGCTGCGTGGTTTTACAGGGGCCTCCTGTGGATCAGGCGCTTCTTAACTCCTTTCCTCCTCACCCCAGTGTATAATGGAAATATTCCCTCCACTATACAGATGAGGGAACAGTCTCAGAGCAGCAGCGTCCCTCACTCCACGCCCCCAGTGAGTGCTAGAACGGGTGTTGCACTCAGGCCAACTCTTAAGTGTTTGCAAAATAAATGACAGGCCTGCTGCAGTGGCTCATACCTGTGATCCCAGTGCTTCGGGAGGCTGAGGTGGGAGGATCACTTGAGCCCTGGGGGTGGAGGCTGCAGCGAGCTATGACGGCACCACCGGCACCACCGCAGTGTAGCGTGGGTGAGAATGAGATCCTGTCTCAAAAGCAAAACAAAAACGCAGCTGTGGTGGTTTGTGCTGGGTGCTGTGCTAAGCACAGTTTATCTTAACCCTTAGCACAGCACTACAGGTAGAGATTTCATTGCACTCCAGTGCCTAGAACAGTGTCTGGCACACAGCAGGCATTCACTCAATATTTGCTGAATAACTAGGTGACGCCCCTCCCACCCTTTTAGAGTTGTGGAAACAGGCTCAGAGAGGCTGAGTGACTTGCCCAGGGACACACAGCTACTAAGAAGTTGAAACAGTTTGAACCCAGACAGTCTGGCCTCAGAGTCAGCACATATAGAGTCAGAGCCCTCAGTCCCTGACCCAACCCTGGGGACCCAGGTCTATCCTTCCCCTGGGAACTAGGTACCCTCGTGTGGGGGGCTCACGTTCCTCAGACTGAGTCCTCAGTGACTTTTCAGTTAGAGGTGTTGATCCCCATTTTTACCATCAGGGAAACTGAGGCAAGTGCTTGCCCTAAATAAGGTGCAAGCCATGGAGAGGATGTCAGGACCACCAAAGCCCATCCTCCCCCTTTTTAAAAAATTGAGAAAGGGTCTCACTGTGTCACCCAGGCTGGAGTGCAGTGGTACAATTGTGGCTCACTGCAGCCTCGACCTCCCAGGCTCAAGCGATCTTCTCACCTCAGCCTCTTCAGTAGCTGGGACTACAGATGCCACCACACCTGGCCAATTTTATTTTATTTTTTGTAAACACAGGATCTCTTTGTGTTGCCCAGGCAGGTCTTGAACTCCTGGCCTCAAGCGATCTTCCTGCGTCCTTGGCCTCCCAAAGTGCTTGGATTACTGGCCTGAGCCACTGTGCCCAGCAATAGGGGCCCACTCTTGAAGTCCCAATCCCACTGTGCGCCCCAGCCCAAATCAGGAGACTTTCCCAGCAGGCACACAGGAGGCAATTTTTAAATGAAAAGGAAACGTTTATTTTGGTGGGGAGTGAGGGTGGGTGGGAAGGGGGCATGACACTTTTTCTTTGGGGAGAGGGGGGTGACATGCGGCAGCTTCTGCATTGGGCGGTTCATGCACCCAGGGTGGGCGTGGGGGAGGCTTGGGGAAGGGGCCGTGCCGACCCCTCCCTCCCTGCCCTGCGGGTGGGCTGAGAAGACCCGCCATTAGCACCAGAGTTGGACGATTTGCAGACCTCCCCTCCCCACACTGTCTCCGAACCCCGCCCCCATCCCTGAGAGCGCCCCCTCGCCACTCCCCCCACCAGCGACAGGCTAGGCCCGCCCCGCCCACATTTGAGTGAGAGAAACTTATTGCTGTGTGTGTGTGTGTTGGGGAGGGTGAGCCGCGGAGCTCAGGAAAACCCCCCCGCCATTCATTCCTCCCCAATCGCCCCGCCCCCTGGCCCGTGTCCGTGCGTTCCCGGAGCGCAGGAGGGGTGCGACATGCGTGTGGGGGCGCGTCATGCAGCGCATGCGTGTAGGTGCAGGCACCCTGGCGGCCGGGGGAAAAGGGGGAGCCGGACTTGGAGAGAGTCCCTTTAGCTCGCTCCCTCCCTCCCCGAATCCCACACTGTTGACTTGGGGGATGGGGTGGGAGGGGAGGAGAATCACGTTTTGTAGAAGTTTATCATGATTGTGGTTATTTTGAAAAGCTGAACTAAAAAGCTGGGTACGTGTGGCGATTGGCGAGCAGGGGGAGACGTTGGGAAGAGGTCAGTACCCTTTGGAAAAGACCCTCACCCCCTTTCCCCGCCCCCTTCGGCTTTCGTGACGGTCAGGGGAAACGGGGGGGGGAAGCTTGTTAAAGAAGTTGAACCCTTTGGCAATATAATCAGTCCCCACCCCGTACCCTGGTGTCTGGAGCCCCTAGCCCTTTGCCCCGCCCCCACCAAAACCCGCCCCACCCCTCACCCCTGATTCACCAGGGTTTAGGGTCCGAGGGAAGGATGGGGGGGACTCAAAATGCCCCTTGCATAGGAATCGTTGCATCGAGAATCGTGCTCAGTGACGCCCCCCATCCACCCTCGGGTGGGGGGTTCCTGAGGCCGTGGGAGCAGAGGGAGGGAGGTGGCTAATTCCGTGGGCCCCCGGCTCCAAAAGAGGGGTCCGCTAAGGAGTCTGGGACCGGTGTGGTCTCTGGGCTTGGGGGAGGTAGCACATCCTTGAGCTAGGATGGGAGGTGGGTAATGATCTTCCACCCGCGAGCGCGACGCGGCGAGGACCGCTGGGGAAGGGGGGCTGGGATCCCAGCCGAGTTGGGTATGTTGTCGGTTCCCAATCTTCTGATATGCCAGTGTCCCTCCCTTCGGGAACAGCCTCTGTGATCGTTTGTGGACTACTTTAGATGGAAACACTCTAAACCTAAATAAACCGTGTCCTAGCCAAGCAGCGATGCCTGCACTTACCGGCTTCTGTACAAAATGCATATTAGAAACAAAACTTAAAACGAGTGTTTGTCCTTATACTGCCTCAAACCTTAGCACACCACCAAGGGTACAAATACGACCCTCTGGGAAACACTGGTGTCTGTGAAGAGGGTACCTTTGGGGCACCATCTCAGGGAGGGGACTCAGGGTTAGGCGTAAGACAAAGAGGGTGCCTGGGAGGGTCTGGTTCCCTGGAATTGCAGACAGGTTGCGCCTATCTTGGAAGTTCTAGCGGCAAGGGAACCTGGGCTGGACAAGTCTGTTAGGGCTTTGGAGGTGTGGGTGGGGGACAGGCCTGAGGATTTGGGGGTGTCCAGGAAATGTCCGTTGTGGGAAGGATTTGGAGCATCCCAAAGGCTGAATTTGAGCTGAAAAGAGCTAGGTCAAGTCTTGGAGGTTCGAGAAGTGCTGGGATGCAGTTCAGGGAATTTGGTGGGGGTGTTTAGGGTGGCGGGAGTGGGGGGGGGCAGGTGGTGCGGGGAGCCTCTGTGTGCAGAGGTTAAGTCGCAGGAGTGTGTGGGGATTGGGAGATGTGGGGTGCCAGGGTCAGTCTCAGAATTCTGGGTGCAGGTCTCATGTCCTGGGAATGGAGGGGGATAGTTGGGGAATTTCGTGTGCTAGGGCCAGATCATCCCAGGAATTCTGGGATAGGAGGTCTGAGTCCATGCAGCAAGAATAGAGGCGAGCAGGTCCCTGGGGGAAGGGGTGGATGAGAGGGTGAAATTTACCAGAGGAATCCTCCTAAAAGCTGAGGGAGCAGGTCCGAAGCCCGCCCCGCCCTCCCACCATCTGGACTCAACTCCGATTTGGGGCTTGGGTAACTGTTCCTCCTTCCCCTACATTGTTTCTAGTTTCTGGTTTGTTTTCTCCTAATCAACACACAGGGTTGGTTGTCCTCCCGGGGTGAAGGTTGGGAAGGCTGGAGACCTTAAAGGCCAGCCCAACCCCTGGGAGGTGCCAGCCCCCTTCCCAGACTGCCTGCCCCTCAAACCGGCGCCTGCGGCCCCTGGCGGCTTATTGCTGAGGTGGACTTTGGAGTGGGGGCTCCAGGTTAGGGAAGGCATGCAGTGTGTGGGGGGAGGTGCCCCAAGATGTAACTGGCATAATTTGGACTTATTTACACAAGTTGATGGGAGGGGGGATGTCCTATGGCTCGTGGAGACCTGAGAAGGCTTTTTTTTGGGGGGGTGGAAGAGTTGGGGGGACGGGCTGTGGCCCCTCTCTCCATCCTGGGGGCCCAGGTTGGGGGTGAGGGGCCCGGGGGTGTCTGCTGGCATCGTCATCTCGGTTGCATATTATTAATGACTTTTTGATTTTTTTTAAAAAACCCTTTTCCCCACCCCCCACCCCCAGCTCCTTTGACCTTCTTCCTGGTCACCCCCGAGTCCCCCCACAGGGGGGAGGGGAGCGCTAGAGGATGGAGGGCAGGGTCGGGGGAGCGCGGCGGGCGGCCCGGGGAGAGCCAGGGGGGGTGGCAAGGGGCGCGAGGCGCAGGGACACCCCGCTCAGGCCCGCGATGCTGCTCAGGCTGCGGGATTTCTC
Organism: Macaca mulatta; assembly: GCF_049350105.2. Classification (NCBI taxonomy): domain Eukaryota; kingdom Metazoa; phylum Chordata; class Mammalia; order Primates; family Cercopithecidae; genus Macaca; species Macaca mulatta. The sequence continues at coordinate 62,700,108 of NC_133424.1, forward strand.
GTAACCTGGGGGGTGGGGAGGTGTGCAGAAACAGGGGGGAAGCACGAAGATGAGGGTGCAGGGAAGGGTCCGATAGAGAGACCCAAGGCAGGGGGAAAGAGAGAGAGAGAGAAATGGAAGGCGAGGACAAGAGATACCCAGAGAGACAAAGAAGGCAAGAGAGACAGAGACAGGCAGACACAGAGACACAAAGGACGGATGGCAAGAGACAAGAGATGGACAGAGATGGACCAAGGAGATGGAGAGAGAAAGTGAACAAATCGGGGAGTCAGTCAACATCGATGAGAAAGGTGGAGACATCGGGGAGGGGGGAGAGACTCCGGATTAGGAGGCAGGTTGGTGCCCACAGAGCCTCCCCCGCCCCATTCCCACCACAGTCCGCCCCCCCTTCCCCCCTCCATTGGTCCCCTCATCTCAGGCAAAAGGCTGGGGGCAGCAAGGCGGGATGGTGGGCGGCAGGGGCGTGGGGAGGGGCTGGGTGGAATGCACGTGGGAGCAGCCAGCGGAGAGGGCAGGGAACGGTGCGGCCGCTGTGGCGGGGCTGGGGGCTGACCTAGTTGTAGGGAAAGAGGGCAGGCAGGGGGTGGGGTCTGCGAGGGGGCTGAGTGGAGCGAAGCTGGCAGTGCCCTTGGGGAATCAGATGAGAACTCCAGGAGCCAGGAGCAGTGGAGCGGGGGGGAGGCTCCTCCTAAGGACGGGGGTGGGGGGGAGCGCTGGGGGCGGTGCTGGGGAGTGGGACATCTTTAAAAGGTCCAAGAAGGCTCTGGGCTTCTGACGGGTGCGGGAAGGCTCTCACGGGCATCTCACAGCTAATGGGACTCAAGATCCAGCAGCAGTGTGTGTGGTTTCTACAAAGCCTGGGTCTGCCTGCATGGGTCTGCCTGCACGGTTCTGCAGCCCCGCAGGGAGTTCTGTGGCTTTTCCAGGCAATGCTAAGGGAGCTGTCTGGACAAAGGTGTCTTGACCATAGCAGAGAGGGCTTGGGGGTAGATTTGAAGCCCAGTGTCTTGGGGACACCCCCTCCCAGCCATTCCCAATTGCTAACCTGGGGGGAAGGGACAGGGGGGGACCGAGGGTCTCGCGAGGTCTCAGGCGGTGACAAGAGCTGGGGACAGAAATACACAGAGTCACGGGGGTGGAGAGAGGATGGTCAGGGGAAACCCCCCAACACAGCCTCACTGTTGGGGGGACGGAGAAACGCCGCCGGGATCTCTTCCTCCTCTCTGGTGTTTTCCGGGGGAGGGGAGCAGTGAAATGGGGGGGCGGCTGAGACATCAAATATGAAAGGAGCTTCCAGGGTGGCTAGGGTAGGGGAGGGGGAAGGACGGGAGGAGGGAGAGTGCTGGGGAGGAGTGGGAGCCAGTGATCAGGTGAGGGCAGACGTAGGTAGGAGGGAGGAGCATGGTGGAGGACAAGCCTGGAGGGAAGGAGGGTCTTGGGAGGACTGTAGGGGACAATTGCGGAGGGAAGAAGCCTGGCGCAGTGGCTCACACCTGTAATCCCAGCACTTTGGGAGGCCAAAGCAGGCGGATCACTTGAGTCCGGGAGTTTGAGACCAGTCTGGCCAACAAAACCCCGTCTCTTCTAAAAACACAAAAGTTAGCCGGGCGTGGTGGCAGGCACCTGTAATTCCAGCTACTCTGGAGGCTGATGCAGGAGAATCACTTGAACCCAGGAAGCAGAGGCTGCAGTGAGCCAAGATTGCACCACTGCACTCCAGCCTGGGCAATAGAGCGAGACCCCGTTTCAAAAAAAAAAAAAAACAAAAAGGTTGTGAAGGAAAGGTTGTGGTGGGAGAGACTCTTGGGGGAAGGAGCATGGGGGATAATAGGTCAAACGGGTCTGGTGGGAGGGAGGGTTGTGGGGCTGAAGGACAGCAAGGAAAAGGCTTCCAGAGGGCTGGAGGGGGAAGGATCCAGGGCACCAGGGGTAGAGGCTTCAGTCAACCCCATCAGCTCCAGCCATGATTTGAGTTCAATGAATGGATTTTGGCATTATAGGCAAGAGAAGCAGGAACCTCCCCCACCCAGCCACCCCCACCCCAATCCTCCCTAACCCATAGGCCCACACCCTCCCCACACCCCCTCCCCCTCAATCCCACAGGGGCCCCTCCAGACCTGGGGGTGGGGAACAAAGGGAGGTAAAGGACTGGGAGTGGGTGCAAGCAGGGGGAGGAGTTAGACAGGAGCAGGGAGGGGAGTGGGGGGTGGTAATGAGATGGAAATGGACAATGATGGGGGGTGGGGTTGCAAAAAGGAGAGGTGGGGGGGATGGAACAAGAGGAACCAGACAGTCCCCACTGTGGACTAGGAGTCTGGAAGCCTGGGGTCTCAGCCCTTGTGCTCTGTGGCCTGGGGTGGTGGGTTGGTCATGGCCTTCCCTGAACGTCTGTGAAACACAGGGGTTTAGGTGAGGCCCCCCAAGTTCCCCTACGGCATCGCCTTAGGCTGTGGACAGGGATTCTTTAGGATGTGTCTCTGCATTTCTAAAGAAGAGTCCATAGACAGTTGTTGAATGAATGCGTGATGAATCACATACCTTCAGGCGGCTTCTAAGATATGAATCACATACCTTCAGGCGGCTATCTAAGATAAAGTCCCGTCTCCTCACCATGGTGGAAAACCCGTCCTGATCTTTCTCCCTGGACTCCAGCAGCCCTCTCCCCTTGGCCGCTGGGATCAGCCTCACTGTGCTCCTTGCTGTCCCTTGAACAAGCAAAGCTCATCCTCCACCCCCTCCGGCGGGGAAGCTCAGGGTCTGTGCACTTGCTGTTCCTTCTGCCTGCCTGGCCCTTTTCACCCTCCAGGTTCTGTGTCACCTCCTCAAAAAGTCCTTTGCCGAACTCCTTTTCTTCCCCAGAGACAGGGTCTTACTCTGTACCCCCAGGCTGGAGCACCATGGCACAATCATGGCTCAATGCAGCCTCCCAGACTCCTGGGCTCTGACAATCCTCCCACTTCAGCCTCCCAAGTAGCTGGGTCCAAAGGCATGCACCACCACACCTAAGTTTTTTGTTTTTGAGGAAATGGTCTTGCTGTGTTGCCCAGGCTGGGTTCAAATTCCTGGGCTCAAACGATACTCCCACCTTGGCCTCCCAAAGTGCTGGGGTTATAGGCGGCAGCCACTGTGCCCTACCACACCTCTTTAACTGAAGTGGCCAGAGTAATAGTCTTGTTCTTTTATCTTTATCTTTTTTTTTTTTTTTTTTTGTGAGACGGAGTCTCGCTCTGCCGCCCAGGCTGGAGTGCAGTGGCCGGATCTCAGCTCACTGCAAGCTCCGCCTCCCGGGTTCACGCCATTCTCCTGCCTCAGCCTCCCGAGTAGCTGGGACTACAGGCGCCCGCCACCGCGCCCGGCTAGTTTTTTTTTTTGTATTTTTTTTTAGTAGAGACGGGGTTTCACCGTGTTAGCCAGGATGGTCTCGATCTCCTGACCTCGTGATCCGCCCGTCTCGGCCTCCCAAAGTGCTGGGATTACAGGCTTGAGCCACCGCGCCCAGCCTCTTTTATCTTTATCTTAATTGCTTCCTTTCTTCTCTTTTTTTTTTTTTTTTTTTGAGAGGGAGTCTCACTCTGTCTGTAGCCCAGGCTGGAGTGCTGTGGCATGATCTGCAACCTCTACCTCCCTGGTTCAAGTGATTCTCCTGCCTCAGCCTCCTGAGTAGCTGGGACTACAGGCCTGCACCACCACGCCTGGCTAATTTTCGTACTTTTAGTAGAGATGGGGTTTCACCATGTTGACCAGGCTGGTCTCGAACTCCTGACCTCAAGTGATCCACTCTCCTCGGCCTCCCAAAGTGCTGGGATTACAGACGTGAGCCACCCCACCCAGCCTTAATTGTTTATTTTCTGCTTCTTCCTATGAGGGGCTGGAAACTTTTCCTATAAAAGGCCACATAGTAAATCGCTTTGGCATGGGGGCTGTATAGTCTCTGTCCCGATTATTCCACTCTGCTGTCGTAGCTTCACATGGTTGTGTTCCAATAAAGCTTTATTTACAAAAACAGATGGCTGATAGATCAGGCCCTCAGGCTGGAGTTAGTTTGCTGATCCCTTACAATCCAGAGATTGTAAACTGTGATGGCAGATTCATGCTTTGTGTAATCCCAAATCTGTAGTGCCTGCAACTGTGTTCTCAAGTATCAGTTGTGGCCATGGGTGGTGGCTCACACCTGTAATCTTAGCCCTTTGGGAGGCCAAGGCAGGAGGATTACTTGAGCCCAGGAGTTCAAGACCAACCTGGCCAACATAGCGAGACCCCATTGCTTGAATCCAGGAGGCGGAGGTTGCAGTGAGCCGAGATTGCACCACTGCACTCCAGCCTGGGTGACAGAGCAAGACATGCTCAAAAAAAAAAAAAAAAAAAAAAAGAATCAGTTGCTGAAACAGTGAATGAATGGATTGAATACACGAATGAAAGGAGCTAGGAGTTGGCTCAAGTTGTTATGAGGATTAAATAATATATGTTAAATTCCTAGCATGTGGTGATGCTAAGAACTTGGCGATGTTTGGTGAATGATTCCTCTACTAAGTAGCACCACCCTCTATCCCCCTCACTTCTGCATGGCCGGCAGCCCCCAGCCTATCCCTTCTGATCCCTGACCCCTGACTCTCTCTGCCTCGTCCCTTCCTCTCCATCCTCACAGCCCTGGCCCTAGCTCAGGCTTCCACCTGTCACCTCAGCCTCCTCTTCAGCCTCCTGACTTCCAGCCTCCCACCTCCAGTCTGTCCTCACAAGACCCCAGAGCTGCCCCTTCCAGCTCACCTGCCTCCTCCCCAGGCCCCTAGACAAGGCTGCAGCGTCTCAGCCTGGCACCTGCCTCATCTCTACCTGAGAATCCTCCCCCCAGGGTCTAGTCTCCTAGGTTCTGTCCTGCATTTCCCTCCAACCATTCCTGTCGACGGGGTTGCTTCCTTTGCATGTGGCCAGAACTCCTGCTCAACCTTAAGGCCCCATTGCAGATTCCGAGTCTTCCCTGATGCCCGGCCCCACCCCCTGGGAGTTTCTAGTGTTCCTGTTACTGTCTGTGCTCCCTCCATTTTAGCACATATCGCCTCAAACCGTGACTTTCTAGGTCTGTGTCTGCCTCCTGCTCCAAAGCGGAAGCTCCCGGGGGCATGGATTTTGTTCATGGTTGAACTCCCCATGCCCAGTACCCAGGACGCGTGGGTGCTGTCTAAGCGCTGGCTGAATTCAGAGGCATGGACGGATGGCTAAGCCTTTCTCTCCCCATTCTTACCCAGAAGTGTTCTGGGTATGCCCCCCACCCCCCGTTTTCCTGATTGAATTAAAAAAGAAACCCTGGGGCCAAGGAGGGAGGCAGAGATGGTGATGGGGGTGAGGAGGGGTCAGTCGTGAGGGCAGGCGCGGTGTGGGAGGCAGGGTTGGGTTAGTTCGGGGGTTAGTGAGGAGCAGGGTGAGTCCTGGGTAGGTGGGTGTGGGGTCAGTGTCAGGAGCTGGGGGTTAACTGGGTGCAGCTGCTTGCAGTGAGGGGCCGGAGTCTCGGTCAGTGGGGGCTGCATGTGCTCAGAGGGGTTAGTCGGGCAGGAGTGGGGAGTCTGGGGGTCGGGGGCATCAGAGGGTGGGGGTTACTTACCCCGGGGGGAGGGGGTTCGTCCACTAGGGGGATATCCAGGCCGCGGCGTTGGCGTTGAGGTCGGGCAAGAAGCTTGGGGGGCCTGGCTTACGCCAGTCTTGGGGGGGTAGTGGGGGAGCACCAGTGGCTGGGGGTAGGGGAGAGGCCAGAGGGTTGGGGGGATGGACATGGAATAGACAGGTGAAGGGTCAGTGGTGAAGAAACTTGGGGCGGGGGATACAGGGAAGATCTGGGATGGAGGCGGTTTGGGGTCAAGGGAAGGGGGAAGGGAAGTCCAGCGCCTCCTCCCCCATCCCCCGCTCCTCCCTCCCCTGGGCAGGGAAGAGTCAGGGAGGGTCCCCGGGGCCAGTGGGGGGACACTCACCTTTTCGGATGGAGCCGTCAGGGGAAGGGGCATAGTCGGTGAGGAGGAAGCAGGCTCGATCCCGGCTGTAGCGGCCACGGCTTCCAGGAGTGATGGGGCTCTTGTCTTCCGGGGACATGGCGGGCTGGTCAATGGCTGGGCAGTCCTCGTGGGCAAGTGCAGCTGCTGCCGGATCCCCATTGGGGCGAGGATCTGCATGCCGAGGGGGTCAGACAGAAACAAAGGAGCGTGTGAGGTGCGGTGGACACGTGGTGGGGCGAGATGTCTGCGAGGAGCAGATGCTGGGAGCGCCGGAGCATGTTTGGCCCTGGAAGTGGAGATTCAAGGGCAGGGTGATGGGAAGGAGTGGCCAGGAGGGTGGCAGGGGGCACAGCTGGGAGAGGGTGTCAAGGGGGTGTGGCTGGGGGGTGATCATAGGGGAGGGTGTTGAGTGCTGGGAAGGGCAACTGCAGTCGGGAAGGGTGGTCTGGACAGGGAGTTGGACAGATTCTGGTGGTGCAGGGAGGTGTTGAGAGCTGGGGTGTGGTGGTGGTGCCAGGTGTGGGGTGCCAGGAAGGGCAGGACTGGGGTGGGGTGCTGTTTAAAGATATGGTCTGGAGCTGGGCACAGTGACTCATACCTATAATCCCAGCACTTTGTGAGGCTGAGGCGGGAGAATTGCTTGAGGCCATGAGTTTGAGACCAGCCCTGGCAACATAGCAAAACCCCATCTCTACAAAAAATAGAAAAATTAGCTGGCTATAGTAGTACACGCCTATAGTCCCAGCTACTCTGGAGGCTGAGGCAGGAGGATCACTGGAACCTGGGAGGTCAGCCTGCCGTGAGCCATGATAGTTTCACTGCTTCAGCCTGGGTGATAGAGTGAGACCCTGTCTCCAAAAATGATAAAACATGCCAGGCGTGGTGGCATCATCTGTAATCCTAGCACTTTGGGAGGCTGAGGTGGGTAGATCACTTAACGTCAGGAGTTCGAGACCATCCTGGCCAACATGGTGAAACCCCGTCTCTATTAAAAATACAAAAATTAGCCGGGCACAGTGGCGGGCGCCTGTATTCCCAGCTACTCCGGAGGCTGAGGTAGGTGAATCACTTGAACCCGGGAGGCGGAGGTTGCAGTGAGCCACGATGTTGCCGCTGCACTCCAGCCTGGGAGACAGAGTGAGACCTCGTCTTGGAAGAAGAAAAAAAAAAAGAGATGGTTGTAGATGAAGCAAGCTTGGTGTTGGGGAGATGAGGCAGTGCTGAGGCGTGGTTGGCTGGAGCGAACTTCATGGGGCTTGGCTGGGGTAGGGGTAGGGGTGGAGGGATGACTGGAGAGGATGTGGCAGGCTAGGAACTGGCTGTTTAGGGAGCAGTGCTGGGCTCTGGGAAGGGCACCAAGGGGAAGGGCTGGGGAAGGTGAGGGATGGGAGGTGGGACGTGGGGGTCCCCTAGGCTCTGACTCCGGCTATTTTTAATTGGTGTGAAACTGGGTCAGCGGCTGAGGGAGCAAGATGGGGGCCAGGTGGCCCAGCTCCCTTTCTTGACCTACTTAAGGCGGGGCGATGCAGCGGGAGCCGCCAGCCTCTCCTTCCTCCCAAACTCCCAAGCCACTGCCTCTGAGCCATAGACACCCCCTGAGGGAGGAACACACACAGAATCACAGGGAACTTTCTTCTCCCTCATCTCTCTCGCTCGTCTCTTCCTCTGAGCAGCACCTCTCTGGATCGCTCTCCGGGACTCTCCCAGGCTGCCAGCAGCAAAGCCGACTGACCAGGCCCTGGTTTCCATTCTGCCCTGGGGGCTGTGCCCTGGCCTGACTCTCTGTTTTGAAGTCTGTCCGCCTCTTGAGCTCGCTGTCATTAGAACCCAAACTCTGCCGCTGACCGCCCCCACCTCCGCCCAAAATCTACATCCCATCTCTTTCTCTGGTCTCCATGACAATCTCTCGGTTTCTGACTCTCCGTCTCAAACCATATCGGCTTCAGTCTCTCTTCCCTCAGGGCTGTCTCCCGGATGCTCAGATGCTGCCACCATCCCTGGGGTTCTGCCTTGGGTCTGCCTGTGGTTCACATGAGACCCTCTCTCTGAGCCCCTCTCCTCCGGGTCCCTCTCTGTACAGCGGAGAGTACACTCTGACACTGCCTCTGCCTCGCCAGCCCTTCTGAATACCTTGCAAATCTGTTTCTCCTCAAAACTCTTTCACACGAAACCTGTGTCTCTGTGTGATTATCTGTGCCTCCTTGGCCTGAGCTCCTGCTGTTGGCTTTTTTCTCCCTCACCTCTTTGACGCCAAACACCCCAGGCTCTCTGAACCCTGGCAGCTACCTCCCCAGTCCTCCCCGGGTCTCCACCTGTGTCCCCGACCCCTGACGCCCAGGCTCACCTGCCCGGTTGATCTCAATCACCTCCTCCTGAGCCAACGGGCAAGGCTCGCCGGGGGCCGGCAGAGGAGGCAGCCCCATGATCCCCAGCCCACCCGCTCCCCCCCTGAGCAGCCCGGGGTGCGTGTGGGGCCCCGCTGGGTAGGCCCCGGCCACAGTCACCCCCATGGAGGGTGGGGTGATGGGTGGCGGCGGGCTGATGCCCCCGCTGCCGTGGTGCGGGTGGGGCGGGGGTGGCGGGGGTGGGTCAGGCTTGCAGTAGTTGGGTGAGCCTGGTTGCGGGGGCCGGGGGATGTGTTTGTTCTTCTTCTTGGGCAGCTTCTGCTTGGCCATGGCCAGCGAATAGTACATGCCAAAGTTGTTGACAATGACGGGCACGGGCATGGCGATGGTCAGCACCCCCGCCAGGGCACACAGCGCCCCAACGAGCATCCCCGACCATGTCTTGGGGTACATGTCTCCATAGCCCAGGGTCGTCATGGTGACCACGGCCCACCAGAAGCCAATGGGGATGTTCTTGAAGTAGGTGTGGTTGGAGCCCAGGATGTCATCGGGGTCGGCGCCGATGCGCTCAGCGTAGTAAATCATGGTGGCGAAGATGAGCACCCCCAGGGCCAGGAAGATGATGAGCAGCAGGAACTCGTTGGTGCTGGCGCGGAGCGTGTGTCCCAGCACGCGCAGCCCCACGAAGTGCCGGGTCAGCTTGAAGATGCGCAGGATGCGGACGAAGCGGACCACCCGCAGGAAGCCCAGCACGTCTTTGGCGGCCTTGGAGCTGAGGCCCGAGAGGCCCACCTCAAGATAGAAGGGCAGGATGGCCACACAGTCAATGATGTTGAGGCTGCTTTTAAGAAACTCCACCTTGTCTGGGCAGAAGGTGATGCGCATGAGGAACTCGAAGGTGAACCAGACCACGCACACCCCCTCCACGTAGGTCAGGAAGGGCTCCGTCTCCACCTCCACGTTGGTGATGTTCTCCGGAGGCGCCCCGGGGATCGGGGAGGCCTGGGTCACCGTCTTGTTGCTGATATGGATGAAGCCCTCATGGGTTTCCAGGCAGAAGGTGGTGATGGAGATGAGGATGAAGAAGAGGGAGGCGAAGGCCACATACTGCAGGGCAGGGAGGGAGAGAGAGGAAGAGGTGACCTAGGCATCGGGTTGGCCATAACATCCAGAAGACCCTTCCAGTGCCCCCTTCCCCAGCCTCCTGGGCCCAAACTCTGGGCAAAATCCAGGTGTCTCAGCCCCGTGGCTCCATCACTTCCAGGATCCCATTCTCCCCTCTAAAGCTAGCAAAAGGGGAGAGAGAGGAACAGAGGCAGTTGGAGAAGAGCTGGCCCCAGCAGACACAGCAGATGGGCAGCTTCTTTCCTTGGAAACATTTCTGGCCCCTTGCTGTTTCCTAGACCACCTCCCCCCACCCTCCTGTTCCCTGTGTCCTATTTCAAGGCTCCCCAGCAGGGTCCATGGATTCTGCTGTAGGACGGGAGCCACAGGGCCTAAGATCACACATCCTGTGTGTCTCGGAGGCTTTAGGGCTCAGCTTGGAGCTGAGCAGAGGGGAACGGGAAAAGGTGGGCAGGGAGGCAGAATCATGAGGTAGTTAAGAGTCAGAGAGCCTGGGTATGAATCTGGCTTTTAACCTGTCAAAACTGGGCATGGAGATTGAGCTTTCTGAACCAGAAGTTTGTAGTGAGATTGTTGTGAGGATTAAATTAGATGAGTGTACGAAGGACTTGGCTCCAAACACAGTGCTTGGAGCAGTGCCTGGAACACAGTAAGAAGACCTGAGCTGTTGTTAGGGTATGCAGGCAGCAGTTAGTTGGGGGGCAAGGTCAAGGCCTCACCCAGAGAGGACAGGGCAGGGGTGGTGCCACAGAGGGGAGCTGGGGGTCAGGGCCCTTAAGGGAGGAGGGGTTGAAGGGCTAAGCCTGCAAAAATGGAAGAAGAGATAAAAAAGGAGAATGAGGCAGGGTTTACAGCCCTGCAGAGGAAGGGAGAGTCATTGGCCTGGACACTGTGGGAGAAGGCAGAGCCAGGGCCAAAGAGAAGTTAGGGCATTTGCCAAAGGGGCAGAGAATGAGGCGTGAAGGGTCCTGAGCCATTTCAAGATGGGGGATAACCAGAGTCCTGCCACATAGTGATGTGGGTTTTGATGAAGGCCTAGAAGAGGAGGGAGTGGGGTCAGCGTCTCGGAGAAGGAAAGCAATGGGCCAGGCCCCTGGAGATGTCATGGGCTTTATCAGATACGCATAGGGGTGGGAGAGGAGAGGAGTGCATTGGAGAGGGAAGGAAGACAGGTGTTATAGTAAAGAGAGGGTTTTAATCCTCTGGGTAGTGGAGGAGGGAGGGCATGGGGAGTTTTGCTTCTAATCAGGGGCACAGAGCACGGAGAGGCTACTGTCGGACCACAGAGAGGACCTTGGACTTTGGGGTGGGCCAAGGGCCAGCACTGTCCCTCTGTGCACCCCACTTCCTCCACAGGGGTTGGCCTCTGGGCTTGACTTCACTGAGGTAGAGAGCTGGGAAGTAGGGGGTGGAGAGTTTCAGGGCCACAGAGAGGACCCTGGACGTTGGGGTGGGCTGGGGGCCGAAGAAGATCCTCTCAGCACTCCCCCCACCCCCACCTTCGCTTCTCTGCAGTGGTTTAAGAGGCCAGAGGCCTCCGCAGAGCGCATGCCTGGTTCCTCCCCGCCCCCTCCAAGCCGGGCGCTCGGCGCTAGCTGCAGCACCGCAGTGGGGGCGGGCCGGCCGGGCCGGGGGGCGGGGCGCACGGCGGCCAGTACCGCGGACAGCTCCCCCGCCGCAGTGCGCAGCCGCAGCGGCTCGGGGCCGTCTTAACCCCTTCCGGGCCGGAGCCTAGTATTCAACGCGCAGCCGCAGTGTTGCTGCTTTCCGGCGGGAGGCCGCGGGCCAGGAGTCTAATTAACTCCTTCCCTTCTAGGGCACAGGGAAAGGTGGGCACCCGCCGCAGTGCGCAGCTGCAGAGGCTGGACGGCGTCGGGCTGGTTTAACCCCTTACTCCAGGCTGTGTCAAAAGCAGAAGGGGTAGGAGGGCCTGGAGTCTCTGTAAAAAGGAAAGGAGTGATTATGAGGAAGGGGGCGGGGGCAGGGGGCTGTAGGGTTGGACCCTCCACTTTGCTTTGGACTCAGCTCCCAACTCATGCCATCTCACTGGGAGGCTGGAAAGGGCTCGGCACACCGTGGACACCCAAAACACATTTGTGGAGTAAATGAGTATCTCCCGTAGCTGTCCCGAACACCTAGCCTGACCATCACAGAACTCTACATCCCGCCCCTCACCTCAGCACCCTTCAATGGGGTCACAGGAGAGAAGGGCGCCCCAGGCCATGGGGGAAGGAGCCGCTCAGTGTCTTGAGGGGGCATCTAGGGCCATGTCCCTTCCGCACCTCCTCTTCCCCACCTCCCCCCATCCAACCCCAAATCTCGCCAACTCAGCGCTTTCTGGGGACCAAACTTTATGCGGTGGCTCCAGGCGCCCCCCCTCCCCCGGCGCGAATGCGGCACTGCGGCTCCGCGTCCTTCCAGGCTCAGGACGCGGCACGGTGGGGGGAGGGGGTCAAGACCTGCTCCTCTGGGTGTTTGGGTCCCCAGGAGCCCCGGAGGGGGTCCTGGGATCGCTCTTATTTCCCCCATTTCCAATTGCTCCCATTTTGCACTGCCCCCCTTTTCCACCACATTCTCCCTCTGGGGTCCCCTGGACAGAGAGGAAGTTAGTAGGAGGAAGAAGTTCAGGAGAGAACCCGGGGGAGGGTAGTCATTTAGCCTAGGAAGTATATGGATGCTTGAGGAAAGTTTTCTGGGAGCGAAGGAGACAGCTTTAGGGAAAATCTGTAATTTGGAGAGAGAGAAGGCTCTTTGGTTCACTTCGATGGAGGGGGACAGACTGAGGGGCTAGGTTCTGGGTTTTGCACAGGTGGGGTTCGAGAAAGGAAGAGGGCAGGTGGAAGGAATCCCAGGGCAAGGTAGAAATAATTGTAAGCTATTTTGAGATGAAAGTTTTAGGGCTGATGATTTGAGGGGCGTCCCAGGGTTTTAGGTTAGAAAAAGTTCTAGAGCAGCAGGGAAAGTCACTTAGACTAGGAAAGGGGCCAAGGGACAGAGAGTGTACTGTGCAGTTAAAATGATGGAGGGGAGAAGCTGCGAGGATCTATGGAGGAGGAAGAACAATCCTGGAGGACATGTGAGGGTTCTGGAGAGGAAAGGCATATGATGGGGGCATGGGATGCTGCTGGAGACACTGAGGAGGAGTGTGAAAGTCTTGGGGGAAGTCTGGAGCTTTATGGAGAAAGTCCTTGGGATGGGAGTTGGCGTGGAGGTTGAAGAGTGTTGAACACAGAGTGAACACAGAGGGGGCCTGGAGGTTCCAGCAGAGAAGATGCCCCAAGACTCAGTATTGCAGTGAGGGGAAGGTGAAAATGTCCAGGCAAGAACAAGTGGAGGTTCAGAGGGGTCCGGAAGGCTGTGAGATTGGGGTGGGGGAGTTTTCTGAGACTTTGAGAGCAGAAGATGCCGCAGGAAGTGGGTGGAAAAAATAATCAGGAGATTCAAACTTGGAGAGAGAGGTCTTCTGGGAGAGGGGCCACGGGGTGAATCAGGGAGGTGCCCCGGGAGAGACTGAGAGTTGAAGAGGGTGCCCTAGAGAGTCGGGAGAAGGGTGGGGAAGTGGGGGACAGTGTTCACAGGGCTTAGGAGAATTTGAGGGCTGAGAAGGGATGTCTTCTAAGGGCTTGGGGAAGGTCCAAGAAACCGAGGGCTGGACGGTAACCAAGAGTAGTGAGAAGAGATTTGCAGGGGCCCAGGAGACATGAGGGTTGGGGAGGGTCTCAGAGGAGCCCAGGAAAGGTGGGGACCGGGTTGTTCAGAGAAGCACTGGAGATTCACGGTCTGGAGGAAGTGTCTAAGGGTCTAGGCTGGTCTTGGCGGCGGGGCGGGGGGGGGGCTTTGGAGGGGTCTGGAAGAGCCTGAAGGTTGGAGATCTGTCTTTGGAGGATCTGGGGGATGGCTGCGAGAGGGGGGTGTGTTCGGAGGAGCCCAGGAGACTCGACTGAGGAAGAGGCTTCCAGGAGGCTGAGAAGCCTAGAGAGACCCGGAGGGGTGGAGCCGGGGCGCTCCTGGGAGACTGGGGGCGCCTAGAGAGGCGGGGGTAGGGTAGATGGGGGCCCCGAGAGCGCGCTCACCCTGGCAGCCCGCGACGAGTAGGGGTCCTCGAAGAGCGCCCACACGCGGGGCTGCCAGCGGCGCCACCACGTGCCGCCCGCGCCGCCCGCGCCCCCTGGCGGCCCCCCGGCGCCGCCGCCCGCGTCCTGGAAGCAGAGGCGCTTGAGCTCGCCGCCCGCTCCGTCCAGGCCGCCGCCGCCCGCACCCGCCTCATCGTCCAGGCCTCCGTCGTGGGCGCCCGCGGCGTTGGCGGCGTTGGCGGCGCCCGCTGGGTCGGGCGCCTCGAAGGAGTCGAGCGCCTCCTCGGCGTCGCGGTGCTGCCGGTAGGTCATCCAGCAGCAGGCCTCCACGTCGGTCTCGTCGATGCCCCAGAAGCCGAGCTCCTCCTCAAACAGGGGCCCGCACACGTCGGCCGGGCAGTGCAGCTTGCCGGTGCGGTAGTAGTTGAGCACGTACGCGAAGACTCCCGGGTGCCGGTCAAAGAAGAACTCGTCGGCGCCCGGGTCGTAGTCGAAGCGTGCCGCCGCCTCGGGCTCCGTCAGGCCGGCCAGCCGCGTCCCCGGCAGGGTGCGCAGCGTCGAGCGGTACGTCTCATGGCGCACGCCGCCCACGTTGATCACGATCTTGCCGCTGTCGCCACCGCCGCCGCCGTGCCGCCCCATGGCCGCCGCCGGCAGCCCGGGGCATGGCTCGGCGCGCCGGCCCCCGGGCCCGCGGGGTGCCGGGGGGCCCGCCGGGGACGCGGCGGGGCCGGGCTGCGCAGGCTGCTGCTGCTGCGGCGGCAGCAGTGGCGGCGGCGGGGACTCGGGCGGCTGCGGCGGTGGCGCCGGCTGCTGCTTGCTGGCCCCCTGGCGCCCGCGGAAGGACGAGACGCAGACTGAGCTCAGCATTGGACGGGGGGCGGGGCGGGAGGGGCGGGGACGCAGGGGGCGGGGACGCAGAGGGAGAGACTGACGGGATTGGGTGGGAGGAGGAGCGAGGTGACGGGGGCGTTGCTTAGGGGAGACAAACCAAACTGATTGGCCTGGGGTAGGTGGGGCGGGGCTGTGGCCGGGAGGAGTGGGGCGGGCACTCTAACGCGACCCAGCTGGACGAGGCCGGGTCGCCAATGAGACACAGCGATTGGCTCTTAGAGAGCAGGGCGGAGGGGCGGGGCGGGGCGTCAAAGGAGGCGGGACCGGTTACTACTGATTGTGTTCGGCTGCACTGGGAGCTAGGGGAAGGCGGGGCTAGATATGACAGAGAGACCTGATTGAACTGAAAAAAGTGCGGGCGGGGTAGACGAAGGAGGGGACACGTCCAAGCTATTTAAAGATGCCCGACTGGCCTGGAGGGGCGGGGCCACCATGAGAGAGGCCGTCCTGATTGGGCTGAGGAAGGGGCGGAGAGAAACAAAAGAGATCGCACGCCCTCACCTAAAACACTGTTAGGCAGGACCTGGTGAGGAGGAGCATTGCTTGCAAAAGACAGGGCTGCAGAAAGTAGAAACAGTCCAGATGAGACTGCACTGGGGCGGGAGCTAGAGACGGAGGACTTTCCCGCGCAAGGGGAAGAGACTGGACTGAAAGGGGACACGGGGAGGGGAACAGAGACTTAGACTCGGTGTGAAGGCGTGGAGACTTGAGAGGCCTAGAAACCCGAGAGGACCTGGACAGGCCCAAGAGAGAGGGCGGGTAAAGAGGGGGCGGGGCTGAGACTCCAAGGTGGACCTGGTTAGTCGGGGCTGGGCCCGGAGAATGAGTGTCCGGATGGATGAGTGGTACTGAGGAAGGTGAGTGGGGTCGACAAGTAGAAAACGTCTTGAGGCGGGGCGCAGTGGCTTACGCCTGTAATCCCAGCACTTTGCGAGGCTGAGGTGGGTGGATCATTTGAGGTCAGGAGTTCGAGACCAGCCTGGCCAAAATGGCGGAACCCCCACCTCTACAAAAAATACAAAAATTAGTCGGGCGTGGTGGTGGGTGCCTGTAGTCCCAGCTACTCGGGAGGTTGAGGCAGGAGAATCGCTTGAACCTGGTAAGCAGAGGTTGCAGTGAGTCGAGATCGCACCACTGCACTCCAGCCTGGGCGACAGAGCGAGACGCTGTGTCAAAAAAAAAAAAAAAAGGAAAAAAAAGTCTTGAATGGGCGGTAGGAAGGAGCGACTAAGGGAGGAGTGGGGCTGTGAGGGGCTTGAAAGCAACCAGGGTAGGAGAGCGCAGGGCAGGCCTAAGGGAGGGTAGAGGAACGATAGAGGTGGGTCCCAGGGAAACAATGAGACTACAAAGAGTACAAAGCTGCTGGGCTGGATGGAGGGGAGGCACCTGGAACGGGGAGTCTTGGGGATCGGAGGACCTGGGAGAGGGCACTGCCTAACGGTCACAGGGTCCTCAAAGGGCGAGGCGAGAACTTCTAACGAAGGCTACACCGCGGCGGACTGCAGATTGGAGGACCAACGGTAGATGAGGACTGGTGAGAAGGGCACACGCAAGGAGGCAGAGAGGACGGGAGAGGAGACAGGCCAAAGCGCCAGGAAGCACCGTCAAGACTGAGGCAATAGGCAGGACCAATAAAATATGGGGTGGGCTAGGAGTCTGAGAGGTCAGGTCCTGGGGAAGAATGATGAGGGGCGGGGCCAGAAAAAGGGGACCGCCTCGGAGCGGGCAGTCCCCGCCCCCTGGGCGGTCCTAGGCTCCGGGAGGCAGAGCGCCGGCTCAGGGGTCTGGGGCGGGGCCAGCGGCTGCGGCTGGGGCTGCGGAGGGAGGAGGCGGCGCCTGCGGGAGCGAAGGGGTCGGGTCAGGGGGCTGCGGACGCCCTCGGGCCGCACAGTTTCTGGCCCACCGCCTCCTGCTGCAGGTGCGGCGGCTGGTTCGTATCGCCTCCCTACCCCATCCCACCCCTCGCTCCCGTTTCTGTGTTTCTTGGCGTCTCTTTTTCTCCCTTCTTGAGTATTTGTGCCGCCGTCTCTGTTACCACCCGTCTGAGTCTCCGGCCCCTCGTTTGTAAATCTGCCTTCCTGGGTCTCTGATTCCGTCCCCCTCCTTCTGTGTCTTTACTCCTCATCTCTCTAGGCCTCAGTCTCTCCTCCTCGGTGTCTCAGTCCCCGCCCCCCACCCCAGCTCCCCGGAGTCTCTTTCTCTTAGTCTCTGTACCATTTTATCAGGAGTGCGCCTCTCTGCCTGGGGCTCTGTATCCCACTCCCTGGGTCTTGTGTCCTTGTCCTCTACTCCCTCTCCCCAACCCGCTCTGTCCTGCCTCCTCTCTGGGTCTCTGCCTTTTCATCTGAATCTGTCTCCTCCTTTCTCTCTGACAACCTCTTTCCCCTCCCCATTCTCCCCATCTGTGGTATTTCCCCCCTCTTCCGTCTCTTTCCCTCCTCTGTCTCTGCTCTTTCTCTTGCTGGCTCTCTGTCCTTCTCTCTCTCCAAGTTTCTGCCTCTTCACTTTCCCTCTGTCCCCTCCCTGGATCTCTATTCCTCCTATGTTTCACCTTCTTCTGGGTCTCTCTCTTTCTAGGTCTGTCTCCACTTCCTGGGGACCCTGTCCCCCTCTCTCTGGGTCTCCGTTCCTTTCTCTCAGACCCACCATCACCCTCTCTAACCCCCGTCCTGGCTGGGACTGCGTCACTGCAGAGAGAGTTGCAGAAGTGGGGCCTGTCCTGCAGCCCAGGAAGGTCGTTGCCCTCACTCCCCAGACCCAGGGCTCTCCATTGCACCCAATCCATCATGTCCTTCAGCTTCTGATGGAATCCAAGAGGGCAGAGAAAAGACATAGGTACTTCCTACCCCTTCCCCGAATTCTGGTGCACCCCCAGGCAGAAGCAGCGAATCCTGAGGTGAGGGACCCGGCTGGGGCTGGATGAGGCTCCTGGGCAATTGGGGGTGGGGTGGTGGAGGCAGGAGCGAGGGCTGGGTAGGCACTATGGGCTAGGTAAGGACCTCGGTCAGCCATCCTCCTCCACACTCTCCCCTCAACCCTGCTTTTCCCTTCTGCTTTTGACAGCAGCCAGGCATGGTATTAAGTGACCAAATCAGCGTTTTGTTGTTGTTGTTTTGCAGAAGTCAGAAGTGTGGGAGAAGGTGGGGGCTGTGGGGAAATTTTGCAGAAGTCAGAAGTGTGGGAGAAGGTGGGGGCTGTGGGAAAAGGGGGCTGGAATAAGGAGGAATGTGCGATGCGACTCAGGATTAGAGTCAGGATTAGAGGCCATGGGAGGGGAAGAGGCAGCGGGCTGAGAGTAGCAGGCTGGTGCACACTCCATCAGGCCCTGGGAAACTTGGATGCCAGCACTCCCTCATGGCCCTCCACAGACCCCACCAGGATCTATGGGAGGATTTGTGAGCCTGGAGTCTCCACCCACCCACTAAAGAGGAGGGGGCTTCTGGAAGCCTCATGAGGGCTCCAAATACTGGACACTCAGCTACGTTCACAGACCGGGGGAAGCAGACTCGACTCTTGACTAGGGACACCAGGAGGGGACAGGCCAACGTCTACGTCTTCAGTTCCTTTCCCCACCCCTGCTCCTCCCAGTCCATCCGTTCCCAGGCACTCAAGGCAGACAATTCCTGAAAGCTGCAACTCCCATCTCTGTCATCCTCGGCGTCCCCTGACAACCCTCCTTTCCCCATTACCCCAGGCCCTGGAATTGGGGAAGAGTCTTCCGCTCCCTGACTTCTAGGACCCCTTCCTTGTTCCTCTGTCCCCATTCCCAACCGGTTCCATTTGGAGCCTTGGTCTCCGGACACCAAAGGTGAAAATGTGAGCATTCTCTGCCTACAATCCTTCATCCCCTATAACGCTCCAAGTACCTTGGCCCCCAAAAGCTCAGAGTCGAGGGGAAATCTCTCCGCTATAATCTTTGGGTCCCTGGATCCCAAGTCCCCCGTCTCCAAAACTAGGATTCGGGCTGTCTTACCGCCCCCGGACCCTGAACCTTCGCCCCCTCCCCCGTACTCACCCCAAGTCGAGGCGAGGCGGGGATGGGGGAATCCGGGGCTCGAGATGGGGGGAGGGGTGACCCAGCTCCGGCAGCTCTGGGCAGCAAGAGGCTGCGGAGGGGGGAGTGACATCACCGCCGGAGGAGGGGCAGCACCGCTCCCCCAACCCAGGGGCTGCAAGCTCCGCCTTTATGGCGGACCCCGGGGTCCTGGAATCCCAAGGGAGAGAGGAGAAGCAAGAGATGAGGTCCGAGGGAACGTTATCCCCGCCCCTTAGGACAGGAACTGGTAAACCCTTACCAATTACAGTCACCCCCCCCACCCACTGCCACCTGTCGCTGCCGTCGCGACCTGTCGCCTCCCACGCATGTTGTGGCTGCGCCCGTCCCCGTCAGGGCGTGACCACGGCGTGGACTACAACGACCGTGATGCTCCACGGAGCTGGAAGCCTTTGACGAAAGGCAGCGTAGGCGAGGGGCTTGGTGGGACTCGTAGTACAAGACTCCTCACAAGGGTGCGCCCCGGAGAAAAGGAGTGATACCCTTCGCCTCCCTGTCTTCCTCAACTCCGTGCGTCCATGCACAAAGTTTTCTCTTCAAAAAGTACGCTCTGAAAAGAAGCAACCTAGGCAGGTTCGTTCAAGGGAAATACTGGGTTTTTACTGAGTAGCGTTAGGCCTGCTACCCGTTGCGCATACGCATCACCTGGGCGTCACCCGCGGTACTGCGCCTGCGCGGTCTCGCGCCTTCCCAGGTCCGCTTGGCAAGAGCGAGGGCGAGCGCGCGCCAGGCCCACTCGTGCGCCGCTCTTCATGTCCCCGCGGTCGAAGACGGCCACATACGCCCCCAAGAAAACGTCGCCGAGGATCCACACAGGTACTGGAGGCAAAGCGATGTCCAAGGCCCGGAAGCCGGACAAGCAGAGGCGGACGTCACCCTGAGCAAACTGCAAGGTGACAAGATGGCAACTGGGTGTCCAGGCGGCTGGAACCACCATTTCCCTGGGAGTCCGTGCTCTCTCTGCCCCCAGCCCCGGGGACAAGAAATGTTTCTGTGGCCCCTTCCAGCCCTAGTGATGTCTAACTCCCAGCTCCACCCTCCCAACTCCAGCCATATTACATCACTGTGGCGTCATTGTGACGGACACCTACCTGGATGACGTAATCCTGGGCCGTGAGGTTAAACCAGACCCCCCCAATGAGGAGTGAGACTGTGGGGAGCTTTGGGATTTCTGAGCACCGGATGATGTACTGGGAGAGAAGGGGAACAAGTGAAGACGGGAGATTCCTGCTCTGCTCAAATCCTGACCGTGGCTCCCCAGTGCCATGGGGTAATGTTCATATTGAGCACCTGGGTATTCAGCGTCCTGTGTGGACAGCCCTGTTGCCTAGGCTTCTCTCATCTAGCCCCAAACAAAACTGCATTATCATCTCCCCCCACCCCCACTTCACCATCCACTGAGCCACTTAGCATAGACACTTGGGAAGTATCTTTGCATCCTCCCACCACTCTCCAGCATGTCACTTAAGAATCCCAGTCCCCTCTGTCCTGGCTATGCTCTAGCTACCTGCTTCCCATCCTCAGGCCCCAGTGTTCGCCATCGAATTGCCATCATCTTCCCCAGGACACACCCACCAGAGACTGGTACCTCACCTCCCCAGCCAGCAAGGGGATTCCCCCAATGGCTTCATGCAGGGCCCGGATCTCCTCAGTGGGTCCTATGATGACAGGTGTGCCTGTGTCCAGAATGGCAGCACAGCCCCGGGCACAGAGAGTCAGCCCTGAGCCCACCGTCACACTGAGGGGGAAGGAGGCAGTCATTAGAGGCAGGGACCTAGGAGTGCAGTCCCCCAGCCTCCAGCTCCAGACTCAGGAGACCAAGTCCCTCACCGCTCCATGTGGATCTGCCAGTAGGCGGGGACTGTGACTGGCACGAAGGTGAGGGGTGGGATGTAGTGTGCCGGGTCTGAGCCCCCCAGGACCAGCTCTCCTCCATCAGCCACTTCAGAGTCCCTGCAGGAGCAGAGTGTAGAGGTCAGTGTCACCAGCCCTCCCCTGCCAGCCCTAGGAATGGCCAGGGATGGGACTTCCTGCCACTTGGGTCATTTTTGGGGTTATAACTGGGGCAGTGGAATGCAGACAGGGCCTAGATGTTGGGACTGGAAACAAGAAATGAAGGGAAATGGCACTTTTCTTGACGGAAGTTAGGACTTTAGGACGATGGGTACTTCCTGAAGTGGAGAGGAGACTTCTTCGTTTGGCTGTAGAAGGTAGAGCTTCTGGGGGAAATTCCTGAGCTGAATATAGTAACCAAGCAGAACAGTGGAGTCTCAAAATTGGCTCGAAGGTGTGACTTGTGCAGGGGTGGGGTGGCTTCCTGGGAAGGTGCAGAGACTTTCTGAATTGCCTGTTGTGGTATCTAGAAAGGTGTTAGACTGGCTGGGCGCGGAGGCTCAAGCCTGTAATCCCAGCACTCTGGGAGGCCGAGACGGGCGGATCACGAGGTCAGGAGATCGAGACCATCCTGGCTAACACGGTGAAACCCCGTCTCTACTAAAAAATACAAAAAACTAGCCGGGCGAGGTGGCGGGCGCCTGTAGTCCCAGCTACTCAGGAGGCTGAGGCAGGAGAATGGCGTAAACCCGGGAGGCGGAGCTTGCAGTGAGCTGAGATCTGGCCACTGCACTCCAGCCTGGGCAACACAGCGAGACTCCGTCTAAAAAAAAAAAAAGGTGTTAGACTTCCTGAGCTGGCTGAAAGTGATGGGAATGGGGCTGGAAACTTCCCAGAAGAGGTAGGTGAATGGGATCTACCAAGAGGTGGGTGGAATTTCTTGAGTGGGTTGGATGTCAGGGTAACTGAGTGGGCATTGGACTGTGTGTGATGGGCCCTGGGAGGGAAAATGAAGACTTCTCAGATGGTGGGTGGAACTTCTGAGCATAAGATTGACCTTCCTACCAGGTAGGTGGGGCTTTGTGAATTCAATCAGGCATTTCCTGACTTCTGGTCGGTGTTATCAAATGGGATTTGAGCTTTATGGTGAAGAGAAGTTTCCTGAATATTTGGTTGGGTGGAGCATAGAATTTCCTAGTTTGATTTTGAAATCATGTTGAAATCAACTGAACACATGTTGAACTGATGGTGAGTTTCTTTAGTATCTTAAGTTGTCACTTAAGCTCTGGGACTTATGAATAGGGTTGAGGTGTTTCTTCTGTTAGGTAGGTGACTACTGCCTGAATGAAGGTTGGGATTATTATTTTTTTTTTTTTAGACAGAATCTCTCTCTCTCACCCAGACTGGAGAACAGTGGTGCGATCTTGGCTTACTGCAACCTCCACCTCCCCGATATAAGCAATTCTCCTGCCTCAGCCTCTCAAGTAGCTGGGATTACAGGCATGTGCCACCACACCCAGCTAATTTTTATATTTTTAGTAGAGACAGGGTTTCGCCATGTTAGCCAGTCTGGTCTGGAACTCCTGACTTCAGGTGATCAATCTGCCTTGGCCTCCCTAGGTGCTGGGATTATGGGCATGAGCCACCATGCCTGAACTGGGACTTTTTTTTATGGAGCAAGAGACTTCCTGAAGGAGGGCCTCACTTCCTTCTGGGGAATAGGAGTCACAGATAGGTGCACCCTCCCCAGTACCTGTTGAGGTAAAAGGAGAAGACAGGCTTATCCAGTAGCCCCTGCTCCACCAGTACATCCAGCGGGGGCGGAACTCCTTCCACAGCCAGAATGGGAAAACCGAGGCCCAATATCCCATCAGGGCGGGAAATAGTGAAGACCAGGCTGGATTCCCACAGAGCTTCCCCGAAAATCACGGATGCACCCTTGATTCCACCAATCTAGGGGCAGATTGAGATGTGACCAGTTACTTTTAGGAGGACAATAACCGCCTGTCCTGAGGTCTCCCAAACCAAAGCATTAATCCCAGGTCTGGGGACATCTGGACCCAATTCCCCGACTGCTTAGCAGACTTTGCCTCTGGACTTGACAGAATTCTTATCCCTTCACCCAGGAGCCCCTCCCCCTCCTTGAGAAGCCCCATCCATTGGCTCAGGAAGCCCCTCCACCTCAAGCACCCCCCTAAGCCAGATGATCTTAGACAACGGGGTTCTCCCAGGCTCGAGGCTTCCTGGAGTCAAAGGCCACTCACAGTCAGCTTGTCCTCACTCAGGATTCCATCTACCCGCCCAGTTCCATATTGAATGGCAAACTTGGTCCCATTGGGCTGGAAGGAGCTGGAGGCATTGGGATTGAAGCGGTGGTGGAACCCTAGGTCAGAAGTCAGAGAGGGTCACTTTGGGAGGGGAGCTTTCCAAATGCCTTCTGCCCCTTTAACCTTCTGACCTTTGAGGGTGTCAGAAGAGTTCCTCAAAAACCTGTGGGAAGCTGAGGTCCAGCCCCGCCTTCTCCCTTCATCCCCACTCAGCCTTATTCTCCCACATAGAAGCTCACAGCAGGGCACACTGAAGAAGTGGCATCTCCTGGACGGGACCCAGAGATTGGAGGAGCCAGTGTCAAAGACGACAGTGAAGTTTTGTGGAGGCGTTCCCAGCCCAATTTCCCCAAAATACTGGGCCTGATGAGGCAAAAGAGGAGACAGAGTCAGTAAAGAGTTTGGCTTGAGGGCACAGGGGTGGGGGCTGTGTAGGGCTGTGACTCACATCCAGGAATTTGGAGAGAGGTACCAAGGCAGGCTTGTCCCCAGGAGATGGGGCCCCCAACCTGGGGAGCTTTGCTGGTTTTCCCCATCCCCTCAATAGGTTCAAGGTCCTGAGTCCAGGGTGGACTCTACGAAGGGGGATCCTGTAGAGTAAGAAGATGATGAGAATTAGGAAGCTGCCCTTCCTGGAGACCCTCTAAAATAGACTTACCCAAATGGAATATGATGACAGATTCAACATCTCCAAGGGCTACAATAGGAGTCATTACCAGAAACCCTACAATAACAACCTCCAGGAAACCCTAGCACAGATACCATGATGACAAATATCCCCAAAGACTTTACAGGGACACACCATCCCAAACAGAACTTCCCAACGGTATCCAAGTCCTTCACATAAGCCATTCCCAGGAACTGATATGCTCAAAGGTTTCCCAAGACCCTAACATGAAATCTAACCTTTGCAAAAGCCCTCAGATGGTGGCCCTTGCATGCTTCAGTTCATGATGTTGGAGACTATTTTCCCCATCCTTGGGGGAAAAAAATGTAAGCATCAAATCTTAATTTCACTTTTTTTTTTTTTTTTTCCTGCAACCTCTGCTTCCCAGGTTCCAGTGATTCTCTTGCCTCAGCCTCCCAAGTAGCTGGGACTACAGGCACACACTACCAGGCCCAGCTAATTTTTGTATTTTTAGTTGAGACAGGGTTTCACCATGTTGGCCAGGTTGCTCTCAAACTCCTGACCTCAGGTGATCCACCCGCCTTGGCCTCCCAAAGTGCTAGGATTACAGGCGTGAGCCACCGCGCCCGGCGTTAATTTCACTCTTTACGCTAAAATACATCTGAGATATCAAACACTTAATGGGAAAAGTAAAATTATAAGAGCACTTTGGGAGACCGAGGCAAGCAGATTGCTTGAGCCCAGGAGTTCGAGAGCAGCCTGGACAACATGGCGAAACCCCATCTCTACAAAAAATACAAAAATTAGCTGGGTGTAGTGGCACGAGCCTTTAGTCACAGGTACTTGGGAGGCCGAGGTGGGAGGATCATTTGAGCCTGGAAGGTGGAGGTTGCGGTGAGCTGAGATCATGTCACCGCACTCCCACCTAAGCAAAGCTCTGTATAAAAAATAAAATAAAAAATAAAAAAGACATAGAAGCAGTAAAATGTTTAACTCTGGAAAGAGGGCAGCTTTTCTCTTCTTTTTTTTTTGGAGATGGAGTCTCGCTCTGTTGCCCAGGCTGGAGTTCAGTGGCTCAATCTCACCTCACTGCAACCTCTGCCTCCTCGGTTCAAGCGATTCTCCTGCCTCAGCCTCCCAAGTAGCTGGGATTACAGGCATCACCATCATGCCCGGCTAATTTTTGTATTTTTGTAGAGACGGTATTTCACCAGGTTGGCCAGGCTGGTCTTGAACTCTTGACCTCAGGTTATCCGCCCGCCTCGGTCTGCCAAATTGCTGGGATCACAGGTGTGAGCCACCGCCCCTGACTGCAACACAGGCTTGCTCTGTCACCAGGATGGAGTGCAGTGGCATGATCTCAGCTCACTGCAACCTTCACTTCCCAGGTTAAAGTGATTCTCCTGCTACTTGGGAGGCCCAGGAATTCAAAGTTACAGTGAGCTATAATCATGCCACTGCACTCCAGCCTGAGCAACAGAGCAAGACCCTGTCTCAAAAAAGAAACAAAAAGAAAGACAGAAAAAAAAAGGAAAAGAAAAACTGGCACAAATACTAATACTCTTGCTACTACTCTTGCTGGGAGTGATAAACTGCCCTTTGTCTCTGACTTGGGAGTCTTGGGTCTTCTATGAGCAGCCATGAAACTATGGCAAACTAACTTCATAGTTCTTGACACTCATTAGGAAAATGAACAAAGGACATAATTTGGAAAAGAAGTACAAATAAATTCTAAATACATGGAAAGATGTCCAGAATAGTCATCAAAAAAATACAAATGACAACAGTGAGAAACCTTTTGGCGAAGAACTGAGAATACTAGGCCGGGCGCGGTGGCTCACGCCTGTAATCCCAGCACTTTGGGAGGCCGAGGCGGGCGGATCACAAGGTCAGGAGATCGAGACCACGGTGAAACCCCGTCTCTACTAAAAATACAAAAAATTAGCCGGGCGCGGTTGTGGGCGCCTGTAGTCCCAGCTACTCGGGAGGCTGAGGCAGGAGAATGGCGTGAACCCGGGAGGCGGAGCTTGCAGTGAGCCGAGATCGCGCCACTGCACTCCAGCCTGGGCTGGGCGACAGAGCGAGACTCCGTCTCAAAAAAAAAAAAAAAAAGAACTGAGAATACTTACCATTGATTAGGTTTGGCAAATGTGTATCAAATGCTCAAAAATTATACCCACCATTTAACCCAACCCAGAATTTCATCTATAGGAGATCCTTGGATGAGTGCACAAAGGTGTGTTTACGAGGCTGTGCCTAATTTTGGAAACTGGAGACAGACCAATGATGAACTGCCTTTGCAAAAACTATAAATGAGAAAATTAGGACAGTGAAAGAGATCCGATCTAAACAACCGCCATCTTGCCTTTAACTTCCAAACTACCCTTGGTCGTTCCTGGGCTTGGGCCAAGCTAACTTTAGGAGACAGTTTATAGTTTAAATGATAATAGTCCATCCCCAAACCTAAACCACCTTTGTAAAGCTAATGAAGTACCACCAGGATAGGAGGATGAGAGGAGCATTAAATTCTGCTAAGGTGCAGACATAAATGATTACCAGTCATTATTCCAGAGGTCAAAATATTTGCAACTTCCCCAATTACTCCTGCAGATTACATCAGTATTGTAGAACCTAAGACTGGTCTTTTGAGACTAAAGGTTTTTGCATTTCTGATGATGCCACCCAGACCTGCCAACCAGTCCTGTGGCTCCAGCCAGAAGCAGACTATTTTCCGGGCCCGTATGAATGATTACCTCCCTGAACAATCAGCAGCATCCATTCCCAGGCCTGACAAACTATCCTTGAAAAACCCCAGCCTCCAAATGTTAGGGAAGGCTAATTTGTTGTTTTTGTTTTGTTTTTTATGAGATGGAGTCTCACTCTGCCACCCAGGCTGGAGTACACTGGCGTGATCTCGGCTCACTGCAACCTCCGCCCCCTGGGTTCAAGTGATTCTCTTCCCTCAGCCTTCTAAGTAGCTGGGATTACAGGCAGCCACCACTATACCCGGCTAGTTTTTTTTTGTTTTGTTTTTTTGTTTTTTTTTTTGAGACGGAGTCTCGCTCTGTCGCCCAGGCTGGAGTGCAGTGGCCGGATCTCAGCTCACTGCAAGCTCCGCCTTCCGGGTTTACGCCATTCTCCTGCCTCAGCCTCCCGAGTAGCTGGGACTACAGGCGTCCGCCACCTCGCCCGGCTAGTTTTTTGTATTTTTTTTAGTAGAGACGGGGTTTCACCGTGTTAGCCAGGATGATCTCGATCTCCTGACCTCATGATCCGCCCGTCTCGGCCTCCCAAAGTGCTGGGATTACAGGCTTGAGCCACCGCGCCCGGGCTATACCCGGCTAGTTTTTATATTTGTAGTAGAGACGGGGTTTCATCATGTTGGCCAGCTGGTCTTGAACTCCTAACCTCAGGTGATCCACCGGCCTCGGCCTCCCAAAGTGCTAGAATTACAGGCGTGAGCCACCATGCCCACCTCTGATTTGAATAATAATAAAACTCTGGTCTCCTGTTCAGCCGATGACTCGGCATGAATTAAACTCTTTCTCTATTGCCATTTTCCCTTCTTGATAAATTGGCGGTATCTGGACAGCAGGCAAAAAGAACCAGCTGGGCAGTTACAACGGCCAACAATGGGCACAGCTTAGTTCTGCTTTGGAGCATACATAGAATGGAACTCCATTCGACCGCGAAGAAGGAGGAAGTAGCTGTCTATACCAGTCATTCTCAAACTTTAGCATGACCCCAAATCACCTACAGCAGTGGTGTTGGGCAAATCTTTGTGTAGCAGCTTTGCAGGCCTGCGGTCTCTGTTGTAACTATTCAACTCTGCCAAGATAGCATGAAAGCGGCTGCAGACAACAGACAATGCAGAAATGAATGTGCATGCTGACTCCATTTTTTTTTTAGAGACAGGGTCTCACTCTGTTGCCCAGGCTGGAGAGCAGTGGCACGATCATGGCTCACTGCAGTCTCAAACTCCCAGGCTCAAAGATCATCTTGCCTCAGCCTGCCAAGTAGCTGGGACCACAGGCCTATGCCACCACATCCAGCTAATTTTTTTCAGTTTTTGTAGAGATAAGCTCTTGCTAAGTTGCCCAGGCTGCTCTCAAGTTCTTGGCCCCAAGCAATTCTCCTGCCTCGGCCTCCCCAAATTTTGGGGTTACAGGCATGTAATCCTGGGGTTATGGCTGTAATCCCAGCACTTTGGGAGGCTGAGGCGGGGAGATCACGAGGTCAGGAGTTCAAGACCAGCCTGGCCAACCAATATGGTGAAACCCCATCTCTACTAAAAATACAAAAATTAGCCAGGCATGGTGGCACGTGCCTGTAATCCCAGCTACTTAGGAGGCTGAGGCAGGAAAATCACTTGAACCAGGAGGTGGAGGTTGCAGTGAGCCGAGACTACGCCACTGCACTCCAGCCTGGCAACAGAGTGAGACTGTCTCAAAAAAAAAAAAAAAAAAAAAAAAAAGTCTGTCAGTGTTGGAGGATCTTAAAAGGGCTCTGGGCTGGACATGGTAGTTCATGTCTGTAATTCCAGCACTTTGGGAAGCTAAGGTGAGAGGATTGCTCGAGCCCAGGAGGTGGAGACCAGCCTAGAAAACATAGGGATACCCTCCTCTTTATAAAGACTTTCAAAAACTAGCTGGGCATGGTGACACATACCTGTAGTCCCAGCTACTTGGGAGGCTGAGGTGGGAGAATGGCTTAAGACCACAAGTTTGAGGCTGCAGTGAGCCATGATCTCACTACTGCACTCCAGCCTGGGTGACAGAGCAAGACCCAATCTCAACAAATAAATAAATAAAAGGAAAAAAAAATTTAAAAAGGGAGCTCTGAGCCGGGTGTGGTGGCTCATGCCTGTAACCCCCAGCACTTTGGGAGGCCAACGCGGGCAGATCACCTAAGGTTGGGAGTTCGAGACCAGCCTAACCAACATGGAGAAACCCCATCTCTACTAAAAATACAAAATTAGCCGGGCTGGTGGCACATGCCTGTAATCCCAGCTACTCGGGAGGCTGAGGCAGGAGAATCACTTGAACCTGGGAGGTGGAGGTTGTGGTGAGCCAAGATCATGCCATTGCACTCCAGCCTGGGCAACAAGAACAAAACTCTGTCTCAAAAACAAAACAAAACAAAACAAAAAAACAGTGGGGGAGCTCTGATCTTAGGAGATGTCAGAGTGGAGTCCTCAGAGTGAAAGCCCACTTTAGAGATCTGGGAAGCCAAGAAGAGTCAAGGATCCTGGGTGCCAGGTTTGGGAATCACTGAACCAGGAGCCCCAGACTTAAAGGGCAAAAAGCAGAGAATCCCTCCCAGGTTTGGGGGTGGCAAATGGGGTCACCATACCGAATCAGTGTGGCCCCAGCAGGCTCCACGTTCAGCAGAGGCAGCAGCAGCAGCAGGGGCAGCAGCCGTGGTGGAGACATCACTGGGGACCAGGGTGTGAACCCAGGCTTCCTAGTTTTCTCTCCCCTGTGACTCCACCCTGTTCATGCCCCACCTCCCGGTTTAGGAGGTGACCAAGACACAAGGTCTCTCAGCAGGTGACACAGGGGGACAAGGATTTTTTTGAAGATTTGTGCAGAGTATTTGCGTAGTGTCAGCAAAAGTTGTATCCTGTGTCCCTGGTGCTCCTCATTCCCTACTTGGGGGGTGGTGGTGGTGAGGTCTCCTCTGCCAGGACTGCCTCCCACCCTCCATCCTTTAGCCTCTGTCACTTTTACTTCTCACTTTCACATCACTTTTCTGCAACTTTTTAACCACAAGTGTTTCCTTGGCCAAGTGAGAGGGACCAGCAGGTATCTGTGAAGGGTCTAGGGAAGGGAGAGAGGAACTGGTTATAAGCCTACCCTCCCATATGAAGTGGGACTACCTGCATCTCAGGACCCAGACTCTTATTATTTTATTTGTAGATGAAGTATGTTTTTTGTAAGCAACAAAACATTGGGTCTTCTTTTTCATCCATTCATCCATTCTATATCTTTTTATTCGAGAGTTTAGTCCATTTACATTCAATGTTGTCCTTGATAAGGACATCCTCCTGCCATTTTGTTATTTGTTTTCTGGTTGTTTTGTGGTATTCTCTTCTTTCTGTCCTTCTTTGCTGTTATTTATTTATTTATTTATTTATTTATTTTTGAGACAGAATCTCGTTCTGTTGCCCAGGCTGGAGTGCCCTGGTGCAATCTCGGCTCACTGCAACCTCTGCCTCCTGGATTCAAGTGATTCTCGTGCCTCAGCCTCCCGAGTAGCTGGGACTACAGGTACGTGCCAGCACACCTGGCTGATTTATGTATTTTTAATAGAGATTTGGTTTCATCATGTTGGCCATACTGATCTCAAACTCCTGACTTCAGGTGATCCACCCGCCTCAGCCTCCCAGAGTGCTGGGATTATACACATGAGCCACCACACCTGGCTTCTGTTTTCCTTTTAGAGAAGGTAATTTTTCCTGGTCATATGATTTTATTTTTTCCCTTTTTTTTTTTTTTTTTTTTTGAGACGGAGTCTCGCTCTGTCGCCCAGGCTGGAGTGCAGTGGCCAGATCTCAGCTCACTGCAAGCTCCGCCTCCCGGGTTCACGCCATTCTCCTGCCTCAGCCTCCCAAGTAGCTGGGACCACAGGCGCCCACCAGCTCGCCCGGCTAGTTTTTTGTATTTTTTAGTAGAGACGGGGTTTCACTGTGTTAGCCAGGATGGTCTCGATCTCCTGACCTTGTGATCCACCCGTCTCGGCCTCCCAAAGTGCTGGGATTACAGGCTTGAGCCACCGCGCCTGGCCTTTTTTTTTTTTTTTTGTATCTGTTGTATGTTTTTTGATTTGAGGTTACCATGAGGCTTGCAAATACTGTCTTTTTTTTTTTTTTTTTGAGATGGAATCTGTTACCCAGGCTGGAGTGCACTGGCTTTATCTCGGCTCACTGCAAGCTCCGCCTCCTGGGTTCATACCATTCTCCTGCCTCAGCCTCCAGAGTAGCTGGGACTACAGGAGTCCACCACCATGCCTGGCAATTTTTTTTTTTTTTGTATTTTTAGTAGAGACAAGGTTTCACTATGTTAGCCAGGATGGCCTCGATCTGACCTTGTGATCTGCCTGCCTCAGCCTCCCAAAGTGCTGGGATTACAGGTGTGAGCCACCGCGTCCTGCCACAAATACTATCTTATAACCCATTATTTTAAGCTGACAACATAAACTTAACACTGTTTGCATAAACAAACCAACAAACAATAAGAAAATTAATAAAAACTCTACACCTTAACTTTGTCCCCAACTTTTTAACTTTTTGTTGTTTGTATTTATATCTTATTGTACTGTCTATGTCTTAAAGAGTTGTTGTAGTTATTATTTTTGATTGGTTCACCCTTTAGTTTTTCTACTTAAGAGTAGTTCATACACCATAGTTATACTGTTATAATACACCATGTTTTTCTGTGTGCTTACTATTAGCAGTGAGTTTTGTACCTTCAGATGATTTTTTTATCACTCATGAACATGCTTTTCTTTCTGACTGAAGTACTCCCTTTAGCATTTCTTGTAGGACAGATCTGGTGGTGATGAAATTCCTCAGCTTTGTTTGTTTTGGGAGAGTCTTTATTTCTCCTTCATGCTTGAAGGATATTTTCAGTGGATATGCTATTCTAGTGTAGCAGGACAAGCCGTGGACAAAACCCCACAGACACTGAGATAGTGAAGGAAGTAGCTTTTAATCAGCTGGAAGCATTGGCAGACTAGCATCTTAAAATCCAAACTTGTTGACTGCACAATTTCTGTCCCTTTTAAGGACTCACAACACTAAAGATTTTACATGAAAGGACCGTGACTAATTGAGCAATCTAGGGGGTATGTGACAGGGGCTGCCTGCACCAGTAATCGGAGTGAAACAGAACAGAATGAGAAGTTTCACAATGTCCTTCCATACAATGTCTGGAATCTATGGATAACATCGGTTGCTAAGTCATGGGTTGAATTTTAACTGTCAGGCTAAAGTGAGGCAGGCCCAGGCCTGGTTTTGGGTCTGGTGCCTGGCGCCAGGCTGCCTGCCTTTGGTTTCGCTTCCTTGTTTCTTCTTAAAACAGGTACTGAGTATAAAATAGTATAGAACAATATGGGGGGGGGGTCTCTTTCTCTCTTCTCTCATTTCCTCCCTTTGAGACTCTCACTCATTTTATTAGTGGGAGTTCTCACTTTCATTTCTACTACTTATGTCTTCCTGTGCAATAGATTGATAGTGGTTCATATAATATGCTTGTGCTGAAGCACTCTGGTGAACTAAGGTAGCCATGAAGCTTTTCATCATTTGAAGAAGTACAGGTAGCAAACAAGGGAGTAGTAAGCAGGTTCCTATTACTATTATACCTCCTATTATAAGACTTTTAAATCCTCCTATTGCTGGGAACCAATTTCCAAACATGGCCTCAGGATCAAATCCGTGCCACACTTGCACCGGCACATGTGCCAGTTTTGTTATATCTTTAATTATGTCTTCAACTACTTGCCCTTGATCATGTGTGTGTAGACAGCAATTAGTAAGGTTAAATTTTCCACAGACTCCTCCTTCAGCTGCCAGCAAGTAGTCGAGAGCTAGTCTATTTTGGTAGATAGCATTCCTCATCTAAGTCTCTTGCCAGGCAAGAAGAGTCAAGGCTTGACTGGTTTTATTAGTAATAAATTCTAGAACAGCTTGCAACTGTATGATTCGGTTGAGCATGTAGATGGGGGTCCGATATCCCTATGAGCCGTCTTGTGCCCAAGTGGTGGGCCCATAGTAGTGTATAATTCTTTCAGGGGGCCATTTGTCATCTTTCCAGTTACCTATGACTATGCTTCATTTCTTTGCGGGAAGCATAGACAGGGAATCCTAGGAGTTTGCCTGTTTTTATGGGCAGTAGGAAGAAAGATGGTTTAATAGTGCCCATTATATAGCTACCTGTCCACTGATCAGGTAGCTTAGCATAGGCTCTATGTTCACATATCCAGTATAACCCGGTGGGGGCAGATCAGTCCTGGTGGAATTCTGGGTGGGCCTAAACAGTCTGCAATTTTGGAAATTTACTGAATGGATCTTTTTTCTGTGTAATTGGAACTCCACCATGTAACTGTTTTTGTGGTACCATTATACAGTTTTTGTCCAAGACAACTAAGCTGTCATACAGGATGAGTGAATTGTTTTTCTTCTCTAGTTATGCAATATTGTCCAATAATTGAGGCTTTTAGAACCTAGAAATTGTCACGGTAGTTCTTTTGGGCCACTTAGGAATTCATCAGGAACTAGGTCTGTAGGAACTCATTCTCGGGTTCCCATGGCCATTGATCTCCTGTGATGGTTCCTCCACAAACATCACATGAAGTGACTTTTAGAGACTGGGCTACATGCTTGGCTAATTGCAAAAACAAATTTCTAGTTTTTCCTGGAATTTCAGGTACTGGCACATTTAGTTCATCATAGAAAGTCTGAAATACTGGCTCTGGAGAGCATTTTCAAATCTCTCCTTTTATAAAAATGTTGACCTTACGGTCTAGTTCTTTTCCTTTTTTTTTTTTTTTTTGAGACGGAGTCTCGCTCTGTCGCCCAGGCTGGAGCGCAGTGGCGCGATCTCGGCTCACTGCAAGCTCCGCCTCCCGGGTTCACGCCATTCTCCTGCCTCAGCCTCCCGAGTAGCTGGGACTACAGGCGCCCGCCACCTCGCCCGGCTAGTTTTTTGTATTTTTTAGTAGAGACGGGGTTTCACCATGTTAGCCAGGATGGTCTCGATCTCCCGACCTCGTGATCCGCCCGTCTCGGCCTCCCAAAGTGCTGGGATTACAGGCTTGAGCCACCGCGCCCGGCCGTTTTTTTTTTTTTCCTAATTAAAAGAGCCACATCCTGCTCCTAACTTATTGCTATTAATGAAGGCACAAGCATGAGATTTTAAGATTATGCATCTGGGCACCCCTTTTTCTACTGTTCTGGCTAATACTTTACTTGTCTCATTTATGAGTCCCCACCAGTCTTCAGTCCTTAATCTTATTTCAAAAACTATGGAAATGGGAGGTTCAGAGGGGTCATAGCACACATCGGGCTGGTCACTTCCTGCATTACAGACTTTGTACTGAGTGTTATTATACAAACATGTTCCTTTTGGAATTCCTAGGCATTCATAATAACTATAGAACAAAAAGATTGTCTTAACTTGTTGTCCTACCTCAGTGACCTGATATATGCACTGAAGGCGGTCCTCTGCGTGGGAAGAAGCAGTGGAAGCTTTTACCACACAAGTCCATGTTATAAGGAAGGTAAGTCCCACGGCGATTTTCCTCATGCTTCGGCCGAGCGTAGACCAGTCACCTTCCGGGGGTGACTGGAGCAGGGCTTGTCGTCCTCCTCAGGGTTACTTTGCGGGGATTGTCTAGGCTTGGTTTGGCTTCCCAGGTTCCAGTGGCTGCAGGCTTTATGCGGCTGTGGTGCTTCCAGGCCGGAATTCCTTCTCTCTTCACAGCCGTGGGAGTGGTCAGGATAACCGTCTGGGGTCCCTTCCACCGTGGCCGTAAGGGAGCTGCGTTCCAGTCCTTGATCCACACACCATACGGTCACATGGAGAAAAAGGGTGAACTGGGGAGAATAAGCTGCCCTGGCACCTCTCATTTACCCAAGTTGAGATTGTCTGGGTAATTTTCCCCAAGGCCTGTAGTTGTTGCTGCAATTCAATTTCTTTTCTTTTCTTTTTGTTTTGTTTTGAGACAGAGTCTCCCTCTGTCACCCAGGCTGGAGTGCAGTGGCACGATCTCGGCTCACTGCAACCTCCGCCCCTCCGGGTTTTTAAGCAATTCTCTGCCTCAGCCTCTGGAGTAGCTGGGATTACAGGCGCGTGCCACCTCGCCCAGCTAATTTTTTTGTATTTTTAGTAGAGACGGGGTTTCACCATCTTGGCCAGGCTGGTCGCTGCAGTTCAATTTCACCCAACTCTTGGGGAGTACCCGGAAGTCCTCGCAGTATAGGAAGAGGCCTGTGATATAATATTTCATAAGGAGAGTATCCTGTTTTCTTAGAGGGGGTGCACCTAATTTTGAACAATACCATAGGAAGGGCCTGTATCCATTTTAATCCTGTCTCGTGACATACCTTCCTTAAACTATTTTTGATAGT
The DNA here is from genome assembly GCF_049350105.2 of Macaca mulatta. Lineage (NCBI taxonomy): Eukaryota > Metazoa > Chordata > Mammalia > Primates > Cercopithecidae > Macaca > Macaca mulatta. Next base: position 62,734,496 of record NC_133424.1, read on the forward strand.
GCAATTCATCCGCTCCACCTTTCCGGAACTCTGAGGTCAGTAGGCGGCATGTAGCTTCCAAGTGATTCCCAATACCTTTGCCATCCTCTGTACTAAGTCAGCCACAAATGCCAGCCCATTATCTGAGCCAATCCGCAGAGGCAGTCCAAACCTAGGGATGAGATCTCGAAGAAGCACACGGGTTACTTCATGAGCTTTTTCAGTTGGTGTTGGATAAGCCTCTACCCACCTAGAGTAAGTATACACTAGAACCAGCAAATGCTTGTTACCTCCACATTTGGGCATCTCTGTGAAGTCCACTTGAAGATCTCCCAAGGGAGCTGCTCCATCGGCTTGTATGCCGGGAGGCACAGAGGGGCCTTGCTTTGCATTGCGCTGTCAACGGGTAACGCATCGCTGCACTACTGTTTCAGCAAGAGCTGGCAAGTGTGAGATGTAGAAGTAGCAGCTTAACAGCTTTTCAAGTGACTCCTGGCCTAAATGGGTAGTTTCATGTACAGCCAGCACGACTGCGGCTCCTAGCAGCTGTGGCACAGCTATTCTCCCATCTGGTAACTTTATCCATCCTGCTTTTATTGTTTGTCCTCCCTCTGCCTGAAGAAAGTCCTTTTCCTCTTTAGAATGAGTAGGCACCAGATCAGGTATTTGAGGGAGTAGGGGGGCTGTGACTCATGCCCGGTAAGAAGGAGATACTGCTTTTCGTGACTCTGTGTCTGCTCGGGAGTTTCCTTGGCTCACCGAGGTGGAAACGTGCTGGTGTCCCCTGCAATGCATGACTGCCACCTTTTGGGGTTTCCATACTGCCTCTAATAATTGCAGAATTTCTTGTTGATTTTTTATGTCCTTTCCCGCAGAATTTAACGGGGCTTTTTCTTTATATAATGCTCCATGTACTTGAAGGGTTCGAAAGGCATATCGAGAGTCAGTATAAATGTTTACAGTCTTACCTTCACTAAGTTCTAGGGCCCAAGTTAAAGCAATGAGCTCTGCCTTCTGGGCTGAAGTGCCCTGAGGCAATGGTTTGGCTTCAATAACATCATCCAAGGTTACCACCGCATATCCTGCACATCTTTCTCCTCGTGGATTGATGAAGCTACTCCCGTCCACGTATAACTCCCAGTCCACTAATACCCGTGGCTGGTCTTGAAGATCGGGTCTGCTAGAATAGACTGAGTCCAATACTTCCACACAGTTATGTTCGACAGGGCTGTGTGGTACTGGGAGTAAGGTGGCAGGATTCAGAGTGTTACAGACTTCAGTGGTTACGCGGGGGTTTTCACATAACAAGCTTTGGTACTTGGTTAATCTGGCATTTGTTAGCCAATGGTGTCCTTTGGTATTCATCAGAGTTACCACCGCATGGGGGGCCTTTATACTTAAGTTTTGTCCAAGGGTTAGCTTGTCTGCTTCTTGTGCTAACAAGGCTATAGCTGCCAGGGCTCTCAGACAAGGAGACCAGCCTTTTGAAACTCCGTCTAGCTGTTTTGAGAGGTAGGCCACTGGTCTTGGCCAGGGCCCCACAGTTTGGGTTAAAACTCTGACTGACATTTTTTTCTCTTTCTGACACATAGAGCGTAAAGGGCTTTGTCAAATCTGGTAGTCCTAAGGCTGAGGCTGACATACGTGTTTTCTCTAACTTGCAAAAGGCTTGCTGTTGCAGAGGTCCCCGTTCAAAAGGCTCCCGATTGCCCCTCTTTGTAACCCCCCGTTTGTGCAGCGGTTTGGCTAGCACCACAAAGTTTGGAATCCATAATCTGCAAAACCCCACAGCTCCTAGAAATTCCCTTACTTGCCTTCTGGTTTTAGGTTCTGGTAAGCTGCAGATGACCTGCTTTCTTTCTGACCCCAGGCTGCGTGCTCCCCTTTCTGAATAATGAATCCCAGGTAGCGTGCCTGCTGTCTGCAGATCTGAGCTTTCTTCTTGGACACCTTATACCCAGAGTCCCTCAGGTGTGGAAGCAGGACATCCGTCCCTTTTGCACACCTGTCTGCCATGGAGTGTCCTAGCAGAAGATCATCCACATACTGGAGCAAGACGCAGCCTAGGTCTTTAGCAGGAAACTTCTGGAGGTCTCAAGCCAGTACCTCCCTGAAAATGGTGGGGGAATTTTTAAACCCCTGGGGAAGCCGAGTCCAAGCGTACTGAGTGGTGACACCTGACCCGGATCTTCCCACTGAAAGGCAGGCAGCTTTTGGCGCTCAGGAGCCAGTCTGATGCTAAAGAAGGCATCCTTCAAGTCCAGACAAGCGAACCTGCTGTCCTCAGCTGGCAGCAATCCTAACGGTGTGGAAGGGTTAGGAACTGTTGGTGCAGAGTCACTGTAGCTTGGTTAGCCGAGCGTAAGTCCTGTACGGGTCGATAGTCCTTGGTCCCTGGCTTGGGAACAGGTAGGAGGGGGTGTTCCATAGAGACGGGCAAGGAACTGTAATTCCTTTTTTTTTTTTGAGACGGAGTCTCACTCTGTTACCCAGGCTGGAGTGCGGTGGCGCCATCTCGGCTCACAGAAAGCTCCGCCTCCCGGGTTCAGGCCATTCTCCTGCCTCAGCCTCCGGAGTAGCTGGGACTACAGGCGCCCGCCACCATGCCCGGCTAGTTTTTTTGTGTTTTTAGTAGAGACAAAGTTTCACCATGTTAGCCAGGATGGTCTCGATCTCCTGACCTTGTGATCCGCCCACCTCAGCCTCCCAAAGTGCTGGGATTGCAGGCGTGAGCCAGCGTGCCCGGCCTCCCTTTTTCAATGTAATAAACAAGAATGCAGTAATGTCCTTGTGTTAGTCAGGGCTCTCGAGAGGAACAGAACTAATGGAATATATATATATATATATATATATATATATATGGGAGTTTATTAAGTATTAACTCACACAGTCATAAGGGTCCTACAATAGGTCATCTGCACACTGAGGAGCAAGGAGAGCCAGTCCAAGTTCCAAAACTGAATAACTTGGAGTCTGATGTTCGAGGGCAGGAAGCATCCAACACCGGAGAAAGACGGAGGCTGGGCGGCTAGGTCAGTCTCTCTTTTCACATTTTTCTGCCTGCTTATATTCTAGCCACGACAGCAGGTGATTAGATTGTGACCATTCAGGGTGGGTCTGCCTTTCCCAGCCCACTGACTCAAACGTTTCTTTGTTTGTTTATTTTATTTTATTTTACTTTAAGTTCTGGGATACATGTGCAGGACGTGCAGGTTTGTTACATAGGTAAACGTGTACCATGCTGGTTTGCTGCACCTATCAACCCGTCATCTAGGTTTTAACCCCCACACGTATTAGGTATCTGTCCTAATGCTTTCCCCCTCGCTTACCCCCCACCCCCCAACAGGCCCCAGTGTGCGATGTTCCCCTCCTCAAATGTTAATCTCTTCTGGCAACACCCTCACAACACCCAGGATCAATACTTTGTATCCTTCAATCCAATCCAGTTGACACTCATTATGAATCATCACAGTCCTTATAGATATTTTCTGTGCATGCGTTCCATATCATCTGTATTAGTCCATTTTGCATTGCAATAAAGGAATACCTGAGGCTGGGTAATTCATAAAGAAAAGGCCAGGTGGGTGCCTCATGCCGGTAATCCCAGCATTTCAGGAGGCTGAGGCAGGAGGACTGCTTGAGCCCAGGAGTTAGGTGGAGACCAGCCTGGGCAACAAAGGGAGATCCTGTCTCTAGGAAAAAAAAAAAAAAATTAAATTATCTGGGCGTAGTGGTGCATGCCTGTGGTCCCAGCTACTTGGGAGGCTGAGGCAGGAGGATTGCTTGAGCCTGGGAGGTGGAGGCTGTAGTGAGCCACGATTGTGCCATTGCACTCCAGCCTGGGCAACAAAGTCAATCACTCAATCACACATTCACTGTCCTACAATTATGGAAGCCAGAAGCCCAAAATGATTTCAGTGTTGAAACTGCTGTGTTTGCAGTGCCATGTTTGCAGTGCCACGTTTGCAGAGCCTCTGGAGGCTCTAGAGGAGAATCCACATCCTCGCCTTCCCCAGCCTCTGGAGGAGCTCTGCAGGAGCCCCGTCTTCCTTCTTCAAAGCCAGCATCCTGGCGTCTTGCTTCCGTCTTCACTTGAACTTCTGAATCCGTCTCCCTCTGCCTCCCTCTTATAAGGACCCTTGTGATGACATTTAGGGTCCTCTTGGATGACCCTGTTCTCACACTCCTTCAGTTGATTACATCTGCTAAGTCCTTTTCCTCACATAAGGTAGTATTCACAACCCCAGGGACTGAGGTGTGAATATCTTTTGGGGGCCACTCTTCAGCCCACAATGTTGGTAATTTACTTCCTATCTTAATGCCTATTTCCCCATTCGAGTGTAATCCCTATGAGGGCAAAGATCTTCATCTGTTTAATTATCCACTGTGCCCCCAGCACCTAGGACAGAGCCTGGCACATAGTGAATAATAAATAATGACCAAGACAACATGGTAAAACCCCAGGCGCGGTGGCTCACCCCTGTAATCCCAGCACTTTGGGAGGCCAAGGCAGGAGGATCACCTGAGGTCTGGAGTTAGAGACCCGCCTGACCAACATGGAAAAAACCCGTCCCTACTAAAAATACAAAAATTAGCCGGGCGTGGTGGCACATGGCTGTAATCCCAGCTACTTGGGAGGCTGAGGCAGGAGAATCACTTGAACCCAGGAGGTGGAGGTTGTGGTAAGCCAAGATGGTGCCACTGCACTCCAGCCTGGGCAACAAGAGCAAAACTCCATCTCAAAAAAAAGAAAAAAAAAGTCTCTACAAAACTTTTAAAAATTAGTCAAGCGTGGTGGCCCATGCCTGTGGTCCCCTCTACACCCTGAGGCTGAGGCAGGAGGATCGCTTGAGCCGGGGAGTTTGAGGCTGCAGTGAGCCATTACCGCGCCACTGCACGACAGCTTGAGCGACAGAGTGAGTCCTTGTCTCGATAATAATAACAATAAAATAATAATAATAATAATAATAGGCCGGGCGCGGTGGCTCAAGCCTGTAATCCCAGCACTTTGGGAGGCCGAGGCGGGCGGATCACGAGGTGAGGAGATCGAGACCATCCTGGCTAACATGGTGAAACCCCGTCTCTACTAAAAATACAAAAAATTAGCCGGGCGCGGTGGCGGGCGCCTGTAGTCCCAGCTACTCGGGAGGCTGAGGCAGGAGAATGGCGTAAACCCGGGAGGCGGAGCTTGCAGTGAGCTGAGATCCGGCCACTGCACTCCAGCCTGGGTGACAGAGCAAGACTCCGTCTCAAAAAAAATTAAAAAAAAAATAATAATAATAATAATAGTAAAGATCCACTTTGTGCACTCCTTGCTTTGGGGAATTTTTCTGAAACAGCGGACAGTGTCTCTATGATAACTCTCACCACCACCACCACCCCCGCTTTGTTTTCTCAGAGCACTCGATCTGGGGCCCCTTCAACTCGCCCCCCACGCTTTCCGTCTGCAGCACCCCATCCAACTTCACCCAAAGCGCCCTTAAGTAGTTTCTGAGAAGCCGTGCCTGCAAATTCCCAATTGGCCACAAGGTGGAGGTGTGGGCCTATTTTCCCAGTCAAGATTTCCCCAGCCGCCACCCCTGTTTCTAGAGCGGGACTCCTGGAACACCAGGCTCTTTCCAGCTCCCTGCTTCTGCCCTGGCGCTTCCCACCGCCTGGAATGCCGACTTGCTCGCTCTCTGCACCCCACGGGAAAAGGAGCAGAACAGAAGCTTCCTCCCTGACTTTCCTGCCCGAGCTTACTGGGTCCTGAATCTCCCCGTGTCTAGTCGCTTAGCGGTTTGTGATCAGGTCGGCCTCCACCATCAGAGTAGCACACTCTCGAGATGGGGCTCAGGCCTGACTCTCTTCGGGTCCCCAGAATCGCTCAACACAATTCTTCCAGAAGCCTCAGGATGCGATTAGATAAAGGATTGCCTGATTTTTCGACCGGTCGTTTTTTCGAATCAATTGAATACGTACCTGTATCCAATTAGCTCTGGGTAGCAAGAGGCTGAGGAGGGGGAGTGACGTCACCTCCGCGGATGGAGCAGCACCGCTCCCCGAACCCGGAGGCTCAGAGCTCCCCCGGGGTCTCAGAATCCGGAGGGAGAGAGGGGAAACAGGAGATGAGATCCGGGGGAATAGTATCCTTGCCCCCTTGAACAGGAACTGGTAAACCCTTACCAATTACAATCACACACCCCCCCCCACTGCCACCTATCGCTGCCGTCGCCACCTGTCACCTCCCACGCATGTTGTGGCTGCGCCCGCCTCCGTCAGGGCGTGACCACGGCGTGGACTACAACGACCGTGACGCTCCACGGCGCCGGGAGCTTTTGACGAAAGGCAGCGTAGGCGAGGGGCTTCATGGGACTCGTATTACAAAACCCCTCACCAGGGTGCGTCCTGGAGGAAACGGGCGATACCCTTCGCCTCCCACTTCCTCAACTCCGTGGGTACAGGCACAACGTTTTCTCTTTATTTATTTATTTATTCATTTATTTATTTATTTTTGAGACGGAGTTTCGTTGTTGCCCAGGCTGGAGTGCCATGGTGCGGTCTCGGCTCACTGCAACCTTGGCCTCCCGAGTTTAAGCCATTCTCCTGCCTCAGCCTCCCGAGTAGCTGGGATTACAGGCATGCACCACCATGCCCGGATAATTTTTTTGTATTTTTAGTAGAGACGGGGTTTCACCATGTTGGCCAGGTTGGTCTCGAACTCCTGACCTCAGGTGATCCACCCGCTTCGGCCTCCCAAAGTGTTGGGATTACCGGCGTGAGACACCACGCCCGGTCACAAAGCTTTCTCTTTAACAAATACGCTATGAAAAGAAGCCACCTAGGCAGCATCGCTCAATGGAAATGTGGATTTTTACTGGGCAGGGGGAACCTCGGCGACCACCCACTGCGCATGCGCTTCACGTGGGCGTCACCCGGGGAACTGCGCCTGCGCGGTCTCGCCCAGTCCCAGGGCCGCTCGGCGAGTGCGAGCGCGCGCTAGGCCCACCCGGGCGCCGCTCTTCGTGTCCCCGCGGTCGAAGACGGCCACATACGTCCCCAAGAAGACGTCACCGAGGATCCAGAAGGGCCCTGCAGGCGGAGGGACATCCAAGGCCTGGAAACCGGACAAGCAGAGGCGGACGCCATTTCGAGTAGTCTGCAAGGCGACAATAAGACAACTGGGTGTCGCGGGCACAGGGACGGCCATTTCCCTGGGAACCCGTGCTCCCCGCTTCCCCACACCCTCGGGCTCTTTGGTGTTCGCCAACAAACTGCCATCACAGGGACAAGAAATGTTTCTGCGGCCCCTTCCCATCCTAGTGACGTCTCTCAGCTCTACCCTCTCAAACCTTCGTATGACGTCCCTATGGCGTCATGGTGATGGCCACCTACCTGAATGACGTAATCCTGGGCCGTGAGGTTAAACCAGACCCCCCCAAGAAGGAAGGAGACTGCGGGGAGCTTTGGAATTTCCGAGCACAGGATGATGTACTGGAGGAGAAGAGGAACCAGTGAAGATGAGAGATTCCTGCTTTGCTCAATCCCTTCCGTGGCTCTCCAGTGCCATGGGGTAATTTCCGTATTGAGCACCTGGGTATTCAGCGTCCTGTGTGCAGAGGCCCTGCCGCCTAGACTTCTGCAGTCTCAAGCAGACCTGCATTATCGTCTCCCTCCACCCCACCACCATCCACAGAGTCACAGCGTAGACACTTGACTATCTGTCACGAAGTCCAGTGCCTCTTGCCCTGGAATGCCCCTTAAATACTTGCTTCCCACTCTCAGGCCCTTTGATGTTCACCGTCAAACTGCCATCAGCCTCCTCAGCCCGTACCCACCAGAGACTGGGACCTCACCTCCCCAGCCAGCAGGGGATATCCCCCAATGGCTGCATGCAGGGCCCGGATCTCCTCAGTGGGTCCTGTGATGAGGGACGTGCCCGTATCCAGGATGGCAGCACAGCCCCGGACACAGAGAGTCAGCCCTGGGCCCACCTTCACACTGAGGGGGAAGTAGGCAGTCATCAGAAGCAGGGTCCCAGGAGTCCAGGCCCCCAGCCTCCAAGCTCCAGAACCAGGAGACCAAGTCCCTCACCGCTCCATGTGGATCTGCCAGTAGGCGGGGACTGTGACTGGCACGAAGGTGAGGGGTGGGATATAGTGTGCCGGGTCTGAGCCCCCCAGGACCAGCTCTCCTCCATCAGGCTCTTTGGGGTCCCTGCAGGGGCAGAGTGTAGAAAGTGTAGATGTCAGTGTCACTGGCCTTCCCTCAGTCCTAGGTATGGCCAGGGGAGGCACTTCCCACCAGATGGGTTGTTTCTGGGGTTCCCACGGGGTAGTGAGATGCAGGAAGGGCCTAGATGTTGGGACTGGAAGCCAAGCAAGAAAAGCATGGCGCTTTAGGCTGTTGGGGACTTCCTGAAGTGAAGAGGAGACTTCATTTGACTGTGGAAGGTAGAGTTTTGGGGGAATTTCCTGAGCTGAATATCATAGTAACCAAGTAGAGCAGTGGCGTCTTGGAATTGGCTCTTGAAGGTGTGACTTGTGCAGGGGTGGGGTGGCTTCCTGGGTAGGAGGAGAGAATTTCTGAATTGCCTGTTGTGATATCTAGAGAGGTGTTAGACTTCCTGAGTTGGCTGAGAGCGATGGGAACGGGGATGGAGACTTCCTGGAAAGTAGAGGAGAGCAGGATCTACTAAGTGGTTGGTAGAACTGCTAGAGTGGGTTGGATGTCAGAGTAACTGAGTGGGCATAGGATTTTCTGACTGTGTGTGATGGGCCTCTGGGAAGGAAAGTGGAGACTTCTTGGAAACTTCTTGGATGTTGAGTGGGACTTCTGAGCATAATATTGAACTTCCTAGCAAGTCAGTAGGACTTCCTGGATTAAATCAGGCAATTCCTGACTTCTGGTCAGTGTTCTCAAATGGGATTTGAGCTTTCTTGGTAAGGAAGAGAAAGCTCCTGAGTATTTTGTTGGGTGTGGCATGGAATTTCCTTGTTTGATTTTGAAACATGGAGCATTTTGAACTGATGTGAGTTTCCTAAGTATGTCTTAAGTTGTCACTTAAGCTCTGGGACTTCAAATAGGGTTGAGGTGTTTCTTTATAGGGTAGGTGACTTCCTGCATGGAAGAGGCAACTTCCTGTATTGGATGGCTGACTTCCTGAATGGAGAGTATAAGTGGGTGACTCTGAGAGTGAGACTTCCTGCGTTGGGTCAGTGACTTCCTGAGTGGAGGTGGGACTTTCTTTATGGAGTAAGAGACTTCCTGAAGGAAGACTCACTTGCTTCTTGGGGATAGGACTCATAGATAGGTGCACCCTTCCCAGTACCTGTTGAGATAAAAGGAGAAGACAGGCTTATCCAGTAGCCCCTGCTCTACCAGTACATCCATCGGGGGCCGAACTCCTTCCACAGATAGAATGGGAAAACCGAGGCCCAATATCCCATCAAAATGGGCAAAAGTGAAGACCAGGCCGGGCTCCCAGAGAGCCTCTCCGAAAATCACTGACGCACCCTTGATTCCACCAATCTAGGGGTAGATTGAGATGTGACCAGTTACTTTTTGGATGACTATAACCACATGTCCTGAGGGCTCCCAAACCAAGGCATGAATCCTAGGTCTGGGGACATCTGGATGAAAGCCCCAACTTCCTAGGAAACTTTGCCTCTTGAGAAGCCCCACCTCTTCACCCAGGAAGCTCCTCCCTCTGCTTGAGAAGCCCCACCTCTTCACCCAGGAAGCTCCTCCCCTGGTTGAGAAGCCCCACCTCTTCTCCCAGGAAGCTCCTCCCCCTGCTTGAGAAGCCCCACCTCTTCACTCAGGAAGCCCCTCCCCTTCCTTGTGATGCACCATCCCTTCACTCCGAAAGGCAGGCCCTCCACCCCACTTGAAAAGCCCAATCCATTCATTTGGGGAGCTCCTCCTCAAACCCCTCCCTAAGCCAGATGATCTTAGACCATGGGGTTCTCCTAGGCTGAAGACTTCTGTGAGTCAAAGGTCACTCACAGTCAGCTTGTCTTCACTCAGGATTCCATCTACTCGCCCAGTTCCATATTGAATGGCAAACTTGGTCCCGTTGGCCTGGAAGGAGCTGGAGGCTTTGGGATCAAATCGGTGGTGTAACCCTAGGTTAGAGGTCAGAAGGGTGTCACTGGGGGAGGGAATCTCCCCAATGCCTACTGCCCCTTTGACTTTCTGACCTGTGAGGGCATCATAAAAGAACAATTCCTCAAAATCCTCTGAGAAGCTGAGGTCCAGCCCCGCCTTCTCCCTTCACCCCCATTCAGCCTTGTTCTCCTGCATAGAAACTCACAGCAGGGTACACTGAAGAAGTGACATCTCCTGGACGGGACCCAGAGATTGGAGGACCCAGTGTCAAAGACGACAGTGAAGTTTTGTGGAGGCGTTCCCAGCCCAATTTTCCCAAAATACTGGACCTGATAGCAAAAGAGGAGAGTAAATGAGTTTGGTTCAAAGGCACAGGGGTGAGGGCTGTGTGGGGCTGTGACTCACATCCCTGTAGTTCGAGAGAGGTACAAAGGTGAGCTTGTCCCCAGGGGATGGGGCCCCCAACTTGGGGACCTCTGCTGGTTCTCTCCATCCCCTCAGTAGGTTCAGGTTCCTGCGTTCAGGTTGGACTCGATGAAGAGGGATGCTGTAGGGAAAGACGATATTGACAGGAAGCTGTCCTTCTTGGAGATCCTCTGAATAGACTTACCCAAATAGGATATGATGACAAATTCAACATCTCCTAGGCACTACAATAGTAGTCAGTACCAGAAACCCTACAATAACAACCTGCAGAAAAAACTATCAAAGATGCCATGATGACAGATATCCCCAAATACTTTACAAGAGCAACGCATCCCAAACAGACCTTCCCAAAGACCTTTCCATGTTCAAATCCCTTAAAATAAGCCATTCCCAAAGAATTGACATTCTCAAAGGTTTCCCAAGACCCTAACAGAAAACCTAACCTTTGCAAAAGCCCTTGGGTGGTGGCCCCTGCATGCTTCAGTTCATGAGTTTAGGTACTATTTTCCCCACCCTTTGAGAGAAAAATGTAAGCGTCAAGTCTTAACTGTCTTGCTGTGTTGCCCGTGCTGATCTCAAACTCCTGGCCTCAGCCTCCCAAAGTGCTGGGATTACAGAGGAGAGCCACTATGCCCTGCCCGGGTTCCCTTAAACTGTATTTGCAAAAGCAGGAGGCAAACAGGATTTGGCCCTTAAGCTGAGTGTTTGCAACCCTTGACTTAGAGGGCCAATTACAATTCAGATATCTTCGTTGCTAATTAAATAAGTCTAGCAGGGGGCCCAAGAATTTGGATTTCTAACAAGTTCCCAGGTCCTGATGATGCTGTTGATACAACATTTGGAGACTCACTTTTCTTTGCATTGACTTAGAAAATGGCCATGAGACATTAGGTTCAAAAAGCAGGTTAACAAGCACCATGTGCGGTAGTATCTTCGTTCCTGCTTTTAGTCACTTCTCGAAGCACTTGTCGCCTCACTCCCACCTTTCCCCCCACCCCGCATGAGTCAGTCTTTGAGACGCACAAGAATGTGAAGTGGGGAAAACTGTTCCTGGAAGTTACACCCCTCCCCCTGCCAGGAGTTCCAGGGGATGAGGAGAAGAGGAGAAAAAGGGAGAGACTGGGGGAGGCATCAGAGGTAAGGTAGTGGGAAGACGTCTTGCATGGGGTCCTCAAAATTGGATTTCTTTTTCTTTTTTAAAACTTTTTGTTTGACACGGGGTCTCCCTCTTTCACCCAGGTTGGAGTTCAGTAGTGCAGTCAGGCTTACTGCAGCCTTGATTTCCGGGGCTCAAGTGATTCTCCCACCTCAGCCTCTGGAGTAGCTGAGACTATAGGCACAAACACCACACTTGGCTTTTTTTTTTTTTTTTTTTTTTTTTTTTTTTTTGAGACAAGGTGTCACCCAGTTGCCCCGCTCAGAGTACAGTAGCAGGATCATGCAAGATCATAGCTCACTGCCCCCTTAAACTCCTGGGCTCAAGCAATCCTCCTTCCTCAGCCTCCTGAGTAGCTGGGACCATGGGCGTGCACCACCACACTGAACTAATTTTTGTATTTTTAGTAGAGATGGAGTCTGGTCATGTTGCCCAGGCTGGTCTCAAAACTGTTGGCCTTAAACGGTCTTCCTACCTTTGCCTTTCAAAGTGCTGGGTTACAGGTGTGAGCCACGTCTCTGGCCAAAAACTTCTGGCCAATTACTTCTTCAGGCCAAACAGTTTGATGGGCGTGATGTGGGGGAGTCTCAGTTTAAATGTCACATATCTGGGGCTCTGAGATGGGAGGAGTGTGTCACAGGTCTGGAAACCGTAATATCTAATCATCAGAGCTTATAGTGGGGTCTGCAGAGACCTCTCAAAAACATGTCCTAGTGAAACCCCGTCTCTACTAAAAATACAAAAAACTAGCAGGGCGTGGTGGTGGGCGCCTGTAGTCCCAGCTACTTGGGAGGCTGAGGCGGGAGAATGGCGTGAACCCGGGAGGCGGAGCTTGCAGTGAGCCGAGATCACGCCACTGCACTCCAGCCTGGGCGACAGAGCGAGACTCCGTCTCAAAAAAAAAAAAAAAAAAAAATGTCCTAGCCAGGCGCAGTGGCTCACGCCTGTAATCCCAGCACTTTAGGAGGCTGAGGCAGGCAGGTCATCAGGTCAGGAGTTCAAGACCAGCCTGGCCAACATGGTGAAACCCTGCCTCCACTAAAAATACAAAAAATTAGCCAGGCGTGGTGGCAGATGCCTGTAGTCCCATCTATTCGGGAGGCTGAAGCAGAAGAATGGCATGAACCTGGGAGGTGGAGCTTGCAGTGAGCCAAGATCACGCCACTGCACTCCAGCCTGGGTGACAGAGCAAGACTCTGTCTTAAAAATAATATAATAATAATAATAATAAAAGGGTTCTGGTCAGCCAGGTACAGTGGCTCACGCCTATAATCCCAGCACTTTAGGAGGCCGAGGTGGGTAGATCATGAGGTCAGGAGTTCCAGACGGGCCTGGCCAACATGGTGAAACCCCGTCTCTACTAAAAACACAAAAATTAGCCGGGCATGGTGGCATGAGCCTGTAATCCCAGCTACTTGGGAGGTTGAGGCAGAATAATTGCTTGAACCCATGAGGCAGAGGTTTCAGTGAGCTGAGATCATGCCATTGTACTCCAGCCTGGGCAACAGAGTGAGACTCCATCTCAAAAAAAAAAAAAAAAAATCTGGTTTACGAGATGTCAGAGTGGAGCCCTTAGGGGTGACAGCCTGGTTTAGAGATCTGGGAAGCTGAGAAGGAAGTGCTAGGGATCCTGGGTGCCAAGTTTGGGAATCACTGAACTGGGAGTCCTAGACTTAAAGGGCAAGAGGCAGAGAATCCCTCCCAAGTTTGGGGGTGGTAGGTGGGGTCGCCATACCGGATCAGTGTGGCCCTGGCAGGCTCCATATTCAGCAGAGGCAGCAGCAGCAGCAGCAGGGGTAGCAGCAGTGGTAGTGGAGACATTGCTGGGGACCTGGGTATGAACCCAGGTGTCCTGGGGCCTTGTTTTCTTTCCCTGGTGACTCCACCCTGTTCATGCCCCACCTCCAGGTTTAGAAGGAGACCAGGATGTGAAATCTGTCAGCAGGTGATACAGTGGGACAAGGATGTTTCTTGAAGGTTTGTGCAGAGTATTTTTGGAGGGTCAGCAGAAGTAGTGCTCCTCACTGCCTACTTGGGTGGCAGTGGTGGTGGGGTCTCCTCCACCGTGACCACCTCCCACCCCCCATCCTTCAGCTGCTGTCAGTTTTACTTTTAACTTTCATATAACTTTTCTGAGACTTATTAACCACAAGTGTTTCCTTGGCCAAGTGGGAGAAACCAGCAGGCACCTGTGAAGGGCCTGGGGGAAGGGAGAAAGGAAATGATTAGACACCCTCCCTCATGTATGAAGTGGGACTGCCTGCATTTCAGGACCCAGACTCTTACTCTTTTATTTGTAGGTGAAGTATGTTTCTTGTAGACAACAGATCATTGGGTATTTTTTTGTTGTTGTTTTTGTTTTTTTGTTTTCTGGGTTTTTTTTTTTGTTTTTTGTTTTTTGTTTTTTTTGAGACTGAATTTTGCTCTTCTTACCCAGGCTGGGATTACAGGCATGCGTCACCATGCCCAGCTAATTTTGTATTTTGAGTAGAGACAGGGTTTCTCCATGTTGGTCAGGCTGGTCTAGAACTCTTGGCCTCAGGTGATCCATCCGCCTCAGCCTCCCAAAGTGCCGGGATTACAGGCACGAGTCACTACACCCAGCAGATTCTTAATTATTTCAATCTCTTTATTAAATTTATCTGATAGAATCTGAATTCCTTCTATGTGTTATCTTGAATTTCTTTTGAGTTTCCTCAAAACAGCGATTGTAAATTCTCTCTCTGAAAGGTCGCATATCTCTGTTTCTCGAGGATTGGTCCTGGGTGGCTTATTTGGTTTGTTTGGTAAGGTCATTTCTTCTGGATGGTCTTGATGCTTATAGATGTTCATTGGTGGCTGGGCATTAACAAGTTAGGTATTTATTTATTTAGATGGAGTTTTGCTCTTGTTGCCCAAGCTGGAGTGTAATAGCGTGATCTCAGCTCACTGCAACCTCTGCCTCCCAGGTGCAAGTAATTCTCCTGCCTCAACCTCCCGAGTAGCTGGGACTACAGGCGCCTGACACCACCCTGGCTAATTTTTTTTTGAGATGGAGTTTCACTGTTATTGCCCAGGCTGGAGTGTAATGCGCCATCTTGGCTCATTGCAACCTCCACCTCCTGGGTTCCAGCGATTCTCCCGTCTCAGCCTCCCCAGTACCTGGGATTATAGGTGCATGCCACCACCCCCAGCTAATTTTTGTATTTTCAGTAGAGATGGGGGTTTCATCATATTGGTCAGGCTGGTTTCAAACTCCTGACCTCAGGTGATCCACCCGCCTCAGCCTCCCAAAGTGCTGGGATTACAGACATGAGCCACCGTGCCTGGCCATGTTAAGTATTTATTGTAGTCTTTGCAGACAAGGTTTGTTTGTACCTGTCCTTTTTGGGGAGGCTTTCCAGGTATTCAGAAGTACTTGGGTGTTGTGATCTAAGCTGTGTCCGCATTAGGGGGCTCCCCAAGCCCATTAATGCTGTGGTTCTTGCAAACTCATGGAGGTACTGCCTTAGTGGTCGTGGATAAGATCCAGAAGAATTATCTGGATTACCAGGCAGAGACTCTTGTTCTCTTCCCTTGCTTTCTCCCAGAGTCTCTCTCTGTCTCTCTCTCTCTCTCTGTCTCTCTCTCTCTCTCTCTCTCTGTCTCTGTCTCTCTCTCTCTCTCTCTGTCTCTGTCTCTGTGTCTCTCTCTCTGTCTCTGTCTCTCTCTCTGTCTGTCTGTCTCTCTCTCTCTCTCTGTCTCTCTCTCTCTCTCTCTCTCTGTCTCTCTCTCTCTCTCTCTCTCTGTCTCTCTCTCTCTCTCTCTCTCTCTCTGTCTCTGTCTCTGTGTCTCTCTCTCTGTCTCTGTCTCTCTCTCTCTCTGTCTGTCTCTCTCTCTCTCTCTGTCTCTGTCTCTCTCTCTCTCTGTCTGTCTGTCTCTCTCTCTCTCTCTGTGCTGAGCTACCTGGAGCCGGGAGTGGAGTCACACAAACACCCCTATGCCTACTGTCACTGGGATTGCGCTGCGTCCTGCCCATGGCCTCCTGTAACCACGACCGACCTGGCTACTGCTTATGTTTGCTCAAGGCCCTTGGGCTCTAAAACTAGCAGGTTCCAAAGGCAGCTACGCTTACATCCTTCCCTTCAGGGCGTCGAGTTACCCCAGGTCCCAGGTGGTTCCAGGGATGCAGTCAGTGAGCCAGGGACTGGAGTCAAAACCCTTAGAAATTGGCTGGGTGCGGTGGCTCATACCTGTAATCCCAGCACTTTGGGAGGCCAAGGCAGGTGGATCACCTGAGGTCAGGAGTTCGAGACCAGCCTGGCCAACATGACGAAACTCCATCTCTACTAAAAATACAAAAATTAGCTGGGCGTGGTGGCAGGCGCTTGTAATCCCAGCTACTCAGGTGGCCGAGGCAGGAGAATTGCTTGAACCCAGGAGGTGGAGGTTGCAGTGAGCCGAAATCATGCCATTGTACTCCAGCCTGGGCAACAAGAGCCAAACTCCATCTCAAAAACCAAACAAAAAAACTTAGAAACTCGGCCGGGCGCGGTGGCTCAAGCCTGTAATCCCAGCACTTTGGGAGGCCGAGACGGGCGGATCACGAGGTCAGGAGATCGAGACCATCCTGGCGAACAACGTGAAACCCCGTCTCTACTAAAAAATACAAAAAACTAGCCGGGCGAGGTGGCGGGCGCCTGTAGTCCCAGCTACTCGGGAGGCTGAGGCAGGAGAATGGCGTAAACCTGGGAGGCGGAGCTTGCAGTGAGCTGAGATCCGGCCACTGCACTCAAGCCCGGGCTACAGAGCGAGACTCCGTCTCAAAAAAAAAAAAAAAAAAAAAAAAAAAAAAAAAAAAAACTTAGAAACTGACCTGGTGTCCTGTTCTACTGTGGCTGAACTAGTACTCAAAACAGGAGACACAGTCTTTCCCACCCTTCCCTCCCCTTTCACAGGCAAAGGAGCCTCTCTCCCTGGTCACCGTCAGCACCACCACCCCGCGGGGAGCACTGCCAGGCTGCTGCGATGTTCACTCCAGGCCCCAGGACCCTTCAGTCAGTTTCCAGTGAGTGTCACCAGACCTGGGACTCCCCCTTCAGGACAGTGGGCTCCCCTCTGGTCCAGGGCAGTTCCAGAAATGCCATCCAAGAACCAGGATCTGGAATCAGGGACCCCAAGATCCCACTTCTTCTCCACTGTGGCTGAGCTGGTGGCTGAGCTGCAAGGCAGAGTGTGCCTTCCTTTTCCCTCTGCTGTTCTCCAGCAGGAGTCTCTCACTGTAGCCACCACAGCTGGGAATGTGCTGGGTCTCCCCTGAACACAGCATGTCTCAGAGTCTCACCCAAGGCCAATAGCAAGTAGTACCTGGCATCACTGCTGGTTATTCAGGGCCCAGCAGCTCTCGAGTCAGCAGGTGATAGATCCTGCCAGGACTGGGTCCTTCTCTTCAAAGTAGCTGGGTCGGCCGGGCATGGTGGCTCACGCCTGTAATCCTAGCACTTTGGAAGGCTGAGGCAGGTGGATCACTTGAGGTCAGGAGTTCGAGGCCAGCCTGGCCAACATGGTGAAACCCTATCTCTACTAAAAATACAAAAATTAGCCAGGCGTGGTGGTCAGCGTCTGTAATCTGAGCTACTCTGGAGGCTGAGGCAGAAGAATTGTTTGAACCCGGGAGGCGGAGGTTGCAGTGAGCTGAGATCCAGCCTGGGCGAGAGTGAAACTCTGGCTCAAACAGAACAGAACAAATCAAAACAAACAAAGTAGCTGGTTTCCTTCTCACTCAGGGTGTGTCTAGAAATGTCATCCAGTAGCCAGATCCTGAAATCAGGGCCTCAGGACTTTGACCCATGCCCTATCCTACTCTGGCTGAGCTTGTATTTAAGATGCAAGACAAAGTCCTCTGTATCTCCCTTACCTCTCCCCAAGTGGAAGGAAAGGGTCTTTCTTGGAGCCATAAGCTATGCTATCTGGGGTTGGGAGAGGGGTGGCGCGATCACCCTCTTAGCCACTCTTGCTGGTGTATCAATAGGTCACATGCCCCCCAAGTCTACTGGCTCCAAGCTCAGCTCAACATTAGGACTTGCTTGGCCGGGCGCGGTGGCTCACGCCTGTAATCCCAGCACTTTGGAAGGCCGAGGCGGGCGGATCACAAGGTCAGGAGATCGAGACCATGGTGAAACCCTGTCTCTACTAAAAATAGAAAAAAATTAGCCGGGCGCAGTGGCGGGCGCCTGTAGTCCCAGCTACTCGGGAGGCTGAGGCCGGAGAATGGCGGGAACCCGGGAGGCGGAGCTTGCAGTGAGCCGAGATTGCGCCACTGCACTCCAGCCTGGGTGACAGAGCGAGACTCCGTCTCAAAAAAAAAAAAAAAAAACATTAGGACTTGCTTAGGCGTTGCAGTCCTTGTGGCCTAGACTGCCTTCAAGTTCATTTGGAGCCCCAGAGCACTTTAGCCTGTAGAGACAGGGCTTGCCGTAACACAATTTCTGATTGTTGGGATGGGAGATTCCCCTCCGGCTAGGGCTGGTCTAAATCCTGTCTTTGTGGGTGGGCATCTGCTGAGTTCGGGGCAGACTTGCTTTCCACTGTGACAAGACAGCGCTGAGTTCAACGTAAAGTCTCACAATCGCTGCACTCTCTCTCCCCCAATCTCACAGACTCTGTGCCATGGAGCACAGGCAGAGGGTGGCATCAGCAGCTCGAGGCTGTCTTTCCTACCCTCTTCAGTGCCTCTTTCAGCTATATGAAGTTAAAACCAGGTACTGTGAGTGCTCACCTGAGGCCATGATTTTTGAAGGTTTTTTTTTTTTTTTTTTTTTTTTTTTTGGTAGATTTTTGTTAAATTTGGTGTTCCTGCAGAGGGGATGATCAGCGGAAACTTCTATTTAGCCATCTTGCTTTGCTCCCTCTCTACCTCTGTAGACTTTCTCTAATTGCTTTTTTTTTTTTTGAGATGGAGTCTCACCCTGTCACCCAGGCTGTGGTGCAGCGGCATGATCTCAGCTCACTGCCACCTCTGCCTCCCGGCCTTCAAGTGATTCTCTTGCTTCAGCCTCCCGAGTAGCTGGGATTACAGGCACGCACCACCACACCCAGTTTACTTTTTGTATTTTTAGTGGAGACAGGGTTTCACCATGATGGCCAAGCTGGTTTCGAACTCCTGACCTCAAGTGATCCACTTGCCTCGGCCTCCCAAAGTGCTGGGATTACAGGTGTGAGCCACCGTGTCCGGCCATTTTTAATTTTTTTAGTAAATAAAAGCTGCTTTACTTATTGATCTGCAAGTGATTGTTTTTCACTTAGCCATATTCCCTGGACATCAGAAAATTTGATATAACTTATCTATAGTGAAACACACGAGTCTTAAGTGTACAGCACTATGACTTTATTTTTTTTCCACAACATTTTAATCTGAAGATTTTCAAGCTTAGAGAAAAGTTCACAGGATTATAGAGAGAAGGCCCCTGTTCCCATCACTTAGAATTTATAATTAATGTATTTTGCAGAATTGTCTTTGTTACACATCTGTCCAGCTCTCTACCTCTCTTATCATCCAGGAGCCTATCTTTTTTATTGAATCTCTTTCAGATAAGTTGCAGACATCCATTCTTCACCCCTAAACACTTAAGCATTTACGTCATCAGCCTGGTGGATTTACACACAGGTGTACACCACCACTCAGACCAAAGCATAGAACGTTTCCAGGCGGGGCTCAGTGGCTCATGCCTGTAATCCCAGCACGTTGGGAGGCCGAGGCAAGCAGATCACTTGAGGTCAAGAGTTTGAGACCAGCCTGGCCAACATGGTGAAACCCTGTGTCTACTAAAAATACAAAAATTAGCCAGGTGTGGTGGCGCACGCCTATAATCCCAGCTACTTGAGAGGCTGAGACCGGAGAATCACTTGAACCTGAGAGAAAGCGGTTGCAGCAAGCTGAGATTGCACCATTGCACTCCAGCCTGAGCAACAGAGCGAGACTCTCTCAGAAAAAAAAACAAACGACAACAACAACAAAAAAACATTTCCAGCTTCCCAGAAGGTCCTGTCTCACTGCCTCCCAGCCAGTGTCCCGCAAAAGGAATGAATACCCTGCGACCACAGTTTCGTTTTGTCTGTTCTTGAATGTCACATGCCAGGCATCATAGGACTTCTTTTGGGTTCAGTTTTTATCCCTCAATATCCTGTCTCTGCATGTCTTGAAAAGTCAGAGCATACAGATTTACTTTATTTTTCCCCAAAAGATTTCATTATGAAAATTCAGGCCAGGCATGGTGGCTCATGCCTGTAATCCTAGCACTTTGGGAGGCCAAGGCAGGTAGATCAATAGTGGTCAGGAATCAAGACCAGCCTGGGCAACATGGCAAAACCCCACCTCTACCAAAAATACTAAAACTTAGTCTGGCATGGTGGTGTGCACCTGTGGTCCCAAGTAGTAGAGAGGCTGAGGTGGGAGGATCGATAGAGCCCTGGAGGTGGAGGTTGCAGTGAGCTGAGATTGTGCCACTGCACTCCAGTGTGGGTGACAGAGTGAGACCCCATCTCAAAAAAAAAAAAAAAAAAGAAAAGAAAAAAAGAAAATTCAGACACTCAAACATAAGACAAAGTGGAAAGTATTTTACAGTGAACACACATATACCTCCTACCCAGCTTCCACCACTAACATTTGTCTGTGTTTGCTTTATCCTGTTTCTTTTCTTTTCTTTTCTTTTTTTCTTTTGAGACAGAGTCTGACTCTGTTGCCCAGGCTGAAGTGCAGTGGCGTGATCTCGGCTCACTGCAACCTCCGCCTCCTGGGTTCAAGCAATTCTCCAGCCTCAGCTGGGATTACAGGCACCTGCCACCACGCCTAGCTAATTTTTCTATTTTTCAGTAGGGACAGGGTTTCACCATGTTGGTCAGGTTGCTCTCGAACTCCTGACCTCAGGTGATCCGCCCACCTCGGCCTCCCAGAGTGCTGAGGCGCAGGTGTGAGCCACTGCGCCTGGCCGATTTATCCTGTTTCAATCCGTCTAGCCTACCCTGTGTCCCAGTGGTTCTCAACTAGGGGCTCTTTTCCCTGCAGGAGACATTTGGCATTGTCTGCGGACATTTTTGTCTCACCTGCTGTGGGGGGTGGGGGTGATGCTTCTGGCATGTAGTGGGGTGGAGGCCAACGATGTTGCTAAGCTTCCTGCCATGCACAAGACAGCCCCCCACCAAAAATTATCCAGCCCCAGGCAGGGCATGGTGGCTCATGCCTGTAATCCCAGGACTTTGAGAGGCCGGGGTGGGAGGATGACTTAAGCTCAGGAGTTCAAGACCAGCTTGAGAAACATAGCCAGTACAAACACATGTAAAACTTAGCCAGGCATGGCGGCATGCACCTGTCGTCCCAGCTACTCTGGAAGCTGAGGTGTGGGGATCGCCGGAGCCCAGCAGGTCCAGGATGCACTCCAGCCTAGGTGGCAAAGTGGAAAAAAAAAAAATCTGGCCCCAAATGTCACAGTGGCAAGGTTGAGAAACCTTGCTGTATTCATTCCTCAGCCCATCACATTTTCTTGATTTCAGAATAACCTGCAGACATGAGTATTCTTCAGTGCATATACTTCCACAAGGCCATTCTTTTTTTTTTTTTTTTTTTTTTTTATTGAGACGGAGTCTCGCTCTGTCGCCCAGGCTGGAGTGCAGTGGCCGGATCTCAACTCACTGCAAGCTCCACCTCCCGGGTTTACGCCATTCTCCTGCCTCAGCCTCCCGAGTAGCTGGGACTACAGGCGCCCGCCACCACGCTCAGCTAGTTTTTTGTATTTTTTTTTTTTAGTAGAGACAAGGTTTCACCGTGTTAGCCAGGATGGTCTCGATCTCCTGACCTCATGATCCGCCCGTCTCGGCCTCCCAAAGTGCTGGGATTACAGGCTTGAGCCACCGCGCCCGGCCTTTTTTTTTTTTCTTTTGAGAGGGAGTCTTGCTCTGTCACCCAGGCTGGAGTGCAGTGGCGCGATCTTGGCTCACTGCAACCTCCACCTCTCAGATTCAAATGATTCTTCTGTCTCAGCCTCCCAAGTAGCTGGGACTACAGGCGCACCACCATGCCTGGCTAAAGCCCATTCTTTTCTTTTTTTTTTGAGACGGAGTTTCGCTCTTGTCTTTTCACCCAGGCTGGAGTGCAATGGCGCAATCTCTGCTCACCGCAACCTCTGCCTCTTGGGTTCAAGTGATTCTCCTGCCTCAGCCTCCCAAATAGCTGGGATTACAGGCATGCGGCACCACACCCAGTTGATTTTGTATTTTTAGTAGAGACGGGGTTTCTCCATATTGGTCAGGCTGGTCTCGAACTCCCGACCTCAGGTGATCCGCCCACCTTGGCCTCCCAAAGTGCTGGGATTACAAGCATGAGCCACCATGCCCGGCCAAGCCCATTTTTTAAAATAGCTACATAGTATTTGAGAGTATTAATGTAACACTACCACACCACTTCCAGAACTGATTCTCTGCATAGATTGTTTTCCCCCTTTTAATGTAATAAACAATGCAGTAATATCCTTATAGATATTTTCTGCACATCTATTCCATAGCATCTGTATTAGTCCATTTTGCATTGCAATAAAGGAACACCGAAGGCGGGGTAATTTCTAAAGAAAAGGTGGCCGGGTGCAGTTGCTCACACCTGTAATCCCAGCACTTTGGGAGGCCGAGGCGGGCGGATCGCTTGAGGTCAGGAGTTGAAAACCAGCCTGGCCAACATGGTGAAACCCCGTCTCTACTAAAAACACGCAAAAAAATTAGCCGAGCGTGGTGGCAGGCGCCCGTAATCCCAGCTACTCGGGAGACTGAGGCAGGAGAATTGCTTGAACCTGGGAGGCAGAAGTTGCAGTGAGCCAAGATCGCCCTGCTACAGTCCAGCCTGGGCGACAGAGCAAGGCTCCATCTCAAAAAAAAAAAGAAAAGAAAAGAAAAGAAAAGAAAGGCTAGGTGTGGTGGGGGTGCGTTTGGGAGGCGGGGGTGTCATCCCAGCCCTTCGGAAGGCTGAGGCAGGAGGATCGCTTGAGCCTGGGAGTTGCAAACCAGCCTGGTCAACAAAGGGAGACCCTGTCTGTACCAAAAAAAATTTTTTTTTTTTTTTTGAGACGGAGTCTTGCTCTGCCGCCCAGGCTGGAGTGCAGTGGCCGGATCTCAGCTCACTGCAAGCTCCGCCTCCCGGGTTCACGCCATTCTCCTGCCTCAGCCTCCCGAGTAGCTGGGACTACAGGCGCCCGCCACCTCGCCCGGCTAGTTTTTTGTATATTTTAGTAGAGACGGGGTTTCACCATGTTAGCCAGGATGGTCTCGATCTCCTGACCTCGTGATCCGCCCGTCTCGGCCTCCCAAAGTGCTGGGATTACAGGCTTGAGCCACCGCGCCCGGCAAAAAAAAATTTTTTAAATTATCTGGGCGTAATGGCACACTCCTGTAGTCCCAGCTACTGGGGAAGGTGAGGCAGGAGGATCACTTGAGCTCAGGAGGCTGAAGCTGCAGTGAGCCGTCATCACGTGACTGCACTCCATCCCGGGCGACAGAGTGAGACACTGTCTCAATAGAAATAAATAAATGCAAAAATAATGGTAAAGATCCACTTTGTGCACTCCTTGCTCTGGGGGATTTTCTTGAAACAGTCGACCGTGTCTCTGATAACTGTCACCACCCACTTTGTTTTCTCAGTCAGAGCACTCGATCTGGGTGGGCCCCTTCAAATCGCCCCCCACGCTTTCCGTCTGCAGCACCCCATCCAAATTCACCCAAAGCGCCCTTAAGTAGTTTCTGAGAGGCCGTGCCTGCAAATTCCCAACTGGCCACAAGGTGGAGGTGTGGGCCTATTTTCCCAGCCAAGATTCCCCAGCCGCCACACCTGTTTCTAGAGCGGGACTCCTGGAACACCAGGCTATTTCCAGCTTCCCTGCTTCTGCCCTGGCGCTTCCCACCGCCTGGAATGCCGACTTGCTCGCTCTCTGCACCCAACGGGAAAAGGAGCAGAACAGAGGCTTCCTCCCTGACTCCCCTGCCCGAGGTTACTGGGACATCTCTTGCCGAACACGGCCTGGCCGATGGGACCTGGATCTCCCTATGTCTTGTCTCTCCGGGGGTTGTGACCGGGTCGGCCTCCACCATCAGAGGAGCACAGTCTCCAGAATCGCCCAACACAATCTTTCCCGAAGCCCCTCAGGAGGTGATTAGGTAAAGGATTGCCAGATTTTTAAACCCGTCATTTTATTTACTAACTAACCTTGTAATAAAGGAATTATCGCCCGCATTTTACGGGGTTGAGGGGGTGCTGCGGTGCAGAAAGGTTAAAAGGAGGCAGCCCAGATGCACTTGGAGGGGAATTGAACGTGGTTCTTGAAGCTGCAGACACCAAATAATCAGCCCAGATGCCTCGCATTGTCTCTGCCAGGATTACTTTTGCCCCTGTTCCATTGGCGGGAATCTGTCACGTGGTTACTCCTGGCTGCAAGGACGACCGGGAAATGTAGTCCAGTTATGTGTCTAAGAGTAAGGGACACTTTGTGTGACTCTCAGCCACTGTGGGCCACATCTGACCCCACAGGGGCTCAAATTCGGACCCGCGTTCCCTCTATGATCTTATATCGCACTTTCCCGAGGTCTCGCATTAATGTTTTTTTTTTTTTTCTTTTTCCCTTGAGGCAGAGTCTTACTCTGTCGTCCAGGCTGGAGTGCAGTGGCTGTGATCTCGGCTCACTGCAACCTGCGTCCCCTGGGTTCAAGCGATTCTCCTGCCAATTTTTGTATTTTTAGTAGAGACGGGGTTTCGCCATGTTGGCCAGGCTGGTCTCAAACTCCTGACCTCAGGTGATCTGCCCGCCTCAGCCTCCCAAAGTGCTGGGATTACAGGCGTGAGCCACCGCACCTGGCCTACTCAAAATATTAAACACAGGCCGGGCATGGTGGCTCATGCATGTCGTCCCAGCACATTGGCAGACTGAGGTGGGAGGATTGCTTGAGCCCAGGAGTTCCAGACCAGCCTGGGCAACACAGTGAGTCCGTTTCTATGAAAGAATTAGCCGGCTTGCTAGTGCATATTGGTAGTCCCAGTTACTCTGGAGACTGAGGTGGGAAGATCACTCGAGCCCAGGAGGTCAAGGCTGCAATGACCTGTGACCACACCACTCCACTCCAGCCTGGGTGGCAGAGTGAGACACTGTCTCAAAACAAAAGTTAAACACAGAGTTACTGCATGACCTAGCAATCCTACTCCAAGGTGAAATGAGAACATATGTCTACACAAAAACTTGTACATGAATGTTCATAGCAGCATTGCAGCCAGGAATAGAAACATCCCACCTGTCCATTAACTAGCGAATGGGTAAGTACAAGGTGGTATATCCGTATCATGGACTATCACTGTGCCATAAACAGAAATGAAATACTGATACATTCTACAATGTAGATGAACGTAGAAAACTTTATGCCAAGTGAGAGATGCCAGTCACAAAGAGCCACATATTCCAAGGATCCATTTATAGGAAATGTCCAGAATAGGAAAATTCCATAAAGTCATAGAATTTTTTTTTTTTTTCTTGAAACAGAGTCTTGCCTTGTCACCCAGGCTGGAGTGCAGTGGTGCCATTATGGCTCACTGCAACCTCAGCCTCCTGGGCACAAGCGATCCTCCCATCTTAGCCTCCTGAGTAGCTGTGCCTAGAGGCATTCGCTACCACGCATGGCTTAGTTTTTAATTTTTTGTAGAGACGGGGTGGGGGGGGTTCCCTATGTTGCCCAGATTGGTCTCAAACTCCTGGGCTCAAACAATCCTTCAGCATCGGCCTCCCAAAGTGCTGGGATTACAGGCATGAGCCACCTCGCTCAGCCAGACATAGATTAATTGTTGCCTCAAGCTAGAGAAAAAGGGTGGAAGAATTGGGTATAACTGTTTTTTGTTTGTTTGAGACGGAGTCTCGCTCTATCGCCAGGCTGGAGTGCAGTGGCGCGATCTAGGCTCACTGCAACCTCCGCCTCCTGGGTTCAAGCGATTGTCCTGCCTCAGCCTCCTGAGTAGTTGGGATTACAGGCACCCGCCACCATACTCGGCTAATTTTTGTATTTTTAGTAGAGACGGGGTTTCACCGTGTTAGCCAGGATGGTCTCAATCTCTTGACCTCGTGATCTGCCCGCCTCAGCCTCCCAAAGTGCTGGGATTACAGGCATGAGCCACCGCGCCCAGCGGGTATATCTGCTTATGGGAATGGGGTTTCTTTGTGGAGTGACCAAATGTTCTAAAATTGGCTGTGGTGGTGGTTGCACAACCCTGTGAACATGCTAAAAACCATTCAATCGTACTTTAAAGTGGTGAATTGTTTGGTATGTGAACCAAATCTCAATAAAGCTATTACCAAAAAAATTACAGGATATTGCCCGGGTGCGGTGGCTCACACCAGTGGATCTGGCCGCTGCACTCCAGACTGGGTGACAAAGCGAGACTTCGTCTCAAAAAAAAAAAAAAAAATTAGAGGATATTGGATTACTTACCAATGAGAACCTTGGTCTACAACTACATTCAGACAACAAAACTGCCAGTGACCGAATGCTTCTGTACGCCATGCACTGCGCTTCCGGGATCCTCTCCCCCTTCATAAGAAATAAGAACAAGAGGCCGGGCACGGCAGCTCATGCCTGTAATCCCTGCACTTTGGGAGGCTGAGGCGGGTGAATCACCTGAGGTCAGGAGTTGGACACCAGCCTGGCCAACATGATGAAACCCTGTCTCTATTTTTTTTTTTTTTTTTTTTTTTTGAGACGGAGTCTTGCTCTGTCGCCCAGGCTGAAGAGCAGTGGCCGGATCTCAGCACACTGCAAGCTCCGCCTCCTGGGTTTACGCCATTCTCCTGCCTCAGCCTCCCGAGTAGCTGGGACTACAGGCGCCCGCCACTTCGCCCGGCTAGTTTTTTGTATTTTTTAGTAGAGATGGGGTTTCACCGTGTTAGCCAGGATGGTTTCGATCTCCTGACCTCGTGATCCACCCGTCTCGGCCTCCCAAAGTGCTGGGATTACAGGCTTGAGCCACCGTGCCCGGCCCTTGTCTCTATTAAAAATATAAAAAAATTAGCTGGGCGTGGTGGCGGGTGCCTGTAGTCCTAGCTACTCAGGAGGCTGAGGCAGGAGAATTGCTTGAACCCGGCAGGCAGAGGTTGCAGTGAGCCAAGATCACGCCACTGTACTAGAGTAAACTCCGTCTCAAATAAATAAATCAATAAGAACAAAGCCAGGCGTGGTGGCTCATGCCTGTAATCCCAGCACTTTGGGAGGCTGAGGCGGGTGGATCACCTGATGTCAGGAGTTTGAGACCAGCCTGCCCAACACGGTGAAACCCTGTCTCTACTAAAAACACAAAAATTAACCGCGCAAGGTGGCACACACCATGATCCCAGCTACTCAGGAGGCTGAGGCAAGAGAATAACTTGAACCCGGGAGGCAGAAGTTGCAGTAAGCCAAGATTTGGTCACTGCACTCTAGCCTGGGTGACAAGAGTGAAACTCAAAGAAAAAAGGAAGAATGATTTCTCCTGTTTTACCAGTAGATCAACTGAGACTGAGTGCTATGTGACTTGCCTCAAAAGCGTTGTAATTCCTCTTCAGCCTATGTCAGGACTCTTGCACTTTTCTAACAGTGGAAACTTAGAAACAACTTTAACATCTACAAGAATCAATACAGGCTGGATGCGAGGCTCACGCCTGTAATCCTGGCACTTTGGGAGGCCAAGGCAGGCAGATCGCCTGAGTCCATGAGTTCAAGAACAGCCTAGGCAACATGGTGAAACCCCATCTCTACCAAAAATATAAAAACTTAGCTGGGTGTGGTGGCTCATGCCTGCGGTCCCAGATACTCTGGAGGCTGAGGTGGGAGGATCACCTAAGCCCAGGCGGTCAAGGCTGCAGTGAGCCAAGATGGTACCACTGCACTCCAGCCTGGGTGACAGTGAGATCTTATCTCAAAAAAAAAAAAAGTATAAATATATTTCCACCATATCAGGCACCTTATTTGAAACCCACCCTGTTTATGCTTTTACCTCATTTAGTCATAAGAGTAAGGCGACAAGGTCAGTACTCTTGATACAGGTGGGCTAGGGGAAGTCCCCATACGCCGGTGTGGGACCTCCACCCCAGCCAATGTCCAGGCTCTTGACACCATCTCAGGAAGGAACTAAAGGACAAGTAGGAAAATACTGTAAGTACAAAGAAGTATTGCGAAGTAAAAAGTACACACTCAACGCAGAGGAGTGCAGGTGGACTCGAAACAGAGTCTCCTGCAGGGGGGTTTGGGGCTGCTACCTTTATGGGTTTCTTTTTTTTTTTTTTTTTGAAACAGTCTCGCTCTGTCGCCAGGCTGGAGTGCAATGGCACGATCTCAGTTCACTGCAACCTCTGCCTCACAGGTTCCAGCAATGCTCCTGCCTCAGCCTCCTGAGTGGCCGGGACTATAGGCATGCACTATGGGTTTCTTTAATCAAGGAGTGGAATATTCATGAAGATTTCCAGAAAAAGGAGATTTTTGAGAACTGTGGTGCCACCCAGTTTTACACCAACTATGGGTGTTCCTGTAACTGTCCTGGTGCTGATGGGTGTGTGTTTATGTTAATGAGCATATAATGAGGTCCTAGGTGAGACCTAGATCATATGTAGGGCCTTGTTGGATCCAGCATGTCTTAGCCAGGTTGGTCCGCACCTAGGGTTTTCAAGAGTCTTATCAGCCCCTACTTGCTGCAACTATGTCAACAGTTTCCTTTTGCTAGTCATGTGAAACTGCTGCCTGGAATTTCCTATTCTCCCGTAACCAGCCTGTGTTATTCCTGTCTCACATTTTTTTTTTTTTTTTTTTTTGAGATAGAGTCTCACCCTGTCGTTAGGCTGGAGTGCAGTTGCAGTGGTGTGATCTCAGCTCACTGCAACCTCCGACTCCTTGGTTCAAGCGATTCTCCTGCCTCAGCCTCCCGAGTAGCTGGGACTACAGGCACCTGCCACCACACCCGGCTAATTTTTGTATTTTTAGTTGAGACGGGGTTTCACCATGTTGGCCAGGATGGTCTCAATCTCTTGACCTCGTGATCCGCCCACCTCGGCCTCCCAAAGTGCTAGGATTACAGGTGTGAGCCACTGCGCCTGGCCTCCTGTCTTTTATTTTATTTGTACTTGTATTTTTATTTTTATGATGGAGTTTCGCTCCTGTTGCCCAGGGTAGGGTGCAAGTGCACGATCTTGGCTCACTGCAACCTCTGCCTCCCCGGTTCAATTCTCCTGCCTCAGCCTCCCGTGTAGCTGGGATTACAGGTGCCCGCCACCACGCCCGGTTAATTTTATATTTTTAGTAGAGATGGGGTTTCACCAAGTTGGTCAGGCTAGTCTCGAACTCCTGATCTCAGGTGATCCACCCGCCTTGGCCTCCCGAAGTGCTGGGATCACAGGCATGAGCCACCACGACCAGCTGTCTCACTCGTTTGCAATTTACAGGCAAGGAAACTGAGGAGCGGGGAGGTTAATGAACTGGGCTCAGTGTTACACAGGAAGGAAGGGACAGAGACGCCAGGTTCTGCCGTCTCCAATGCTCATATTAACCACTTGTTTTGCTTCTAACATCCCTGGGTGGAAAATTCCACAATCTCAAAGGATGGGCCTGAGTAGACAAAATAAGTTACAAAAGAGCATGGATCACATAGTCCCATTTCTTTTTTTTTTTTTTAAAGGCATACACATATGTCAGAGGCATTCCAACCACAGAGATTCCGTCTTGAATAGGAGCTTGGTAAAATAAGGCTGAGACCTACTGGGCTGCATTCCCAGGAGGTTAAGGCATTCTTAGTCACAGGATGAGATAGGAGGTTGGCACAAGATGCGGGTCACGAAGAGCTTGCTGATAAAACAGCATATGCACTAAAGAAGCCAGCCAAATCCCAGCAAAACCAAGATGGCGATGAGAGTGACCTCTAGCCATCCTCATGGCTCATTATACACTAATTATAATGCATTAGCATGCTAAAAGTCACACCCACCAACACGATGACAGCTTACAAATGCCATGGCAACATCATGAAGTTCCCCTATATGGTCTAAAAGGGGAAGGAACCCTCAGTTCTGAGAATTGCCTACCCCTTTCCTGGAAAACTCATGAATAATCTACCCCTTGTTTAGCATATAATCAAGAAATAACTGTAAGTATAATCACAATGAACAGCCCAAGCCGCTGCTCTACCTGGAGGAGCCATTCTTTTATTCCTTTATTTTTATTGTATTTTATTATTATTATTATTATTCTTTTATTTTTTGAGACAGTGTCTTGCTCTGTCACCCAGGCTGTACTGCAGTGGCATGATCTCGGCTCACTGCCAGCTCCGCCTCCCGGGTTCACGCCATTCTCCTGCCTCAGCCTCCCGGGACTACAGGCACTCGTGACCACGCCCGGCTAATTTTTTTTTTTTCCAACAGAGACGGGGTTTCACCGTGTTAGCCAGGATGGTCTCGATCTCCTGACCTTGTGATCCACCCGCCTCGGCCTCCCAAAGTGCTGGGATTACAGGTGTGAGCCACCGCGCCCGGCCAATTTTATTTTTGAGACTGAGTTTCGCTCTTGTTGCCCAGGCTAGAGTGCAGTGGCGCAATCTCGGCTCACCGCAACCTCCACCTCCACCTCCCGGTTCAAGCGATGCTCCTGCCTCAGCCTCTCCCGAGTAGCTGGGATTACAGGCGCTCGCCACCACGCCCGGCTAATTTTGTATTTTTAGTAGAGACGGGGTTTTTCTATGTTGGTCAGGCTGGTCTCAAACTCCCAACCTCAGGTGATCCGCCCACCTCGGCCTCCCAAAGTGCTGGGATTACAGGCGTTTGAGCCACTGTGCCCGGTCTGAGACTGAGCTTTTTTAATTCTTCCAATCACCAAGTTATTGAAACCATTTTTGCAAAAATCTTAACAATGAGAAAATTCTGACATCTCAAATCTGGCCGGGCACAGCGGCTCACGCCTGTAATCCCAACACTTTGGGAGACCGAGGCAGGTGGATCACCTGAGGTCAGGAGTTCAATACCAGCCTGGCAAACATGGTGAAACCCCATCTCTACTAAAAATAGAAAAATCAGCCGGCCGTGGTGGCGGGCGCCTGTAATCCCAGCTACAAGTGAGACTGAGGCAGGAGAATCGCTTGAACCCAGGAGGCGGAGATTGCAGTTAGCTGACATTGCGGCATTGCACTCCAGCCTGGGCAACAGAGCGAGACTCCATCTCAAAAAAAAAAAAAAAAAAAAAAAAGTAAAAATAAGCCGGGCGCCGTGGCTCACGCCTGTAATCCCAGCACTCTGGGGAACCGAGGCGGGTGGATTCGAGGTCAGGAGTTCGAAACCGGCCTCGCCAACGTGGTGAAACCCCGTCTCTACTAAAAATACAAGAAAACGAGCCGGGTGTGGTGGTACATGCCTGTAATCCCAGCTACTTGGGAGGCTGAGGCACGAGAATCTCTTGAACCCAGGAGGCGGAGGCTGCAGTGAGCTGAGATTGCACCATTGCATTCCAGCCTGGGGTGACAGAGTGAGACCTCTCCAAATAAATAAATAAGAATAAAATAAAACCAACAAGCAGCAGGAGTCCAAAATCAGAAAACAAAGCGCAAACGTGCCTTAAATCAGTCATGTGCGACAAGCAGCTATAGTTAGGGTTTGGCCGCTGGCTCAGAGAAGCGCATCAGTGAGCTAAAGCCACAAAGCGCGGGGCTGGAGGTTTGGCTCCCAGTTTCCCCTCTCATCCAAGAAGCGAGGAAATGGGTTCGGAACTCTTCTGCCAAGTCCCAGTAGATCTACCCGGTAAACTTCCGGTGTTTCCAACTTCCGTGCGGGGCAGCAGCTTCGGCTGGTCCTAAGCGGGCCGGAAGTTCGTCAACATTCACGCTCCGCCTCTTTTCCGGACGTGACGCAAGGGCGGGGTTGCCGGAAGAAGTGGCGAAGTTACTTTTGAGGGTATTCGAGTAGCGGCGGTGTGTCAGGGGCTAAAGAGGAGGACGAAGAGAAACGGAGCAAGGGGACCCAGGCAGGTGCACCCGAGAGTGGGGAGATGCGGGAGGAGCCCCGAACCCGGGGCTTCTCGGCGCTCCCCGCTTACTCCGCTCAGCCCCCCTCTCTCCTTCCATTTCCTCCCCTCCGTAACTCGCGCCTCCCGCGGCTGTTTCCAGGGCAACAGGAGTAGTTCACTCCGCGAGAGGCCGTCCACGAGACCCCCGCGCGCAGCCATGAGCCCCGCCCCCCGCTGGTGCTCGGAGAGGGGCGGGACCTGGAGCGAGGTGCGGGGGCGGAGCATGAATGAAGGAGGTGGGGGCGGGGCATAATGGGAGGCGATGGGGCGGGACCTGGAAGCGCGGTGCGGGGGCGGGGCATGAAGGGAGGAGGCGGGGCTGGGGGCGGGGCATGATGGGAGGAGATGTGGCGGGGCCTAGAGCGAGGTTGTAGGGGTGCAGCGGGAAGGGAGGAGGCGGGGTGGGGGCGGGGCATGATGGGAGGAGATGGGGCGGGACCTGGAGCGAGGTTTTAGGGATGAGGCTTGGAGGGAGGGATGCGTATGGGGCGGGGCAAGGTGTTGGGAGGCCCATGATGGGGGGCTGTAGG
This sequence comes from Macaca mulatta, assembly GCF_049350105.2. Classification (NCBI taxonomy): domain Eukaryota; kingdom Metazoa; phylum Chordata; class Mammalia; order Primates; family Cercopithecidae; genus Macaca; species Macaca mulatta. The sequence continues at coordinate 62,766,713 of NC_133424.1, forward strand.
GGCTGAACCTGGAAGGTTGAAGGCGGAGCATAATAGAAGGAGGTGGGGTCAGAATGAGAAATTGGGATGCTTGGAGGAGAAGTGAGGCGGTCTTATGAAGAGGAGGTTGGGGGGAAACTACATGGGATGGAGACCGTGAAGGCAGAGCATGATTAAAGGAGAATGGGCCCTACCTAGAAAGAGCAGGTGGATTGGACCTGAGGGGGCGGGGCCTAGAGCAGGGGCGGGGCTTAAGACCAAGCTGAAGGCTGGGCTGGAACAGAAGGGGGCGGGTCCTGTTAGAAGGATGGGGAGGGTTTGTAGGCCAGCAGGAACCAGGGTTGTGGCTGAGAGTAGGGTCTCTGGAGAGATGGAAGTAAAAGTGGAAACCCGGTCAGGACCTGTAACTGACCTAACCCAACCCTTCTTAGCCCCACAAGGCTCTCAATCCCCTGTATTTTACAGGCTGCTCCGTGACCCCACCATGTCCTCTCCCACCACGAGTTCCCTGGATACCCCCCTGCTTGGTGAGTGACTCTCTTCCCCACTCAACCCTTATCACACACTAGCAGAAGCTCACTATTACCCCTCCCGGATTCCACCCTCTTCCAGGAAATGGCCCCCCTCAGCCTGGCGCCCCTTCTTCTTCACCCACTGTAAAGGAGGAGGGTCCAGAGCCGTGGCCCGGGGGTCCGGACCCTGATGTCCCAGGCACTGATGAGGCCGGCTCAGCCTGCAGCGTGGACTGGGGTGAGACAGGGCCCAGAGACAGGGCTCTGGAGTTGACATGGGGGCTTGGGGAGGGGTTTAGGAAGGGAAAAAGAAATGGAGATGGGAATGGGAGGCCCCTGATCTTTGCTTTTTGTTCTCGCTTTCTCCTTGATACATACATCTTTCTAAATTGCAATATCCCTGAATGTGAGCAGCACCTCCTCTCCATCCTCTGGCGCTTTGCCTGGGGATCTCCTGTGGCCACATCATTCTGGTTCCTGTTTCTCCCTGTGGCTCACTCATGGCCTCTGCCTACCCATCCCAGTCATCCCAGATCCTGAAGAGGAGCCAGAGCGCAAGCGAAAGAAGGGCCCAGCCCCGAAGATGCTGGGCCACGAGCTTTGCCGCGTCTGCGGGGACAAGGCCTCCGGCTTCCACTACAATGTGCTTAGCTGCGAAGGCTGCAAGGGCTTCTTCCGGCGCAGTGTGGTCCGTGGCGGGGCCCGGCGCTATGCCTGCCGGGGCGGTGGAACCTGCCAGATGGACGCTTTCATGCGGCGCAAGTGCCAGCAGTGCCGGCTGCGCAAGTGCAAGGAGGCAGGGATGAGGGAGCAGTGTGAGTGCAGTGGGAGGGGGCGGTGCCGGCCTGGCCCATTGGCCCAGCCCTGGGGTTCTGCTGAGGCCTGCATCCCCCTACAGGCGTCCTCTCTGAAGAACAGATCCGGAAGAAGAAGATTCGGAAGCAGCAGCAGCAGCAGTCACAGTCACAGTCGCAGTCGCCTGCGGGGCCGCAGGGCAGCAGCAGCTCAGCCTCTGGGCCTGGGGCATCCCCTGGTGGATCTGAGGCAGGCAGCCAGGGCTCCGGGGAAGGCGAGGGTGTCCAGTTAACAGCGGCTCAAGAACTAATGATCCAGCAGTTGGTGGCGGCCCAGCTGCAGTGCAACAAACGCTCCTTCTCCGACCAGCCCAAAGTCACGGTACTGCCCCCTCCACAACCTTGAGTGTGATGGTCCCAGTCGGGTAGAGCCGGCTGGGCCATTGCCCAGGGTGTGGAAGAATGAGGCTCCAGAGGGCAGGGGCTTTGGGAGGAGGGTCCCCCAGGGTGCAGGCTTGGCCTCAAGGTGGCCGCCCCAACTTACGCTCACAAAGACCTGGGAGTGACCCTGGTCTCCTGTGTCCCAGCCCTGGCCCCTGGGCGCAGACCCCCAGTCCCGAGATGCCCGCCAGCAGCGCTTCGCCCACTTCACGGAGCTGGCCATCATCTCAGTCCAGGAGATTGTGGACTTTGCCAAGCAAGTGCCTGGTTTCCTGCAGCTGGGCCGGGAGGACCAGATCGCCCTCCTGAAAGCGTCCACCATCGAGGTAATGGTCCGTCTGCCCACAAGAAACCCCAGAGATAGCTCCAGGACAGATGCTGGGAGCAGAGTTTAAGCAAGACCAGTCCTTGCCCTTGTAGGATGACATTCCATGGCAAATAGAGTCTTCTATGAGCCAAGAAGAAAAAGAAAAAAGGGTCTGAAGCTGAGAAAATTGAGGATCAGGCCAGAGAGGCTATTTTAGAGAAAAGTTGCCAAAAAGGCTTTTCAGAGGAGTTAGCGTTTGAATCAAAGTAGGGATAACATACAAGTATTGAGCGCCTACTGTATGCTAGGCTCTATACCAAGTGTTGGCATATGGCAAAGAACAAAGCAGATCAAACCCCCTGCTCCTATACCTTGTGCCCACCTGGGGAAGGAGTATCCTAAGGAGAAGGGGATGCAACGTGTGCGAAAGCCCAAAATGAAGAAGGAGCTTGGGCTGTCTCACGTGATGGCTGCACACTGGTGTGGCTGAGAGAACGGGGGACGAGGGATATTCCTGGTGAGATTAGAACCCCATTTGGGCCAGCAGGGGAGGGACTAGCAGCCGAAGGGTCACAGGGCTTGAGCCCCCTCCCACTGCCACCCTCAGATCATGCTGTTGGAGACAGCCAGGCGCTACAACCACGAGACAGAGTGTATCACCTTCCTGAAGGACTTCACCTATAGCAAGGACGACTTCCACCGTGCAGGTAGGGCCCAGGGGAGGCTTTGGGGAGGCTTGGCCCCCCTGCTAGCTGGAAGACCTGGGGCCAATTCATCCCTGTCAGAGTCTGTTTCTTTATCTCCAAAGCCGGGGTGAGGGTTGAGCCAAGGTGAGAGCAAGACAAGAGTGTGTATGTCATGCGTGGTGGTGTGTGCCTGTCGGCCCAGCTACTCAGGAGGCTGAGGAGGGAAGATGGCTTGAGGCTACAGTGAGCTGTGATTGTGCCACAGCACTCCAGCCTAGCGACAGAAGAGACCGTGTCTCTATTTTTTTCAAAAAAAGCATGTATTGGCCGAGCACGGTGACTCACGCCTGTAATCCCAGCACTTTGGGAGGCTGAGGTGGGCGGATCATGAGGTCAGGAGGTCGAGACCATCCTGGCTAACACAGTGAAACCCTGTCTCTACTAAAAATACAAAAAATTAGCCAGGCGTGGGGGCGGACACCTGTAGTCCCAGCTACTCGGGAAGCTGAGGCAAGAGAATGGCTTGAACCCAGGAGGCGGAGGTTGCAGTGAGCCGAGATCGCGCCACTGTACTCTAGCCTGGGCAACAGAGCGAGACCCCGTCTCAAAAAAAAAAAAAGCATGTATTGAGTGCCGACTCTGTACAGTGGGTTGCAGTGGAAGTTGAGACAGAAGGGCCCTGTTACCATATCAGGCGTCTTGGTGGGCACTAGGGAAAGCATCCCCCCACCCCAAAACCTGGTCTCACCCAAGGGAGGCAGCCTGGAGCTCAGTCCATTGTGAAGTGGGCAGCCTTCCCTACTGTCCAGGAGCACTGCTTCCTGCCCTCCGAGAGCGCTACCTGGGTGTGTCGCCTGGGCGGGTGGGCTTCTGGAAGAAGGCCTGGGCAGTGAGAGGCACTGCCTAGGAAGAGGGTGGGAGGCACGTTGCTAGTGCTGCAGAGCATACACCGGAGCCTCGATTCCTCATCGTCCCGTAATCTGTGTGGGACCTCTCTGCATTTCCCGACATCTGTCTGAGTCCCACCCTCTCCCCTTCCTTTTACCCTGGCCCTTTCACCACCCAAGACGGTCCCAGTAACCCTTTTAGTATGAGCTTAGCAGGGCAGGGCTTCGTGGAAGCGTTTCTGGCAGGGGGATCGGCGATTGCAAAGGCCCTGAGGTCAGGGAGAGCCGGTGGTTTGGAGGAACTACAGGGAGGCCCAGGCAGCTGGAGCACAAGGAGACGGGGTGGAGAGGTCGGGAATCCCACCCTACCCCTTCCCAGCCCCTCCTCTGGCACCACCCTGGAACACTGCCAGAGTCCCCTTGAGGGGCCCCTGCCTCCACCCCCGCCTGATGGAGCTGCTCACAGGGCAGGCAGAAGGGTCCTGTCAGCACTTGAGGCCGCCCACATCCCTCCTCTGCTCAGAACCCTCCACAGCTCCCGTCTCACTGGGAGAAGAGCTGGAGTTCTCTCTGTGGCCCACAAAGCCCTTTAGGACCTGGCCTCGCTTACTCTCTGCCCTCAGCTTCCACCCTCTCCCCCTCCTCCAGTCACTCTGGCCTCTTACTGGCACCCACCTGCCATGCTGTACTTGGGAGTTTCCTTTGCCCAGAACTAGGGGGACCAACTGGTCCTAGTTTGCCCAGGACCTTCCCAGTTTTAACACTGAAAGTCCCATGGCCTGGGTAGCCCCTGTCCCAAGTCCTGGGAACAGCAGACAGTTGGTCACCCTCACAATCCCTCACCTCCTTGGGGTTGGTCACTGCTCCAGCGTCACCCACGGCATGGCCTTCCCTGCCCGCCTTGTGTAAAATAGAACCGTGGCTCAGCAGGGCCCTTTGCCCTTCTCTGCACTGCCTGATTCCATAGAACTCACAGCCTTCTGACTGGCTGGGCCTCTTCCTAATGTGTTTGTCTATGACCTGTTCCCTAGGCCCTCAATGTAAGTGCTGGGGCCTGGCACATGGCAGGTACTCGGTGATGTTCGATGAATGAACGAACAAATCAGTCGTGGGAATGAGTTTGGGCTTTACCTGAGCGGTGGAAGCCAGCGCAGGGACCAACACGATGGTTTTTTTTTTTTTTTTTTTTTTTTGAGACGGAGTCTCGCTCTGTCGCCCAGGCTGGAGTGCAGTGGCCGGATCTCAGCTCACTGCAAGCTCCGCCTCCCGGGTTTATGCCATTCTCCTGCCTCAGCCTCCCAAGTAGCTGGGACTACGGGCGCCCGCCACTCGCCCGGCTAGTTTTTTGTATTTTTTAGTAGAGACGGGGTTTCACCGTGTTCGCCAGGATGGTCTCGATCTTCTGACCTTGTGATCCGCCCATCTCGGCCTCCCAAAGTGCTGGGATTACAGGCTTGAGCCACCGCGCCCGGCCAACACGATGGTTTTAAAAGCTTCCCTTTGCCTTCGTGAAGGGGACAAGGATAGGACCTGGGGAAGCTGCAACCACCACCAGGTGGGAAGGGAGGCTGGTGACAGGATAGTAGAAAATACTGAGGAAACATGCACCCTCATTATTCATTCCCTCACTGGGCGGGATGTGTGGCACACCTGCTACGTGCCAGCACTCTCATGGGCACGGGGCACAGGTGGACAGAAATGACAACGCTGTGATTACTGCTGTGTTCCCGGCCCCAGTGACTGTGGGTGGCGCCAGGGGCGAGGCTGTGGGGCCCGGTTTCAGGCTGAGGGAGTCACTGGCTGCCTCCCGCCCCGCAGGCCTGCAGGTGGAGTTCATCAACCCCATCTTTGAGTTCTCGCGGGCCATGCGGCGGCTGGGCCTGGACGACGCTGAGTACGCCCTGCTCATCGCCATCAACATCTTCTCGGCCGACCGGCCCAACGTACAGGAGCCGGGCCGCGTGGAGGCGCTGCAGCAGCCCTACGTGGAGGCGCTGCTGTCCTACACGCGCATCAAGAGGCCACAGGTAGGGCCCCGCAGCGCCTCTGCGCAGAGCCAACTACGTCCCGCGGCCCACTTGGTCCATCCAGGCTGGGCTCTGCCTGGCTGCCGCCCCCTCCGGCAGCCTTTCCTCAGGCCCCACCCTGCTGGACTATGAGCCAGGTCTAGTCCAAGCACAGGGGCGGGCCCCACGCTGGCTCCCACGCCTGACCGGGGATGGTCCCTCCTTTCTGTTGGGGTGGCCGCCCAGAGCCTGGCCGGGCAGGAACTCAGTGCCCACCTGCCTCCTCCCTCAGGACCAGCTGCGCTTCCCGCGCATGCTCATGAAGCTGGTGAGCCTGCGCACGCTGAGCTCCGTGCACTCGGAGCAGGTCTTCGCCCTGCGGCTACAGGACAAGAAGCTACCGCCTCTGCTGTCGGAGATCTGGGACGTCCACGAGTGAGGGGCCGGCCACCCAGCCCCACAGCCTTGCCTGACCACCCTCCAGCAGATAGACGCCGGCACCCCTTTCTCCTCCTCGGGTGGAAGGGGCCCTGGGCTGAGCCTGTAGACCTCCCAGCCCTCAGCCCTTGGGATGAGCCCCAGTCCGGGTCCAGGAGGCTCCCTCCGTGCCCACCAAGTCTTCCAGAAGGGGTGAAAGGGTTACAGGTCCCGACCGCTGACCCTTCCCGGCTGCCCTCCCTCCCCAGCTTACACCTCAAGCCCAGCACGCAGTGCACCTTGAACAGAGGGAGGGGAGGACCCATGGCTCTCCCCATAGGCGGGGAGACCAGGGGCCTTCCTCTTCCTCTGCTCCTTTTATTTAATAAAAACTAAAAACAAAAACAGGAAAATAAAATTATGAATACAATCCAGCCCAGAGCTGGAGTGCAAGATGGAGAGGGCGTGGGCTTCTAGGGACCTCAGTGACACCGGGTCCCTGAACCTGATTGAGCATGTGGGACTGGGCCTCCCCAGGCTGGTGGGAGGGGTGGCACATAGGGTCCCAGTGCTGGGTGGTGTGTCGCCTGCTGTGAAAGTTCAGAACAGGGGCCTGACAGCCTCAGGGTCACCTCCCTGGGCAAGGTGAATGAGAACTCGCCTTTGAAGGATAAACAGGACTTAAGTGGATGAGGGGAACTGGACTTTCGTCTCAATAACGAGTGTTTTCTGAGGCCTCCTGTGGGCCAGGCACTGGGTTGACCATTCTAGAGATGGAGACATTCACCCAGCAAATGTTTCCGGAGCATTTACTAGTCAGGCACAATTCTAGGCACTGGAAACATCCGTGAGGAGATAACCACCCTCCTACCAAGACTCGGGATAGGGACTTTAATGAGGGTGGCACTATGGTGGGGCTAGAGGAAGTCAGGCAAGGTGTCACAACAGAGGCAATCGCTGGGACCTAAAACAAGAGCCCAGGGGCTGGGCCTCCAAGTTGAGGGAACAGCACGTGCAAAGTTTGAAAGGTGAGGGACACTGCGAGTTCGGAGTGAGCAAGCGACGAAGTTCTTCCAATTCCTCTTGCCCGTGTGCCAGCCCTAAAGGAGCTGAATGAGCAATTCTAATCTAGGGCAAAAGGGGGGGTTGCACGGAGGGATGCAACTTAAAGGTACATTTATTTGGGGCAGGGGACAGCGGAAGTGAGAGTAGTTAAAAACGATCACCTTATCCCAAGAGTAGTGTACCGGGCGCCCCACACGTGTCCCCATCATGCGTTGTTGAGTCTAGTTTATATGTGGGGAAACTGAGGCCAGGATGGAGAACAGATCAAGCCAGGACTCCACCACTTATCGGCCAGCCTCTGCGGGGATCTCGGGCGTCAGGTCACCGGCTGGCTGGTGGGCAGCGACGGGGCAGGGCTCCCTACGCGGCCCCAGGCGAGAAGCCGGCGGGGGACGCGGAGGATGCGCGCGCAACACCCGAGGGTGGAAGGAGAGAGAACACAGCCGCGGCGCGCACAGACTGCGCGAGGTCGTGAACGCTGCTGCACGGAGGGGCGTGGCTTCTGGCCGACACGTCATGGGGAGGCGGAGTTAAGGGAATTTTTCAGCAAGGGGGCGAGGCCACTTTGCAAGCTGAGGGAGGGGGCGGGGCCTGCCTTGCAGTCGAACGAGCGGGGCGTGGTCCTTCGCCTGGTTGGGCGTGGCCTCGCCCGCACTTGGGCAGGCGGGGGCGTGGCCCGTCTCCGCGCCCCGCGGCTCTGGGCTTGCGCGCGCGGGAGTCAGGGGTCACGGCGGCGTAGGCTGTGGCGGGAAACGCTGTTTGAAGCGGGTGAGTAGAGGGGAAAAGGGGAGTTCGGGGCACTGGGCCTGGTAGGGAACGGGGCTTGACCAGCCAGGCACATAGACCTAAGAGAGGGTTGCGAGGGCACCCTTTGGCCCGGG